>NC_069499.1:267223292-267899126 GCF_027579735.1 Bombina bombina | reverse complement strand
GAGGTATCATGTACACATTGAGATGGTAATACAGCTTGTAAAATTACATTCCATTTCATGAAAGTGGGGGTAGTGGCTAGCTCCCAAGAGAGATCACCCACCCAACTAGAGAGAAAAGATTTTTTGGATTATATTCTTACCATCTCAATGTGTACATGATACCTCTCATAGATTTGCAGACTTATAAGTGTCACTATATGCTTGTACACCTTACTTTCATTTCATTATAACATCAATAAATATGAATCGTTGTTTGTTTTATAAACAGATATATATGTATCTAATATAGTGGTACATACACTTCACTTTTATTTGTTTTGATACTAGTGGATGCGAACGGATATTTGTTTTACAAACAGACATATAACTCTGATATCATAGAATATTGATTGGCTCCTTTAAATAGTAGTAACATCCCTTATGTACTTACATATGATCTTGTAACTTTGGGGTCCTATAGAGTAATATATTCTGGGTACACCAATCCTGAGTTATGTGTGAGTTATGGGAATACAGTATATGACTTACTTGACACTAATGGTTGCTTTACCATTTATCCGTAAACCAAAATCTTGTTTTGTGTGTGATTTTCGTCAATACATTATGTGGCTCTCTTAACACTAATGGCTTCCTCACCGGTTATTAGTAAACAATATTATATGAGACACGTAACGGACAATCTATTCCAGTATATGAGCATAATGATCGGTATTAATTAATTACAGCTGACAGAACTGATCAAGGCGAAATATTATTCTCAGAGCTATCATTTGCACGGCGGTATCTGACACCCCCCCCCCTTCGTCGTCATACTCCAGTCATGTGACCGACACCTATCCAATGATAGGAGGACATACGCTATTGGTTCTTTAAGGGGTGTGTAAGAATCCTCACCCCTGATTGGCTCACAATCTATGTTTAAGCAGTGAGGTTTCCCCAAGTCGGGTTAGCCTTTGAAAAAGCCATTGTTTGGCGAAATGCGCATCAGGTGCTTGTTCTAAGAGCTCTGCTGCCTTATCCTATAAATTGCAGTATTATTATAGTATCCTATAAATTGCAGTATAATTATAGTTAATGTCACACCGTAACTAGTATTAACTTACTTGTATTCTCTTGGGACTCTGACAATTTTGCATCGCTCCAGTATTGCACTAGGATCAGTTAATTTGTTTGAGGTTATTCCTCTTTTTTAGATAGTATTCTTTCTGTGTAATCCACGAGCATTTTTGGGTGCACACCTGCCAGAGATTCCACTATAAGTTATATATAAGTACTTTGTATATTTATGATGTTACGCTACTCTGCTATTTACATCACATAGGTAAGGTTATTACCTGGGCATCCAGATTGGACTGATGGCACCACTCACTAGATATGGTATTGGGTCTATTACCGTTCTGTAATGAGGTCAATGGCCCTATTATGTGTGGTTAGGTGTATCATCAGAGTTACAGTACAAAAAGGTTAGCTATAGAAAGTAACCGAAAAAAGATACTCTATAAGCACTCAAAAAGACCCCTAATTCATGGAGTTGGAAAAAGAATCACCCAAATTAAAACATAAATCTTTATTAGAACTATTTAAAACCTGGGTATATTAAAACTGAAATGCTGGTCTGGATTGTCCAGTAAGAGAACTGGATATCATACACTAGAACCTAATATTGTGATGATTATGCTGTCAATTGGCAGATTATGAGGTCACTGGCTTAGATTGAATAACACTAGACAATATAAAATAGGGTCAAGAAGTGTAGTGATATAAAAATAATAAATAATCTCTGCAACAACAAATTCTACTCACTTCTATTGTATCCCAGATGGTATAATTAATTGCTGGGGAAATTAGAACAAATAACCTCTAGAGAGTAAATTCTATGTTAAACACATAGATAAAGTGGTATAAATAGAGCAGTTATATATAAATTATCCACCTCATTTAGTGAGTATATTATATGTTCATAATTAGCATATGTTGGGATTAACAACTCATAGTTTGGAAAGCACATGTTTGCCTCTAACTAGGATGTAAGAAATAAATTGGCTTTGGTATTTTAGCTAAGGTTTAGCTAATGGCTAAATCGTATTTAGATTAAATCAATATCTTTAGTTATAAAATGCAAGGCAAACAAAGATAGTGTCTTCAGTGCTTGGTGTAACTTTCCCAACATTGTGATGCCCGTATTGTCCCACACTTTGACCCGGATTTAAATATCTGGTTTGTAGGGGCACAACAGGTGTAGCAGTATATGTTTATTACACTTTAAGAGCTAACATTCAGCCCATATATAAGTCCTATATTAAAAATGGTTCAATACTGCTACCCGGAGTGCTCGTAGGATGAATTAAACAGCCAGTGGCTTGTTTGAATTATAGCATTACACTGACATTCTTTTAGCAATCATGCGGTATGGAACGCTGTCAGTTAAAACATACGTTGCTACTTGGTGTCAATAACTGTAGACACTCATTACTTATGCTAGATGCTTTATTGTAGCCTCAAATGAATTGTAAATAATTTGAGTTACTGTGTCAACATACAGCGTCTCAGTTTTTAAACTAACAACGTATTCCAGTTATTAAATATTCCTACAGCGTATAACACATGTTGCTACTTTGTGTTAATAACGATAAACGCTGGTTACTATACTAGATGCTTAATTGTAGCCTCAATTGAGTTATAAGTAATTCAAGCTGGTGTATCAACATAAGGCGTCTAAGTTTAAACTAACACCGTGTTCGAGTGATTAAGTATTTCTACAGCGTTCTTGTACTGTGAAACACTGCCAATTATGACATGCAACACTGCTTAGTATACGGAATGAGAGACCCAGACTACTATATTCGCTGCTTTATTGCAGTCTCTAATATATTGTACATTATTATGATGGCTGTGTCTCCAATTAACTTTTAAATCATAAGAATAGCAACGTGTTCTAGTTCACCACATACTGCCAGCAAGTATACGTTTAAAAAGTACAACAAGCTCCCATTAGCTCCCCCTCCTCCCTTGACATGTTTCGCCGGGTTTCCGGCTTATGTCAAAAAAGGCTACATCTAGCATAAGTAATGAGTGTCTACAGTTATTGACACCAAGTAGCAACATATGTTTTAACTGACAGCGTTCCATACCGCATGATTGCTAAAAGGATGTCAATGTAATGCTATAATTCAAACAAGCCACTGGCTGTTTAATTCATCCTACGAGCACTCCGGGTAGCAGTATTGAACCATTTTTAATATAGGACTTATATATGGGCTGAATGTTAGCTCTTAAAGTGTAATAAACATATACTGCTACACCTGTTGTGCCCCTACAAACCAGATATTTAAATCCGGGTCAAAGTGTGGGACAATACGGGCATCACAATGTTGGGAAAGTTACACCAAGCACTGAAGACACTATCTTTGTTTGCCTTGCATTTTATAACTAAAGATATTGATTTAATCTAAATACGATTTAGCCATTAGCTAAACCTTAGCTAAAATACCAAAGCCAATTTATTTCTTACATCCTAGTTAAAGGCAAACATGTGCTTTCCAAACTATGAGTTGTTAATCCCAACATATGCTAATTATGAACATATAATATACTCACTAAATGAGGTGGATAATTTATATATAACTGCTCTATTTATACCACTTTACCTATGTGTTTAACATAGAATTTACTCTCTAGAGGTTATTTGTTCTAATTTCCCCATCAATTAATTATACCATCTGGGATACAATAGAAGTGAGTAGAATTTGTTGTTGCAGAGATTATTTATTATTTTTATATCACTACACTTCTTGACCCTATTTTATATTGTCTAGTGTTATTCAACCTAAGCCAGTGACCTCATAATCTGCCAATTGACAGCATAATCATCACAATATTAGGTTCTAGTGTATGATATCCAGTTCTCTTACTGGACAATCCAGACCAGCATTTCAGTTTTAATATACCCAGGTTTTAAATAGTTCTAATAAAGATTTATGTTTTAATTTGGGTGGGTTTTTCCAACTCCATGAATTAGGGATCTTTTTGAGTGCTTATCTTTTTTCAGTTAGTTTCTATAGCTAACCTTTTTGTAATATTACCTGGGCATGCCTGCTCCTTGTCTTCTTTAGAATTTTAATCCAAGTTTTATATACACCTACACTGGTAGTTATCTTCTACTTTTTAATTTTATTTATTAAAATGTTACGTTTTTTAATTCACTCGTCTTGAACAGCCTCTACTGTGATATAGTCTCAATCTATATATGTTTGAGTGCTCTGTACTATCCATTTTTTCTTTTCTTGTTATATCTATTATTACTAGGATAGTGAGCACCCCCCAGTAGATATTTGAATGTTGGGGATATTACCCACTAACTATATGGTCAGTTTTTTCTGCCTATGCACTGTACTAGTGATTTGTCTGGGGTCTAATATAGAAATTATTACTCTATCCCTCTCTTATTTATATACCTATTTTATGAGCGAGTGGCAGTGCGCCTTTTCATCTACATTGATATATATATTGACTCACCCATGTGTTCAGATAGAAACCAGTAGTGCATTGCTGCTTATTCAACAAATAATACCAAGAGAACTAGGGAAATTCGATAATAGAAGTAAACTGGAAAGTTGTTTAAAATTGTATGTTCTACCAAAAATCTGAAAGCAAATTTTTGGGTTTTATGTCCCTTTAACAACCAGCGCTATACCCTGTAAGATGCTGGTCGTTATGCCCTTAAGCACTAGCGGCATACCCTGTACGTTGCTGCAGGCCTGGGCTTCTCTCTGCTGCGAACTTGCTAAAAATAGCGAGATTGCACTATTTCTGCATGCCCCACGAGTGGGGCACTGCAGAAATAGAGTTGCAGAGTTAGTGATGCAGAGATGGTCACTCTGTGGCCCTTACTGCAACGGACAACGGTGGTGCCGATCGTTGGTTGGTGGGAGGGTAAAGAGGGAGACGGGTGGGCAACCCATCGCTGGAGGGGGTGGGAGGAGAGCGGAGTGGGTGGGAACGCTACGCCATGCTACAGGCAAGGGCAATAAAAAAAAAGCTGCGTCAGTGAGGGGGAAGGAGAGGGGGGCAATGAGGAGGATCCTATGTGGGATCTGTTGAGGGAAAGGGATCTGGGAGGGAGTATGATAATGAGGGGGGTAGCTACACTACAGAAAAAAAATGGGTGAAATAAATCAAAATTAGGTCAAACTGGGTACTGGCAGACAGCTGCCAGTACCTAAGATGGTGGCTAATAGGTAGAGAGGGGGAGGGTTAGAGAGCTGTTTAGGGGGTTCAGAGAGGTTGGGGTGTAAGGGGGGATGCTACACTGCAGAAATATATATATATATAGACTGCCAGTACTTAAGATGGGTGTGACCATTGTGGGGTGGGAGAGGGAAGAGAGCTGTTTGGGAGGGATTAGGGGGGATCAGGGGGTGGGATGTGTCAGGTGTGAGGGTATATACCTATACACTAAAGCTAAAATTAACCCTACAAGCTAATTAACCCCTTCACTGCTGGGCATAATACAAGTATGGTGCACAGTGGCATTTAGCTGCCTTCTAATTACCAAAATGCAATGCCAAAGCCATATATGTCTGCTATTTCTGAACAAAGGGGATCCCAGAGAAGCATTTACAACCATTTATGCCATAATTGCAGAAGCTGTTTGTAAGTAATTCCAGGGAAAACCCTAAAATTGTGAAAAAGTTAACAATGTTTTTTATTTGATAGCATTTGGCGGTGATATGGTTGCATGAAATATACCAAATGGGCCTAGATCAATACTTTGGGTTGTCTGCTAAAAAAATATATAGTTTTGCTAGGTAAATATAAAAAAGGGCACTATTTATGTTTAAGCATAGTGATGGCAAAAATGCTAAAAATGCTCTGGTCTTTTGGGGAAGTTTTTGTCTGAAATGCCCGGTCCTTAAGGAATTAAACTCAATATTTTCTAGATATGCATATTTGTTTACTTTGTTATCAAACGAATGCCATCAATATCTGCGACCTGCAGCATTTTTTCTATTTTTGGATTTCTTCTTGTGAAAGTGTAACACACAATGATCTAGATTTGCAGAGATCATTATCAGTACACAAATCCACATACCTACTATTTGCCCTTCAACATACCTGACCAAGCTAATGAAGGCCTTAAAGCAAATAGAAAGTAAGAAAAAAACATAATAAAAATAAATGAATAGGTTTACCGGTATATATTATATAAAAGACAAGCAGGTGCAGATAGTAGCTTAATCACTGAAATGGTGGCCTTGTAATAGTCTGCCCCTTAAAAAAAATATTAAAAACAGGTTAAACTACAGGTGGTGTGTGTATATTACACAAATACCATGTACAGGAAAAGAACCAGTTATACATGGGTAAATTATATTTATATATATATATATATATATATATATATATATATATATATATATATATATATATATATATCATATATATATATATATTATTTATATATGATATATATATCTGTTCCGGGTATAGTCAGAAATCCATTGCCCAAACGGCTTTGGGTAAAGCCTGATTTAATGTAATTCCCTCATCTACACTATTTTTTTGCCAAAATATGGATTAATGATTTAACAACACTTGATTAACGAAATATATCCCAATGTTATAATAAGAATCTTAGCTCAAATTCAATAAGTCTAATGGAATTTGTGGGAGATTATTATTCAACAACTAGCCAAAAATAGTCTTATATCACTTCAAATAATCAACCAGAGAAATTTATATATTATCAACACAATAGCCAATTATGTGCATTTCTTAAAGGGACAGTACACAGTAAAATTGTTTTAACATTAATGTATTTTCAGTGACTTGTTATACCAGCTGCAGAGTATAAAATATTTGAGAAATTGCATTTTCAGGTTTATTTGTGTATATGAAGTAGCTGGATTTGTGCTTTGAAACCACAGCTTATTACAATGGGATGAATTTAAAGGTAATATCAGATCATATATAATAGCAGATCAATATCATAAGTTTGCGTACACAGACTTGCTTTCTTATCTTATATTTGTCTGGAACACCAAAGCTCAATACATAGAGAGAACAATGGAAAATTATCATTTTATTACTTAACTATCCTGTATCCCACTGAGAGTGTAACTTCTTCTGCTGGCTGTGTTTACTTAGGCTTGTCAATAGCATATACTCCAGTATTGAAACTTTCAGTATAGGTGGCTATAACACAGGCTAAATCAGCTATTTCAAAGCTTAAAAAGTAGTAAAGAAGCCACTTGTAAACAATTTAATACACTCTAGCAGGTAAAATGGATCATTGGGAATAATGTAAAGGGATGAGAAAGTTTGGGTGAACTGTCCCTTTAAGAGATTTCACAGTAAATAAGAAAATGAATTTATAAGTATGGATTGCAAAACCCCTCTTCCTAATAATAAAGTTACTTAGCAGTAATATAATTAATTATGTACTACACAGGTCTCTAAAATATAAATTATAACTAGAAAGTAAACCTTAAAATACAGCTTCAATAAAACTACTGCTATAGAGACTACATTTGATTTAAAATATTAAATATAATTATCAATCGCTTATACTTTATCAGCTCCAAAGAGAGTTCAAGCTCCCAGATAACTCTATTGTCATATGTGATGGGATATTGCACCAATTTTGTAAGAGAAGTAAGCCCAATAATCTCTTATCAGAAAGAGGATTTCAACAGGTTTTCTTACAAAGACTGTACAGCAAGGGTCACTTAGTAAGTCACCAAGCGAAGCAGCAAGAGCCCCTTCTCCCGCGTGCAGAGAGTTTTTTTGTCAGAGACCAAACTCCTCCCCATTTGTTAATCATTCAATAGAATTTCTCTGGGTACGCCCTTAGCTTCTCATTGGCCAATTGGTAATTCAATTCTCCCTAATTTAATATTTTTGGCCGCAATACCTCATATCGGACACCAGGGGGACAACAGGAAAAATAGAACGTAGCTCCATTTTTCAGCTACAGGGAATATACACTTCCTTATATATTTTTATAAATGTATATTTAATAAACTTATTATTTCCTAGTATTAACAAAACATTTGGTCAATACATGGCCCATCTAATTTAACTAAGCATGTAATTTTAATACCAAACATCTGTATATTTTAAATCCTATAGTGTATATATGTATATATATATATATATATATATATATATATATATATATATATATATATATATATATATATATATATAATACACATATCCCTTGAGTATGTCGCAACTCAATTTCCTACTTATAATATTTTAAAAAATGTATTTAAAAGTCATAGTTCTATGAGTGGACTAGTAGAATAATCCAAAAATTTCAGTATGATATCAATCAATATTCCACGAACACTAACAATATTTCATATTTTGCTGTTATATTGTTACAATTTTGAGTATATCTCTCATATCTATGATTTAGGGCGCATACTACATAGGCATTTATATACCAGTATCTACTGGTCATATTTGGAACCTCCTTTGTACATTAGATGTCTGAAAAACAAAAGAAACTGTTATTTATTCTGAAATAAGTTGGTTAAATATTTTAAATATTAATACAGATATTTATTCATTTCACTTCATGTTTCCTGGGCATTAGACACATCTTAGATGTATATAACAGAGCATATATATATATATATATATATATATATATATATCAGTAATTACTATATCAATTCATTTGAAAATTATATAGACAATTGGTTTAGACTTTAAATCTTCAAACTCTCATGCTTTCAAATTACACAGGTTAAGATATTTCTCCTGCTGTATTCAATAGAGACGCACGTCTGGATTTTGTATATTTGAACTCAGAATGGCATAATTAACACTTAGATGATATATATTCCCTGAGAATCTGTGTAACTTCCATTATTCTCGCAGACAGACCGTCCACTTATTCAGGCAGGAAACTCCTTATATGGAAGTACAACCCTGAGAATGCCATGTGATAAAAATCCCTTTAAAGTGACCTGCTTTTATTATTTGAACAAATGTTTATTCCTCTTTGTTCTTTGAGGCATCCTGTCTGTGAGGTGTATCTGGTCACAGCAGGCAGTCTGAAGTCAGGGCCTTAATGAAACTTACAGTACAGAAGTTATATTTAAAATAGTTTCATATATAGATGAAATAATCAACATGATATCTATGCACATAGCTTATAATGATATCTCACCTTTTGCATGACAAAGTATTGAAAAAAAATTAAAGATTTGAATCTCAGTAATGAGAGGTTTACTGACTTTTGTTGCATTGAGTTCCTAGTGTGGGGGCCGGTATTTTTAATATTGTAAATCTAAACAGTCTTTTTTTTAAAAATTTTATGTAAGAGCACATATCCTACTGTAACACTTAGAAGTAATGCAATTAATGTTAGGTGATACACTTTTGAATAATTTGACATTTAAGTGATATTACACAGAGGTGTACTCACTTCTGTTGTATACTGTATGTGTATATATATATATATATATATATATATATATATATACATAAATACAGTACATACATACACACACAGCTCTGGGCAAAATTAAGAGACCACTGCAAAATTATCAGTTTCTCTGGTTGTACTATTTATAGGTATGTGTTTGAGTAAAATGAACATTTTTGTTTTATTCTATAAACCACTGACAACATTTCTCCAAAATGCTAAATAAAAATATTATCATTTAAAGCATTTATTATATTACATTACATATACCACTGCTGTGGTCATCAATATCCTCTTGCAATAGGATTAGCTGTACTAGCAGTACCTCACACAACAGTACTAGCAGTACCTCACAAGTATTAGGGATAAAAACTATTGATCATACCAAAACAGCTAAAAAGAAAAGTTTTGAGTAAGGAAAAGAAGCGTTAAATTCTGGTTTTACTGGCAGAGGGATACAGTAAGCGTCAGGTTGCCTCCATCCTTTTCAAATTTCAAAGATGGCAGGTCATAAGAACAAGGTCAAGCAGCAGACATTGGGGACAACAAAGCTACAGACTGGAAGAGGGTGAAAATAACTCTCCCCTGCCCAAGATGACAGCCAACTCATTTGAATGCCACTCAACAACCATATGATGACATCAAGTGACCTACAAAAAGAATGGCAAATGTCAGCTGGGGTGAAGTGCACAGTGAGCACGGTTTGAAACAGGCTCCTAGAAGAAGGGCATAAACCGTCCAAAGCTAGAAAAAAAGCTCTTCATCAGTGAGAAGCAAAGAAGAACCAGGATGAGGTTAGCAAAAGACTATAAGGATTAGACCATAGAAAACTGGAGCAAGGTCATCTTCTCTGATGAGTCTAATTTCAGCTTTGCCAAACACCTGGTCAGCTAATGGTTAGATGGAGACCTGGAGAGCCCTGCAAGCCACACTGCCTCGCATCAACTCTGAAATTTGGTGGAGGATAGGTGATGATCTGGGGGTGCTTCAGCAAGGCTCAAATCTGGCAGATTTATCTTTGTGATGGATGCATGAGTCAAGCCACGTACCAGGTTGTCCTGGAAGAAAACTTGCTTCCCTCTGCTCTGACAGTTTCCCAATTCTGAAGATTGGTTCTTCCAGCAGAATAATGCTCCACGCCACACAGCCAGGTCAATTGAGATGTCACGACTAGCCCAATCTCCAGACCTGAACCCTCCCACACACACACATATATATTTACACATTCATACATACGTGAAGGGGATTGATGAACCATTTTTTCATTAAAAAAAACAAAACAGATCTTGTGGGAACAGGGTGGTAGATCTAGCAAAAAATGTAAATTAATCAACTTCAGGAAGCTTCGAACTCTTAAAGTGAATGAGTTAAATTAAAGGGGCTGTAAAGTCAAAATTAAAACTTTCATGATTCAGATGGGTATGCAATTTTAAACAACTTTCCAATTATGTCATCAAATTTGCTTTGTAATATTGGTATCTTTTATTGAAGAGCTCAGGAGTGTGCACATGTCTTTAGTACTCTATGGGGGGTAGTTATCAACGTGTCAACTTTCCTGCCTTCGCCGGCCCAATACGCCCGCCTAAGCTCGCCTACCTTCGCCGCCGCGGACCTGAAAAAATACGCCTAAGTTATCAAGTAAAGCTGTCAAAAAGCCGCGGGGCGATGAGCAGCGGACTGTGAGAGTTATCACTCATCCGATCTCGCTGCTCTTCGGCTGTTTGACAGCTTTCTTGCTAGCCTGTCACTAAGCAACCACACTAAACTACACTGTTCTACCCCTATACCGGCGCCCCCGGAGCCACCCGCAACTAAATAAAGTTACTAACCCCTAAACCGCTGCTCCTAGACCCTGCCGCAAGTCTTATAAATGTATTAACGTGATACAAAGTTAATCCAACAGCGCTGACCCAAGTGACCTTAGCTCCCTTAACAAATGGGTCCCTAGTTACCCATAGAGTAAGTACAAAAAATAGAAATATGTAAGGGGCGCCCTTATACTAAAGGCTCGGTCAGAATGAAAAGTGAGGAGGTAAGGGTATGTATGAAACAGATTTAATTGGTACAGGACATAAATACAATATAATAATATTTGACTCCTAAAAACAATTTATAAAAACATATCAGTATATACATGGATCCATGATACAATATGAAACAATCTAAAAACAATATAAATATATCATAACAGATACAAATGAATAAAAACAATGTGGACCTAAAAACCAACCATTCAGTGTCTGATAAATAGGTATAAAATGATGATGTAAAAAACAATAAGATAAATTCTGAGATGATCAAATAGTGAAAATATCTAATAGTGATAAATGTTCCAAATAGTCCAATCGTGTGAAAAAAAGGTCCAGGTGAAAAATAATTCCAAGTGAAAATAAGTTCCAAGTGAATTCCTTCAAAAATAATTCCTCAAAAATAATTCCTCAAAAATAATTCCTCAAAAATAATTCCTCAAAAATCCTTATATAACTCAAGCCAACTTAGGTGATACTGTGCAAAAATGTGAAGAAAAAAAGGAAGTAAGAAAAATGAAGAAAAAATTGTATATAGTATTAATGTGAAAGAAATCTTCTGAGTGAAATTCTGCCGATTATCAATATAAACAGCAAATTGATCCAAAACCTGTGGAGAAAAAATAATACAACATAGAGCAGTACCGTTTGGTGTAAACCCTAATTGATTAAAATGTGACTCACCATATATGCCAACGCGTTTCGGCCCACCAATAGGGCCTTTTTCAAGACTGATATATGGTTATAATGATGCCTCTTTTATACTAACTTAACTTGCCTAATTGGCGCCAAATGTGTGTGAAATTGCGCCAATTTTATGACCCGGATGTTGTTATTATGGCCGGATGTATAAAGTGAAGGAGATGGGCATTGTTATTCAGTTATATAAATATGTGTTATATCGAAATTAAAAATAAAAATATGTCCCTTGATAAGTGCATGCTTTCTTCTTATATAAATGTTGTTCAATACTTATTATACTTCTCTTTAGTTTCGCTAAAAAAGTTAATATATTAAAACCGGATGCGTAATCTTGCGCTAAACCGGATGTGTTTAGCAGCCGGAAGTGATGGTTAATCGTCAATTGTCAATTATATATAATTGTGTGTAAATGAAATAAACAATATGTCCCTTATAAATACATACTTCCATCTTCCGTATTGTTAGTTGGTTATTAGGCTTCTCTTTGGTTTCGCTGTCAAAGTTAATACATTAAATCCGGAAGCGCGATTTTGCGCTAAACCGGATGTATCTAAAGACCGGAAATGAGATTTACCGTCAAACCGGAAGTTGTCTAGAATAGGTAAAAAATGGATGTGGTCATGTATTTATCGTCAACCATTGATATGGAAAGGATTATTGGGGCACATTGTTAATGGGGCCTCAATAGTCTAAGTGATGTTTACCAACATCAAAGAATGAAAGATAATAATTTTACCACTTTGTAGTTGAAATATTAAAATTTATGGGAATGTGCCTTAGCTTTTGGTCTACTATATCTAGTAAGCCTATGTTAGTATATAAGGATACTGGTGTAAATGTGTTCTTGTTTGAGCGGGACCTAATCCAATGGTTATAAAATTGTAATAAAATATAATAAAATTGTGATAAATTAACTGTTTCTCATATTGGCTGTATCACAAAACTTATATCCTGAGGACTTTCAGTATGTTAGTTAGCTCCATATCTATATGGTAAGAAATAGACATAAGAGCTAGGTCCCTATTGCAAAATTCACATAAATATTAAACAGGTAATGCAAATCCAGATCGTCAGACAGATCAGCTGAGGTCAGTTTCTTTTAGTTGATAAAGGGTATGTTATCTATGTGGTGTGTCTCAAATCGGAATACGCTAGGGGTGAGAACCACTGAAGACTGATCAAAAACTAGGAGGTCGATATCTATACATCGATCCTGGTATGGTTAACCCAGTGGCAAAGTATATCTTAGTATAACCATCTCTAGTTATATATCGATTTGAATATAATAAATATATATAAAAGATGAAAACTATAAAAAATATATATAAAAATGGAAATATAAAAAATCTATATAAAAAATGGAATTGTAGAGGGTTATATAATTTATCAAGAATACATATCGTTGTGTCATACAGAGTATTGTAATTAGTAATGGCTAATCAAATACGACCTCTTTAATGATTGAAAGGTGGGAGACTGTAGTGGACCTAGAGGAGTCTATTTGTTAAGATGTATTAGATGTGTTAGATCCTCTCTATTGTTAAGGCCCTTAGGATAAAGGCAGTCAAGTTCAAATATCCATCTGGATTCTGATATCAATAGTTTTTTCTCATAATTTCCACCTCTCCAATTTGGTTTCACCAATTGGATCCCGAAGTACTTGAGATCCTTCAAATTGCTTTTATGATGAATGGTGAAGTGCTTATATAGAGCGGTCTCTGTGCTTCCATGTTCAACTTGTAAGATGTGCTTGCGTATTCTATCTCTCAATAGTCTTGAGGTTTGGCCCACGTATTCTAATCCACAACTGCATCGGATTATGTATATTACGCCTTTGCTGTTACATCTTATAAGATCTTTTATTTTGTATTCTGTCCCTGAGTTGTTAGATAGGGAGTTCTTGGTCTTTCGGCCCCTCTTACATGCTTTACAACTTATACATGGGAAAAATCCTTTCACATTTTTCCAAATACGTCACGTGTTTTTGTGGTTTGTAGTTGTGGTACGCTAGGTGATAGCATATTCCTCAGATTGTTTGATTTTCTATATATAAATCTAGGTTTCTCTGCTAATGTCTCCCCTATAACTTCATCATTTTTCAACAGGGACCAATTCTTTTCGATAATTCTCTCTATCAGATGTCGATTCTCACTGTATTGTGTGATAAATGCCACATCTATAGGATCATTGTCGCTTGGTGTATTGCTCTTCTTATTCTGATATTTAAGAAGTTCCTTTCTGTCCCCTTTTCTGACCACATCGATCTCTCTATTAAGTGTCTCTTCTTCATAACCCCTTTCCAAGAAGCGTGCTTTAAGAATATTTGCCTGTTTCTCCCATAATTCAGGATCCGAACAGTTCTTCTTGAGTCTGAGTAATTGCCCCTTTGGAATATTTTGTTTCCACCTAGTATGATGACAACTGTTCATATGTATGTAGTTGTTGGAATCAACAGGTTTAAAATACGTCGAAGTCTTAATTTTGTTATCTTCAACTGTAATCTTTAGGTCTAAGAAGGTAATTTCTGAACTGCTGATCTCATATGTGAATTTTAGGTTTTGCGTGTTGTTGTTCATAACCTGAATGGTGTATTCTAAATCTTCTCTCGTACCTTTCCATATCATTAGGATGTCGTCTATGTATCGATGATAGGAGACCAGGTCCACGCCTGCTGGACATGAGTCCCAGAAGATCATTTCCCACTGGCCCATGTATAGATTGGCATAGCTAGGCGCGAACCTGGTCCCCATCGCTGTACCACACAACTGCCTATAAAATATGCCATTGTGGTTAAAGTAGTTGTGTGTAAGGATATATGTGATTCCATCCAAAATTAACCTTTTCTGTGCTTCTGGTATGGTGGCGTCTTTGTTCAGAAAGTATTGTATCGCCTCTACACCTCTGTCATGTGGTATACTTGTGTAGAGGGAAGCCACATCACAAGTAACGAGTAGATATCCTTCTTCCCAGTTGATGTTATCTAATATGTTTAATACTTGAGTTGAATCACGTATATAGGAAGGAAGGGTCACAACATATTTCTGGAGATTTTTATCTAAGTACTCCGACAGGTTACTAGTTAGAGATCCAATCCCGGAGATGATGGGTCTTCCTGGCGGTTGGTGGAGTGACTTGTGGATCTTGGGGAGGTAGTAGAATACCGGAGTGATGGGATGTTTAATTCCTATGTAACGGAATTCTTTGATATTAAGTATATTCTTCTCACTGGCCTCCCCCAAGATTTGGTCGATATCTTTCTTGAACTCCACCACTGGATTATTCCTTAGGACCTCATAAGTTTCTCTGTCAGATAGAATCCTATTACATTCAGCTTCGTAGTCTTTCTGATTGAGGATTACAATGCCTCCTCCTTTATCAGCGGGTTTAATGACCAGATTTCTGTTATTCTCAATGGCCTTGATGGTGTGGATTTGACTCTTTGATAGATTCTGTTTATGTTTAAGAAGTTTAGTATGTTGAATTTTCTTCAGTTTGTTGCAAACTATAGTCTCGAACGACTCGATTGCATTCCGTTTGCTTGCTGTTGGGTAGAATGTGGATGGTGGCTTGAGGTCTGTATGTTGGTAATGGTCCGTATTAAGCTGGGTGTTGTTTATGGAGACTCTCTGTTGTTGTTCCAGAGGTGACTTCATAAAGTGTCTTTTCAACGTGAGTTTCCTCACAAATTCTTTGACGTTGATGAATGTTTCAAATTTGTTGAGACTTCTAGAAGGGGCAAAAGAGAGCCCATAATTTAAGACATAGAAACATAGAAACATAGATATTGACGGCAGATAAGAGCCATAGGCCCAGCAAGTCTGCCCGACCTTACCTAACAGTATAAACTTATCTAGTTTGTAGGATAGCCCTATGCTTGTCCCATGCATTTTTAAAGTCCCCCACAGTGTTTGTTGCTACTACCTCTTGAGGAGGTTTATTCCATAAATCAATCACTCTTTCTGTAAAGAACTGCTTCCTCAGACAGAATTTTCTTTTCCCGACAAGGTGATTGAGCTGAGGTTATATATACCTTTGGTAGTGCTATTAGTATCCGTCAGCTCCTTGTCTTTCTCTCCTTTGTCTCTGTTGTCTCTGTTTACTCTTTTTCCACCTCTCTTCCCTCTATGGTTTTTCTTTTTTTGGTTGGAACCTGGGGATCGTCTGGATTCGACATCTTTCTTTTTGTAGATGTCCTTTCCAGTTCCTTGGTGGTTATCAGATGGGATTCTAAAAAAGGATTTGGAGAAGTGGAGGTACTTGGACTTGCCTCTGAATTCTTGAAACCCACTTTATGGGTCATAGTCTTATTTCCTTGTATGCGATCCATACGCGGAGTTTTCCATTCTGTGGCATTTTCATGTTGTTTTGTTTTCGATATATAAGGTGTTTCTTTATACTGCTGGGAGTCTCTATTCCTATGTTGATCTTTAGTGCTATAGTCATAGTTCTGATTTCCACTGGACCTTCCTCCTTGATCTCTGTCATGAGAATATTGATGATGCCAGTTTCCATAGTCAGATCTCTCATTTCTATTCCATCCTGAAGATTGGGTGCGTTCATATGTGAATCTGTTCTCTCGGTTCCATCTTGGTGATTGATTGTAACCATATGTGAATCTATTTCCTTGGTTCCATCTTGGGGGTGGGAAATTATCCTTGTAGTGGAATGGTTCCTCATAGCTGGATTGTTGATATTCTCTGTTATAGTTCGGTTGATGGTATTGTCTCATCCTATAGTCAGAGTGTATATTTCTGTTCCCTTCCCAATGATCTCTGCTTTTATTTCTGCGATGGGTGTTCCATTGGTTCCTATTTTGGTATCTGTTCTGAGTGTGGTGAAAGCTCTCAGTTCCCCATCTATGATTTTTCTGGGGAAATCTGGGTTCAGAGTTATCATAAGTTTCTCTCTGATTATGACGGTCGTGATCTTTGATATAGCCCTCTCTATTATTTGACTGTGGTCTGTTTTTTCGATATGTTACTGTGGTCCATTCCCCCTCATTCCTATGTGTATTGATGTTCACATTATCAGGCTCTAAGTTTTCTATAATTTGCTCATTATCATTTTTATTATCGTTATACGTACTTTTCAACAGGTTAAGTTCCCTGTTGAGTTTTTTACTTTTTTTCGCTGTAATATCCTCCCTGATCTTAGTGATCTTTTTGTCAAGGTTTTCTTTCTTATCCTGAATTTCTCTAGTCTCAACAACTAGGCCATCTGGACCTATCAGGTCATCTTCATTCTTTTTAATGTCTGTGTCTACTTGTAGTAGTATGGTTTCCCTGTGTTCTATAATTGCTTGCATTAGTGACCTAGAAGCTGTAATCAGTGTTTCTGCCCATTTCTTAGAGAATTCCTGGTTTTCTGTTTGGAAAGCAAATTCTTTCCTGATAATAAGCCCTTTGGGGATAATGTTCAGTTCTAAGCATTTTTTTAGGAAAGTAATTTCAGCTTTATATTTAACTTCTTGTATTAGAAGTTTTTCAAGATTTTTAAAAATAGAAATAAAGTCGATTCTGTCTGACCCTTCTGGATTTGCTGAGGTGGTATCAACATTAATATCTAAGGTGATATCCATCCTCACGGAGTGTGTGATGTTAAACATGGTTCAAATATGTGGAATAGGACTAAATTAGGTAAAATCGATATGGAAAAGCAGCTATCGGATATACTAGAGATGACAGACAATGTGATACAAAGTTAATCCAACAGCGCTGACCCAAGTGACCTTAGCTCCCTTAACAAATGGGTCCCTAGTTACCCACCTGGACCTTTTTTTCACTCGATTGGACTATTTGGAACATTTATCACTATTAGATATTTTCACTATTTGATCATCTCAGATTTTATCTTATTGTTTTTTACATCATCATTTTATACCTATACAGGGAGTGCAGAATTATTAGGCAAATTAGTATTTTGACCACATCATCCTCTTTATGCATGTTGTCTTACTCCAAGCTGTATAGGCTCGAAAGCCTACTACCAATTAAGCATATTAGGTGATGTGCATCTCTGTAATGAGAAGGGGTGTGGTCTAATGACATCAACACCCTATATCAGGTGTGCATAATTATTAGGCAACTTCCTTTCCTTTGGCAAAATGGGTCAAAAGAAGGACTTGACAGGCTCAGAAAAGTCAAAAATAGTGAGATATCTTGCAGGGGGATGCAGCACTCTTAAAATTGCAAAGCTTCTGAAGCGTGATCATCGAACAATCAAGCGTTTCATTCAAAATAGTCAACAGGGTCGCAAGAAGCGTGTGGAAAAACCAAGGCGCAAAATAACTGCCCATGAACTGAGAAAAGTCAAGCGTGCAGCTGCCAAGATGCCACTTGCCACCAGTCTGGCCATATTTCAGAGCTGCAACATCACTGGAGTGCCCAAAAGCACAAGGTGTGCAATACTCAGAGACATGGCCAAGGTAAGAAAGGCTGAAAGACGACCACCACTGAACAAGACACACAAGCTGAAACGTCAAGACTGGGCCAAGAAATATCTCAAGACTGATTTTTCTAAGGTTTTATGGACTGATGAAATGAGAGTGAGTCTTGATGGGCCAGATGGATGGGCCCGTGGCTGGATTGGTAAAGGGCAGAGAGCTCCAGTCCAAATCAGACGCCAGCAAGGTGGAGGTGGAGTACTGGTTTGGGCTGGTATCATCAAAGATGAGCTTGTGGGGCCTTTTCGGGTTGAGGATGGAGTCAAGCTCAACTCCCAGTCCTACTGCCAGTTTCTGGAAGACACCTTCTTCAAGCAGTGGTACAGGAAGAAGTCTGCATCCTTCAAGAAAAACATGATTTTCATGCAGGACAATGCTCCATCACACGCGTCCAAGTACTCCACAGCGTGGCTGGTAAGAAAGGGTATAAAAGAAGAAAATCTAATGACATTGCCTCCTTGTTCACCTGATCTGAACCCCATTGAGAACCTGTGGTCCATCATCAAATGTGAGATTTACAAGGAGGGAAAACAGTACACCTCTCTGAACAGTGTCTGGGAGGCTGTGGTTGCTGCTGCACGCAATGTTGATGGTGAACAGATCAAAACACTGACAGAATCCATGGATGGCAGGCTTTTGAGTGTCCTTGCAAAGAAAGGTGGCTATATTGGTCACTGATTTGTTTTTGTTTTGTTTTTGAATGTCAGAAATGTATATTTGTGAATGTTGAGATGTTATATTGGTTTCACTGGTAAAAATAAATAATTGAAATGGGTATATATTTGTTTTTTGTTAAGTTGCCTAATAATTATGCACAGTAATAGTCACCTGCACACACAGATATCCCCCTAAAATAGCTATAACTAAAAACAAACTAAAAACTACTTCCAAAACTATTCAGCTTTGATATTAATAAGTTTTTTGGGTTCATTGAGAACATGGTTGTTGTTCAATAATAAAATTAATCCTCAAAAATACAACTTGCCTAATAATTCTGCACTCCCTGTATATCAGACCCTGAATGGTTGGTTTTTAGGTCCACATTGTTTTTATTCATTTGTATCTGTTATGATATATTTATATTGTTTTTAGATTGTTTCATATTGTATCATGGATCCATGTATATACTGATATGTTTTTATAAATTGTTTTTAGGAGTCAAATATTATTATATTGTATTTATGTCCTGTACCAATTAAATCTGTTTCATACATACCCTTACCTCCTCACTTTTCATTCTGACCGAGCCTTTAGTATAAGGGCGCCCCTTACATATTTCTATTTTTTGTACTTACTCTATGGGTAACTAGGGACCCATTTGTTAAGGGACCTAAGGTCACTTGGGTCAGCACTGTTGGATTAACTTTGTATCACATTGTCTGTCATCTCTAGTATATCCGATAGCTGCTTTTCCATATCGATTTTACCTAATTTAGTCCTATTCCACATATTTGAACCATGTTTAACATCACACACTCCATGAGGAAGGATATCACCTTAGATATTAATGTTGATACCACCTCAGCAAATCCAGAAGGGTCAGACAGAATCGACTTTATTTCTATTTTTAAAAATCTTGAAAAACTTCTAATACAAGAAGTTAAATATAAAGCTGAAATTACTTTCCTAAAAAAATGCTTAGAACTGAACATTATCCCCAAAGGGCTTATTATCAGGAAAGAATTTGCTTTCCAAACAGAAAACCAGGAATTCTCTAAGAAATGGGCAGAAACACTGATTACAGCTTCTAGGTCACTAATGCAAGCAATTATAGAACACAGGGAAACCATACTACTACAAGTAGACACAGACATTAAAAAGAATGAAGATGACCTGATAGGCCCAGATGGCCTAGTTGTTGAGACTAGAGAAATTCAGGATAAGAAAGAAAACCTTGACAAAAAGATCACTAAGATCAGGGAGGATATTACAGCGAAAAAAAGTAAAAAACTCAACAGGGAACTTAACCTGTTGAAAAGTACGTATAACGATAATAAAAATGATAATGAGCAAATTATAGAAAACTTAGAGCCTGATAATGTGAACATCAATACACATAGGAATGAGGGGGAATGGACCACAGTAACATATCGAAAAAACAGACCACAGTCAAATAATAGAGAGGGCTATATCAAAGATCACGACCGTCATAATCAGAGAGAAACTTATGATAACTCTGAACCCAGATTTCCCCAGAAAAATCATAGATGGGGAACTGAGAGCTTTCACCACACTCAGAACAGATACCAAAATAGGAACCAATGGAACACCCATCGCAGAAATAAAAGCAGAGATCATTGGGAAGGGAACAGAAATATACACTCTGACTATAGGATGAGACAATACCATCAACCGAACTATAACAGAGAATATCAACAATCCAGCTATGAGGAACCATTCCACTACAAGCATAATTTCCCACCCCCAAGATGGAACCAAGGAAATAGATCCACATATGGTTACAATCAATCACCAAGATGGAACAGATAGAACAGATTCACATATGAACGCACCCAATCTTCAGGATGGAATAGAAATGAGAGATCTGACTATGGAAACTGGCATCATCCATATTCTCATGACAGAGATCAAGGAGGAAGGTCCAGTGGAAATCAGAACTATGACTATAGCACTAAAGATCAACATAGGAATAGAGACTCCCAGCAGTATAAAGAAACACCTTATATATCGAAAACAAAACAACATGAAAATACCACAGAATGGAAAACTCCGCGTATGGATCGCATACAAGGAAATACGACTATGACCCATAAAGTGGGTTTCAAGAATTCAGAGGCAAGTCCAAGTACCTCCAGTTCTCCAAATCCTTTTTTAGAATCCCATCTGATAACCACCAAGGAACTGGAAAGGACATCTACAAAAAGAAAGATGTCGAATCCAGACGATCCCCAGGTTCCAACCGAAAAAAGAAAAACCATAGAGGGAAGAGAGGTGGAAAAAGAGTAAACAGAGACAACAGAGACAAAGGAGAGAAAGACAAGGAGCTGACGGATACTAATAGCACTACCAAAGGGATATATAACCTCAGCCCAATCACCTTGTCGGGAAAAGAAAATTCCGTTTTAAATTATGGGCTCTCTTTTGCCCCTTCTAGAAGTCACAACAAATTTGAAACATTCATCAACGTCAAAGAATTTGTGAGGAAACTCACGTTGAAACGACACTTTATGAAGTCACCTCTGGAACAACAACAGAGAGTCTCCATAAACAACACCCAGCTTAATACGGACCATTACCAACATACAGACCTCAAGCCACCATCCACATTCTACCCAACAGCATTCAAAGGGAATGCAATCGAGTCGTTCGAGACCATAGTTTGCAACGAACTGAAGAAAATTCAACATACTAAACTTCTTAAACATAAACAGAATCTATCAATGAGTCAAATCCACACCATCAAGGCCATTGAGAATAACAGAAATCTGGTCATTAAACTTGCTGATAAAGGAGGGGGCATTGTAATCCTCAATCAGAAAGACTACGAAGCTGAATGTAATAGGATTCTATCTGACAGAGAAACTTATGAGGTCCTAAGGAATAATCCAGTGGTGGAGTTCAAGAAAGATATCGACCAAATCTTGGGGGAGGCCAGTGAGAAGAATATACTTAATATCAAAGAATTCCGTTACATAGGAATTAAACATCCCATCACTCCGGTATTCTACTACCTCCCCAAGATCCACAAGTCACTCCACCAACCGCCAGGAAGACCCATCATCTTCGGGATTGGATCTCTAACTAGTAACCTGTCGGAGTACTTAGATAAAAATCTCCAGAAATATGTTGTGACCCTTCCTTCCTATATACGTGATTCAACTCAAGTATTAAATATATTAGATAACATCAACTGGGAAGAAGGATATCTACTCGTTACTTGTGATGTGGCTTCCCTCTACACAAGTATACCACATGACAGAGGTGTAGAGGCGATACAATACTTTCTGAACAAAGACGCCACCATACCAGAAGCACAGAAAAGGTTCATTTTGGATAGAATCACATATATCCTTACACACAACTACTTTAACCACAATGGCATATTTTATAGGCAGTTGTGTGGTACAGCGATGGGGACCAGGTTCACGCCTAGCTATGCCAATCTATACATGGGCCAGTGGGAAATGATCTTCTGGGACTCATGTCCAGCAGGCGCGGACCTGGTCTCCTATCATCGATACATAGACGACATCCTAATGATATGGAAAGGTACGAGAGAAGATTTAGAATACACCATTCAGGTTATGAACAACAACACGCAAAACCTAAAATTCACATATGAGATCAGCAGTTCAGAAATTACCTTCTTGGACCTAAAGATTACAGTTGAAGATAACAAAATTAAGACTTTGACGTATTTTAAACCTGTTGATTGCAACAACTACATACATATGAACAGTTGTCATCATACTAGGTGGAAACAAAATATTCCAAAGGGGCAATTACTCAGACTCAAGAAGAACTGTTCGGATCCTGAATTATGGGAGAAACAGGCAAATATTCTTAAAGCACGCTTCTTGGAAAGGGGTTATGAAGAAGAGACACTTAATAGAGAGATCGATCTGGTCAGAAAAAGGGACAGAAAGGAACTTCTTAAATATAAGGATAAGAAGAGCAATACACCAAGCGACAATGATCCCATAGATGTGGCATTTATCACACAATACAGTGAGAATCGACATCTGATAGAGAGAATTATCGAAAAGAATTGGTCCCTGTTGAAAAATGATGAAGTTATAGGGGAGACATTAGCAGAGAAACCTAGATTTATATATAGAAAATCAAACAATCTGAGGAATATGCTATCACCTAGCGTACCACGACTACAAACCACAAAAACACGTGACGTATTTGGAAAAAATGTGAAAGGATTTTTCCCATGTATAAGTTGTAAAGCATGTAAGAGGGGCCTAAAGACCAAGAACTACCTATCTAACAACTCAGGGACAGAATACAAAATAAAAGATCTTATAAGATGTAACAGCAAAGGCCTAATATACATAATCTGATGCAGTTGTGGATTAGAATACGTGGGCCAAACCTCAAGACTATTGAGAGATAGAATACGCGAGCACATCTTACAAGTTGAACATGGCAGCACAGAGACCGCTCTATATAAGCACTTCACCATTCATCATAAAAGCAATTTGAAGGATCTCAAGTACTTCGGGATCCAATTGGTGAAACCAAATTGGAGAGGTGGAGATTATGAGAAAAAACTATTGATATCAGAATCCAGATGGATATTTGAACTTGACTGCCTTTATCCTAAGGGCCTTAACAATAGAGAGGATCTAATACATCTTAACAAATAGACCCCTCTAGGTCCACTACAGTCTCCCACCTTTCAATCCTTAACCCCTTAATGACCACAGCACTTTTCCATTTTCTGTCCGTTTGGGACCAAGGCTATTTTTACATTTCTGCGGTGTTTGTGTTTAGTTGTAATTTTCCCCTTACTCATTTAATGTACCCACACATATTATATACCGTTTTTCTCGCCATTAAATAGACTTTCAAAATATACCATTATTTTCATCATATCTTATAATTTACTATAACATTTTTTATAAAATATGAGGAAAAAATGGAAAAAAACACACTTTTTCTAACTTTGACCCCCAAAATCTTTTATACATCTACAACCACCAAAAAAAACATATGCTAAATAGTTTCTAAATTTTGTCCTGAGTTTAGAAATACCCAATGTTTACATGTTCTTTGCTTTTTTTTTCAAGTTATAGGGCCATAAATACAAGTAGCACTTTGCTATTTCCAAACCACTTTTTTTCAAAATTAGCGCTAGTTACATTAGAACACTGATATCTTTCAGGAATCCCTGAATATCCATTGACATGTATATATATTTTTTTTAGAAGACATCCCAAAGTATTGATCTAGGCCCATTTTGGTATATTTCATGCCACCGTTTCACCGCCAAATGCGATCAAATAAAAAAAATTGTTCACTTTTTCACAATTTTTTTCACAAACTTTAGGTTTCTCACTGAAATTTTTACAAAAAACGTATGCAATTATAGCATACATGGTAGTAAATGCTTCTCTGGGATCCCCTTTGTTCATAAATAGCAGACATATATGGCTTTGGTTTTGCTTTTTACTAATTAGAAGGCTGCTAAATGCGACTGCGCACCACACGTGTATTATGCCCAGCAGTGAAGGGGTTAATTAGGGAGCATGTAGGGAGCTTCTAGGGTTAATTTTAGCTTCAGTGTAGTGTAGTAGACAACCCCAAGTATTGATCTAGGCCCATTTTGGTATATTTCATGCCACCATTTCACCGCCAAATGCGATCAAATTAAAAAAAAACGCTAAATTTTTCACAATTTTAGGTTTCTCACTGAAATTATTTACAAACAGCATGTGCAATTATGGCACAAATAATTGTAAATGCTTCTCTGGGATCCCCTTTGTTCAGAAATAGCAGACATATATGACTTTGGCATTGCTTTTTGGTAATTAGAAGGCCGCTAAGTGCTGCTGCGCATCACACGTGTATTATGGCTAGCAGTGAAGGGGTTAATTAGGTAGTTTGTAGGGAGCTTGCAGGGTTAATTTTAGCTTTAGTGTAGAGATCAGCCTCCCACCTGACACATCAGACCCCCTGATCCCTCCCAAACAGCTCCCTTCCCTCCCCCACCCCACAATTGTCCCCGCCATCTTAAGTACTGGCAGAAAGTCTGCCAGTACTAAAATAAACGTGTTTTTTTAAAAAAATAAAAAAAATCTTTAGCATATTTACATATGCTTTGTAGGATCCCCCCTTAGCCCCCAACCTCCCTGATCCCCCCCAAAACAGCTCTCTAACCCCCCCCTCTGCCTTATTGGGGGCCATCTTGGGTACTGGCAGCTGTCTGCCAGTACCCAGTTTACAATATATTTTCTCTTTTTTATTTTATTTTTTTATGTTTTTCTGTAGTGTAGCTTCCCCACGACCAACCCCTACCCCCACCCCCTCCCAGATCCCTTAGATTACTTTTTTGGGGCATTTATTCCCCCTCTTCCTCCCACTTACATAGTGTAGTGTAAGTGGTTCCCACCCGCTCCCTCCCCGTGCACGCGCGCGTGTCTGTGGCGCCCCTGACTTTCCCGCCCTTGATCCCGCCCCCCTCTGTGTGTCAGAAACCATCGATGGCCGCCCACCCGCCTCCCACTGCAGCTCCCACCCACCAACGATTGCGGCCGTGGATGTCCGGTGTAGAGAGGGCCACAGAGTGGCTCTCTCTGCACCGGAGGGGTACAAATTGTTATTGCAGGATGCCTCGATATTGAGGCATCCTGCAATAACCGGAAAGCAGCTGGAAGTGATGAGGATCGCTTCCAGCTGCTTTCCAAACCGAGGACGTACGCCATATGTCCTCAGGCGTTAACTTTTTTTTCTGAGGACGTATGGCGTACGTCCTCGGTCATTAAGGGGTTAAAGAGGTCGTATTTGATTAGCCATTACTAATTACAATACTCTGTCTGACACAACGATATGTATTCTTGATAAATTATATAACCCTCTCCAATTCCATTTTTATATATATTTTTTATAGTTTTTATCTTTTATATATATTTATTATATTCAAATCGATATATAACTAGAGATGGTTATACTAAGATATACTTTGCCACTGGGTTAACCATACCAGGATCGATGTATAGATATCGACCTCCTAGTTTTTGATCAGTCTTCAGTGGTTCTCACCCCTAGCGTATTCCGATTTGAGACACACCACATAGATAACATACCCTTTATCAACTAAAAGAAACTGACCTCAGCTGATCTGTCTAACGATCTGGATTTGCATTACCTATTTAATATTTATGTGAATTTTGCAATAGGGACCTAGCTCTTATGTCTATTTCTTACCATATAGATATGGAGCTAACTAACATACTGAAAGTCCTCAGGATATAAGTTTTGTGATACAGCCAATATGAGAAACAGTTAATTTATCACAATTTTATTATATTTTATTACAATTTTATAACCATTGGATTAGGTCCCGCTCAAACAAGAACACATTTACACCAGTATCCTTATATACTAACATAGGCTTACTAGATATAGTAGACCAAAAGCTAAGGCACATTCCCATAAATTTTAATATTTCAACTACAAAGTGGTAAAATTATTATCTTTTATTCTTTGATGTTGGTAAACATCACTTAGACTATTGAGGCCCCATTAACAATGTGCCCCAATAATCCTTTCCATATCAATGGGTGACGATAAATACATGACCACATCCGGTTTTTACCTATTCTAGACAACTTCCGGTTTGACGATAAATCTCAATTTCCGGTCTTTAGATACATCCGGTTTAGCGCAAAATCGCGCTTCCGGATTTAATGTATTAACTTTGACAGCGAAACCAAAGAGAAGCCTAATAACCAACTAACAATATCTACGGAAGATGGAAGTATGTATTTATAAGGGACATATTGTTTATTTCATTTACACACAATTATATATAATTGACAATTGACGATTAACCATCACTTCCGGCTGCCAAACACATCCGGTTTAGCGCAAGATTACGCATCCGGTTTTAATATATTAACTTTTTTAGCGAAACTAAAGAGAAGTATAATAAGTATTGAACAACATTTATATAAGAAGAAAGCATACACTTATCAAGGGACATATTTTTATTTTTAATTTCGATATAACACATATTTATATAACAGAATAACAATGCCCATCTCCTTCACTTTATACATCCGGCCATAATAACAACATCCGGGTCATAAAATTGGCGCAATTTCACACACATTTGGCGCCAATTAGGCAAGTTAAGTTAGTATAAAAGAGGCATCATTATAACCATATATCAGTCTTGAAAAAGGCCCTATTGGTGGGCCGAAACGCGTTGGCATATATGGTGAGTCACATTTTAATCAATTAGGGTTTACACCAAACGGTACTGCTCTATGTTGTATTATTTTTTCTCCACAGGTTTTGGATCAATTTGCTGTTTATATTGATAATCGGCAGAATTTCACTCAGAAGATTTCTTTTACATTAATACTATATACAATTTTTTCTTCATTTTTCTTACTTCCTTTTTTTCTTCACATTTTTGCACAGTATCACCTAAGTTGGCTTGAGTTATATAAGGATTTTTGAGGAATTATTTTTGAGGAATTATTTTTGAAGGAATTCACTTGGAACTTATTTTCACTTGGAATTATTTTTCACCTGGACCTTTTTTTCACACGATTGGACTATTTGGAACATTTATCACTATTAGATATTTTCACTATTTGATCATCTCAGATTTTATCTTATTGTTTTTTACATCATCATTTTATACCTATTTATCAGACCCTGAATGGTTGGTTTTTAGGTCCACATTGTTTTTATTCATTTGTATCTGTTATGATATATTTATATTGTTTTTAGATTGTTTCATATTGTATCATGGATCCATGTATATACTGATATGTTTTTATAAATTGTTTTTAGGAGTCAAATATTATTATATTGTATTTATGTCCTGTACCAATTAAATCTGTTTCATACATACCCTTACCTCCTCACGTTTCATTCTGACCGAGCCTTTAGTATAAGGGCGCCCCTTACATATTTCTATTTTTTATAAATGTATTAACCCCTAAAACGCCGCTCCTAGACCCCGCCGCAAGTCTTATAAATGTATTAACCCCTAAACCGCCGCTCCCAGACACCGCTGCCACCTACATTATACCTAGTAACCCCTATCCTGCCCCCCTATACCGTCGACCTCTATAATAAAGTTATTAACCCCTATCCTGCTGATCCCGCACCTCGCCGCAAATAAATAAATAGTTTAACCCCTAAACCGCCGCTCCCTGAACCCGCCGCAACCTATATTACATTTATTAACCCCTATCCTGCCCCCCCTACACCGTCGCCACCTATAATTAATGTATTAACCCCTATCCTGCCCCCCTACACCGCCGCCACTGTAATAAAATTATTAACCCCTAAACCTAAGTCTAACACTAACCCTAACACCCCCCTAACTTAAATATTAATGAAATAAATCTAAATAATATTTCTATTATTAACTAAGTTAATCCTATTTAAAACTAAATACTTACCTATAAAATAAACCCTAATATAGCTACAATATAAATAATAATTATATTGTAGCTATCTTAGGATTTATTTTTATTTTACAGGCACCTTTCAATTTATTTTAACTAGGTACAATAGCTATTAAATAGTTATTAACTATTTAATAGCTTACCTAGCTAAAATAAAGAGAAATTTACCTGTAAAATAAAAACTAACCTAAGTTACAATTACACCTAACACTACACTATACTTTAATAAATTATTCCTATTTAAAACTAAATACTTACCTGTAAAATAAACCCTAAGATAGCTACAATATAATTAATTATTACATTGTAGCTATCTTAGGATTTATATTTATTTTACAGGTAACTTTGTATTTATTTTAGCTAGTTAGAATAGTTATTAAATAGTTATTAACTATTTAATAACTACCTAGCTAAAAGAAATTCAAAATTACCTGTAAAATAAATCCTAACCTAAGTTACAATTAAACCTAACACTACACTATCATTAAATAAATTAAATAAACTACCTACAAATAACTACAATTAAATACAATTACATAAACTAACTAAAGTACAAAAAATAAAAAAAGCTAAGTTACAAAAAATAAAAAAAATAAGTTACAAACATTTAAAAAAATATTACAACAATTTTAAGCTACTTACACCTAATCTAAGCCCCCTAATAAAATAACAAACCCCCCCAAAATAAAAAAATGCCCTACCCTATTCTACATTAAAAAAGTTCAAAGCTCTTTTACCTTACCAGCCCTTAAAAGGGCCTTTTGTGGGGGCATGCCCCAAAGAGTTCAGCTCTTTTGCCTGTAAAAGAAAAATACAACCCCCCCCAACATTAAAACCCACCACCCACATACCCCTAATCTAACCCAAACCCCCCTTATAATAACCTAACACTAATCCCCTGAAGATCATCCTACCTTTAGTTGTCTTCACTCAGCCGAGCCACCGATGGAACTGAAGAGGACATCCGGACCGGCAGAAGTGATCATCCAAGGGGCGCTGAAGAAATCTTCCATCCGATGAAGTGATCCTCCAAGCGGCGCTGAAGAAATCTTCCATCCGGCCAAGGTCATCTTCCAAGAGGCGCTGAAGAAGTCTTCTATCCGGGCGAGGTCATCTTCGAAGCCGGGTCTTGAATCTTCATCCCGCCGACGCGGAACATCCTTCTTTCCCGACGGACTACCGACGAATGAAGGCTCCTTTAAGGGACGTCATCCAAGATGGCGTCCCTTCAATTCCGATTGGCTGATGAGGATTCTATCAGCCAATCGGAATTAAGGTAGGAAAAATCTGATTGGCTGATGGAATCAGCCAATCAGATTCAAGTTCAATCTGATTGGCTGATCCAATCAGCCAATCAGATTGAGCTCACATTCTATTGGCTGATCGGAACAGCCAATAGAATGTGAGCTCAATCTGATTGGCTGATTGGATCAGCCAATCGGATTGAACTTGAATCTGATTGGCTGATTCCATCAGCCAATCAAATTTTTCCTACCTTAATTCCGATTGGCTGATAGAATCCTATCAGCCAATCGGAATTGAAGGGACGCCATCTTGGATGACGTCCCTTAAAGGAGCCTTCATTCGTCGGTAGTCCGTCGGGAAAGAAGGATGTTCCGCGTCGGCGGGATGAAGATTCAAGACCCGGCTTCGAAGATGACCTCTCCCGGATAGAAGACTTCTTCAGCGCCTCTTGGAAGATGACCTCGCCCGGATGGAAGATTTCTTCAGTGCCGCTTGGAGGATCACTTCATCGGATGGAAGATTTCTTCAGCGCCCCTTGGATGATCACTTCTGCCGGTCCGGATGTCCTCTTCAGTTCCATCGGTGGCTCGGCTGAGTGAAGACAACTAAAGGTAGGATGATCTTCAGGGGATTAGTGTTAGGTTATTTTAAGGGGGGTTTGGGTTAGATTAGGGGTATGTGGGTGGTGGGTTTTAATGTTGGGGGGTTGTATTTTTCTTTTACAGGCAAAAGAGCTGAACTCTTTGGGGCATGCCCCCACAAAAGGCCCTTTTAAGGGCTGGTAAGGTAAAAGAGCTTTGAACTTTTTTAATGTACAATAGGGAAGGGCATTTTTTATTTTGGGGGGGTTTGTTATTTTATTAGGGGGCTTAGATTAGGTGTAAGTAGCTTAAAATTGTTGTAATATTTTTTTAAATGTTTGCAACTTAGCTCTTTTTATTTTTTGTACTTTAGTTAGTTTATGTAATTGTATTTAATTGTAGTTATTTGTAGGTAGTTTATTTAATTTATTTAATGATAGTGTAGTGTTAGGTTTAATTGTAACTTAGGTTAGGACTTATTTTACAGGTAATTTTGAATTTCTTTTAGCTAGGTAGTTATTAAATAGTTAATAACTATTTAATAACTATTCTAACTAGCTAAAATAAATACAAAGTTACCTGTAAAATAAATATAAATCCTAAGATAGCTACAATGTAATTATAATTTATATTGTAGCTATCTTAGGGTTTATTTTACAGGTAAGTATTTAGTTTTAAATAGGAATAATTTATTAAAGTATAGTGTAGTGTTAGGTGTAATTGTAACTTAGGTTAGTTTTTATTTTACAGGTACATTTCTCTTTATTTTAGCTAGGTAAGCTATTAAATAGTTAATAACTATTTAATAGCTATTGTACCTAGTTAAAATAAATTGAAAGTTGCCTGTAAAATAAAAATAAATCCTAAAATAGCTACAATATAATTATTATTTATATTGTAGCTATATTAGGGTTTATTTTATAGGTAAGTATTTAGATTTAAATAGGATTAACTTAGTTAATAATAGAAATATTATTTAGATTTATTTAATTAATATTTAAGTTAGGGGGGTGTTAGGGTTAGTGTTAGACTTAGGTTTAGGGGTTAATAATTTTATTACAGTGGCGGCGGTGTAGTGGGGGGCAGGATAGGGGTTAATAAATTTATTATAGGTGGCGACGGTGTAGGGGGGGCAGGATAGGGGTTAATAAATTTAATATAGGTTGCGGCAGGGTCAGAGAGCGGCGGTTTAGGGGTTAATACACTTATTATAGTTGCGGCAGGGTCAGGGAGCGGCGGTTTAGGGGTTAATAGGTATAGAGTAGCTTGCGGTGGGCTCCGGGAGCGGCGGTTTAGGGGTTAATCATTTTATTTAGTTGCGGCGGTGTAGGGGGGGACAGATTAGTGGTGTTTAGACTCGGGGTACATGTTAGGGTGTTAGGTGTAGACAGCTCCCATAGAAATCAATGGGATGTCTGGCAGCAGCGAACTTGTACTTTCGCTATGGTCAGACTCCCATTGATTCCTATGGGATCCGCCGCCTCCAGGGTGGCGGTTTGAAAACCAGGTACGCTGGGCCGTAAAAGTGCCGAGCGTACCTGCTAGTTTTTTGATAACTAGCAAAAGTAGTCAGATTGTGCCGTACTTGTGTGCGGAACATCTGGAGTGACGTAAGAATCGATCTGTGTCGGACGGAGTCCGGCGGATCGAAGTTTACATCACAAAATTCTACTTTTGCCGGTCTGAAGCCTTTGATAGCTAAGGCGAATCAGCCTCGCCACAAATACGCTGCGGAATTCCAGCGTATTTGAGGTTGACGGCTTGATAACTACCCCCCTATGGCAGCAGTGTTTTGCAACATTATATAACAAAGCTACAATGTATACAAAACACTGCTGCCAAAGAGTACTATACATGTGAACAGAGTACTGAACTCTAAAGAGTCTACCTAGTTTTCATCTTTAATAAAAGATACCAATTGTATTTATTCTAACATGTGTAAGGTCCTTTCCAGTTTTCGAAGCCCTGGTTGTGAGCAACAGCCACCTATTATTTTGGTTTGTGTATTGTCTTATGTTTTCCTAAATATAACTTCACTTAGGCCTTGTGGTACTTACCAGGTCTATATAGTTTCTTAACTTTTAATAAACATAGCCTTATCTGAACCCCATAACATTCACTAAAGTTTAATGTTGCCCTGTTCATATGTAGTTATGCATAATGTATAAGGTAGCTATGGGGTAGATTCCATGCCTGATGCTCGGGACCAGAGTTTGCTACAACCACTAGCCCTAACCCGTTATACTACATCACCTAAGCACCCTTAAAACACAGTAATGTTTCTTATCTAGGTACCTGTTTCTAAAATTATACTGTGCTAACAGGCACAGGGTCCTGTCTAATTTTTGAAGCTCTGGTTGCAAGCAACAGTCACCTGTTAATTTGATGTATGTGTTATTTTATGTTTTACTAAAAGCGACTTTGCTTAGAGTTTGCAGTATTTACTAAAGTTTTGTAATACCCTGTTGGTATATGGTTATATACATTGTATGGTGTTTTACTCTGTTTGAATTGCCTTGCACTTTTTGAACACCTCTACCTGAACATAGGAACCTGTAGAACTTCCCACTGATAGTCCATCTACTATTCGATTATTCTAGCTCTCCTATTTTTTAATGGAACCAGACTGAAGGCGGGAACTACTCGCCTTCCCTCTACTTCCATTGCTACTTGGATGAGACAACACGATCACTCCATAAGTAATATATGTTCATGCATAATCTCCTGGGAGGCCGGCCTAATCTACCACAGTCTTCCTGTCGACTCTCACTGGCTCCCTACTCTACTTTCTGCTCCACCCCCACTCAAGCTTACTTTGTAAGCCTAGGAAAATATATCCTATAGAAACTCTGTTATTGCAAATATAAGCTTATTGTATTGTTGAAACAGCTGAACAATTTAAATAACCATATCTTCTACAAGTTCTCAACCATTTAATAGTAACGTTTTATCTTGATAGATTGAGACACATATTTAGGGACCACTTCTTCCCCAATTTTTTTCTTCCTCTTGTTCCTAAACTTTACTACCTCCTTTTCTCTATTTCTACTTTCTCTATGTACCTCTTACATAATGGCCTCCATCCCAAATATGAACCTCACCTCCCTTAATGCCAAGAGCTTAAACTCACTGACAAAACATAGTTTACTCCTAAATTATCTCAATTACCTTAAAACAAACATAGCATTCCGCAGGGAAATCCATTGGACTACTGGAGACCAAATTAGATTGAAATCCCTGCAGTTTTCAAAAATATACATCTCCTCATATACGGGGAAAAGCAGAGGCGTCGCCATCCATAATCCAAAATATTCATTTTTTAACCCATACACATTGAACAATATGTAGAAGGGAGATATCATATATTGGTCTGCCGATTAAACAACTGTTTGTTCCCACTCATTAATGTCTACGCACTTAAACAGGGCCAACTGAATTTTTTGCGGAGAGTACTTTCCCTAATAACCAAGCTCAGACAAGGCACACTAATCATGGGAGGCGACTTTAATCTGGTATGGGACCCGGCTTTAGATAAACAGTCCTCAAAACCCGAAGGCAAAAATCCCTTCAAACACCTCAGACCCAAAATTCAGGGATCTTATCTATCAATACCAGCTCTTTGACGTCTGGAGATCCCTTCACCCTAAGGAGAGAGACTTTTCCTATTTCTCCCTAACACATCATTCTTACTCACGTTTAGATTATTTATTTGTAGACTCTTAGACCCTCGATGGGGCACGTGTCGCAAAGATCTCTCCTTGTGCATGGTCTGATCACGATGCCATTTCTATAACTATTCCAGAACACACAGCGATTTTGGCCAAACTGACATGGAAACTCCCTCAATATCTATGGTCAGAACCAGTATTCCTAAACGACAACCAGGAGATGGTGGCAGATTACCTTCAAAATAAATATACATGCAAACAGGTGTATAATATGTATTAATACTTTCCCCTTCTGGTGAACCGCAGCCGTCCCACAGTCTCTCCCAAGGTCTGTGTGAATAGATCAGGTGTGCTAGCTGGAGGCGCTGGTTCAGCTTGTATCAGTCATTGGTATCTTCCACAACCGAGGAAGGAAAGGAAGATACCAACGACTGATACAAGCTGAACCAGCGCCTCCAGCTAGCACACCTTACCTTCAAAATAATCCTGTGGGGACCACATCTCATCGAATCAGATGGGCAGCCCTCAAATCATGTATTCAGGGGTTTTGCATTAGTAAGGTTGCGAGCATGTGAAAAGAAAGGGGAGGACCCCTAGGCAAATTAGCATGTGACCTGAGATCACCCGACAGACTTAACAAAACGAATCCTACTAAAGCCTTATTGGCGGAGATACCCCGTCTCAAAGATCTAATTAAAGCTAGAAAACTACAGAGGGTTCAAGAAGCCGCACTATGATTCAAACAATTGATGTACTCTAAAAGTAATAAAGCAGATACTATTCTAGCAAAAAATATTAAGACAAAGAGTGTCAATGGCACAAATCCAATATTTAACCCATGGCGCTCAGACAGCTTACGCACCTGGTGACATAGGCAAACTATTTGCCACATATTACGCAAAGCTATGCGACATTGCAAACAGTGAAAAACCGGCGGAAACACCTCAATCAGAAATTTCAGACTTCCTTAAAAAACTTAATCTACCTATCCCTACCCGAAGAAGACAAAGCCAACTTAACCCAACCTTTTTCCTCCGAAGAAATCGCCTTGGCCTTGAAACAGACCCAGAGCAATAAAGCCCCGTACCAGACTGTTTCACGGGTACTTTTTATAAAAAAAAAACTCAGCACGTCTACTTATACTCCCTCTATGGAATCTCTTCAATGAGATACTATAGGGAGGACACGTTCTTAAAGAATTATTGAAAGCCTCTATCATACCAAATCGGGCAAAGACCCTACTGACTGGAAATTTCAGACCAATATCTCTTACTAATCTTGATATAAAACTCTATTCAAACCTTATAGCCAACAGGATCGTTCATCTGGTATCCTCTTTGATCCATTCTGATTAGGTTGGCTTCACTGCAGGCCGTCACAGGACAGATAATGCAAGAAGGCTGATTATAGTTTTTACTGAAGCCCAGGTGAAGGGGATCCCTATGCTGGCTCTGTTGCTAGATGCCAAAAAAGCCTTCAACAGAGTCAGATGGAACTACCTTTGGAAAGCTTTCCGCTCTTTTGGTTACCCTGAATCCTTTTTCTCTGCTATTAGAGCCCTATACTCTGCTCCATTCCAAGAGGGGTTGGGGTTCTGCTCTTCAGAATTTCCAATTCGCAATGGCACGAGAAGGGTGCCCCCTGTTGCCATTAATATTCACGATGGTAATGGAGCCATTCACTCAAGCAGTCAGGCAATCTCCTGCAGTCTCCAGGGTACCCACTGCGACACAAATGGAGAAAAACTGTTCGCTGACGATATTACCCTTTTACTCACCAGCCCATCCTCCTCCATACCCACCATATGCCACCTAATAGACCATTTTAGTAAGATCAGCTATTACAAAATCAATTTTAATAAAAAAAGAGGCATATACCATTAATATTACTCAACTGGCCTTAAGAGACCTACAATCTCAATATCCCTTCAATTGGTCTCTACATCAACTTAAACACCTTGGAATCCTTCTAAGTGCAGACCCGGATCACATGATCCGAATTAACTTTTAAGGCCTCCTTGCAGAATTTAAATCATTGCTTGCGAGTTGGGACTTCAAGTAACTCTCTTGGCTGGGCAGAGATGTCTTATATTAAGATGGCACTGCTACCTAAGGCGCTATATTTATTTTGATGTAGCCCACTCAATATCCCACACTCTATTATACACCAAATTGACCTTTTATTCTCTAACTACATCTGGCGGAACACAAAACCAAAGGTAGCATACAATATACTTCAAAGAAATTACTCTGGGGGGTTGCACTCCCCAACATCTTTATTTACTACGAGGCAGCCAGATTGTCCCATATTGCCGAGTGGAGCCTCAAAGGTGACAAACCAGGCTGGTGCCACCTAGCAGAGGCTACTACACCCACAGATGTCGAACTAGCCGATATCATATGGATTCCTAACTCACAGAAATTATCCCTTTGTATTTAAAATATCATAAAACACAATATTTCAATCTGGAAAATGCTACTCGGTTGCTCTTTGATTACCCCCCATCGATCACCAGCTCACCATCTACAAGGACTATTTTGTGACCTTACCAACATACATATTAGAGACTGGAAGGAGAAAGACCTTGTGGTTATAGTTAATCTTTTTGACCAGACCTCACTAGCCACTTCCCTTGCCCAACGGTTTGATTCGGTTCCTTCATGGTTCAACTTCAAAAGTCTCCATCTTCTTAGCTTTATAAGAACCTGGGGTTTCCCTAAACATTCTCTTAGGAAATGTATAATATGGGAAAACAGATGGTACAGTGGCACTTAACTTTATAAACCCCTCACAGTCCATTACAACCTTCTCCTTTTGGACCTCACTACTGGCCAAGCTCAGAGCTTGGACTAGAGAACTGGGGACAATTTTATCTGATCAAGACTTTGACAAAGCGATCCTCCTAAGAAATCTGTACATTGCGTTACAATGCTAGAAGTCTATATTAAATTACTACTTAAATGGCAAAGAAAGCAAGCACGGCTAGCCAAAATGTTTCCAACAGCCTCATCCTAATGCTGGCGCAATTGTGGCACCATGGGATATGATTTACACATATTGTGGGAATGTCCGAAACTAACCCCGTTGTGGGAAGAAATTAAACTATTACTAGTCTTACTACAACTTACCTCATCCTTGACTCCCTTAAATGCGCTATTACATGCCCTGGGGGAGGGTATCCCTGACACATCAAAGAGACAGATTATCTTTATTCTAACAGCTACTAAATTATGTATCACTTGAGCTTGGAAGAGACCAGAGTCCCACAATTGGCTGAAATAAGTGCAACAGTTGACTTCATGGCCACAATGGAAACATATTTTTATAACTCAATTGGCCAAATGGAAACCTACACATCTATATGGGATACTTGGATAAATCGGTAGTTTGGTCTGAAGATCCTTTGACTCTAAAATCCTAATACACCCGTAAGAGGCACTCATTTCTTCTTTACCTCTCTTCTACTCCTTTTTTTCTTCTTCCCATAGATTCTGACATTTCTTAACCAACTGACATTATTTGAGAACGGTACCCTTTGTTAATATTATGATATGAAGTATCAAGTCATTGTCACTCGCTTTATCATATCAATGTGCGATCGTCTTACATGATTTATGATCAGCAACGACTATGTATACCAACCTATATATATTTACAATCATATGTACACTTGACAATTTGTGTTTTTTATATTGGTTTGTATTGAAAACTTAATAAAACCCAAAATAAATAAATAAAAATACCAATGGAACAAAGCAAATTTGATAAAATAAATAAATTGGAACATTGTATAAAAATGGAATGGTTTATCTGAATCATTAAAGTTTAGTTTTGACTTACTGCCCCTTTATTAATTAATTTTAGTTCCATGTGCTATCATAATAGAATTTAAAAAAAACATGGCTGAATCTCCAATTAAAATCCAATACACATTTGAATACTATTCTTTTTCTTTTATTAAATAAATTTTTTATTGAGGTGTTCAACCAGCCATTACAAGTATTCACAGAAAAAAAAGTCCATATTCGGTACACAAATCCAACCATCACAGAGTATTCCATATATGCTAGAATAACAGTAGTAACTCAATATTTAATTATTAAAAGAGATATATATATATATATATATATATATACACACACACATACATACATACAATATATATATATATATATATATATATATATATATATATATATATATATATATAAATAAAAGAAACAACTAGACTACAGTTCATATATCTAAATAGGCAATGAAAAACAATCCTATATAAATAGCATGAAATATAACACCTCATTTTTCTTTCTTTCCCTTTCCCCTTTTTTTTTCTTCTTCTCTCTTTCTTTTCCATTAAGTATATAATATATAATCTTTCAATAATTTGAAGCCCCCATTAGCTTTCTAACATTCATACAACCGTTCAACAGAGGGGATATTATATAATTGTGACATCCTTATATATAAAAACAGAATGATAAAAAAGAAAACTAGATATCCTGTCTGACCTCAAACAAAAAACAAAAAAAAATTCTAATTAAGTAGATTATATTAATCTATAAACAGGACCAATAGTTAATCTAATTTGCTAAACATATTTTGGGGGAAGGGGGGAAAAAAGAGAGGGCAGGGGGAATGACTATCCCCTTTTCTTCTCCCTCTCACTCTCTCCTCCCTATCCCCCAGTAAACTGCCAATTCCCTCTAAGACGTTCTTCTTGTATGTATACAGAATTCTCAAATACTTTAATTATCAATTGTTGTGTTGGTACTTCTAAGGATTTTATATACTTCTCCAATTTACCCATGAATTTAGCTATTTGTTTCTCAGATTGTCTCTATGTCAAATTGTTCATAAATCATTTGTTGGTGAATTTTCTTTAAAAATATCTGTAAGCTTGGGCTTTTTTTAGATTTCCACTCTCTAAGTATTATATTTCTACTTACTAATATTATAGTATGTAACAAACGAGTCCTATGTCGATGTTCATCACCTTTAACTAAGAATATAATTTCCCCTGATGTGAAATTCACATTGATTTTAAAAATTTTTTTGCATCCAATAACTTATCTTACGCCAGAAAGTATTTCTTTTTGAGCAGAGAGACATACAATGTATTATATCTGCATTTATTGCAGCAGCTATCTTGGGAGTTTTTCCATTTAGCCATCAAATACGGAGTTAACTAAGAATGGTAGAGTATTTTTGATTGTGACTCTCTCCAACTTGATAACAGGGTTGCGTTTCTCGCTTTATTCATACTAGATCTTATATCTTCCTTTGCTATCTCTAGCTCAGGAAAGAATCTCAGCCATTTATTGATTGATTCATAAATGTATTTTATTCTTTTTTGATCATTAAGATTCTTATATAGAAGTGAACAGGAGGTGCTTCCTTGTATAAATACATTTATACTTGGGTTCAGAATATTCCAATTTTCTATATTATAGATTGTGTTACCTATCTTATTACAATAATGTCTCAGCTGAAGATAAATATAAAACTGTGTATTTAACCACCCAAAATTGTTCTTCATGTAGTCACAATCCTGGATCTTCTCCATTAATTATTTGATAGAAGTGAGTAAATCCCTTCTTTTGCCATTCTTCACATATCTTTGTACTAATCATCACTTCAGGGTTACCCTTAATTGGGAGATATTTTGAAAAATTTAAATCAATTTTAAGAATCTTACACATTTTTTGCCATGCTAATATTAGATTACCTATATTCTCCTACCTTTTAATCCTATCTGGTAATCTTTTATAATCAATATGTATTAAAGTATTTAATTCAAAAGATCTAACTATATTTTTCTCCAATTCCAGATCTATAAAATTCTTATTCTCAGTGATCCAAGCCAAGACTATTCTTATAAAAAATACATAATTATATATACTTAGATCGGGTAGCCCCAGCCCTACCCCTTCTTTAGATATACAAAGTCTTGTATTTGATATTTTGGGTTTCTTACCATTCCAGCATAACTGGTTTATTGCCTTCTTAACCCGTACTAAGACTTTACTTTTAATATTTAGTGGTACATTTTGAATTAAATATAATATTTTAGGAGTTGTGATCATTTTTACCATATTTTTTTTCCTGAGTGTGATTGGTAGACATGCACATCTCTTAATCTCTTCTGTAATTTTTTAGAAATAATGGGTCATAGTTTAGTTTATACCATTCTCCTGGTATTTGTGAAAGTATTATTCACAGGTAGCTTTGGAAGATAGAACTTTCATTATATTTTACCCTGTTATTACTGATGTATGTGTTGTAATAAGTATTTGCTATTATTTTTATTTTAAATGTATATTTTATCACCATTATGTCTGTTCATTATGTTAAAAGTTAGTTTAACCAGCTTAGGAAGACCATATATCTTTCTTGTTACTTGTTTTATGGCTTTCTTTCCTTCATGGATACCTGTCTTATCTCTGTAATTCTGAACTTTCCCTGTGTTTTTTTTTTTTTTTTTGCCTGAATGAGCCTTTTGCTAAAATGTCCATACATACCCCCGCCCTTAACTTATTTTGCTGGCCCATCTGACACTAATCTCTCTCTTTCCCTCAGACTGAAATTTAAGTGTATCTGCCCAGTATTCTTAGAGAACCACAGACCTGAATATCTCAGCTGTTACACTGCTCTCTGCAAACAGGTAGCTTTGGAAGATATTTCTGTGAAAATCTGAACAATAACATATCAAACCCTAGAAAGTTTTGGAAAGTCATAAATAATTTACAAACTCCACCAATCCACTCCCAACCCTCCACTGTCAATGTGGACAAAACCCTGCAACTCCCCTTAGATGTAGCAAATGCTTTTAACAAATATTTTGTCGGATGCTCCACCACCCTGATTGACAAACTAATAAATGGCACGCATCCTGAAGCTACCAATGTGGATCAGGCCCCACTAAATCAGCAAAGACCCAATATAGAGAAGTTCAATTTTAGACCTGTACCCATCAATGTCATTAAGAAACACCTTAATAACCTAAAAATGAAAAACCAGTCTGGACCTGATCAAATCCCAGCAATGCTGTTGAAGCTTAGTGCGCCAGCAATTGCTAAACCTGTCACAACCCTAATTAATGAATCCTTGGTGTCTGGATACATACCCAAACTCTGGAAGACTGCAAGAGTAGTGCCTATCCATAAAAGTGGGGAGATAACCTTGGTTTCTAACTATCGCCCAATATCATTGCTCCCAGTATTGCCAAAAATCTTAGAAAAATGCGTCCATATGCAATTATGTGAACATTACCAACAATCTAGCTATCTGACCCCTGATCAATCAGGTTTTTGTACAAATCACTCCACTACTACTGCCCTCCTAAAAGTTTGCAACGATATCCAAACTGGAATGGAACAAGGAGACCTAACTGGAGCTATTTTCCTTGATTTTGCAAAGGCCTTTGACACAGTAGACCACAACATACTACTGCTCAAACTAAAAAACTCAGGTATTGGTGATCGTCCGCTAACCTGGTTTCGATCATATGTATCGGATCGATCACAATATGTCTCCATTTCTGGCAGCGACTCCCTCCCTCTCCCAGTCATGTGTGGTGTTCCCCAAGGTTCCATTCTCGGCCCCCTGCTATTCACATTGTTTATAAATGATCTGCCTGTCTGCAAATCCTCAACTGTACACATGTATGCAGATGAGACAGTAATCTATGCAAACAATTCCGATCTACCGCAGCTTGAAGCAGTACTCCAAGACCAGTTCACAGAGGTAGAAAAGTGGATCTCAAAAAACAAACTCTTCCTAAACACTGACAAAACTGTCACAATGATCTTTGGAACAGGACCTAAACTACACAAACTACATAATTCCCATCTATGCATCAAAACAAAATCAAATTGCACACTGACCGCAGTCCACTCTTTTAAATACTTGGGTATGTTGTTAGACCCCAATCTATCTTTTGGCCTCCATATAGAAAAACTGGCATCTAAACTTTATCCAAAATAGGTGCCCTGTACAGAAACAAATCCTGCCTCAGCCCTACTGTAAAGGAAAAGATTGTACAGCAAATGCTGATGCCAATCGTGGATTATGGGGATGTAGTATATGCACCAGCACCGCAAACTCACCTTAATAAACTTAATACATTGTATAACTCGTTCTGCCGCTTTGTGCTACAATGTAACTACAGGACCCACCATTGTGACATGCTAAAAGAACTAAACTGGCTGTCGCTGGAATCCAGACGCAGCCTCCATCTTTCCTGCCTAGTGTTTAAAAGCTTTTCTGGGAAGCTCCCACCCTACCTGAGCAGTATGCTCTCACCGGTTATTCCCACCTTCTATAACCTCCGATCCAGTACCAGCACATTATTTAGCGTGCCTCAATACAAAAAGAAAGCAGCTCGATCCTCCTTTTCCTACAGAGCACCACAATTATGGAACGACCTCCCGCACACTTTCAAACCTTCCCCATGCCTAATATCCTTTAAGAGATCCCTCTCTACATATCTCAAAACAGAATGCACCTGTCATTGTTGATTATATATTTCCTACCTGTTCTATGTTAAAAAAAATTGTGCATATATCATGTATTATTATTGTTTTGTATTTTATTGTATCCATTGAATCAATGCAATGTTTTGTGTACCCAGGACATACTTGAAAACGAGAGAAATCTCAATGTATCTTTCCTGGTAAAATATTTTATAAATAAATAAATATTTAATACTTACATCTGCCACCTTAAAAATTGGGTTCTGGATAGAATCTTTTTGTTTAAGTAGCCATAATATTTCAGACTTATTTATATTGACTTTATATCCAGAAAAGGTTCCAAATGTCTCTATTATTGAAGATAATTTCGGAATCTGCGTTTTGGAATCTCTGAGAAATATCAAAATATCATCTGCATAGGCTGCTACTTTTAATTTCATATTCCCTATCTGGATACCTTGCATTTCTTCCCAAACTTGGACCATCAAAGGTTCAAGAGCCAGCTCGAACAATATTGGTGAAAGAGGAAACCTTTGATGTGTGCCTCTATACATTTTCATGAAATCTGTTTGCTGAGCATTTATTAAGAGCACAGTTTTAGGGGAAGAATACAGAGTTTTTATACAATCCATAATATTACCTTTGAATCCAAAATTATCCAAGGAAGTAAAAAGGTGATCCCAATCTACTGAATCAAAGGCTTTTTCAGCATTGAGTGTTAATAATAATAAGTCTTTGCCCTTTTTATACAATATTTCCTTGTTGACCGAGATATATGAGATGACATTAGTCACCCTCCGAATATTATAAAAAGATGATCTTCCGTTTATAAACCCAGGTGGATCAGGATGTATTAATATTGGTATCACGGTTTGTAGTCTATTTGCAATGATACTTGTTAGTATTTTAAAATCAGAATTTAACAATGATATGGGTCTAAAAGATGCTATATCTTGTTGATCCTTTCCAGGTTTCAATATTAATATAGTTAGGGAATCCAAAAACCTAAACATTGTTTAGGAGTTATAGAGAACAAATGGTTATAAACCCTTTCAAGTATTTAAACTATTTCAGTTTTCATTAATCTATAGAACTCATTCGGTAAATTATCCAGTCCATCTGCTTTATTCATTGAAAGGTTTTTAATTACCTTCTCTATTTCTCCATTTTCAATTGGGTAATTTAACCATTCCAGTTGTTCTGCAGAGATCTGGGGTACCCTTATTTTTTCCCAGAAACTTTTACTTGATCTATCCCTTGTGTTCTATATATTTGAGAATAATACTCCGAAAATATTTTTAAAATCTCTTCTTGTGAAGATATCGTTATATTATTTATTTTAATATTACCAATAACCGTTTTCTTTTTGTGAATTTTGTCTAAGCATGCTAAGTATCTGCCCGCCTTATTACCATGTCTTTGAAATATTCTTCTAGCTCTCATATCTTCTTCAGTAGTCTTTTGGAGAAAAAAATGTATTTCTCTGATCATTAAGCGATACATATTTATTCCAATTTTCCAGAGATGGTTCTCTTAGGTAGCAGTTATAGGCATTATTCAAAGTATTCACAAGTTGTGTTTCTTGTAGGATTAATTTCTTTTTCTGATTTCAACACTGCTTTTGCCGATTCCCAATATATCAATGGCTTGTATATATAATCCTTATTAAATATTTCATATTCCTCAAGTTTCTGCTTTAAGAAATGGAAAAACTCTACTTGTTGACAAATATTTTGGGAAATAAGTTATTTCCCTTTTTAATTTGTGCTCCATATGTTATTCCTACAGGGGCATGGTCCGATATTATTATTGGATAAAAAATCATGTCTGTAATTAATGGTATCAAATTCTTCATTACAAATAATAAGTCTATCCTAGAATGTGATTTATGGGCCTTTGAGACACATGTATACCCTTTAGTTGCAGGGTTTTTGTACCTCCATATATCTCATATGCAAAAGTTTGCACAGATACTATTAAACACCTTTGTTTCTCTTTTGGAATATTTACACTGTTGTTTTCCTTGTCCTAGCTTAAATCTATCGATCGGCATTTTAGGTGCCATGTTAAAATCTCCCCCCAAGATTATTTTAGTATTTAAATATTCAAATAATTTACCCTGCAAGTTATCCCAGAAGATTTTGCTAAACTTATTGGGCGCATAGACGTTACAGATTGTAATGTCTTCTGAGATGTTAATTTTAATAGTCACTATACGTTCATTAGGATCAATAACTTTTTCGAAAATTGTATAATTTAAATTTTTATTAATAAGTATAGCTACACCCTTCTTCCTAGCCAAGCAGTCTGATGCTATGTTTTCCACAACCCAACTAGACCTGAGTTTAGCATTCTCTAGTGCCTTCAGATGGGTCTCCTGTATTAGTGCTATATCTGTACCTAGCCTTTTTAAATGTTTTATTATAGCTTTCCTTTTAATGGGGGATGTTATTCCTCCGACATTCCATGATATTATCTTAAACAAATTTAATTCCATATTTCTCTATGTGTTCACCTTTAAACAGTGTAACCTCAACGAGAGACGAAGGGAGAAAACGGGGAAGAGAGAGAGAAGGGGAGGGGAAAAAAAGAAAAAGGGGGGGAAAATAGGGAGTTAGTACTAACACTTAATAATGTCATGTGATCCAGTCCGTGGACCTCATATCCCACAGTTACTCTGTAATTTTCTTGAATATTAATAATCCCTTAATTGTATCAGTCATAATCACATATAATGTGTCTGAGTACCTTACTCATCTTCTAAGTTAAAATATCTTTTTACTTCTTCTGGATCATTGAAAATTTATATACCCTCTGATCCTATATATTTCAATTTAGCTGGATATATTACTATTGCTTTGTGTCCAGCTAATACTAACCTTATGCATAGTGATGCCATTTTCCTTATCTTATTCAGAATCTCAAAAGAATAATCACTGAACATCAAAATCCTTCTCCCATCTATCTATAAATTGCCTTTTTTTCCTAAAAAGATTCATAAGCTTAATTTTGTCCTGAAAATCTAGAAGCTCAGCTATCACTGGCCTATAACTACAGAATGAATCAAATTAGATAATAGAAGTAAATTGTAATGTTGTTTAACATTGTATTCTCGATCTGAAAAATGACATAATTATTTTGTGTTTAGTGTCCCTTTAGTAGAATACAGACAGAATGAAGGTAGTGCATACTCACCAAGCAGCCAACCTCCCGAGAGTGTTCCAGAATCAAACAGCTGGAATAAGGAGGTCTGGCGCAGGATGTAGGAATCATGGGCACTCCCTGGAAAGCCTGCATACACATGTGTGAATTTCAGAGTGGTATCACAGACCATCTGGCAATTTAGGGAGTAAAACCCTTTCCTCTTAATATAGAGGAATGGATCCTCATGTGGGGCCACGATACGCACATGTGTGCAATCAATTGCCCCCATGACATTGGGAATACCCCCCCAGTCGATAGAAGCCTTGTTTAAGACTGTTCCATTCCTGTGGGTTACGGGGGAAATGAATGTATTGCTGTGTCTGGTTATATAGAGCAGTCAAAACCTCCCCTAGGAGCCTGGAGAAGGTGGACTGCGTTAGGCCAGACACAAGGCCCTCTGTTGACTGGAATGAGCCGGATGCCAGGAAGTACACAACAGCTTCTGCATACCAGTCAGAGCTCGGTTCCTATTCGCTTGAGGGTCAATATCATCCATCAAGACCTCATATAGGTTAATGAGGCTTGCAGAAGTCAAGCAATACTTTTCCCTGACTTCCTCCTCTGTCATTCCAAACAGGGTGACCCTAACCCTGTGTAACCTTGGTGCCCTTGCTCTTCCCCTCTGCTGATGTCTTATAGGCCCTGCTGGCCTATGACCAGCTGCAGCAACAGCAGCAGCAGGGGCAGAACCAGGGACAGCAGCAGCAAGGATGGCTACAGCACCATGACCAGGGACCTCAGCAGCAACTATATCAGCAGCAGGTATATATTCTCCACAGCAGCAGCAGGTATATTCTCCACAACAGGGGCTTGCAGGGCTTCCAGCACCCCTTTTGCCCCACGATGCTGTCTCTCTAGATATTGTAGGTAAAGCAGGGGAAACATGGTGGCTAATGAGGGTGTGCATTGACAGGTGTTTTAAGGCTGCAGGTGAGAGGTTGTGCTGTTTGTGATTGGTTTGACACACTTGTAGAGGCAGGAATAATAAATGAGGTTTAACTGTTTGAGATTTGCGCCTGATATGTATGTGATTGCGCATGCATTTGTTAGGCCTACAGGGAGTTACGTTGCTTTTTTAGTCAGTGCAAGGGTTACTGCGCCTGCAATTTGTGGCGAGATGAGAATGGAGTAGATTTTCTGAATCCTTACGCTGTATATTGGATACCAAAATTGTTGCGGCTGTTCTATGATAGTCTATGGGTAACAAAAATACGGCCGAAGGGTGAAATATATGCGCGTAACTTGTATGCTGCGCCGTATATGTAATACCTAAATCATGGAGGAGTTTGCGGTCGACGCTGCATATGTAATGAAGCCTGTGACGTCTGCTTTTCCGGAGTTGGGTAAATGCCGACAGGGTTTGTGACCGTGGAGCAGAGGATAGTGGATTCCGGAGTTTGTGTGAGGCTCTCCACGAATACTGCATGGAACACGTGGAGGATTGCAGAAAGTTGAGCACTCTTCATTAAGTATTCCTACACTTGTGAATTGAGTTGCCAGTTATAAAAATATGAAATGTGTTCACAGGATAAGATCTGGCTGTTTGGTGCTAGACAAATTTTATTGACTACTTATCCGTCCATATACTTTTTTTCCTGAAAATCCTTTGGAATTACCCGATTGCTGCATTGATCACTCATAAAATGTGGTCTGATCTTCATCTACAATAAGTCATAATTATAGACAAACACAGTCCTTCTCCAAAAGCTATTTGGAGATTTTAGGTGTTTCAGTTAATGGGATGAGAGTGGACGTGACAGTTACACAAGTGCCCTGCCCTTTAAATAAAAGGCACACAAAGTCTGGTTAAGGACATACATAGTAGATAAGGTTGAAAAAAGACTGAAGTCCATCGAGTTCAACCTATACAAATCTAAAATACTTACAAAAAGCTCCAGTTAAGCTTAAATAACCCCATTAAAATGTGACCCATTTAATACTAGCAATCATATCCATGAATTTTGTTTATATACAGAAATGTATCCAGACTATTTTTTAAATGTGTCAATGGTATTGGCATTCACTACCTCCTTTGGTAATGAGTTCCACAATTTTATTGCTCTTACAGTGAAAAAAACGTTTCCATTGCAGGAGATTAAATCTCCTTTCCTCCAACCTTAAATTATGACCTCTTGTCAGAAACAATTTTCTTGGAATAAACAGAGCTTCTGCCATCTCTGTATATGGGCCTTGAATATATTTATATAGAGTAATCATGTCACCTCTCAAGCGCCTTTTTTCTAAAGAGAACAGACCCAGTTTGGCTAGCCTCTCCTCATAGGTTAATTTCTCCAATCCCCTTATTAGCTTTGTGACCCTTCTATGAACTTTTTCTAGTTCTGCAATATCTTTTTTTAGCAACCGGTCCCCAGAACTGCACTCCAAACTCAAGGTGAGGTCTTACCAGGGCTTTATATAATGACAGAATTATGCTTTCCTCCCTTGAATCAATGCCTCTTTTAATACATGCTAGTATCTTATTAGACTTTGAAGCCGCTGCCGTGCATTGTGCACTCATCTTTAGCTTGTTATCTATTACTACTCCCAAATCCCTTTCCTCCTGTGTTTGGCTAAGTCTTGTCCCATTTAAAAAATACGTAGCCTGCTTCCAAAATGTAGAACCTTGCATTTTTCCGTATTAAATCTCATTTTCCATTCACTTGCCCATAGTTCTTATTTTAGCAAATCCCTTTGTAAAGAGAGTTCGTCCTGCTCTGACCTAATGACCTTACTTAACTTAGTATCATCTGCAAAAATAGAGATGTCGCTATTTAAACCTTGCTCCAAGTCATTTATAAAAATATTAAAAAGAACATGGCCCAGTACTGATCCCTGGGGGACGCCACGGATTACCTTTGTCCAATCTGAGTATGATCCATTTACTACTACTCGTTGCTCCCTATCTTTTATCCAGTTATTTATCCATGAGCTAACATTTTCAGCTATTCCCAGTCCCTTAATTTTGTGCATTAATCTCTCATGTGGCACTGTATCAAATGTCTTTGCAAAATCTAAGTATATCACATCAACTGATTACCCTTTATCTATATTTTTACTTACTTCCTCGTAGAATCTAATTAGATTAGTTTGACATGATCTATTTCTCCTAAAGCCATGCTGATTAGAACTCATAATCTTGTTTACACGAATATGCTCATCAATATAATCCCTTATAATCCCTTCAAATATCTTCCCCACTATTGATGTCAGACTAACTGGTCTATAGCTTCCTGGATCATCCCTGCTTCCCTTTTTGAAGAGTGGCACCACATCAGCTTTACGCCAATCCTGAGGTACCATGCCTGAGGATAATGAGTCTTGAAAAATTAAGAGTAAAGGTTTGTCTATAACAGTGCTAAATTCCATTAACACCCTTGGGTGTATTCCATCTGGGCCTGGAGTTTTATTTACCTTAATATTTTCCAGTTTTTTCCTGATATCCTCTAAACAAAACCCAGTTAGTGGTATGGACTGGCATGTTCTATTCTGTTCCAAAGTATCATTCAATGGTTCCTCTCTTGTGTATACTGAAGAAAAAAACTGGTTTAGTACCTCAGCCTTCTCCCTGTCATTATTTATCATGCTACCCTCCACGCATTTTAATGTACCTATATTATCCTTCTTAGATTTTTTGCTATGTATGTACTTAAAGAACCTTTTAGGGTTAGACTTAGAATCTGATAACATATATAAATCAGTGCGCCAAAAATGTTAAAAATGTGAAAAAACAAAAACAAAAATTCATTAAGATTATTCAAGTAAAAATAACCTATAAGTGTATAATACAATACATATATTCGTTAGTGATATAGTCTACCATAAATGAAAAATATGTGAAGCCAAACCAAACCACACCACTGCACAGTAAGTGATGGGAATGAAACGGACAGTTCAATTAGTCCAAAATCCAAGTCCTGAATCAGGAACAGATGGCAAGCTGCTTCTTCAAATTTCTTGTTGGTGTCCCAAGATGTTAAAATCTGCAGATATAAATGATAAAAAAAGAAGGCGCCACCATAGTACACAATCAGATGTATAAAACACGCCAATAGAGCAAGTAAGACCGTACTTACAAGATATATGACACTTGAGAAGTGTCACAACCGCCTTCTGGACTATTATAGAGTCGTCCAGCTAACTCCCACTGGTGCGATCCTGGCTATCGTCTTAATGTTAGAGTGGTGAAAAAAAACTGTTTCCAACGTCAGTCACACAGAGCAGGCTCGTCAGGACTTGGATTTTGGACTAATTGAACTGTCCGTTTCATTCCCATCACTTACCGTGCAGTGGTGTGGTTTGGTTTGGCTTCACATATTTTTCATTTATGGTAGACTATATCACTAACGAATATATGTATTGTATTATACACTTATAGGTTATTTTTACTTGAATAATCTTTATGAATTTTTTTTTTCACATTTTTGGCGCACTGATTTATATATGTTATCACTTTTTATGTTTTTTGATCAGTTAGCGACATTGTAAATATCACACTGACTTACAGCATCTGTGCTGTCTTATGGTAGATAAATCAGGTACATAGTTAACACCTACATTTATATATATATATATCCCTTTAACAATTTCAATAGTGGATTTAATATACATCTTAACTATTGTGCACTGTTCCCATATATTTGTATCATATGTGAACTATAAAATAATTGTTCACATCATCGCACTTTAGACTTTTATTTTACCTATACACACAGACTGATGTGTATAGAGTTGTTTATTTGCACACGCATATACACAATTATACTTTTATTTATTTCACCAACCATGCAAAATAAAGATCAAAGGTTAAAGGAGAGGGAAGCCCTTAGTAACAAAGAGAATATACAGGATATGTCTGATAGCACCATAGATGATCTATCCATGGTCCAATTATTCCATAAATTAGAGAATGTCCTGAAAAATGAACATAGGCACTGGTGGGATATTGATACACTCAAAAAATACAAAGAGAGAGGTCATATTCCAAGAGGGCTTAGAATTTCCAAACATTGTTCCTTTAAACAGGATTTAGATCTGACTGAAAAATGGCAAGGCATTCTGAAAGAATGTTCTTTAAAACTAATAGATTGAGTTTAGAACAATTTTATTGAATAAAACTGAGTCAGAGATTGAAGAGATACAGAACACCCTAATCAGATTTGAATCCAATACGGATATTGATAAACAATTAAAGGAAGTACAAGAAAGATCAGATACATTTCAGAAAAAGATTATACACACGAAAATTAAAAAATTAGCTAGAGATGAAAAGGATTACCTAGAAAGCAAAGTTTATGATCTTCAGAGGGAAACTAAGAAAATAGAGCTGGATAGTGGTTCACCTGAAAAAGACACACCACAAGATAAATCATGGGTAAAAGTGGATTACAGGAAACCCAAGGATAAAAAGAAAAATTTGAATTTCAAAAATAATCATAGGAACACGAATAATACATCTAACAATTTTAACTCTAGGGATTTTAGTCAACCTTCAACCTCTAATTGGGAAAGAGAGAATTTTAATCATAATTCACATAAAGATACATACAGTCAATAACACCATAGATCCCAACAACACAGCAGAGAAGAAGTGAGGACCTATAGAAGTCCTGGGTCCAACAAGGGAATCATGTGGGAAGTCCCAGATTCCAACAAAATGGAATTAACTACAATAATAGTTATCAAAGAGATGACAACAGACAGATTAATAAACCCCAGGTTTTTCAGTACAACCTAAAACAAATGTACACCCCGCCACATCTCATGCATGCACCGATCAGATTAAAACAGCTAGAGAGGGCATCAGAGGGAGAAAAATTTGTTACAACTACACCAAGAAAAAGATCATACGCCAACGTGGCAGCAGAGGGAGAGGTAAGACTTCCAAAAAAGAGAAACTTAAACGCATGAGAAAGAATATATTTAATCTCTCAGATCATGTTCTTTCTAATGAAGAAATCTGCGTTTTAAATAGGGGTTTATCTTTTTGTCCATCAAATCATCACAATTTCTTTGATTTGTTTGTGGACCTGAACAAATTTGTTCGCAAATTGTCTCTACAACAATATTTTTGTGAGAAGAAACTGAAAGGTTCAGGCCACAAACCAATTTTGACAAATGATATGGGTGAACGTCCGTCAATGGATATTGTATATTTTGATCCAGATCCACTCTCTGTGACGATCTCTTCGATAACTATATACATTCTAATTTAACTTCAAAATCAAATTTTAATCCACCTAATGCGGGATTAAATATTGAATTATTCCAGAAATTGGTATTAGAAGAGTTTGGAAAATTACCAGGAGATAAAATTAAGGATTCTAATTTGAATATTTATGAAACCATAGCTCTATCTAGATTAGCTTCCAACAATAACCTGGGGATCAGAGAAGCTGATAAGGGTGGTGGAATAATTTTACAGAACCATGAGGATTATATAAGGGAAGCGGATAGGATCCTATTGGACCAAGAATACTATAAAATCCTCACTTTTAACCCTACAAATAAATATTTGGCCAACTTGGTTAAAATGGTAGATCGAGGTTGGATGGAAGGTATTTTAACTAAAAAAAGAAAGGGACTTCCTAATTCCAATAACTCCCAATTTGGCATACTATTATCATCTTCCTAAGATCCACAAAAGTCTAGTGAATCTTCCTGGGAGGCCGATTATTTCAGGAATTGGCAACCTCACATGCAATTTATCTGAATATGTTGACCAATTCCTGAAGAAATCAGTGGTTACACTAACCTCGTATATTCAAGATACCCCCGACTTGATTTATAAGATTTCTAAGATCAAGAAGGCTAATAGGAACCTCCTATAGTTAACATGTGATGTCTCGGCTTTATATTCAAATATAGCTCACGACCTAGGCATCAAGGCCATTGAATATTATTTGAACAAAGACATTTATATGCCAGACAAACAAAGGGAGTTTCTATTAGAGTGCATTTTGTTTGTTTTGAAAAACAATTATTTTGTCTACCAAGAAAAATTCTGTCTACAGACCAAGGGGATGGCCATGGGGACCAGGTTAGCCCTGAGTTTTGCCAATCTATTTATGGGCTTTTTTGAGGATAAATACATCTATTCCTCCTGCTCGGTGGCGAACCTGGTCTTCTATGGCCGTTTTATTGATGACCTCTTGTTCATTTGGGAGGGCACCCATCTAGAGGCCCAAAATTGTCAAGGGACTAAATGAGAATGACCTGGGTTTGCAATTTACATCAAATATAGATGATAAAAGTATAGATTTTCTTGATTTAATACTAGAATGGGATAACTCAGGTAATATTATTACCAAAACGTATTTTAAATCAGTAGATGCCAACAGTTATTTAAACTTTAAAAGCATTTACCATGAAAAAAGAATATAACTTATAACCAGTTCTGCAGGTTGCGCAGAAACTGTACTGATTTGAAAACTTTTGATACACAGGCTACTCTTTTAAAAGAAAGATTTTTGGAAAAGAATTACCCTAGTGATTTAATTGAGACAAGTTTCCTTGAAGCTAGAATGAAATGTAGAGAGGATTTTTTCATTAAATACACAAGAGAAAATAAAGAGGTGGACAGAGTAGATAAGTCAGATTCTATCACGGACAAAACAAATTCTGGGGTTAGATTCATAACACAATACAATAATAATCATAAGAAAATTAAAGGCATTTTGGATAAGTATTGGTATATTTTGGAGAGTGATCCGTTGCTCCAAAGTTCATTAGGTAAATACCTAATATGTACTTTCAGAAGGGCTCCGACCCTTAAAAACAAGTTGGCTCCGAGTAAAGTAGTCATGAAAGTTCACCAGCCGAATAGGAAAAATCAGTGCCATAAATCTGGAAATAGAGATTTTAAAGTTTTAGGCAAACCAGGATTTTTTTTAAATGTAATCGTTCTAATTGTGGTCTTTGTGTTTTCACAAATCCAAATAGAACTGAATTTATTTCATTTACCACAAAAGAAAAATTTAGTATTAATTCACACTTTACGTGTGATTCTCCTTTTGTGATATATATGTTGGAGTGTGTCTGTGGGGTCCAATATGACGGTAGGACCTCCATACCCCTCAAAAAGAGGTGGGGGGAACATAAGAGAAATATAGAAAAGAATATACTCAATCACAGTGTCCCCAAACATGCCAGGCAATGCCACACAAAATCTTCTGACTTCTTTTCTATTTTTCCACTAGAACAGATTCTACCCAAATGGGTTAGAAATAGGTTTTTACATCTAAGACAAAGGGAGACATTCTGGATATGGAAACTCCAAAGTTTGTCTCCCTGTGGTCTGAATGCCAACATTGACATGGCAGCTTTTAACTAGTTATGTCTCATTTTTAGTGACCTTTTTGTCTTCGCCCCCTCTTTTCCAATATTCACCAGTATCTTTTTGATTTTGCATACACACATTCAGACCTTACTCATGGGACCCTTAGGTGTTAACATATACCATAGGTGCCATCATGAGTTATCAACTTTTTCTTTTGCATTTATTATCTATACATCATTTTATATATTTTTTATTGTTGACTGTTTTATGAATATTTACACCATCAGCGGGTATATTTTACCTTCCATGTATTTGACGACTAGTCATTATTTATTGAGTTTCTAGTAAGTTATGCCTGATATAGGGTTTCAGTCTATTAAACCTTTGTGCTCTTACATACATATAGTTATGACAGATATGTTATATGTTTTAATTATTTTTTAGGTACAATGACTTATTTTATCTATCAATATCTATTTTTTGGCAAGTTGTATACTTGAAATAGGATTTTTTAACCATGTTAGTTTAACAGGTAATTGTATTTTGTAGACAGTCCTAACGGTAGTAGGGGCCCTCCGTTTTACCCGAATGTATTGTCAAGGGTTAAAATGGAGGTGTAGGTGTACCACTAAGAGCGACCTATCGGTAAAATTGACCAATATCACCACTTTTTTAGTTTTATCATTATGCGCTTTTATATTCTGTGCATATTATACTATCAAAATTATATTTATGGTTAAATACCACTTTAGTTGCGATAGTGCATACAATTTTAACATACTTAGAGGCTGGAGCATTTATGCTCACATCATTGGCTATGATGCTACCAATGGAAGCTCTATACAGCTGCTACACCTTCACGCATGCGCTGTCCATTTTAGCAGACGCCGAGAATACGGCAATAAAAGTTCGTGGTTCAGATGATTATGTAGATTGCACCTGAGGAAACGGTCAGGAGAGACCGAGAAACGTTGTGCTTATGTGCTTTGAAATAAAGTCTTTTTACATTTATAAGACTTTGCCACAAACTATCTTTTATCTACTTTTTCCTTTGGCACATTGTATCCCGAACAATATTTGCTATTACAGGACGAGCCTGCTCTGTGTGACTAACGTTGGAAACAGGTTTTTTTCACCGCTCTCACATTAAGACGATAGCCAGGATCGCACCAGTGGGAGTTAGCTGGATGACTCTATAATAGTCCAGAAGGCGGTTGTAAGTATGGTCTTACTTGCTCTATTGGCGTGTTTTATACATCTGATTGTGCACTATGGTGGCGCCTTCTTTTTTATCATTTATATCTGTTAGACTTAGAATCCTTGGCAATTAATTTTTCATTTTTGGCTAATTTGATTGCTTTTTTGCATGCTTTGTTACATTGCTTATAAATATTGTATGCTGAGTCTGTACTATTTTCTTTTAATAATTTAAATGCCCTACGTTTTTTCCTAATTTCTCTTAACACATTTTTATTTAGTCATAACGGCTTTTTTTTTTTATTTTTATTACCATATGGTATGTTTTATGTATATTTATTTAACAAAATTTTAAATATTATCCATTTATCCTCTGTATTTTTATTAGAAAATACATTGTCCCAATTTATATTATTTAATGATTTCCTTAAATCGTTGAATTTTGCTTTCTTGAAATTAAAACTCTTAGTTAAGCCTTTAAAACACTGCATATGAAAAGAGATTTCAAATGTGACCATGTTATGATCACTGTTACCCAAATGTTCTTTAACTTCTATGTTTGATATTATATCTGTATTGTTTGATAGCACTAAATCCAATATAGCTTTACTCCTAGTTGGCTCCTCTATTAATTGTGACAAGAAGTTATCCCTGAGAACATTAAAAAAATCTATCCCCCTTAGCTGAATTACTAGTTTCATTGGCCCAGTTTATATCAGGGTAGTTAAAATCTCCCATAATTACAGCACTGATATTAGCAGCCTTATCTATTTGGATAAGTAGTTGAGTTTCCTCCGGGTCACTAATGTTGGGAGGCTTGTAGCATGTTCCTAGTAATATTTTTTTAGGATTTTTCCCCCCACTCTTTATTTCAACCCACAGGGTCTCTACATTGTCACTTGTATCATAAATATCTTCCCTTATTGTAGGTTTAAGGTTAGGTTTAATATACATGCAGATTCCTCCACCCCTTTTATTATTCCTGTCCCTCCTAAATAATGTATACCCCTCTAAGTTAATTGCCCAGTCATGTGAATAATCCCACCAAGTTTCAGTTATACTGATAACATCATAGTCCTCTTCTGCAACTAAGAGCGTCAGCTCCCCCATTTTACCTGTCATGCTTCTTGCATTTGTTGTCATACATTTAATTTTCATGTGCTTTCTGCTGCTACTTGGTGTGCTTTCCTCTATACTTTCTAATGTGACATTTCTTAAGTCATCCCTTCCTTGAGATATTAAGGTAGTGACATTCACAGACTGATCTCTCTGTTCTATTTTGTTCTAATTGCCCCTCCCCCCTTTGCCTAGTTTAAAAGGTTCTCTAAACGTGCTACCATCCTTTCCCCCAACACACCTGCACCCATGTCATTCAGGTGCAATCCATCCTTACTGTACAAATTGTACCCTAGTGAAAAATCAGCCCAGTGTTCTAAAAAGTCAAACCCCTCATTTTTACACCATGTTTTTAGCCATGAATTAACAGACCTTAGATCCTTCTGCCTTACTGAGTTAACACACGGCACTGGTAATATCTCAGAAAATATTACTTTGGAGGTCCTTGCTTTAAGCTTGCTACCTAACTCCCTGAAGTCATTTTTTAGGACTCTCCATCTCCCACTGATTCCTTCATTAGTACCAATATGCACCATGACTGCAGGATCAGACCCACATCCCTTTAACAATCTAGCCTAACACGAGCCCCTGGAAGACAGCAAACTGTTCTATGTAAAGGGTCTGGATGACAAATTACCCTATCAACCTTCCTTATAATAGAGTCTCCTACCACCAACATCTGCCTCTGGCCCTGACTTGTATGCCCCTCTTCCATGACTCAAGGACTGCCCACCATAGTATGCTCCTCTTCCACAGCTAAAGGACTGTTCACTATACTAGGCAACACAGCCCTCTCTGACACTGCCACCCCTGAACTGATATCCCCAACATCTTCACTTAATCTGGCAAATCTATTGGGGTGTACCAGCTCAGAACTGGCCTGTCTCTTCCGCTTACCTTTACTTCGCCCTCTAACTGTGACCCAGCTACATCCTGGAGTCTCCTCATCTGAATCCTCCCCATTCCCACTGCTGGAACCATTAACAACCAGCTCAGTCCTATCCATTTCCCTTTCAAGTGTCTGAATTTCATGTAGTGTTGCAATTCATTCATCCAGATCCCCAATACGAGTTTCTAAAGAGACAATATGCTCACACTTGCCACAAACATATAATCCCAGAAGCGGCTGCTCCAGTGATGCAAACATGTGGCAACTGCAAGCTGTACACTGAATGAGATTCTCATACATTCTTAATAAAAGGTTTAACTTAAAAGTATAAAATAAATATATTTCCCCTTGGTTGCCCCAAAACCTTGTTTGCCCAACTACCTTGGTTAGCTAACTATTATACTTAAACAGACAATGTTAATTTAACAGAGAATCAATACAGCAAGCCTGAAAGAGCCAAATATGTTCTTCTGAAGAAAGATTGGTTAGTGTGAACCATGCCTCAAACATTGCAGCATGTCTCAAGTTTGCCTAAGACCACCTTAATGTTCAACAAAGCTTATGGGAATATGTGCTGTGGACAGATGAGACAAAAGTTTAACTTTTTGGTAAAAATGCAGTTATACGTAGAGGAAAAAGGGCATTGCACATCAACACCTCATCCCAACTGTGAAGTATGGTGGATGGTGCATCATGGTTTAGCACAGCTTTGCTGCCTTAGGACCTTAACGTCTTGCTATCATTGAGAGAACAATTAATTCAGAACTGTATCAAGACATTTTTCAGAAGGATATCATGGCAGCAGTCCCTGAACTCAAGCTAAAGACAGGTTGTGTGATGCTACAAGGCAATGACCCAAAGCCAATTGCCAAGTAAGAGCCCTGAATTTAGATGCTGTGTCATGATCTGGAGAGGGCTGTGTAATCAAGACAACCCAGAAATATTAACTGAAACAGCTTTGCAGGGAGAAATGGTCCAAAATTCATCCTCAGTAGTTACAGGACACATTTGATAAAGGTTGTTGTTGCTAAGGAGGACCTATGAGTTACTTAAAAAAGGGACACTGTACCCAAAAAAATTATTTCGTGATTCAGATTGAGCATGAAATTTTAAGCAACTTTCTAATTTACTCCTATTATCAAATTTTCTTCATTCTTTTGGTATCTTTATTTGAAATGCAAGAATGTAAGTTTAGATGCCGGCCCATTTTTGGTTTACAACCTGGGTTGTCATTGCTGGTTGGTGGATAAATTCATTAAAAAAAGTGTTGTCCGGAGTTCTGAACCCAAAAAAAGCTTAGATGCCTTCTTTTTCAAATAAAGTTAGCAAGAGAACGAAGAAAGATTGATAATAGGAGTAAATTAGAACGTTTCTTAAAATTGCACACTCTATCTGAATTACAAAATAAAAATTTTGGGTTCAGTGTCCCTTTAAAGGGACAGTCTACTCCAGAATTGTTTTGGTTTAAAAAGATAGATAATCCCTTTATTACCCATCCCCCAGTTTTGCATAACCAATACAGTTATATTAATATACTTTTTACCTCTGTGATTACCTTGTATCTAAGCCTCTGCAGATTGCCCCCTTATTTCAGTGCTTTTGAAAGACATGCAGTTGAACCAATCAGGACAGACTCCTAGATACCTCCACAGGAGTGAGCACAATGTTATCAGACACACATGAACTAGCACTGTCTAACTGTGAAAAACTTTCAAAATGCTCTGAGATAAGAGGCGGTTTTCAACGGTTTAGAAATCGGTTTAAGTCTGCCTAGGTTTAACTTCTCAAAAAGAATACCAAGGGAACAAAGCAAATTTGATGACAAAAGTAAGTTGGAAAGTTGTTTAAAATTGCATGCACTATCTGAATCATGAAAATTTAATTTTGACTAGACTGACCCTTTAATTCAAGGGTTCACTTACTTTATCCAGCCTGTACTGTGAATGATTACTCAATGTCTTCAACCAAAATTCAAAAAGTAAAACTTTTTGTATAACTTTAGTTTATTCAGATTGTGTTTGTCTATAATTGTTACTTAAATGATGATCAGAATTTTTTTTATGAGTAATCAATGCAGATAGAGCCATTTTCTAATATTCAGAATTAAAATGGCAACAGAGGTCTATAACAAGAATAAGGTTCTTGACTTAAATAACCTATTTAATTTGGTTGCACTTGGCAAGTGATTTCATAACCAAACTGTAAGAGAAGTAATATCCAGTCATCGGTAAGTTCTACTGGACTTTTTATTGCTCGTTTTTCTTCTTTAAAGTCAACAACCTTACACTCACACATATACAAAATAAAGTACAGCTTTATGTTTAAACTATACAAGATTATGTATCATTTTAATATTCTTTTTTTTTTATAAAATTCACAAGTTTAAACAACTTTTTTTTCTGCCTATTTAACACAGGGGGACTTGGTGTCAGTGACTTTAAACACAATAATCAGGCATACTGATAATAAAGTTTACAACAATTTGTTTTTGCTTCATTTGTGGTAGGCATACTAACAAAGAAGAGGGAAACAAATATTACAGTAAGTTAAAGCTAGCTAAATAAACTCAACTTAAGACACCACCCTAAACACTTTAACAATTTTCAGAAATATCATTTGATAAATTATGTTCTAAAAATTAGTGCACGGCAGCTAAAACATAGGCTGACCACACTACATTTAGAAGCTTTATAACTTATAAAACAATATTTAATATCAAAAAAAAATTTTTTTAATTTATATGATTATAAATCTGTGCAGTTGATAACCCAGTTCACAAAATCCTGAAGTTACAATTATTATGTAGTCCTCATGTCATGAATGTCCTGAGCAATTCTTGTAAGCCTTGATATAAAAGAAAATCAGCTGTTTTTAAAATAAAAAAAAAAAATTCTGTCTTACCACAACAAATGTATTAAAACCTTTTAGTTAAGTGAAATTAAAGGGACAGTCTACCATAGAATTGTTATTGTTTAAAAGAAAGATAATCCCTTTATTACCCATTCCCCAGTTTTGCATAACCAACAGTTATATTAATATACTTTTTACCTCTGTGATTACCTTGTATCTAGGAACCTTCTTCCAGCCCCCTGATCACATGACTGTGACTGTTTATTATCTATTGTCTTGCATTTAGCATGGTGTTGTGCTAGATCTTAAATAACCCCCTGTGCCTGAACACAGTGTTATCTATATGGCCCACGTGTACTTTCTGTCTCTGTGTTGAAGAGATTTAAAAAGCATGTGATAAGAGGCAGCCCTCAAAGGCTTAGAAATTAGCATATGAGCCTACCTAGGTTTAGTTTAAACTAAGAATACCAAGAGAAAAAAGCAAATTTGATGATAAAAGTAAATTGAAAAGTTGATTAAAATTAAAAGTCCTATCTGAATAATGAAAGTTTAATTTATACTAGACTGTCCCTTTAAATCTATCTCACAGAGCAGGTATGAAGGGGTGAAATAGATTATAATCCCATTACAAAATCAAGCTGTTCATATGCAGGTGACTTCTATAGACTGTCTTGAGTTAACGTCTTCCAAAACTAAGATTTTTACTTTTATTTCATGATAGTAAAAAAACAAGTTCTGTTCAGACCTAATTCATGCAGACACATATCCTGCTAAACACACAAATTCTACAAACCAGTGGTTAATTAGTGACCGGCGATCATGTCCATTCAATACCTTGAGTATCCACCTCTTCCTCCACTATATCCTCCTCGGCCTTGGTATCCTCCCCCACCCCTTCCTCCTTGATTAAAGCCTCCTCTTCCTCCTCCAAAACCACCCCCTCTGCCAAAGCCACCTCCTCGCCACCCTCCTCTCCCTCCATCATCTTTTCTCTTCTGCCAGGGAGGCATTTCTGGTGGTGGGGGGTCAATCTCATCAGGTCTTCCCCCTCGGTCAGGTACTCTTCCCATCAGAACCTATACGGTAAGAAAAGAGCTATTGTTTGTAATCTGATACTGCATTAGGTACACAGAGAAAATATAAAAAGTGCTAAATGGAAAAACATATTAAAAAAAGCAGAACCCCATACATACAATATGCTATAACCAACAAAGCAAAGATTTACATAAAGTGTAGAAGTCATCTATAAAAAGCCAAGACACAGAATAAATTAAAGGGACAGTGAACAGTCTGACATATCCTTTTTACCGCAATTGTTTTTCAGTAGCCAAATCACACCTACCATTTGCCTTATTTCGAGATGCTAACCTGGGCTTTAGTCCACAGACAACAACGTAAATCACTGCTATAAAGTTAGTATAAAGTACATTGTTTTAAAGCCAATTAGAGACAGATATGTAGAAGGGTTAACATTGAGAAGTCAGCAGGGTGCAATCAAAGTTATGAGAATCAGAAAATTTTCCGAGCTAAATTTACATGAAAAGGGGACAAAAATACTGAAAATATATTGCAGTTTCCTTATGTATAACTAAAAATTTTATATAAACAATCTCAAAGTGTTTACTGCCCCTTTTATCTATAGAACGTGGTAAAGGATTCTTATTGATCCATAACAAGATCCCAAGTGCATTAATTAAATCTAAAAACATTTTATTTACAATTTAAAACTGGATAATACGCAGTATTAGTAAGCTCTAAAGGATAAATACAAGGGATGGGAATAAAAACATCACATGCTTAATTAAAATAAAACATGGCTTTGTCTCCAAAAGAACAAAAAAAAACACTGAGGGTTAATTTTAGCTTTGCAAAATGTAACCAATATCAAACAAAACACAGCTAAAATGGCTGTGAACTGACACTACAGTTTGATATAAAACCTAAAAAAAAACAGAAAAATGGAGAGAAGGAAGAAAAAAGAAAAAAGAAGCTTGCTCATATTTTACAGCCTATATATGGGCCATATAGATAACACTGTGCACAGGCACAGGGAGTTATTTAAGATTTAGCACAAAACAATGCTAACTGCAAGACAATAGATAATAAACAGTCACAGTCATGTGATCAGGGGGCTGGAAGAAGGTTCCTAGATACAAGGTAATCACAGAGGTAAAAAGTATATTAATATAACTGTGTTGGTTATGCAAAACTGGGAAATGGGTAATAAAAGGGATTATCTATATTTTAAAACAATAACAATTCTATGGTAGACTGTCCCTTTAAGCCTAAGCAGAACATACAACACATAATATAAAATACCCCTTCTTTATGAGCTGCAGGCTCTAATGAGACAGAAAAACAATATGCAGCGGGTAAGGAAGCAAAGCTGTTAATGTTACAAAGGATATGGAAGCAATGCATTAACATTAGTTAAGTGTGCATGTTTAACTTCTGTAATAATATAACATTTATTATGCGTCCCTTTCATAAAGGAAACATTGTGATTCCTAATATTTTACATTATCTGCCATTTGTGTGTATATGATGAAGTGGATTTGCTTCCTTCTGCAAATGTTAGTTTGGCCATTACTTTTCTTCTATTTGTGACTCAGATATCCTCAGACTGAGAGAATGTTAATTGGAACCATTATACAATTAATAAATAAACAGTGAACAGATTAGAAAACTAATCAATATTAGGGTGAGATGAACAGAAATTAAAGGGACATTCTGCACTAGAATTTTTATTGTTTAAAAAGATAGATAATCCCTTTACTACCCATTCCCTAGCTTCGCACAATCAACACAGTTATATAAATACACTTTTTACCTCTGTGATTACCTTGTACCTAAGCCTCTGCAAACTGCACCCTTACTTCAATTCTTTTGACAGACATCCATTTTAGTTAATCAGAGCTGGCTCACCTTAACTCCACATGCATGAGCACAGTGTTATCTATATGACACACATGAACTAACACCCTCTAGTGGTAAAAAACTGTCAAAATGCCCTGAGAGAAGAAGCGGCCTACAAGGGCTTAGAAATTAGCATATGAACCTCCTAGGTTTAGCTTTCAACTAAGAATACCAAGAGAACAAATCAAAATTGGTGATAAAAGTAAATTGGAAAATAGTTTAAAATTACATTCTTTATCTGAATCATGAAAGTTTATTTTGGACTAGACTGTCCCTTTAACTACAGCAAAGTAATACTATTACTGAAATTGCAAAAACTCTTAGAAATCCCTGTCGAGGGAGCTAAACTATATACAATAATCTCACATCTGTTGCTCCTGCAAAGGAATAAAACAGGAAAGTAACAATCAGACCCCCCTGTAGCACTTAATAAAAACACAATTACACTGACTACAGATAATACCAAAATGAGTGGAATAATAGGATAAGGATAATGGGCGCCATGTACTAAGCTTCGAAGTGACCGTCCGTCTGTATTTCCGCGTCAAAATTCGCTCACGATCTGCTTCTCGTATGTACCAATCTGCGATCTGGTCGAAAAACCACTATTTTCATCAGTGATCGTAATTTTACGCAACTGATCGTTCCGAAGCCTTTTTCCACTTACTACATGTTCGATCGCACGTAAATTCGCTGTAATCGGAAATTATGAATGTTACAACTAATCCGTCTGCTCCAACTTTCACTGTAGCTTCGCGACCATTTAGGTAGCGAATACAATAGAAAACTATAGGGCGTATCAACCTGACGCCAGGTAGAAGTACTTAAGTGAAAGGACTAGACTACTATTGTAGCATTATTGGTTTTTGGATCACTGAATGAAGATGGAGACACTTTTACACAGGTTTCTTTTCCGATTAATTCAATTACGAGGAAGAAGGGCTATACAGGCACCGGTTGACAACTTGCAAAGAAGGAGAGGTAGAAGAATCAGAGTCCCTCGAGTTTTCCTTCCACGTATGGGTTTGGAAAGCATTTCTGATCGAGAGATTATCCAGAGATTCCGTTTGGACAGAGAAGCTATTATGGAACTTTACAATGAAATAGCAGAATACCTGGAACCTATGACAGCGCATTCACAAGCCATACCCGGACTATTAAAACTGTTGGCAGCCTTACACTTTTTTGCTACTGGTTCATTCCAAGCTGTGTCTAGCGTTATAATTGGCATCAGCCAGTCTGCTTTTTCGAGGCACCTAACCAAGGTTATTGATGCTTTGATGGTCGTCTTTCCAAGGTACGTGTGCCTTCCACCTCCGGAGCAAGCACGAATCTACGGAGCAAGCCATCTTGTCAAAGTGAATACCGAAAAGTAAATAACCAATATTCTAAGATTTCTGGGAAAATGCACACTTATAAATGTCAGCAGCCAGACGTTGCCGCTTGTCTGACGATTATGACACCTAGATCGTCACGTGGGTAAAGAACTAAACCAATCAGGTCGCAGACTGCTTCTTAACTTTGTTCTTTCGCGCCGAACGAAGCTTCAAAGTTATCAATAATCCGATTGTCTTCGACACACAATAGATGCGAAATTTTACGGCTTGGTTTTTAGTACATTCATGTAACGAAGTGCCATCCGCATGGTGCGAATGCCGGCGGGTTATTTCGATACGGTCTGTGCGAAAAAATTGACGCCTTAGTACATGGCGCCCAATATCTCAAAGACAACCACCCCCCCTGTCCGGTGAAAAGGCTGATCTCACCCCTCCGACATAGCCATAGGACATCACTGCCTAAGCGAAAAAATGGCCACCGGTAGAAGGGACCGAGGGATGTGCGCAACAAAAAACTATGAGGCAGGAAAAACCTAGATAATCCACTCTAATATAGAAATTTTACTGTTTAGTAGTGAAAAAAAGAAAAAAACACGTTACCAGCCTAGTGTTATAGATAGGAAAAAGCGAATTAGTTTATTTGTGCACTGCACTGTTTCACTAGTCACATAGAAGTACTCACCTTATTAACTGCGCACTTTGTTTTCTCACGACTAAGACCACTGCTGGTACGGATAATTCTTGAAAGATCTTCACGGGCTGCAAGGAGGTGTGACAGAGAAACTGTTGATTTAGTCGATAGAGTGTAACGAGTCGGCTGATAAGCTCGAGCAATCTCATCTGTTTTAGCCTGAAAAAGAAAATGTAATTAAAATATAAAAAATAACAGGAATTTTCAACATAAAATGTGCCAATTCATAACGTAGGCACATATATATCTCCCCCCACTCAGTGAGAACTATATGTCAAACATCCCATACTGCACATAGTAAATTTAATTTCCTCTTGTCACCTGTGCTTTGTCCGACCAGCCAAACGACTGCACCGTTACATCAAGACGTTTTATTAACATTCTGCGACGACACTCATACTCATTGGAGAGAGCTGCATTAATTTTTGCAAGGCGCTCCTGTGGAACCAAAAACATAATGATTCTGTTAACTGTGCTCAGTAATTTATATATTGTTTTATCAATTCTTTGTATGTTAGATTCACACATATGCACAAGGCAATCAGTACTGAAAACTGAAGTGTTCTGAAATTTTTGTCATTTCTTTTCTTTATAAAACACTTTGGACAAAAATGTATCATGATTGCAGGCGGACAGGTCAGCAAGCAGACAGTGCTGCATCATGTGGCAAAATTTAGCATTACACAAGAGCATCAAAAAAAACGATCTAACCAAATCTGAGGTGGTGGAGAGGCGAAAGAAGATTTCTGCTTCTTAAATTTGCATTTGTAGGCTTGTTCATAAACTTTGCCCTTTGTACACTCGTGTTTCACCAATTAGTATGTAAACTAAAATGCAAGATTGCCCAACGTCTCCCTGAAGGACCAAATTGTATTTTTAATCCATTTGGAGGGATGTGAACAACATTTTGAAATTCTAATTATAGTATTTATTTAAAATGAGCAATGATTATGCAACATGTGTTTTCTTCAATTCTCCACCAGTACCCATTTGTTTAAAATGAATGCAGTAAACGATCTCAATGGTTCAAACCCACACAGAAATCACAGAAAATTTTTTTTATTCTCCTGTACGTTGTGTGGTCAAAGCTGACCTAGTGCTGTATGCCTCACTTCAGGAGTCATGCAAGACCTGCGCTATTTTAGAGCAACAGAAGGGGGTATGTAAAATGACCGCTAACGTACCCTGTGTGTCATTAAGTGGTAAATAAAAATACAACTGCAAATTATGTTCACTTTAATCTTTGGTTTAAATACCTAATTCTATCTTTCCGTTTCCAGTCCCTTTAAAAGAAAATAAACATTTCAATTAAATTTATGTAACTTTTTGGAGATTAGTCACTGAAAATTATAGTTAAAGGGACAGTCTACACCGAAATTGTTATTGTTTAAAAAGATAGATATTACCTTTATTACCCATTCCCTAGTTTTGCATAACCAACAGTGTTATATAAATACACTTTTTACCTCTGTGATTACCTTGTATCTAAGCCTTTGCAAACTGCCCCCTTATTTCAGTTCTTTTGAAAGACTTGCATTTTAGCCAATCAGAGCTGGCTCACTGGAACTCCACGTGCATGAGCACAGTGTTATCTATATGACACACATGAACTAACACCCTCTAGTGGTGAAAAACTGTCAAAATGCACTGAGAGAAGAGGCTGCCTTCAAGGGCTTAGAAATTTGCATATGAACCTCCTAGATTTAGCTTTCAACTAAGAATACCTCGCGAACAAAGCAAAAACATAATTTATGTAAGAACTTACCTGATAAATTAATTTCTTTCATATTAGCAAGAGTCCATGAGCTAGTGACGTATGGGATATACATTCCTACCAGGAGGGGCAAAGTTTCCCAAACCTTAAAATGCCTATAAATACACCCCTCACCACACCCACAATTCAGTTTAACGAATAGCCAAGAAGTGGGGTGATAAGAAAGGAGCGAAAGCATAAAAAAAATAAGGAATTGGAATAATTGTGCTTTATACAAAAAAATCATAACCACCACAAAAAAAGGGTGGGCCTCATGGACTCTTGCTAATATGAAAGAAATGAATTTATCAGGTAAGTTCTTACATAAATTATGTTTTCTTTCATGTAATTAGCAAGAGTCCATGAGCTAGTGACGTATGGGATAGCAGATACCCAAGATGTGGAACTTCCACGCAAGAGTCACTAGAGAGGGAGGGATAAAATAAAGACAGCCAATTCCGCTGAAAAATTAATCCACTACCCAAATCAAAAAAGTTTACATTTTTATAATCAAAAAAACTGAAATTATAAGCAGAAGAATCAAACTGAAACAGCTGCCTGAAGTACCATTCTACCAAAACTGCTTCTAAAGAAGAGAAAACATCAAATGGTAGAATATAGTAAAAGTATGCAAAAGAAGACCAAGTCATTACTTTGCAAATCTGAACAACAGAAGCTTCATTCTTAAAAAGCCCAGGAAGTAGAAACTTACCTAGTAGAATGAGCCGTAATCCTCCGAGGCGGGAATCCACCCGACTCCAAATAAAGCATGATGAATCAAACGTTTAACCAAGATGCCAAATAAATGGCAGAAGCCCTTTTGACCTTCCTAAAACCAGAAAAGATAACAAATAGACTAGAAGTCTATCTGAAATCTGAATAGCTTCAACATAGGATCTAAGACTCTTACCAAATCTAAAGAATGTAAGAATCTTACCAAAGAAGTTGTTAAAATTTACAACTTTAGGTAAGAATTGAAATGAGGACAGCAAAAACCACCTTATCCTGATGAAAAAAAAATCAGAAAAAGGAGATTCACAAGAAAGAACAGATAATTCAAAAACTGTTCTAGCTGAAGAGATGTCCAAAAAGAACAATACTTTCCATGAAAGTAATTAATGTCCAGAGCAAGCATATGCTCAAATAGAAGAGCCTGAAAAGCCTTCAGAACCAAATTAATTGGCTTAATGACGGGTTTGATACGAATCAAAGCCTGAACAAAATGATGAATATCAGGAAGCAACACTGCATTATTCTGATGAAAAATCAGAAAAGGAAATTCACAAGAAAGAGCAGATAACTCAGAAACTCTTCTAGCAGAAAAGATAGCCAAAAGGAACAATACTTTCCAAGAAAGTAATTTAATGTTCAGAGAATGCATAGGTTCAAACGGAGGAGACTGTAAAGCCCACAGCACCAAATTGAGACTCCAAAGAGGAGAGATTGACTTAATGACAGTCTTGATACGAACCAAAGCCTGTACAAAACAATGAATATCAGGATGATTAGCAATCTTTCTGTGAAAAAAAGAACAGAAAGAGTAGAAATTTGTCCTATCAAGGAACTGAAAACAAAACCTGAAGAAATTATGAAATTCTAGGAATTCTAAAAGAATGCCAATAAAATTTATGAGAAAAAACACTAAGAAATGTAAGTCTTCCAAACTCGATAATAAATCTTTCTAGAGACAGATTTACGAGCCTGAAACATAGTATTAATCAATGAGTCAGAGAAACCTCTATGACTAAAAATCAAGCGTTCAATCTCCATCCCTTTAATAAATCGAGATCCTGATGGAAAAATGGGCCTTGAGAAAAAAGGTCTGGTCTTAACGGAAGTGTCCAAGGTTGGCAACTGGCCATCCGAAAGAGATCCGCATACCAAAACCTGAGAGGCCATGCTGAAGCCACCAGCAGTACAAACAAACACTCCATTAGAATTTTGGAAATCACTTTTAGAATAAGAACTAGTTGTGGAAGGATATATGCAAAATGATAATTCCAAGGAAATGTCAATGCATACACTACTTCCGCCTGAGGATCCCCGGACCTGAATAGGCCCCTGGGAAGTTCTTTATTCAGATGAGATGCCAACAGATCTATTTCTGGAAACCCTCACATCTGGAAAATTGAAAAACATATCTGGGTAAGAGACCATTCTCCCGGAAGTAAAGCTTGATTAACAGAGATAATCCGCTTCCCAAATGTCTATACCTGGAAAAAAACCCACAGAATTTAGATAGGAGCTGGATTTAGTCCAAGCAAATATCCGAGATACTTCTGTCCCAGCCTAAGGACTGATAGTCCCACCCTGATGATTGACATACACCACAGTGGTGACATCGACTGAAAAACAATAAACGTCTCTTCTTCAAAAGAAAACTAACTGAAGAACTCTGAGAAAACACGGAGTCCTAAAAATAACAAATGGTAATCTCGCCTCCTGAGATTTCCAAACCCCTTGTGCTGACAGAGATCCTCAGACAGCCTCCCAACCAAAAAGACTCACATCTGTAAAGATCATGGTCCAGGTTGAAAGAAACGAAGAAACCTGTAGAACTAAATGATGGTGATCTTAACCAACAAAACAAGATAGTTAAACATTAGGATCTGAAGATTTAGAATATAAAATCCTAGAATCCCTGCACCAATATCCAGCATAAAAAAACTGGAAGGGCTTTCTATGAAAATGAGCAAAGGAATTGAATCCAACGCTGCAGTCATAAAACCTAAAACTTCCATGCATATATAGCAACTGAAGGAAATAATAGAGACTGAAGGTACCGACAGACGGAACCCAAAATTGTCACTTGTCTGTTTAGAGACAAAGACAGTGATCCAAACTATCTGGAAACCTAAAAAAGGTGACCCTTGTGTGAGGAATCAAGAGCTTTTGAAAAAAAAAGATCCTTTAACTATGTCCTGAAAGAACAAAGTTGAATCATATGAGATTCCACAGCCTCAGAAAATAATCTGAATGAAAACAGAAAATGAAGATACGCATTTATTGTATCTAATGAAAACAAATGATGCCATCACTGACCAACAAAAGGCAGAATAGGCCATATAAATACCAATCTGAAAGATGATACATTTATATAACAAAAAGTTTTTCTATCTTTGGAACAATTAATAGTTTTGAATAAAACCCCAAAACCCAGTTCCTAAAAATGGAACTGGAAAAAATACCCCAGAAGATTCCAGGTCTGAGCAGCACTTGAGCCCCAACGGGTGATCAGCCGCGCTTCAACATTATCCCAAAATATATAGGACCGAAACACACCGAAAGTTACTGGAATAGCTGGAATATCAAAGAGAAAAAAGATTTCTCACAGACGGTTTTACTGAACTAAAATCAAAGAAATTTGCAAAAGAACAAATTTCAAAAAAATCTTAACCTGCCCCTTACCAGCAAAGCTGGAATACGGCATATACATTGCAATTTTAGGGAGCCGATTTTGAAAAAAATTTCCAATTAAAAACATGTTACTGGGAATTTGTTCCTTAATAAGAACAACCAAACTAATATAAGCTTAAAGTTTAGTCTTGGAACTCAATCTAGAAGCCCAAAGTAACAGTTAAGAATTGAATCCAATTATAAACCAAATAATTGATTATCTTAAAAAGAAATATGGATTTTTTTAGAAATCACAAAATTCTTCTAGCTAAAGACATAGATTAACCCTCATTTGCAAAAATATTCAATAAAATGAAGACACAAATGAAAAATATTAGCATGATAACCCAGTTAAAGGACCAGTCAACACACTGGACTTGCATAATCAACAAATGCAAAACAACAAGACAAATGCAACAGCACCTAGTCTAGTAGATTTTGTCCTTAACAATGCTAAAATAAATCATAATCTGATACTTGATTATAAAAGTAAACAGAAAAAATGAAGCAATTGCAACATCATTCAAATAAATCACAGGTCCAAGAAAAGTACCTGAAAATAAATAATTTTCCTTAAATAAGATACAACCATCTAAAGGAAAAATAAATACTATTTTGCTATAGAAACAATAGCATAATTAGCAGGAGTAGAGATAGCCCCATTAAATTGAAGAACCTTCAAAATTGAAATGAACTACCAGCAAAGAATATAGTTTAAAACCTTTAAAGAAGGAATAAAAGAAAATTCTCAGCCTATTCCATTCCCTAGTATGAGGAACTGGAAAAAAACCTCTGAAAATACAAAAGAATAAATAAGCAGAAATAAAATGTTAGTCTTGAAAGAACGAATTACCTTAATATCCAAAATAATCAACACCTTATCAACAAAGAACAAATGTACTTTAATAAAAAAAATAAAAAAGTAGATTTGTTAGTGTCAATATCTGATGAAGAAAATTCTGAAAGAGAAAAAAACATCATCAGAGAAGGATAAATCATTATGTTGTTGGTCATTTGAAACTTCAATAATTAAAAAAGAAGTTTGAAAAAGACCTAAAAATTTTATTAGAAGGCACGATGTCAGACAAAGCCTTTAAAATAGAATCAGAAAAATATTCTTATAAATCTTCTAAGTAATTCTTGTACATAAGATGTAAAAAGAATAGCAAATATATAAAGCATAAATACTAACGGATTCTGCATGTAAAAGTTTATCATGATAACTATTACAAACCATAGCTAAAGAAAAACATTCATAACATTTAAAATAAATGAACTTAGCTTTGGTAGGACTGAACTCAGTCAACAGGAATCCCTTAGAACGTTTTTGAAACAGGAACAGTGAAATCTTGCAATATGTAATAGAAAAAAACAATATTTAAAGCAAAATTATCAAATTCCTTAAATGACAGTTTCAGGAATGGGAAAAGAATGCAAAATAATAAGCTTCTAAAAACCAGAAGCAATTAAAAAGTGAGGTTTAAATAATGAGGAAAAAAAATGGAACAAAAATACGCCCACATTTTTTGGCGCCAAATATGACGCCCACATTATTGGCGCCAAGTATGACGCCACATCCTCTGACGCCGAAACCGACGCCCACATTTTTTGGTGGGAAAAAAATGTCTGAATACACATGCGTCAAAAAAGACGTTACAGAATACAACTTCCGGCGTCAACTACGGTGCCGGAAATTACAAAATTATTTGCGCCAAAAAAGTCCGCGCCAAGAATGACGCAATAAAAAGAAACATTTTCTGCCCCCGCGAGCCTAACAGCACGCAGGGAAAAATGGTCAATTGAAAATTTTCAAGGTAATAAAAAATACATTGAATTAAAATGCATTATCCCAAATAATGAAACTGACAGTCTGAATTATAAAGGAATACTGATTATCCTGAATCATGGCAAATATAAGTTTAAAGACATATATTTAGAACTTTACATATAAAGTGCCCAACCATAGCTTAGAGTGTCACAAAAAATAAGATTTACTTACCCCAGGACACTCATCTACATATAGTAGATAGCCAAACCAGTACTGAAACGAGAATCAGTAGAGGTAATGGTATATAAGAGTATATCGTCGATCTGAAAAGGGAGGTAAGAGATGAATCTCTACGACCGATAACAGAGAACCTATGAAATAGATCCCGTAGAAGGAAACCATTGAATTCAAATAGGCAATACTCTCTTCACATCCCTCTGACATTCACTGCAACACTGAGAGGAAAACCGGGCTCCAGCCTGCTGCGAAGCGCATATCAACGTAGAATCTAGCACAAACTTACTTCACCACCTCCATGGGAGGCAAAGTTTGTAAAACTGAATTGTGGGTGTGGTGAGGGGTGTATTTATAGGCATTTTAAGGTTTGGGAAACTTTGCCCCTCCTGGTAGGAATGTATATACCATACGTCACTAGCTCATGGACTCTTGCTAATTACATGAAAGAAATTGGTAATAAAAGTAAATTGGAAAAATGTTTAGAATTACATTCTCTATCTGAATCATGAAAGTTTATTTTGGACTAGACTGTCCCTTTAAAGCCATTTGTATTTAAAATGTAAAAAAAAAAAACCATCTACAATTAGTGATCAGCGCACCCAAGGCGCCATATGCACAAGTAGATTACATTGAAATATTTCACAGTCCTAAGTCACCAACATCTGTGCAGCCCTATGAGAGTGCTGGAGAACTTCCTTAATAGCCATATTATTTGATGTCTGCTACAGAAGGCACTTACCAGTTGTTCTGTGGTTAAAGCAACACTGAGGAGTGGTTGTCTCCGAATACTCTGTGGCACCTGTTTCAGAACCTCTGTTATCTGCATAAGGGTAAAAGAAAAAAAAAGAAAAGGCTGAGGCAAGACAACAGCAATTAAAAAAAACAAAAACATGATACCACATCAGCTAATCTGAAGTTCCTAAAATGTGATATCCAAAACAGAAGAAATCTAATTAATTCAGTGTGACAAAAAGATAAAAAAACAATGAGGTAGTGATCTCTTAATTACTGCTATTAATGTAGACCAAGAACAATTGTAGTGCTGCTTTGTAAGTAAGAAAGTGTTTAAGTAGAATAAAAATGTTTTTAAATATGTATAGAAAAGACATGGGACAGATCAAGAGTTTATCTACAAAATGTACCATTGAAAGGGGACAGTAAATAATTGGAGATTTTAAAGGGCAATTATAGTTGAAAAATGACATGCTTTATTCTGTTAGATCATGTCATTTTTAAACTATTGACTCTGCTTTACTGTGTATTTAACCCGCACAAAAGGAGTTAAACACATACTAGAAGTTCCGCTCGTAAACAGCAGCTGATCCAATCAGATGTGCAACTATCGTTGCTGATTGGATCCAAGCCAGGTTCTGCAGTGCATTGCAAGTCCCAAGTGGATCTTCAATCTAGTATGCGTTTCACCCCTTTGCAGGTGTTAAAAATACACAATAGACTAGGGTCAATAATCAGAAAATGGCATGCTGTAACGAATTAGAGCATGTCATTTTTCAACTTTATCATAAAAGGTTAGTTATGAAAATCCAGGTTGCTCACAGTAACAATAGTGGAACATAAATTTTCAGACAGAGTGTCATTGAGTTTATATTAATTTTTCCAATATGATTTCTCACTTTTCCCCCCTGGCTGTCCAATCCTCCACATTTTGAATTTAACTACTAATTTGATCTTTCCATCCAATTACGCAAACTCTGCTACAAATGTTTATATTATCTGCAGACATGAAAGCAACTACCAATACAATTGTTGAATTCTACCAATTTAACTATTCCTTAGTCCAAGGCAATGTAGTTTGTGAATCATACGGTTGTGTGGGACAGTGTCAGGTGATTTACTAAAATATGGGTAGTGCAGCTACTAGATAAGAGAACAAAAAGTTATGTTTTAGCGCATATTCACTTCCAAATCATGAATTAAGATTTCATTTATTCCATAGATTCAGACTACCCTTTCAAAAACAGTAACATTTACTAGTACTTTAATATAACAGAAGACTGCAGAAAATTGGTGTTCACTGTCACTAAGTTTTCCTATCCACACAATCTGTAAAGACAAAAGAGAATAGAAAGATATAAATAATTTAAACAAATTATTTCTTTATCTCCTTTCACAACTATCTACAGCTTTACTACACCTCCTTTTATTGATATATTTAGGTCAACATTTTTCACTGACTGTGATATCTTCCCTTTCACATGAGACTTTACATTCTGAATCAACAGCTTTTTGTTGGATTCTGAAAGTTTCCATATCCTCATGTGACCAGGTCTGTCTATAGTTCTAATTCGCTATCTTTACAGGATATTTTATCTCTGAGGAAACAGACTTGTTTCCCTTTCTTCTCCTACAAACATATGTATGCAGTGCACAACTGGATCTAAAATGGATTTCTTCAAATATTCCCATTGTTTTTGTGGTCCTTTAAAAGGGATAATAAATACTGAGAACACTACAAATATAGATGTATTCAAAATAACGATTAGCCTGAAAATATCAAGGATATATTTATTTTTTAATTCTATTAGTTGTTTAAATATCAAAGAAATACTTCATAGAAATGAAAACTATACATGTAACAGGCACTGCTATGTGTTTCCTTGTACCATCTCTTCTGCTTAGGACAATTAAGGAGTGATATAAATGAGTCATTGAAGTGTATAAACAATTACTGCAGAATATAGCAATATTGAAAGGGATTTTAAACCAATCTGAGACAGTTACTTTATCAATTCATGTATAGCCATTAGTAACTGGCATTAGAGTACGAGATAAGAAAAAGCTTTTAAAAAAAAGGGACATTCCAGCCAAAATTGGAATGCACATGGATGCATTTCAGTTTTGAATAGGAGCATTTTTGCAATATACATGTATTAGCAAAACGGCTTCTAGTAAACGTTATAGCCGTTTCCAAAGTGTATTTAAGTATGTTCTATGAACCAGTATTTTAAACACAACACTTGCTCAGAGAGCCTAAGGTGCTAGTATGATCTGGCATTGACTACATTTGTTAATTGCTGCCATTGATACAAGCCCCACTTGTACCCTGAGCAGCTGTAGTATTTAAAATGCTGGTACACTGAGAATATCCAGCTATGCTTTACATGCACAGAAAAATGTTGACACTAAAATGGTGAAAACTTTTACTAGAAGCATTTTTGCCAATACATGTATAATGTAAATATGTTTCTATTCAAATATCCAATTAATATATGTGCTTTTTAATTTTGACCAGAATGTCCCAGAAAAAGACACTCACTCAATTTCAAATGAGCAGTAGATTTTCTGACTAATGTAAAAATAGTTTGTTTTTTTATGAGATTGCAATCTGAATCATGTAAATGTAAATTTTGACTTTAGTGTCCCTTTAATTTATAGAAACTCAAGGAAATTGGGCAGCCCACTTTTAACAGTTAAAGGACAAAATAAATAGAGTTTTTACAACACATAATTAAAGGGACAGTCTACACCAGAATTGTAATTGTTTAAAAAGATAGATAATCCCTTTATTACCCATTCCTCAGTTTTGCATAACCAACACGGTTATTTTAATAAACTTTTTACCTCTGTGAATACCTTGCATCTAAACCTCTGCAGACACCTCACTTAAGCAGTTCTTTAGACTGACTTGCATTTAACCAGTTAGTGCTGAAACAAAAATAACTCTACAGGAGTGAGCACAAATCCTGGAATAGACTGTCTCTTTAAACTTTCATAATTCAGATAGGGCATGTCATTTTAAACAACTTTCCAATTTACGTTTAGCATCAAATTCGCTTTGTTCTCTTCATATTCTTTGTTAAAAACTAAACCTATGTAGGCTCATATGCTAAACTTCTAAGCCCTTGAAGGCCGCCTCTTATCTTCTTTTTAAAGCTAGTTAATGTGGGCCATATAGATAACATTTTGCTCACTCCCATGGAGTTGTTTATGAGTCTGCACTGATTGGTTAAAATGCAAGTCTGCCAAAAGAACATAGATAAGTGAGCAGTCTGCAGAGGCTTAGATAGAAGGTAATCAGAGGAGAGGGGAAAAAAAAAAAAAAAAGGATATTAATTTAACAGTGTTGCGGCTAGATTACGAGTTTTGTGTTATGAGCGGCGCGGTGTAATCTTGCAAGTTATTGTCACCACTCAACTCCCTACAGTGCTGGTATTACAAGTTTACAAAAACCCGGCGTTAGCAGGCAATATTGCAGCGTAAATTGAGCTCCATACCGCATTCCAATACCAGCGCTGCGGTGAGCTGGTTTTACGTGCTCGTGCACGATTTCCCCATAGACATTAATGGGGAGAGCCGGCTGAAAAAAAGACTAACAACTGCAATAAAGCAGCGTAAAGCTCTGTAACGCAGTCCAATTGATTACTATGGGGAAAGAAAAATTTATGTTTAAACCTAACACAAACCCAGAGTCTAAACACCCTAAATCTGCTGCCCCCGACACCTACATTTACTTTATTAACCCCTAATCTGCTGCCCCCAATGTCGCCGCCCTCACCTACACTTATTAAACCCCTAATCTGCCGCCCCTAACATCGCCACCACCTACCTACATTTATTAACCCCTAATCTTCCGCCCCCAATGTCGCCGCCACTATACTAAAGTTATTAACCCCTAAACCTAACCCTTACTAACTTTACTGTAATTAAAATAAATCTAAATAAAACCTATTAATAACTAAATAATTCCTATTTAAAACTAAATACTTACCTGTAAAATAAACCCTAAGCTATAACTAATAGTTACATTGTAGCTATCTTAAGTTTTATTTTTATTTCACAGGCAAGTTTGTATTTATTTTAACTAGGTAGAATAGTTAGTAAATAGTTATTAACTATTTAATAACTACCTAGCTAAAACAAATACAAATTTACCTGTAAAATAAAACCTAACCTGTTTTACAGGTACAGATTAGATTAGGTGTAATTAGTTTAAATATCTGATCATTTATTTTTTATTTTGTGTAATTTAGTGTGGGTTTTTTGTAATTTAGTTAATTGTATTTAAATGTATGTAATTTATTTAACTGTAGTGTAAGGTTAGGTGTTAGTGTAACTCAGGTTAGGTTTTATTTTACAGGTAAATTTGTATTTATTTTAGCTAGGTAGTTAGTAAATAGTTATTAACTATTTACTAACTAGTCTACCTAGTTAAAATAAATACAATCTTGCCAGTGAAATAAAAATAAAACCTAAAGATAGCTACAATGTAACTATTAGTTATATTGTAGCTATCTTAGGGTTTATTTCATAGGTAAGTATTTAGTTTTAAATAGGAATTATTTAGTTAATGATAGGAATTTTTAATTATATTAAAGTAGGGGGTGTTAGGGTTAGACTTAGGGTTAGGGGCGGCAGATTAGGGGTTAATAACAGTAATGTAGGTTGCGGCGATGTTAGGGACAGCAGATTAGGGGTTAATATTTAACTAGTGTTTGCGATGCGGAAGTGCAGCGGTTTAGGGGTTAATATGTTTATTATAGTGGCGGCGATGTCCGGAGCAGCAGATTAGGGGTTAATAATTTTATTTTAGTGTTTGCGATGCGGGAGGGCCTCGGTTTAGGGGTTAATAGGTAGTTTATGGGTGTTAGTGTACTTTTTAACACTTTAGTTATGAGTTTTATGCTACAGCTTTGTAGCGTAAAACCCATAACTACTGACTTTCAGTTTACAATTTGGATCTTGACGGTATTGGCTGTACCGCTCACTTTTTGGCCGGATAGGCAAACTCGTAATACTGCCGCTGTGGAAATCCCATTGAAAAAGGACTTTTTGAAAGCTGCGGTAGTTACGCTGCGTTACGGCCAAAAAAGTGTGCGGTGCAGAAATACCTGTAAGACTCGTAATACTAGCAGTAGTGAAAAAGCAGAGCTATGAGGCTTTTTCAGCCATAACGCAAAACTCGTAATCTAGCCGTTGGTTATGTAAAACTGGGGAATGGGTAATAAAGTGATTATCTATCTTTTCAAACAATAAAAAGTCTGGAGTAGACTTTCCCTTTAAGCTTTTGTGATTCAGATAAAAGCATGCAATTTATAATAATAAAAAAAAATTTTTTAAAAAAAATCAATTTTATTTCTATTTTCTAATTTGCTTTGTTCTCTTGGTATTCTTTGTATGAAAGCATACCTAGGTAGGCTCAGGAACAGCAATTCACTGCTGGGAGTTAGCTGCTGTTTGGTAGCCACACATATATGCCTCTTATCTAGGAGAAGTGCACTGCTGCCCCTTTTAACAAAGGGTACCAAGAGTATGAAGTAAATGAGAAATGTAATTAAAATTGTATGCTTTATTTGACTAATGAAAAATCCTATTTAAGGTATAAAGAACAAGCAGGCTAAGTTATGCACCAACCTTTTCTTCCACACTTTTTAACATTGAAGTGACGTCTGAAGACGACTGTTCTGGGAGGCGGAGAGCGTGACAAATGGCTTTTAGTTCTTGATAAGCTGCATCATCTGGATCTGGTTCTTTTTGCTTTTTGATTTCCACGATTTGCAGAGATTGGAGCTCCGTACCTAAGAATACTGCCACAAAAACAACAAAATGACCACAGAATGAAGAGAACAACCGGTGAGGTAAGTACCCTACTGATATTGGTCCTGATTGTCAAGGGATGCCTCTTGTTAGACACTAGTTTCTAATATAGGGACAAATATTGTAAATAATCAGCTTGCGTTAAATCTCTTTTGCACTAGTGGGTACAATAAATCAGTGCTCAACAAATCTGTTTAATAATTAGGACCCAGTAAGAATATTCAGGAGCCCGACAGTGGTATTTGTATATAGATATAGGGAGAATAACCCACAAAGTTAGGAGTCAAGGGTAAAATTCTAGGAGCCAGTGGCTCTCTGGCTGCTGGGTTTGTCAAGCCTTGCAATAAATGCCATTTGACAAAATGTAATATACAAATAAAATATTGACAAGCTAACTCCCCATGTGTAAAGACGTATGACTTACAAAGAAGCTGAACACAGTCACTCCTGTTTTGCAGTCTGTCTTTGATATCTCCAGAAACAAGTGTAGGATAAGGACAACATAGTTCCTTCAAGAACCCACTAACTTCCAACTGAATGCTTTCCAAATCTTCACCTGAAAAAAACAAATAATAAGCATCATGACATGGCTCTAGATTGAGAGAGCACACACACTTAGAGATCCAGCACTGCATTAGCAAATGAGACACACTGTACCTGCTGAGCTCACACTCTCTTCCAAGTCACAGAGCAACTTAATCCTAGAGCTGAGCCAGCACAGGAGTTGACAATATTCAGGGGATTTCAAGCCCGTATTCAATGCTTCATCCAACTTGGCTTCCTGCAAAAGCGAGCCTTGGTACCTAGGCATAAAGAACAATACAATTAGCAGCAAGTATCTAGTAAGCAGATCTATAGTATACTAAACCAAAACCCCACATTCTTTGTCTCTCTTACTTGGGCACACATCTCTCTCTGGCACTCAAATACTTAGAGGTGAAATTACCGGTATGTCTTTTTTTTTTTTTTTTTTCTCAAAATGTAAAAATAAATCTTTTTTTAAGGAAACAAAAACAAAACACATGGTTGATGGACTAAAGTAATCTCTTGGCAAATTAGTTTAGGTCTAATGATTCATCTCTTTGTCTCCACTGTTCTCTTTATGTTGTTATCTAATACTTTCAAAAGGGATGAAACTCAAAAAGGTGTAGCAATGTTCTGTAAACTTTACTAACAGCTAAGATAGTTAGTGTAAGAAGCAAAGTAAGAAATTAACACAAACTATAATATTCACACAAAAATGCTTCTAGTATTTTTGGCGAAAGCTTCTGCTGTGCATGTGACAACAGAAAAGTCGAAAGGATATAAGTAACGAATATTAATAATATTTTTATTATTTTGTATCTGTACATGCCCAACCACATTCAAACACTGTATTTGCAAAGAGAAATGGCACTAGAATGTAACATGTTACAGCGCTGCGAAAAAGTTTGGCGCTTTATAAAGAATAATAAAAATTATAATAATAATAATTAGCAATAACTCAGATTGGGCAGAAGCAGGGCCCAAATAAGGGTGCACTGGACACACATTGCATATGTCCCTGAAAATGTAATTTATTTTAATAGAAGTATTTTTGCTCAAACAAATATATTGCAAAAATGCCTCTATCCAAAATGTAAATGAACTTGTCCCCTGCCATCTGTTCCCTTACCACAAAACCTAAGTCTCCTCTTATAACTAATATTGTTAGCTGCAAAAAAATAAAGTCTACACAATCTGCTAAATGAAATAATTCCTATGCCCCCCTTCAATAATCCCCTATACTATGTTTCCTCAATGTAATAACTTCCACCTCACACAATCACCTACCAACATATACCCACCACCTAACAACTAAAGGCCGACCTCCGACTACTTCCACCCAAAAAAAATAATGAAGCTAGCTGAATATATGGCCCATACTTTAATAGTCACTCTTTAGTCTTTTCGGCTGCAGCAACAAGGTCTCTTGTCTTGTTCTTACAGACGGAAGAACAAAGAGCATCAGGTGCCCCTTATATATTTTTGTGCAACAGATTAACCAATCATGACTGTGGCCAGAGGGCTTTCGAAATTATGATTGTTTAATCTGTGATTGGGAGTTGACAGGCATTGGAAATACATTTCATACACCTCCCTCTATTTATGGTTACTGACATTTTGTAACCTAGGTTTCACTGCAGGTGTCTGGAGGGGAAGTACTGTAAACATATCAGCATTGTAATGTAGTGAAAGACAGAATTCAACATTGTGGCATCCATGACTAGAGGAATGCCAGGAATAACTTCAATACTATTCTTATAAAATGTATTTAGACTTTAATTATTGCCCCTGTCATTTATAAACCAAACTGCACTTCTATGTCCAAACATACACACTTTGCTCTCATGTATGTGGATATATGCACAGCTATATTTTTCCTTTACAAAACCATTTATGCACAAAACAAACAGAGCTCACTCCTTCTACCTTGTTCCTGAACAAGCATAATCCTCTCTTTTGTACCCAGACACACACACAGCTTGTTGCATCTCTGGTACTTAAAGTTCAGGTTTCTATCTGGATCCTGGGCACATAGCATAAAAAGGGACAGTGTAGTGTAATTCTTCTCTCCTTTAATGTGTTTCCAATTATCTATTTTACCTGCTGGATTGTGATCATTTCTTTACAAACTGCTAAGCTACCTTTATTTTGTCATTTTCAAAAGCAGATTTTGCTAGCTGTATCCCCATCTATACTGAAAATGACAGTAAACATCGGTGGGGTGTGATAGTGAGGTACTAAAATGTTCATTTTCAATTGTTCTCTCTGTGTATTGGTGTTTGAGAAAACAGTGTAAGGTAAAGAGAACTTTGTGTAAATAATTAGATAAAGAGCAGAAACCGCTATTTCATATACAATTATATAGACAATGGTGCAATTTCCCGTACATTTTAAGCACTGCAGCTGGCATAACAAGTCATTGTAAGCATTAAAGGGAAATCAAGTTTACAGTACACTGTCCCTTTTACTGTATTTAAAAAGGTATATAATGACAGCTAAATCTCTTAATATATATGCTATTCGGCCATAATATCAACATAATCTTGTGGTAATAATGGTGCTCACTAGAGGTCGTGTGCAGGAGGAGATTGCACTGTTAAAAGCTCAACTGGAGTACTCTCCTTTAGTAATACTACCCACCACCTGCTGAAATGCCCACCACCTGCAATGCTACCACCTGCTGGAGTGGCGCCCACCACCTGGAGTAACCACCACGAGCAATGCTCCCCTACACCTGCAATACTACCTCTAGCTGTTGTACATACCACCTGCAATGCTACCTGCAGTACCCACCACGAGCAATGCTCCCCTACACCTGCAATACTACCTCTAGCTGTTGTACATACCACCTGCAATGCTACCTGCAGTACCCACCACGAGCAATGCTCCCCTACACCTGCAATACTACCTCTAGCTGTTGTACATACCACCTGCAATGCTACCTGCAGTACCCACCACGAGCAATGCTCCCCTACACCTGCAATACTACCTCTAGCTGTTGTACATACCACCTGCAATGCTACCTGCAGTACCCACCACGAGCAATGCTCCCCTACACCTGCAATACTACCTCTAGCTGTTGTACATACCACCTGCAATGCTACCTGCAGTACCCACCACGAGCAATGCTCCCCTACACCTGCAATACTACCTCTAGCTGTTGTACATACCACCTGCAATGCTACCTGCAGTACCCACCACGAGCAATGCTCCCCTACACCTGCAATACTACCTCTAGCTGTTGTACATACCACCTGCAATGCTACCTGCAGTAACCACCACGAGCAATGCTCTGTGTACAGTAAACAGTTACAAATGTATAAAAGCTGTAGGCTGAGGGTTTGATACAATGTATCCATGTAGGTGAGCAGAGCTGGCTGGCTGTGGAAAGTCTATGGGGAAAACAGGGGCTTCACACCCCAAAATATGGCCCCCTTTTTGTTCCTGGAGACACAAATATTGCAGCATTGTTGTGAACCCCCACGTCAATTTGTGTAGTAAAATAATGAGATATGGCTGAGAAAATCATTTAGAACGCTAAACTAAGATTTTACCACATTCCCAATGTTATAATACATTTTTACGAGCCGTGCAAGGGATTTAGTAGATTAATATGAAGAAACAATGCAAGATATTTTGCATTATATTACACAATCGCTTAGGTAGATAAGGCCATTAATGACTCTATATATCTAGCATCTACACAACTACATGTCTCTGGTCTCTGGACATGCAGCTCACAAACCCCCTTCCACCCTACTGAGAGACAGAAAGAAATGTGTTTTTTACGTTCCCTTAGAGCTACACTGGTATCTGATGTGCACACGCACATCTGTTATTTATGTGCAAGCAGGGCTCTCCTGGCAGGCGACTGCTACAGCACACTGTCCTATCCGCAATGTTCTGCATGACACATGCTACACTCACCCCAAGGCCTCCAGTGTGTCCAGCAAATCCCCCTCCATCGCCGCTACTACTTGAAATGCAACAAAGAACCCGGTTGTTGAGGTTCATCCCCTCTAGTGCAACAGTGAAATAAGTCCGTGCGGTTGCACTTGGCGGAACTAAGGAGGTGCGCCGTGATGATGCGAAGTGTTTGTTTCACTCTTTATTATATAATTACAATCTGAATCATTAAAGTTTTCTTTTCATTTACCTGTCCCTTTAACCAGGGGCCTAGTTAAAATATATATATTTATTTATAAACACAGAATTGTCTTATATAGATTTTCCACAAATGTTACCTATTTTGACATCTACCAGCACCCTAATTTATTTGTATAGTATTTGTTTGTGCTCAGAGAAATAAGGATCTATGAGCTCTGACAGCAATTCCAGTAATATTAGGGTTCAATGTAGGTAATAAATCTAGAAATAAATTACTTTTCATGGCAACACTTCTAAATGTATTTCAATCTAATTTAAAACATAGCATTTAAAGGAACATGAACATCAAGATTAAAGGTTCATGATTCAGAAAGAATATGCCATTTTAAGATACATTTCAGTTCACTTCCATTATCTAATTTACTTGGTATCTTCTGTTAAAAAGCATATGAACATATGCACATTTCTCTCATCATTAGCTCATCAGGTGTGTTCAGCTAGCTCCCAGTAGTGCACTGCTGAGTTTGAGCTGACATTAACTGTATGTTTATTAATTAACTGTATGTTTATTAATACATAGTTATGTGCAAGCAACAGTACAATAATAGAATGTTCTAAATATGCTACAGCGCTTTCTTTTTGCATGTTTATGTCCCTTTAAAATCAGTCCTAGCAACTTTAGTTTCTAAGTTATGCTGCTTAATTGGTTATGCAAAATTATGCAAAAAAAGATAGGTGGAAACTGGGGGGGGGGCAGGCAAAAAAGTTTCTTTAGTGTCACCAGACCCCCAAAATAAGATTAGTACTGTCATTGATGTAACAGCCATATGACAGCTGTACAAGCACATGAGAATACATTTAAAAAAGGGAGGATTTCAATAACATTTTCTCATGTTCTGTCATGCATTGTAAAGCGCAAGAGATAAGCTACACCATCATAAACAATTTTGTTCCATTTGGATCACTTAAGTGTATAAACCCCCACATTGAAGAGGGCTCTTTTTAGAGCATGTGACACCCTTAAAGAGACACTAAATATCTTGTTATAACAAGACATTTCTGATTTGTAAATACAGGATAACATGTCAGCCAAGTATAAACATATTAAAACAAATGAACCAAAAAGAGAGCAAAAAGGAGCACTAAACTGGGAAACAATAAAACCAATCCTTTTATTTGAATCAAACTATTAAAAAGTTCCACATACAAAAGCACAAAGTGGAGGCTAAAGATGAAGGAGTCAGCAATGCACAGCTGACGCGTTTCGGCTGATAGCCGTATTCAAAAGCTACTAGCTATCTGTTAAAAACATATGCTATATAAAGGGGAAGCCCTCCTTCTATTGGTTAACCATAAATTGGCTAATTGATTCCTTAATGATATGTTCATACAGCTAGACAAATTAACCCATGAGTTAATTAACTTGGTTCCAAAAATGCTAATGGATTAAATGCTGATCTTTACTGTGATATAGACTTATTAAAGGCTTAGCACACCTTGCACATACTTTCCGGAGTTCTGAACTTTGGTAATATAGGAAATATAATCCTGAGTTAAAATATCCAAGAGACTGCTAAAGTTTCTTAACCTATATGTATATACAAAATGACTTTGGGGGGTATATTACTACAACTTGCATCATAACAACAGTATATGTGTAGCTACATCGCTGACTGGGGGTGCAACTAGTATGGTAATCTATGTGGTTCAGAGAAAACTCTTGTGTAGGGCTCCAGTGCCTCCCCAGATAGAAGACCATAACAATATCCTAGTTTTGAGGATCAAAATACATGCAAAGAACATACATATTGGAAGTGCATATATAAATTCAGATAACAAAATACATGCAAAGAACAAACATTAGGAGTGCATATATAAATTCAGATAACAAAATACATGCAAAGAACAAACATTAGGAGTGCATATATAAATTCAAACATTGCTAACTAAATGCCACTAGCTAGGCACTAGTGTTCTTTTCATGGCCCATAGTCCGCAGAAGCAAACTGGACCATGTCACCTACAAACGTGACAAACAGTGCAGTGTGCCACACGAGTAATGATGGTACGCTTTAGGTTATATCAACTTCTGATATCACAAATTGGTACACAAAAGGGGGGGGGGAGAAAACATTTGGTTAGAATATAACTTGTAAGGATTTGATAAGTTTTACTGACGTTTATTTATTTTTCAAAGAGAGATAGATCACAGCTGCAAAACAAAGAAAGAGTAATATACCTTTAAATATGTTGAATGTCTCACTTTAACTATTTTAAAGGGACAGTCTAGTCCAAAATAAACTTTCATGATTCAGATAGGGCATGTAATTCTAAACAATTTTCCAATTTACTTTTATCACCAAATTTGCTTTGTTCTCTTGGTATTCTTAGTTGAAAGCTTAACATAGGAGGTTCATATGCTAATTTCTTAGACCTTGAAGGCCACCTCTTTTCAGAATGCATTTTAACAGTTTTTCACCACTAGAGGGTGTTAGTTGATGTTTTTCATATAGATAACACTGTGCTCATGCACGTGAAGTTATCTGGGAGCAGGCACTGATTGGCTAAACTGCAAGTCAATCAAAAGAGCTGAAACAAAGGGGCAGTTTACAGAGGCTTAGATACAAGATAATCACAGAGGTTAAAAGTATATTATAACTGTGTTGGTTATGCAAAACTGGGGAATGGGTAACAAAGGGATTATCTATCTTTTAAAACAATAAAAATTCTGTTGTAGACTGTCCCTTTAAGACTACTTATTGCTAAGTAGTTCAATAGTTTTAAGTGAAGTTAATACAGAAGGAATATGAGTGAAAACATATTCCAACGATATTTAAGTTGCTTATGGAGCAAACAAACAGATTACACAAATCCAGTACTTCCTTAGCTGCTGTAGCAAACAGTTGAATAGATACTTGCACTTGAGTTGAAACAATATAGTATCCTAATTATGAACACGCAGGTAACTTTGTTTGTAGTAAGTAGAAAACGTAGTTGATGGGGAAAGGGGGTGGGGGTTAAGTCCGTGGTAATAATGGTAAAAGTTTTTACTTGTGCAGTAATTAGCGAATGTAAGTATAGTAGAAATATGGTTTACTCACAAGACATCAAGGTAATTTGGAAGTATCAACTCTGTTAAATCCACTGAGAGATACTGAGGAAAACGCTTGTTTGGAAAGCAAGCTGCAGGCTGTCTGTGTAAGAGCTGTGAGGTGATTCCTGCAGTTCAGAAGGAAAACAAACAAATTAGCTTTAGAGCTATCCAAAGAAAAGGTACACTGGTTAGCAGAAGTTGAATCCCAGGAAGATATCAGGATAAATCCAATGAAGGTAGCAAAAGTCTCCAGGTAGCAATATAAATAACAGCAACCTTGAAAGAGCTCAGACAGAGAGCAAGTGTTGTCTTCCACAAACTCAAAATACTAAGCACTTGGTTAAGGTGTGTGCAGAAATTTAAAGGGGGAGTAGGTTGGGCCAAATAGGTGAAAAGGAAGGTTCCTGATATAACTATAATATATGTTGAAGAATCACTATACTTATATGTACTAGACTGATGTCAGATATAAGATCATAATCTGATTTGAAGCCATTGGGTCACGTTGTCTGGAGTTTAAAAATCCAATGGGCTCACTGTCCGGAATAACGGACCCAGCCTAGTCCTTGATAAGCCGCTGACATCACTTAGGTCGACATCATCACGCTTCAAGCCGCTTTGGAACCACACCCCCAGGACGTCCGATGGAGAGTGTGTGAAGCGAGTGACGTATACGGAGGTGCACACTAGACCGGAGGAGCCTGAACAGGCATACGGGGCTCGCAGAGGTGTATGAATCTTACTCCATAGTCAGCTCCCACCTGAAGCACGGCAGGATCTATGGGGAGCGTTGGTAAGCGAACAAACTTTGTACTCACTGTGATTTACGGCTCCTACTTCGCTTAGCACTGACGAAACAGCTATCCTTGGGATACCCCCCCTATCATTTGTGTATATGTACTCTTTGGTTTCTCTTGAATTGAAACAAATAAACACCATGTTTTCTGCAACTGTTTTTCAGTATCCAAACTTCACCCCCCACTTGCCTTATTTGGAGGAGCCAATCCGGGCTTGTTACTGCAGTAGACAAGGCTTGTTAGCAAAATATGCTTTATTTTGCAGTTTATTTGCTGAAGGCAATTAGGGTAATATATGTAGCAGGGTTAGGCCTGGTAAGCCTGTAGAGTGCAGTTCCATTTTTGAGAAGTTAAATTGCATGAAAAATTTGCAAAATAAATAATGAAAGTATATGGCCTACAGGTCTAGTACCCGAGTTGGATAGCCAAATGATTCTCGCATGTGCACTGCTATGTAACCCTGCTCCTCTTGACCTTCTAACAATTGATTCACTAGCTCATATCTTTGGCTGATATCCATTAAGACTGTTGATGGGTTACTACTGTTACTGCTGGAGGTTCTACTTTATAATTTGAGGTTACTCAAGAGTGATCCTACATCTCACTGACACATATGAGTGATGGGAGCATGCTTGTTTTGTCATGGACAGGCTTGTAAATTCCTTTTTCCCTCCTTCCCAGTCATTTTGCTTCCACACAGATGTGCTTATTACCTTCATAAGGTCAGTTCCAGCATTAAGCCTTAATAAAATATGGTGGCATTTGTTCTGAAATATAATTTCAAAGGAACCTGCCTAGAACAGTGTCAGTATCTCCTTCATGGGAAAAGCACCATACACTCCCATTTCCCTTAGCCGCTCCCCAATCAAGTTATAGACATGCCATTGTCACTAAAGGGTAAAATCATCCAATGCCAAGATACATTAAACACAAAACATTTTATAGACAAGTATAAAGGTTATTCCCTGCGGCCTTCTAGTCATGGGTGCTGCCATATTGACATGTATCTTTCACTGTTTCCAAATGTGCAGCAACTCTCCTTTAGATACATGCAGTGAAACTTAGATTTCAAAATGGCAGCACCTATAATTAGAGGGAGGTGCATGAAATGTATTTAGTGTTTAATTTCTCTTCGATCTTGTATCACATCCTTAGCACCAAAGTGTCAGTATGAAGAGGATGGGTAATAAGGGTCATCCTTGTTTTGTACCATTGTGTATGTCAGAGGGGCCAAAAATACATCTTAAAAGAGGGACTAAACAGGGATGCCCTTTCTCTCCCCTGCTTTTTAAGTTAGCATTGGAGCCTTTTGCTATATTGTTGAGGGATAGTTTACCAGGGATACCCATGGGTATGCATAGTTTAAAAATTCTGCTTTATGCAGAGGACCTACTTGTTTTTCACTTTTTTTGTCTTTTTCGGGTTATAAAATACATTTTGAAAAGAGTGACTTGTTAAGGTTATGCAAAATTGGGTCCAATCGCTTTAATCATCCATTTAAAGTTGTGGATTTGTTTAGTTATTTGGGCATAGTCCTGCATAGAAACCCAGGAAATTGGTACAAATTGAATTTTTACCCAATGTTTAAAAAAATCAAGGCTGATCTGGGAAAGTGGTCCTCTATTTTAATCTCTATTTCGGCAAGGGTCACTCTGATTAAATCAATTATCTTTCTGCGGATATTGTATCTCTTACAAAATCTTCCTTTATTCCTATCTAATAGCGATATTATAGATTTATATTGCTGGCAGTCTAAATTTATATGGGGTAATAAGAAGCCCCGGATTGCCTTAAAAAAGGCTTACTCAAAAGAGGTCAGCAGCTGGTTTGGCCTTACCAGATTTAAGACTTTATAACTGGGCTGCGCTAGCCAAGATTGCATTTGATTGGATCACGGATTTGAATCGATTTGCATCATCTGATTTAGAATCATCATTGATAGCTCCTTTTTCTTTAAAAGCCATTTTACACTGTCCAGCAAAAAAATTACTGTTTAATGTTGCTAAGTTGTTATCTATAAAAAAACATTATAATAGCATGGCATAAAATCTGTGGCATATCAAACGTGTCCCTAGTATTTTCAGAATTTTTACCGATAATAGTTAACCCGGAGTTTATTCCAGGTATATGTCAAGATGTATTTAGGCGATGGGCGGATTCTGGGTTGCTTTATGTTTATCACATTTTGGAGACAAATCAAATTTCGACCTCTGAGGTTCTTTTTCAAAGGTTTAATCTCCCAAGGGCTAATTTATTTGCGTATTTCCAGTTACAGCATTTTGTTTTCTCTCAGAAATGGGATCTGGAAGCTTTGTCTGATTGGTCTGATGTCAAGAATATCATTCGAAGATTTGCGGCTGGTGCTACTTCAATATCATTGATTTATGATATTATGCTGGCTAAGCAGGGTGAATTATATCTCAATAAATTATGCAATTTCTGGGGCAGGTATTTACCCGCCTTAGAGGAGAATAGGATAAAACACAGTTTTGCGAGTTTGGATAGTCTACAGATTTCTATGTCATGTAAAGAATCTCATTTAAAATTGATTAACAATTATTACTTATCCCCTTATAAAATGTCTAGATTTTCTCCATCACAATCGTTTGTGTGTTCAAGTTGTTCATTTAACAAGGCGGACATTTTTCATTTATTTTGGTTATGCTGGAAAATTTTCCAATTCTGGCAGAAGATTTGGTATTGGTATAGTAAATACTATAAGAACTGGAGACAGTTCACAGCAGAAGAGATATTTTTCCTCTCTAGTTATGAGCTTAGGCCTAGGATGGCAGTTAAAGTCCTAAATACTATCATCTTAACTGCAAGGCAATTAATACTTAAAAGTTGGAAAGACCATCGATCCCCGAGTTTTTCTCTTTTTTTTTAAGAGAAATCCAATACCAGATCCTCTTCGAATCTTATCACACAAAATTGTCAGTAGAAGCTAGGATAAAAAGATTTCTCCTGGCCTGGCTTCCAATAATTAAATCATATTCCTTTCCAATCCAAAGGCATATTCTTACCCATTTTTTAAATTCTATCTCCTTTGCTTAATTGGGGCTTGCCAACTTATTTCCCCCGGTATGGCTGATGGGATCTAGGGAGGCCGATTAGGGCTACTAAGGGAAGGTTTTGTCTATATGAGTAAAGTTAGTTGAAATATAGTTGATAAATTGTTAATAAGTACTCCTGATCTCTAATTGATTGGTTGCAAAAGTGTACCCGGCAGGATGGAGGGCGCACAGGTCAAGAAAGATGGCCACTCGTCTTTTTTTTTTTTTTTCTCCTTCTTTGTCGGGTTTTTGTTTTGTTTTTGTTAGGTTTAGTTGGGTTTTTTTTCTTAGATAATAAAAAAAACAAAAAAACCCCAACAAGTGTTGGAATGTAAATCCATATTATTGACTCTAGAATTAAATATAGGGTATGTCCTTATACTACATTAAAGTAAATCTATTGTATTACTTAGAAGTACATTAATCAGAATGATATATTTTACCTTTTTCTTGTCTTCCTTGAAGTAGATATATATGTACTGTATGCGTATTTATGACCTTTGTTCTAGGCTACAATGTATGTTATTATTATGCTACTAATAATGACACATAGAAAAAATACTAGTTATTCTATTCCTGGAAAAAATGATGATATTAAGTAGATTTCTTTCTTAGGTTGTATTGACTTATTGGTAATGTGGATCTGATGTTAATTTCCTTGTTTTCTCTTTTTTTGTCTTTTTGCATCCTGCGTGATGTAAGTGAAAATGGAAATTGTTATTAACATTGATGGGTTATAAATAAATATATATATATATATATATATATATATATATATATATATATATATATAAAAAAAAGTCAGAGGGGCCTCATAAGATGCCCCTTAAGAGAGAGGGGTTGCATTGCAAAAGTCTATAATTTAAAAACACATCTGGGGGGCGGAGATGGCCGGCAAAGAAGATGGCCGCAATAGAGTGAAGCTCCGTGCTGATCTCCTGTGCACCAGGTTAATCAGAGGTTGTGGAACATGATAGTGCACTAATAGCCAAAGATCGTTTATTGCTAAACTCCAAGGTACAAAATAAGCCTAATTTCAGAGCTGTGAACCACTAATTCAAGTAACTGTGTAATGAGGCCTCTATATTGTGGAACGGCGGCAGATTCTGTAGCACAACGGGGCCTATGCAGGCAGCACGCATGAACCACAGGATATTATATCAAAGGCCCGTAATCTACAACACTTGTCCCTAGGGAACAAATATAACGTCCACAAAAGCACAAAGGCAAGACCCGGGGTTGGAGTGGATGGTGGCACATGTCACTCCTCTTAACGAGCACCTATTTAGCTTTGATCTTTCGTATGGCGAGCATGGAGGATCTTCATTTGGCTATACTGGCCCTCTTTGAAGACTATGATTAGAGAATGATGAGTAGATTAGATCAGCTCGTCTCATCCGTCAGACCGCAGGATACAGAGGGGAAAAATACTGTGTTCTGTGAAGGAGTGGGTGCAGATAGTTGTGCATGCAGGGACACTATCCAGACTAACAATCATCAAAATCCACCCTCAGCAGGAGATGTTTGCCCTCCAGAAGCTACTCCAAATAATGGGGGTGGCTGGTGCTTGCTGTCCGCTTTTGCCTTGGGGGATGTGGCTGACCCTCGGGAGCAGAGTGCAGACTACCTGACAGTTCGAGGAGAGATAGAGGCTGCGGGTGAGGTCCTTGTGCTGCCCGGATACACAGAACGGGGTGTCAGCCCTCAGAGTGGACAAGGTAATTCAGAGATATGGTTGGATCAGCTTGCTGAGCTGTACTGCTTTGCGGTTTCCTTTCCTGCTGGAGTGACTGAGTTTTGGAAGAGGGGAGCAATATTGGAGAGAGCCCGGCTGCATTCATTGAGGCAGCTAGATGTCAATACCCTGTTGGACTTGGGGCCCTGCACTAATTGCGGCTCTTGGTAGCTAGTTCTATACAAAGGGACTTTCGTTGTGGTAATGCCCATATGGCAAGACAGCCTCGAAGTGTCTGGAGTGGGGTAAACATTGATTGTGCAAATGTGAGGCTGTAGATAGATATTTTCTTTGCAGCCTGCCATTAATTCTATGCCCTTGGGGGTTTTATTACTTGAGGCAAGGAGAAATCTTAGGTGGATTATATAGACAGCCTCTAACCAGTTTAAAGTTACCCCGTCCTACTGGAGTTAAGTTTGATATTGCTGATGTCCTCATAGAGTCATAACTATCTCTAATTTTACCTACCTTAACTGGTCTATAGACTTTACCTATAGGATAGCTTCTCCCAAATATTCCCATCTCCGCAATATGATATAGCATACTATTATGTTTTCTTATATTTTAGAGATAAATTGTACTACATTTTTTCTGAGTGTTTTGGGGCATGTCTTACGCCCAGATTTATTTCATGCTTTAGATACATACATGTGGGAGAGATGTTTGTTCACTCTCCCAGCCCTTGCTGTGTCTTAAATTATTTGTCATGGCTGTATATTCTGGAGGAGTGTCTGTACAATGTTCTATATCCGTACCACTATGCCTGTTTTTACAGCACTGTATGGTTGAAACAGTTATTGTAGTTGTCTATCTACTTAATTAATTGCCCCAGCTACTAAGGATGGTTCATACTCTATATATTTCCTTAATGAGATACTGTGTATATACATATCATTATGGCTCTAGTTAGGGTCAAGGTTTATTTTCAATTTACTCTGTCAGCGGACGGGGCAGAGTGATTGGTTCAGATCCTCTCCTTACTTCTTCCTGATGTTGGGGATGATTACATTTAAACTTTATTCTACTTATACAGCAATGATCAATCTCAACCTATCTACAGTGCTAGACTATAGGCGATCATAAAATTAATATGAAATGCCACCATACTACTGAGTTAACCTCTAATGTGTTTTATAGCAAACTAAGTCTAAGTGTACCCCCATGTATTCCTTATAGCAGGGTCAGATGTATCTTTGGGAGTCGCAACAGTATTCTCTCCCACATGTCTCTCTTATGTATGTATATAATTATGAGTTTTAGGCATTATGTATTCTATGCTTGGTTCTAATTGTGGATTTATATCTGATTAGCTAACCATATTTCTCAGATTTTGATTGTATAACCCAAGATATTGTTTAAATGATTATTTGTTTGCCATGTACACCAGCAGGGAGTAGAAATTGTTCCTAGTAATGGATAAACAATTTATCCTCTGCATCACCTTTTTTGGCAGAGTTTGGTAGTCTCTGCCCAGCCCAAAGAGCTTCTGGTTAAATATAAGAATGCTCTTCAGGCCCTACCACAGAAAATATTGCTGTGTTTACCTATATTACTATATTGCTGTTTACAGAATTTTTATTACTGTACTTTTAACACATTGGTAGTGTTATCTTGTTTTGATACAAAAGTTTTACTAGTTATTTTGTCAGATGTTAACTATTGCTATTTTAGATTAATCTATGTGTCCTCCTTGAGCTCTGAAGACTATGGTCCTACCAGTGGATCTGGTTAACATTGATGGCACGACAAAGTCTTAAATACAAAAAGAGGCGCAGAAAAATATTATCTAATTAGTTTGTCATGTATCATTTCAATTCAATGTGGTGCCTACTTTACTGTTATCTCTTGTGATACCTTTTGTAACCATGTTTAATGTGCTTGTACCAAAGTGTTATTGCTACCTCAATAAAAAGAAAATTATGGGAAAAAAACACACCTAAATTAATGCAGCTGGCTGCCCCCATGTTAAATTCCTATTTTTCTTGAATGATGACAGTGAAGTAATATTGCCCTTTTCATAGCACTCAATGATAGCCACTCCCACAAAGGAAGGAACAGGATGAACTGTGCAAGTGCAGTTAGTAAGACGGGAATCCTTTACCCAGCATGTGCAGTTTATCTGGCATCTTCCTTCACAGGAAGAAAATTGCAGGTGAGGAATCCAGTTCAGGTATCCCCTACAAGCTAAAGTTTTCTCACCTGCTGCTAATAATGTCAATTAGCTCTTGTTAAATAGGGTGTGCTGGGACTGCTAGTTAGAAACTGTGAGAAAGAGTGAACATTTGCTGATGCTGAGCTGCTGTCTAGAGGCTCTAGGCCTGTTTTGCAGTTGTATGGACTGCTCTTTTCAGCAAGCACTATTAAGCAAGGATTTGATTTGTTTTGTTTATGCTGTTCCAGGGACAAAATCCCAAGGAGAGGGGTATTTTTGTCACAATATAGATAGAGAGATTCAACAGGTAGCACACTCTGGGTTTAAATCACAACAACAAAGTTTAATATTTGAATGTTTTTGGGGCCTTCACACCTTACTTAGACAAAGTGCAAAAACCCAGATAAAGGTATCGTGAACCCCAAGATTGAGAGTGTGCCTATATACTACTTTATATGAATTACTTTTGCTGCACCATCGGTAATCTTCATTTGGATTCCTCTCTCCAGCTGAACTGCACATCCACACACAGTGGTGTTGTTTACTTACATGACATTGCTACAACATGGATACTTTACCAACATCTACAGCTACCACCCAAGTATCGATCCCTACCGAGGTGGAGGGAGCAGAAACTTTAACCTTGACTGAGGATGATGCAGTACGCATTTTATTTGACTCTGAGATTGTGGAATCTGGCCCTGAAACTGTTCAGGCTATTTATTTATCCCTATTGAAACTAAATAAAAGGATTTACATTTACATGATGTGTATCTGTTTGAATACCACAAAAAGAAGTTAATTCCTAAAGGTTTTAGGATTCGCAATGTGCCCACTATTGGCAGAAATAATGCTGAATTCTGCAAGAAGTAGTGTGCAGTGTTAAATAAATGCACATTGGATCTTCTACTACTATTTGTAAAATTAACTGTCCAGCTTAAGGAATATAAGGATGCATTGATTGCCTTTAAGAATAAGAAACTCCACCAAGTGGTAGAGGATTATAAAGAAAAACATGTGTACAAGTGGATTTTGAGTCCTGAAGAGAGACAGACATTCTTTTCCAGAAGACTACAGATACAGAGGACATATACAAGGAGACAGCTCACCACAGTGGACAGCAGCTCTGGCTCAGATTCAGATACACCAGGACGAACAGCTCAAGTTGCACAATTGTCCTCTGATTACCAATCTCCTAGTTACCAGCCTTTTTTACGGGTAACAACAAGATCAAGTCACCAAAGAAGGGACGACGGACACACCCCAGGAAGGGGGCTACAAATACAAAACCTCCATTACATAGAAGAATGAGGAGGATATAGTTATAAATCTGAGTGATAGGGTCCTTACTGCGACAGAGCAATGGATCCTGAATAGGGGACTGTCATTTATACCTACACAGAGACCAAATAGAATTACAAACATTTCAAAGAAATCTCAAATCAAAAGAATTCTTCAGGACACCTATTACCGAAGGGTTCCAAATAAAATTTAAGAATAGTAGCAATTTTGATCCACCACTGACTAATAGAAGTATAAAAACCTTCACACATCTTGGTATTCAAGATACACAATCCTCATTTTCGAAACTAAAATGTAATATCTCTTAAGAGGAACAGAAAGCTATCAAAGGTTTATCTTCTGACACCAAGGACTGCCATCTGCCCCATGGATAAAGGAGGGGCAATGGTGGTCCTTAATTATAAGGACAATAGACTGGAAATCCTGACACAATTGGGAGACCAATAAGTGTACAAAAACATCCAGGATTCAAGCAATTTCCAGATGATGATCCTCAAGATTCTGGATGAAGGTCTTCAGGCAGGTTAGTTTGATAAGGCTGAGGGTGAAATAACCAATTCTATACAACTTGCCTAAAGTCTAAAAGCCTAGAACAAACACTGGTCTGCCCTATAGTTTTAGCTAGGGGTTCCAAAATGTGGTGATCTGGATTGATGTGTTTTTACAGACTTTAGTGGCTCACATGAGATAATATATACGTGACTCTACTGAAATTATACACCTGATGACTACAATCTCAGATGTTCATCAGATTGACTGGCTGGTGACGATAGATGTCACCAGCCTATACACCATTATACCATGATGGTCTGAAGGTGGTGAAAAAGGCTCTACTGGAATATCCATGTGTGGGTCTAGAGTGTGACTTTATTATCAAGACTTTGAACGTTTATTTATCCTATAACTATTTCAGGTTTGAAAGTCAAAATTACCAGCAAATTATGATTACCTATCATACGCTAATCTCTTCATGAAGAAATATGAGGAACAGGTTCTGCAAGTGTATGAACACCTCCCCACCCCCCACAAGCAGATTTAGCTAGAGGGAAAGGCTTAAGGAAAATTAAAAAATAATGTGTATTATGTATCTGCATAGATACATAAATATTCCAAGAGTCAACGTAGAAGAGACATAATCTAATTTTGTTTTGATGATGAATTTTGCCTTGATCCAAAAAATAAAAAATATAAAGTATCTGTTATTATGGAATCACTTTAATGTATTATCTACAGATTATAAATAAAGAATTAAAAAAATTAAAAAGAGATGAAAATAACAACAGACATTTTCTACAAAACCATCACACAGTGAAGTATGTTATATTTATGCTAATAGATCATGTTCCCCCTCTTAGACGAGGGGGTGACAAGAAGAAAATAGTATTGCAACTACAGGTGAAACGGATCTTCACTTTGGACACAGTCCAACCTAAAGGCCTCAATGTGAACATTGTGGCTTTGCAACTTATGAATACAAATTAATATATATAATCTACATTTTTTTTACAGTTTTTTTTGTCCATATACACATCTTGGATTTTTGTTATGCTTGTATTGACAAAAAGGTTTATGTGTGGCTGTATATATACATTAAATATATAAGGAGGAATGGAGCAGAAACATTATTATGGCACACTTGGGGGGATTGTTAGCTCATATATGTAGGGTAAGTGAGTTCATTGTGTAGAGGATTGATTTAATTAAAACTTAACGTTTATTATGTAATATTATAAAATAGACCCAGTGTTGTGGACCATGCCACTTTAAGTTAAAAAAATTTCATCAAACTTTATTATATAAGAAAAGGAAATTACTATGAAAAATAAAAATAAAATAAAAATGCACTGTATGCTCTCCGGTAAAGGATATATATACATTAATGCATAGGTTCATTATAGATTTACGTTGTATTTTTGAACAGTAAATAGCCCACTTTTTGGGCTTTATGAACATTGGGCTAATTTGATGAATAACCCTACCTATTTACCACATAAACTGTAGTATTATAAGTGTGGATTTTACAACATGCCCCTGTTGGTGATAAAAATTATTCACACAGTGGGAATTCCTTTTATTGGGGTTTTTTTTTGGATTTCACTCTACAATTTTTATACCATTTTTTTGGAATCACTTTTTTTATAAGATTGACTATCATAGTAGGGCTATAATTATTAGGGATATATATATATATATATATATATATTACAGGAGATATATGGCCATTTAATAGTGTAGTTACTGTGGTTAGGGACACATATTGATATGGATGTTTTAAAATAGGAAACCTGATCTGAGATAACGGTTGTATGGTTGATTATACGAAATTGTTGAAATTTAGGGATACGCAAAATCCCATATACATGCATACTGACACCCTGCACTCAGAGCGAACTTACCCTTGTTGATGTCCTCTCATATATATGTATCACCTACCATGATTGTTACTGTTAGTTACAGCAACAATATAAACTATGTGGGACTATTTCCTATAATGTAGTGGGTTATTACATTAACGTGATTATAACACATCCCAAGTATTGAAAGATTATAACATTGACATTTAGTTATACATGCCCCTGTTGCCAATGTCACTATCACGTTTTACTGAGACATGTGATATACACCCCTATGCTGACATCACCATAGATGCTCCCCCTTGTTAATTTGGAGAATAAACAGTGTTCCACGTTTAATGTTATAATGTTGCAGTCCCCTACAAATATTGATGAGGATTGGACTTCCTGATAATTATGGTTTGGTTTATTTGAAATATAGGACCAATATAGCTTATCCAGACAGAGGAGTAGGTGACACACCCCCTTGTTGACATTATCACCTCAGACCCCGTATTAGGAATGGGCGAATGTGCTAGAAGTGTAATTTGTTTGTTAGAACGAATAGTCCTGTGAACATTTGTTTTGGACAGTCGAAATTCAAAAGGAATCAACTAATGTGTTAAAATTCGGTTACATTTTTGAATGTTACAAAACATTTGCCCATCCCTACCCCATATGTGTTTATGTTGTAAAATGACCAAAACAAGCTATAAACTATATAGCAAATGTTTTCATTATTACGAAGTGTTGAGACTCAACTATGGAGATATGTTGAATGAGGTTCATGTTGTATATTTATATGGATACACTTATGTTTCGGATTTGCACAAGGTTTATGAAATGATATACAGTACCACATATATTTAATAGTTCTCACTGACTATATAAATACATACAGTTATGATTTATTTCACGTGTAAAATATTTAATGGGATTTTTATGATAATTTGGATGTAACATTTTGATTGATATTGGTAACAGATTGAATAAGGTACTGCTTTTTTTAATTGAATTTTCACTGGGGGACAGGGTTCGTGATACCTTTATCTACACCTCTTTTTTTGTACTTTGTTTGTATGAGGAAGGGGGGAAGGCCCTAAAAACATTCACATATTAAGGAGGTTTGATATAAATGGCCTCCCCAGATCCCCCCCCCCCCCCCCAGCTAAGTAAATTGTTAGCACTTCAGGGGTTAAACTATGTACGATTATTGTGTTATTTGCATTATAATCTTGAAAAAGGTTCTGATGTGCTGAAATTCATTGATAAAGAACCAGTAATCTATTAGACATTGCTTGCCTCAGAGGTTTCAAAGCTTGTTTGCTCATCTCCAGTAAGTGCATCATTTGTGAAAGATTTGAAGCAGTCTGCAGTAGGTAAGTGTTGCTCTATGGTTTTTATTTTTTTGATTTAAGTACACCTGTTTTTTGTTTTATTTTTCAGACATGGACCTTTGGAACATTTTTATATATATATATTTTTCCTTGTATGTACGGAGCCCCAGATGTGTCACACAAGATTTTTTTTTATAAATCATGAGCTTTGCACATTTTACTAAATCGTGCACACATTTTGCTAAATCGTGAGCACATTTTGCTGAATCGTGCGCACAATTTATAATCGTGCTATTCCACCTTAAAGGAACAGTCTAGTCCAAAATAAACTTTCATGATTAAGATAGGGCATGTAATTTTAAACAATTTTCCAATTTACTTTCATCACCAATTTTGCTTTCTTCTCTTGGTATTCTTAGTTGAAAGCTAAACCTAGGAGGTTCATATGCTAATTTCTAAGCCCTCAAAGGCTGTCTCTTTTCTCTCAAGGCATTTTGACAGTTTTTCACCACTAGAGGGTGTTAGTTCATGTGTGTCATATAGATAACACTGTGCTCACGCATGTGAAGTTCCTGGGAGCCAGCAAAGAAAGGGATTATCTATCTTTTAAAACAATAAAAATTCTGGTGTAGAATGTTCCTCTAAGCATGAATCCTCCCACTTATCGATCAGTCTGCTCACCAGCCACACTTTCAGTTTTAGTTCAGTCAGTGTTAGGCTTGTGCACGATCGAAAAATTTGGTTCGCTTCGTTTAATTTCGATTTGGCCCGTAAAAAAATTTGGTTTGAGACATTCATAATAATTCAGTATGTGTCGGTAATTCAGAATTTATTCATGTCGTTCTGAATAACTAATAGTTATATTGTAGCTAGCTTAGGTTTTATTTTTATTTCACAGGTAAGTTATTTATTTTAACTAGGTAGACTAGTTAGTAAAAAATAGTTATTAAATATTTACTAACTACCTAGTTAAAATAAATACAAACTTACCTGTGAAGAAAAAGCTAAGCTGCCTTACACTAAAACCTAACATTACAAAAAAATAACAAACAAAATTATCCAAAACAATAAAATTTATTCCTATTCTAAAACCCTTTAAAAAAAAACACCCCAAAATAAAAAAACCTAATCTATGAATCATCCAATAGAATGAGAGCTGCTTAAAGCCTATTGGCTGTTCAAATTTTTTAGCAGCCCTAATTCCTATTGGCTGATTCAAATTTTTCAGCCAATAGGAATGCAATGGTACCCCCAGTATAAAATGGGTACCTTGCATTTCAATCCTCAGTTTGTGGCAGACGATCGCATGAAGAGGACCTCCACGTCGTATCGATGGATCTCCGTCTGGACCTCTGCCTTGGACCTTCGCCTGGACCTCCTCCTCCGTGCATCGCCGCTCCACATCCGCAGGGATTAAGAAGATGCCGGTCCCATGATGGATGACGATGGAGCCACCTGGATGAAGATGCCACTTGGATGAAGATGGAGCCACCGGGATGAAGATCGTTGAAGCGGGACTTCAACAACTGTGAGTACCTAAAGAGGGGTTGGTGTCAGGTTTTTTTAAGGTTTTTTTGGGCTGGGCTTTTTTTCAGAATAGGGTGTGCACTCTTAAAAGAACTGAATGCCCTTTTAAGGGCAGCAAAAGAGCTGTATGCCCTTTTCAGGGCAATGCCCATACAAATGCCCTTTTCAGGGCAATGGGTAGATTAGGTTTTTTAGATAGTTTTTTTTTTTTGTGGGTTTGGGGGTGTGACGAACCAAGGTTATCCAAGCCTGCGCCAGTCACAGAAAGGGTTATCAGACCCCTTCTACTCTCTTCTTCTTCTACTCAAGGCCATCTTGTGATTTAGTTCCGTGGGTGCAAGGGTTAACAACACTCCCTAGTCCAGGGGTCAGCAACCTTCGGCTCCCAGATGTTTTGTAACTACATTTCCCATGATGCTCAGATAGCCTAAAGAGTTTCTCAGCATCATGGGAAATGTAGTTCCAAAACATCTGGGAGCCGAAGGTTGCTGACCCCTGCCCTAGTCTGTACTAGACGTAAAAGAAATGCCCAAAACTCCCCTTTAATGCCACCCACACTAAACTAAAGACAATATAGCTCCAAAACTGCCACCACTTAAAATTTATTAAAGGGAAAATCCTAAGGAAAAACCCAGACTTACACATTAACTCTCTGAGTACAATTTAGCAGAAAATAACCTAAATTATACAGTTCTAATATTCCAGTCTCTTTCAGTAAGGTGGTTCAATTATTAGACAAAGGCCAAACTTAATAAAGGAATTATTTATTATGCCAAAACTATTATGCACAATGCATTATTAATAAAAAGTTGTTACAAATAAAATTACACACAGCAAACAGTTATTTAAAATAAAAAAGGAGAAAAACAGATTGAATACTTTACTAGTCTCAAGATCTGTGCCAGGGGCTGGCATGAAAGCGATGGTCCTTACCCTGTAGAACAGCTCCCCTTGTAAGAATGACCCTTTTCAGTGTTAAAACCCAAGACTCTTATACCTTTTTTCCATAGATCAGGTTGCCTGACCATACCCTTCTGGGTGGGGAAGAAACCCCCCCTGTCTTTATGACCTTCAATAAACTAAGTTTTTACCTGAAATTATAGAACCCATTATAATTTCTGCTAGGTATCTTTATTTTCATATATACTGACCGGTAATCTCTTGGCTTCATTGGGAGAATCAATTTAAAACCAGATATGACATAGGTTGTCATATTTACCTTCATTTAATGTCATAGCAGTTTTAAACACATATACATTATACCAATGTCCTTTTATTGACCTCCTCAGGATATGGGGAAGAAGCACTGCGTTGTATCTCTGGAGCTAAAAGCTTGAGTGGCTTTATGACTCAATGAATACACAATAACATTTGGTGGAGTGAGCCTTAGAAACTATTTATGAGGCTCCTGGCACTTCAAAGGAAACAGAACAAACACAGGACACAATTCTTCTTGAAAAGCAAATAACTGTTGTTAGTTCACAAACTAAACAGAATTAACCCCTTAGCAGCTACATCCTGAGATATTCGTGACACCTCCCCCAATAGGAGGCGCAAAAGGTGGTGGCTACAAGCCACTCCAGCTGCGTATCAAAGAGGACACTCATCCTGGCGTGAAAGACCATCAGCGTTACCATGCATACTGACCTTTTTATGTTGTATGGTAAACTCATGTTGTTGTAGAGCTAGGCTCCACCTGAGAAGTTTAACATTTGAGCCAGCTACCCTATGTAACCAGTGTAAGGGGTTGTGGTCAGTTATCACTGTAAACTGGTGTCCATACAGATAAGGCTGTTGCTTTTGCAAGGCCCAAACTATAGAAAGGCACTCTTTTTCCACAGTGGCATATGCCACTTCTCGTGGAAGTAATTTCCTGCTGAGGTACACAATGGGGTGCTCTTCACCTTTCTTATCCACCTGACTCAGCACAGCCCCTAGCCCATAGTTAGAAGCATCCGTTTGCACTACGAATCTCCTGTGGAAATCAGGGGCCTGTAGTACAGGGGAGTCCGTAAGGGCAATTTTCAATGAATTAAAAGCCCTGTCACACTCAGGGGTCCATTTGACTGTTTGAGGTAGGCTTTTTTGTAAGGTCTGTTAGGGGTTTGGCTATGGTACTATAGTGTAGCACAAACTTTCTATAGTACCCTGCAGTACCCAGGAAGGATATAACCTGTTTCTTTTTCTTAGGGGTGGGCCAGACCATTATGGCTTCAGATTTACTTGGTTTGGGGTGCAGTACCCCTCCTCCCACCAGGTGACCCAAGTACTGGACCTCCCCCATGCCCAGCTGACACTTATCTGGTTTTATATTTAGCCCAGCAGTGGCTATTCAGTCCAGTACACTGGCTAAATGTGTGAGGTGTTCCTCCCAGGTATCACTGAACACTGCAATATCATCCAGGTATGCAACAGCTTGCCCCTCTAGCCCCTCCAACAGGTGGTTAACTAGCCGTTGGTATGTGGCAGGGGCATTTTTCATCCCAAAGGGCATCACTTGGAATTCATACAACCCAAAAGGAGTGATAAAGGCAGACCTCTCTTGTGCTTCTGGGGTCATAGGGATCTGCCAGTATCCCCTGCTAAGATCCATGATACTAAGAAACTTGGCCCCTGCTAGCCTGTCCAGTAGCTCATCTATGCGAGGCATAGGATAGGCATCAAATTCAGTCACTAAATTTAGCTTTCTGTAATCTACACAGAATCTAGTGGTTTTGTCCTTTTTGGGGACTAGTACTACTGGGGAGGCCCAGGGGCTGTGGGACTTGCAAATCACTCCCAGCTCTAGCATTTCCTCTATCTCCCTTTTTATGTCAGCACTGACCTGCAAGGATACCCTGTAAGCTGTTTTTCTGAGGGGATGGTGATTCCCAGTATCTACATGATGTGTGACTAAGTGTGTCCTGCCAGGCTTCCCTGTGAACACGCTGTAGTAAGACCTAAGCACCTCAGACAGCTGATGCCGCTGATCCCCAGTTAAGTGGGCACTAATCTGGGCAGCTTCTAGGATGTTGTTTTTCCTGGTGGGGGCCAGTAAATCAACAAGGGGGTCAGTCTCATGCTCTTCTCCAGGCAAACTACACACAGTTAACAGGGTGGGTTTTCATAATAGGCTTTTATCATATTTACATGATAGATATTTTGCCTTTTACCCTCCTCATCCAGAGACACCACATAGTTCACATCATTCATTCTCTTTAGGATAGTAAATGGACCCTCCCAGGCAGCCTGTAGTTTGTTCTGTCTCATGGGTATTAAAACAAGCACTTTCTGTCCCACATCATACACTCTCTCTCTGGCATTCCGGTCATACCACTGCTTCTGCTTAGACTGGGCAGCCTTTAGGTTTTCCTGTACCTTCCCCACTAGGCTATGCATTCTGTCCCTGAACCTTATTACATAGTCTACTACAGAGGTATCTTGAGCACCCAATTTCCCTTCCCACTCCTCCCTGATCAGATCAAGGGGGCCACGCACTCTGCGTCCATATAGGAGTTCAAAGGGGGAGAAACCAGTGGATTCCTGGGGCACTTCTCTATAAGCAAATAGGAGGTGCGACAGGTAACGCTCCCAGTCCTTCCCCTGTGACTCCACAAAGGTTTTGAGCATCTACTTCAGGGTCCCATTAAACCTTTCACACAAGCCATTGATCTGGGGGTGGTACGGGATAGTCACTAGGTGTTCTACCTGCACTTTTTTACATAGACTCTGCATCAGGCCAGACATAAATTGGGTGCCCTGCTCAGTTAGCATTTCCTTAGGGAAACCTACCCCCTAATAAAGCATCAGCCACTTTATCAGCGCTGATAGAGGACAGGGCCACCGACTCTGGGTAGCGAGTCGCATAATCCACTACCATCAGAATTAATCTTTTCCCTGAACTGCTTGGGATAGCTAGGGGCCCTACTATATCCACAGCAACCCTCTCAAATGGCTCAGTCACTATGGAAAGGGGAATTAAAGGCCTGTATTGGCCGAGCGGGAGACCGATGACAATTTTAACGGCAGTCTAGAGCACTGGTGCCCGCAACCTACTCCTAATGGACTGCTGGGGAACTTACAAAGCACTCCGGAGGTTTCCAGCGAAGCGGAAGATGGAGTTATGCAGCCAGATGATAGCATGACTTGCTACATTACCCAGCCAGGCGGTTGTGTTCCTGGTACATCAGTGAGTCTACCAACCTTTGTATCGAAGCTGAAGGCCCAGGAACAGATATCAGAGTATGCCTATACGGGAGACCTAACCTGGAACATTTTGCACAATCAGCCGTAAGCAATGCATTGTCCTCGAGTTGTTACACTGCCTAACATCTTTCTTCACATAGCACCACCATACTTGCAATGGGACCCTGGCGGTCTGACTTGGGCTGCAATCTTTTCAGAGGAAACGGAGGCTGGTGCAAATCAGTCAGCCTTTATTCTACGGTAGTCACTCACAAAGCATGCTTCTAGAGAGAATTTAATAGCAGGCGATGCCCAGACCATTGCTCCTGTACAGCTGAGAGCAGCGTAAATTTATAAACACTCTTCCTACCAAGTGTCCGTTCTCATGTAGTTTTGGTGCACTTTGGCGGGGACTCCGACGGAACGCACTGGTTTGTTCCTTGTGACTATTATAATAAGTGTAATGGTGATCTATTATCTACACCTGTATAGTATTGATACACCTGAGCTTGAGCGCTGACGTTACTTTTTTCTTTGGAGCCCTTTTTCTGTTTACTTATGTGTGCACGACTGTGGTCGATGAAGAAAATCACTAGACTTACTGAACAAGGCATCTCTTGGTTGTCGAGGTTATGTCCAGTGACTGATATAGTTAATATCCTAGATAAGATTTTAATATGAAGGTGGCAACTGAGTTAGTGCGGCGCTGTCTCCTTAGTTATAATAACGTGTATACCAGAATATCATGCAAAACCATTTTGGGACCATAAGATAAACCTTTCAAAGCTTCAATATATATGGCATATTAATTGCTTTTAGTAACACCCTATGTTCTGTTCAATGTTTACCACTACCCATTTATTTACATATAATATTCTTTGCTCTATATGATGTCTTAATATAGCATTTTACTATTTTGCATATTTCCACAGTTGCAGCCTTTAGGGCTATTTTTCCACACATTTCCTTGCTAAGAGATGCCACAATCACTCTCATTGTACTTACAGAGATGCCAAGTTCAGAGATACAGTAGGAGCCTATCATTTAGGCGGTGCACTATTGTGCTCTGTAGTTTATGTATATTAATATTTGAGCTTCATTTGGGCAATGTGTATGCTTGTAACATGCATAAGAGCTATCTGTCTAATAGTTGCAGGCTCCTTGAACTACTTATGATCTATTTAATGAAAACTTTGGGGTCTTATAACAGTGCCTCTTGCCTATAGGGTGGTGTCAAACTTAGATTACTCCAGTGAACTGGTTCCCACTATGTCACTGTCTATTTGTAATGTCTATATAATTACTTGGGGTACCTCTTATCCACTATTTGCAGCCCCCCGCACTACTTATGACCTATTTAGTTCTTAATAATATACACAGTGCCATGTCCACTTCTTAAGAGCTGTTCTATTTATATACTCCTTTATAGCTTATTTTTAGAAAGTGTATTCCGCCTCCTTTTTTTTAGTTATGCCCTAAAATATATTATAGCCCTTGGTCTCCTCTTGCCCCTATAATGTTTAGCGAAAGCATGCCAAGGTGGTATCTTGTTGCCAGCGGCCGGGTGACGGGATATCTATCTTTTTTATTACTTTAGTCTTTGCTGACCATATATAAAATCCCAGTGTAGGTGGATATTTAATCTGGAACAGGTTCTGGGCATGGTCTCTCACTCTTCAGAATGTGGCTGATTGGTATGTAACTCACATTTGAATTCACAAGGAGGACTTTTTTTTTAATGTGGCAACCATACCTATAACTCCCTCTTATTCTTTCAATTTTCACGATATACGTAGCTACATTCCAAATATATGCCAGGCAGAGCTCTATTTACAATCTTTTAAAGTTCTACTACCTTGTTAAGATGTTATCTTCAACTATAGTTTTATAATGTAAAATGCAAGAGGTTCTTCATTTGGGGGTCCATGAGAGACCCCCCCGCTTTATGATTTACCCGCCTTATATTATGCTTGCTACAATTTTGCGGCCCAAGAGTGGCCACTCAAATCATTTGTTGGGTATGCAGGTTGAGCAGCAATTATTGCAATGTATAACATTTGTCATCTCATCACATTGTTTAACTCTCTAACTCGTTTTGGCAGCTTACCCTGTAATAATTTATTTTCTCTTGTATGTATGCTTTGACAATTAATAATTGTTTGTTTTGAAAAGGACCTCAATAAAAAAATAATAAAATAAAAAAAATTATTAAAGGGAAAATCCTAAAGAAAAACCCAGACTTACACATTAACTCTCTGAGTACAACTTAGCAGAAAATAACCTAAATTATACAGTTCTAATATTCCAGTCTCTTTCAGTAACGTGGTTCAATTATTAGACAAAGGCCAAACTTAAAGTGAAAGTAAAGTTGGTCCCCTTCGAACACATTAATTTTTTCTACTACCTTAGTATATTAACTTTATTTTCATAAATGTATCAATAATTAGAAGTTTTATTAAAAATCTAATTTCCTACCGTATTTATTCCAACTCCTCCCATCCTCTACTTCCTATATTTCTGGGTTCTGACGTATAGAGCGGTCCCAACCCGCTCTATACGTAGCTCCAAAGCGCATTCACAGTGGCTATTTGTATTGCGCATGCACTAATCCGGTACAGTTCCATCTACTGCGCATACGCTTCTTGACGAAACTGTTTGTGCCCAGAGAAACGGGAGCGCGCTCCTGATATCTTCGGTATGGCCTTGTATTGCACATGCGCAAATCCCGTATGGCTCCGTCTACTGCGCATGCGCTTCACGGCAAAACTGTTTGTGCCCAGAGAAACAGGAGCGCGCTCCTGATATATTAGTGTCTGGCCAAACATTTGCGCATGCGTAGATTAATAAGTAGGCGGGTGACGTGTTTCACGGCCGCCTAACGGCCAGATTTTCAATTGGCTGTTGACAACACGTGACCCGGAGTGAATTTTTTTATTTATTTACGGGTTGAATTTGGATAGGTTATAAAGTTTTGTAAATAAGGCGATAACTTTGATTCCAGCTCCATTAAAAAAAAACGATGAATGAAAGTCATATTATTTATGCCCAAAGACTGCTACTGAGGATCGAAAACCAGGTAACTTTACTTTCACTTTAATAAAGGAATTATTTATTATGCCAAAAATATTATGCACAATGCATTATTAATAAAAAGTTTTTACAAATAAAATTACACACAGCAAACAGTTATTTAAAAAAAAAGTAGAAAACCATATTGAATACTTTACTAGTCTCAATATCTGTGCCAGGGGCTAGCATGAAAGCGATGGTCCTTACCCTATAGAACAGCTCCCCTTGTAAGAATGACCCCTTTCAGTGTTAAAACCCTTATACCTTTTTTTCCATAGATCAGGTTGCCTGACCACACCCTCCTGGGCGGGCTAAGAACCCCCCCTGTCTTTATGACCTTCAATAAACTAAGTTTTTGCCTGAAATTATAGAACCCATTATAATTTCTGCTAGGTAACTTTATTTTCATATATACTGACCGGTAATCTCTTGGTTTCATTGGGAGAATCAATTTGATACCAGATATGACATAGGTTGTCATATTTACCTTCATTTAATGTCATAGCAGTTTTAAACACATATACATTATACCAATGTCCTTTTATTGACCTCCTCAGGATATGGGGAAGAAGCACTGTGTTGTATCTCTGGAGCTAAAAGCTTGAGTGGCTTTATGACTCAATGCATACACAATAACATTTGGTGGAGTGAGCCTTAGAAACTATTTATGAGGCTCCTGGCACTTCAAAGGAAACAGAACAAACACAGGACACAATTCTTCTTGAAAAGCAAATAACTGTTGTTAGTTCACAAACTAAACAGAATTAACCCCTTAGCAGCTACATCCTGAGATATTTGTGACGGGGGGGGGGTGGGGGTTTGTAGTGTTAGTGGGTCTTTGTATTTATTTCTGAGCAAAAGAGCTGTTTAACTTAGGGCAATTCCCTACAAAAGGGCCTTTTAAGGGCTATTGGTAGTTTATTCTAGTTTAGGTTTTTTATGTTTTGGTGTAAGGCAGCTTTTATTTTTATTTTACAGGAAAGTTTGTATTTATTTTAACTAGGTAGTTAGTAAATAGTTAATAACTATTTACTAACTAGTCTACCTAGTTAAAATAAATAACTTACCTGTGAAATAAAAATAAAACCTAAGTTAGCTACAATATAACTATTAGTTATATTGTAGCTAGCTTAGGTTTTATTTCACAGGTAAGTTACTTTGCATTTAGATTTAAATAGGTATTATTAGTTAATAATTGTAACTTTAATTTAGTTAATGTTAAAGTTAGGGGGTGTTAGGGTTAGGTTTAGGGTTAGGGGGTGTTAGGTTTTGGGGTTAATATAGTTTAATTTAGGTTGTTGCGATGTGGGGGCCGGTGCTTTAGGGTTTAATTGGTTTAGTTAGTATTGCCGATGTTTGTGAATGGTGGTTTAGCGGTTAATAGCTTTAGTTAGTGTCCGCGATGTTTTGGGACAGCGGTTTAGGGGTTAATAGGTTTAGTTAGTTTCAGCGATGTCGGGAAACGGTGGTTTAGGGGATATACCTTTAATATAGACTTATAGTTAGTGTCGGGGAACTGCGGTTTAGGAAGGAACAATGAAAAATTCCGAATATTAATAATGGATCCGAAAATTTGGAAACATATTTATTCATTTTCAGAATTTTTCGGGATGTGCCGATTCGGAAATTCGGATGCATCCAAATCGCCAAATTGGCCAAAATACGGTCGAATTCAGAATTCGTCCGAAACGCACATGTCTAGTCAGTGTGTTAGTGAGAATTAGTACAGACAGAATGGTAAGTAACTGCACCTTAGCTTCAGTCACATGGATTTTTAAAAGCCCAATGTTAGCATTATGTTACGTGACAAACAGTTAAAAAGCATATTTATCCTTTCACAATACAATGCAATTATATTCAAATTATTGGAGATGAAATAGGTGTACATAAACTATATTATATTTTATGTATATATTGAAAAGAAATTAGTTAATTATTCAGGTTAAAAACTGGTTTCTCAAAACAAAATAGTTGTGCTCCCTGTAAAAATATATGAATTGTACAATTTCAAATACATATTTTTCTGTCATTTCTCTATAAAATGTTGTCATTGTCAGGGTGCCAGGAATCAGATTGAGACGAGAAGTGCAAGAATAATCACACCCTTATAAATAGCAAAAAATAATAAAAAGTCCACAAGTCAAATAACAAGCCAGTAGTCAAAACCAGAGCTGGTAGTCAGACGAGCCGAGTCAGGAGCCAAAGCGAATAGTCAGACGAGCCGGAATCAGGAACAAGGAAAACAGCAGAGTCAGGAACAAGCCAGGGATCAGGAACCAGGAAGGATGTCAGGTAGCCAGGTAATACACAGGAACTCTCACAAACAGGTCTGAGACAACTCAAAGGCAAAGCATACTGAACAGAGGCCCTTTAAATAATAAGTGATGACATCACAATTCTGAGACTGCATCCTGTCTCACATGGATGATGCACACCATTCTGGCCATAAAAGGAAGTGCAGGAAATGAGCAGCATCCCACACAATGCACCATAGTCAGGAAGAGAGGTGAGTAAAATGGCTGCCAGCAGCACATGTCAAACACAACAGGGAAAAAACCCTGACAGTCATATTCTTCTGACTTTTTTAGGCAGGGTAATGTTGGCAATTTATTTTTTATTACTACTATGGAAACATCTAATTTGATTCCACTATCTAAAGAAAAAAAGGCATTGAAAACATGAAAGCCTGTGTTATTGTACACACAATGCTGTACATTGCAAAGGTTATCCAAAAGATAGGGATTGGATTCCAAAGCAGTATAGCTGCAAAATGTGTTTGTTACATTTAAAGTTTTAAGGGACAGTCTACTTCAAATGTTTTATTGTGTAAAAAGATAGATAGCGCCTTTACTACCCATTCCCCAGTTTTGCACAACCAACATTGTTATATTAATATAATTTATAAGAACTAAAATCCATAGCATTTTATAAGTTTTTCACAGCAAGACAAAAAGGTTAATGTGCACCATATAGATAACACTGAGCTAACTCTCATTGAATCGTGAGTGATCACTGATTGGCTAAATTCAATTATGCACACACCTCTGAGATAAGGGGGATTAGTGCAAAGCCTTAGATACAAAGTAATCACAGATTATTTAGCATTGTATTGTGAAAGGATAAATATGCTATGTGAGCATTGCAATGCTAAATGTACTGTTTGTCACATAACATAATTCTAACATTGGGCTTTTAGAAATACATGTGACTGAAGCTGAGGTACACAGTTACTTACCAGTTGGTGCTGAAACTCACTGACACATAGGGCTCGATTTATCAATCAAGGGAGGACAGGGGCTCTCCTCTGGTGGGCAGCAATCTGCTGCTGGAATTTAACATTGCACACAAGCGATATTTTGCGCTCTCCTGCAATCCCGCTACCTACACACACGCAGCCAATCACGCGCAGACAGGAGCTGTCAATATACCTGGTCGGACGAGGAGAAGAGGGAAGGGAAGCTGCAGTCTCATGGCCGCTGCTTGCTAAATCATGACTGGTGGTTCTTTTTGTGAGAACCTGCAGTCATAGGGAGGAGAAGGATTTAATACATTGAGCCCATAGTGATGTCCTGTTCATGAACAATGCAAAAGAATTACATAATTAACAAGTGCATAATAAAAAAACAATGTGAAAATACCTACTCTGAATTTCAAATAATACCACAAATTTCTTCAGCACAAATCATGCCTTGGTGAGTAAGATAAAACCATCCAACCTTTATTTCTTCAGGTTAAAATCACAATTGTCACAGAGTAGCACCACAGTGACTGACAAAAACATAGAGAGGATAGCTGGGATCCTATGCAGACATGTTTCGTGCCTGTAGGAACTTGTTCACTGCTCATAGGAGCACAGCTTTCCCCAGATAATTATACACCTTCATTTAAAGGAACATTACGTAAATACATATTAAAATAAATCCTCCCTATGAATTCTCTTACATTATATTTACAATGGCAAAAATAACATAAATAAAAACAGAGAGCAACTAGGGAATTGCTATGTATATTATTGTTATTTTAATTTAAAATTACCTATGTTTATAATAATTAAGTACTCAGTTAAATTTCAATTAATATATCCCTAGGATAGCCACTGTCATAATGGACAGAAAGTATTACATAGAAGAGATTAAACAGCAACTTGATACTACCACATATAGACAATTGGAACAAAACCCAGTACACAAAATTCAGAGGGAATTGTTGGCCTGCCTGGAGGGAGCGGTAAAGATTGGTATCATTGATGTTAAACTTAAGGAGTATCTATACAATAAAGAGCCAAAAACATCAGTATTTAATACGGTGCCTAAGATACACAAAAACCTTGCTGCTCCTCCGGGCAGACCGATAATTTCCAGTGTTAATTTAGTTTTCTCTAATGTGTCAATTTTTATTGATAAATTGCTAGAAGTATTAGTAGCTTAATGTAGTTCATACATTAAATACACTGGTCACTTTCTTAAAAAAGTAAAGGAATTGTTTCAACCCAATGACAGATTTATCATGTATACATTGGATGTCAAAAGCCTGTATACATGCATTAAGCATGAAAGAGGCATAGGCATCATCAAGTACTTAGTGTGGACAAGAAACTGTCTCAACAACAATGTATGTTTGTGGAATAGCTTTTAAGGCTCATCATGTACTGGAATTATTTTATTTTTCAGGATGACTGGTTTATCCAGATAAAGGGAACGGCTATGGGGTCCAATGTTGCCCCATCATACGCCAATCTATTCATGAACATGGTAGAGGAAAAAATAATTTATGAGAACAATTTGTTCAAACTTTATGGGGGCGCATGGTGGCGCATTATAGTTGATGTCTTTGGCGTATGGTGGGGTAACGTGGGCTCCCTGATAAAATTTGATTCCGAGTTAAATGTGGCAGTCAGAGGCTTGGAATTTACATTAAGCTACAGTGAGGAAAGTATAATAATGTTCCTGGACACCAAGATTTATAAAAGAGGAACTAAACTGGAGTTTGACCTATATACAAAAGAAACTGATGGGAATATACTACTACAATATAATAGGTTTCACCCACATAATCTAGTAGAGTCTCTCCCCAAAAGCCAATTGATGAGGGTACAGAGGATAGTCACTGAATCACAAAATTTGGTTAAAAGATCTCAAGAAATGCAAAAGAAATTTCTAGACAGAGGATACCCACAGGCAGCATTGGATAAATGTAGAAATAATTTAGAGAAATTTACCTCAAAGGTAGATAATAGGAATAGAATGTTTTTTCATCACAATATAGTACTCATTGCAAAACAATAGCTAAAATAATAAATAAACATTGGCCTATTCTCCAAAAATGCAACAGTCAGGTCAGAAAGTTCTAAGAAAGACCCATTATTACAAATAAGAGGGTCAGAAATTTAAGGGATCATTTTATCAGGGCCGACATAGGCCCCACTAAACAGAAAGAACAAAGATTTTTGGGTAAAATAATTTTTGGTTGTTATCGAGGTTTGGGATGTATGAGCTGTAGCTCAATAATCAAAGGAAGTGGCCAAAAATGAGTTACTAGAAATGTCTCTACATGTGAGACAACATATGCTGTTTTTCTAATAAAGTGTCCGTGTTCCCTCATCTGTATTGGAGAGACGGTGAGAAAAATCAAAGACAGAATGACCCAGCACCGCTCTAATATTAGATGTGGTGGCAGGGAGGCTCCGGTATCAAACCACTTTTTGGAAAAGAGACACAGTATAAGCCAACTGAGATGGCAAATAATTGATCATGTGGGCCCACAGAGGAAGGGGGAAGGGAGGTAATCGTGGAAAAACTCCTTAAACAGAAAGAAATGTATTGAATAAATAGGTTAGGGACAATGGCCCCAAATAGATTAAATAGGGAGTTTGACTGGTCGGTATTCTGGTAAAAAGTTTAGGGCCAATATATTTTCTTGAAATTGAAATGGAAACTTTAATAAGTTTAAATAAATGTGTCAATTGTGATGTAGGTCAGTTTGGTGGTATTGCATTAAAACATTGTATATATTCTTTTGGATTCTCATTAAAGATGACATACAATTTAAAGAGGTGATGTTTAAAAAAATTAGGATTTTAATTTTTGTATAGTAATGATTATTTTTTTTAAATAACACAAGGTGGCGCTAGAGGTAGTTTTTTGAATGGCGCCAAGCTAAGTAGTTTAAAAAGAGGCATTTCAATGTACTGTATGTATAGCATGATTAAGTGATATTGATCACAAAATGTTGCTAGTCTTTTTGTCAAATAAAGACTTTTTATATTTATACTAGTGCTGTGGACAATATATTTTTATGGCCTAGGATAGCTCAGGTATGATGTTGCTTAGTTAGTTCATAGCCCCAAATTTTAGGGTCAGTAAAGTAGTATATCATGAGTTATAAATTCTCATTAGAAGCAACTAATTACAAGCAAGTCACACCTATATGCATACATGGATAAAGCTTTAAACATAGATCAATATCTTTTCTTGAGTTCAAGCCATTAGGCACTGACGTATTTAAAGTTAAAATCCAAAACACTTCTCTGGTGTTTAGTTTCCCTTCTCTGTCCCCTCCTATTTTCCAGATAGGTACATGGTCTATTCTCTGCACACTCAATAAATTAGAGTCAGAACCATGTATTATTATTATTATCGGTTATTTGTAGAGCGCCAACAGATTCCGCAGCGCGCCCTCTAAAATGTCTCGCTATGAGGGTCTCAGATTCTGGGTCCTCAATTGATCTGAATAAGAGGAGGGGACAGAGAAGGGAAACTAAACACCAGAGAAGTGTTTTGGATTTTCACTTTAAATACGTCAGTGCCTAATGGCTTGAACTCAAGAAAATATATTGATCTATGTGTTTAAAGCTTTATCCATGTATGCATATAGGTGTGACTTGCTTGTAGTTAGTTGCTTCTAATGAGAATTTATAACTCATGATATACTAATTTTCTGACCCTAAAATTTGGGGCTATGAACTAACTAAGCAACATCATACCTGAGCTATCCTAGGGATATATTAATTGAAATTTAACTGAGTACTTAATTATTATAAACATAGGTAATTTAAAAATAAAATAACAATATACATAGCAATTTTAGTTGCTCTCTGTTATCCATTTTTGCCATTGTAAATATAATGTAAGAGGGAGGATTTATTTTAATATGTATTTACATAATGTTCCTATAAATAAAGGTGTATAATTATCTGGGGAAAGCTGTGCTCCTATGAGCAGTGAACAAGTGCCTACGGGCACGAAACATGTCTGCATAGGAGCCCAGCTATCCTCTCTATGTTTTTGTCAGTCACTGTGGTGCTACTCTGTGACAATTGTGATTTTAACCTGAAGAAATAAAGGTTGGATGGTTTTATCTTACTCACCAAGGCGTGATTTGTGCTGAAGAAATTTGTGCTATTGTTACATTGATTGGTGTTTCTTTGGACAGTGACGCCGCCTGCAGTACACACTTCACTAGCAGCCGGGTGACGTCATCCCCACACTCCCCAGTGCCGCACTTTGCAGTTGATCGGGTAAGGCAGAGCGCACTGCTTCTCTCTGTGTGTGAATCTGAATTTCAAATAAGCAGTAGATATTTTTCTGAGAAACTCCTTTTTTTCTCTCATATTCCGGCCCCCTGTATCATGTGACAGACATCAGCCAATTACAGACTAGTATATGTATACCATGCAAGCTTGTGCACATGCTCAGTAGGATTTTGTTCCCCAGAAGGTGTGAATATTAAAATTCTGTGCACAATTTGACAATGGAAGTAAATTGGAAAGTGTCTTAAAACTGCATGCTTTGTCTGAACCATAAAAGGTTATTTTAACTTGAGTGTCCCATTTAACTAACTCCTTTGCAATGAAACACCGAGTTAACAGGGATTCAAATATCAAGTCACAGCAGTTCTCAATAAACCCCTGCCTTTACCCCTAACTGCACCTTAAATTAACCATTACTGTCCCTTACTATAATTACTCATCACCATAACTTAATCCTAAGACCCCTGTTAACCCTAACTGCCCCTAAATTAACCCCAAATATTGCTGTGGAGCTCTGGGATAATAGTTATTGTGTTAAAGTAAATTTATTATAATACCTATTAGGTAAATAAAGCAGGTATCAATTCCCTATGTATGATCATGGATAACCAGTCTTTTGTAAGATATGCAACTATTAGGCAAATACAATAGTACAAAACACAGCATACTCTGTTATGTGCACCTTGTTGTATGTATTTGCCTTAGTTTTTCATATACAACAAAAGACTGGTTATACATATGATATGGGTAAGAAACAGATGTAAAACTGCATCGTGTGTCAGGACGAGTCGAACAGTGACTCAGGAGTCAGGAATCGGATTGGTTGAGCATTCTGCGGCTTGTCCCTCATGCATCACGTGATCAACAAGTGAACTGATTAATTGGTTCATGAACTGGTTCAGTTAAACGAACCGTCCAAAAGATGAATCAAACTTCCCTTCTCTGCTGACACACTGAACTGAACGAACTAGTAGCTGTTGGGCAGGAGCTCCTCCTCCTGTAGATAGGTCATCAAAACATGACTAGCTAGGGTAGGAGCAGGCTGATCTGTAAGGGGGAGAATTTATGCTTAAAGGGACAGTATACACCAGTTTTCATGTAACTGCATGTAATAGACACTACTATAAAGAAAATACGCAAAGATACTGATCTAAAAATAGAGTATAAAACCTTTTAAAAACTCTTAGAAGCTCCAAATTTAGCACTGTTGATGAAATTAGCTGGAACACCTAGTGAAAGGGGCCTGGTGCAGATACTCTCCCCCCACCTACCCTGCATATGAAAAGACAAATAAGGCAAGTAGGAGTCAGCAGTGGTCTGTAAATCCACGTATACATCTGACACTTTGGGGCTTTGGTAGGAGTCTGAAAACCAGCACAATGTTATTAAAAATAAGCAAAACTATACATTGTTACAAAAAACTCCCAGGTGGACAATATAAATGGATCATCTACAAAACATTTATGCAAAGAAAAATCTAGTGTAGAGCATGGTTATAATTATTTATAAATCGCGCGCACGATTTAGCTAAAATGTGCTCATGATTTAGCAAAATGTGCGCACAATTTATAAAAGAAATCTTGTGCGACACCTCTGGCGCTCCGTATGTTTGGGATAAGGGAATATGATTATTTGTTTTTAATCAATATATAATTTGAATCCATATCTTTGTATGATAAAAAAACAATCTATATGTTTGTTTCTAACAAATGTGGAATTGTATAGTCTTAACTCATGTATTTTATATTTTAATTGTGGCCGACACCATTTATTTTGTGTTACTTGATCTAAGCGCTGCGAGTGTCTCTACAATTGTAATCACTATTAAAGCTTGGGAATCTATATAATGGGATTAAGTTTGTCTTTAAATTTGGTTTGCTCTACAACCTCTGTTTTTAGTTTTGGAATAAATATTCTCCAGACACTTGATAATCATATGATAGAGTGTATGAAAATGTACTTTGCATCGCTCTTCTGCACTTTGCATGGCTCTTGATGACTTGAAATAAACCTCAGAAATAAATGATTAAATTGTTAACTAAATTCTTTCCTCATAATTTAATAAAGGGAACATATTCAGAGCATTATATAAACAGCAGGATGCCAGCACAAAGACAGATTATTGTCTAAAATTGCCACAAGTTGGAACAGCAGAGCAAATGGCAGGTGGACAACCAGAGCAGTACATGGACTGGAATATATAGGTCAAGAAAGGCTCACCGAGTTGTTGTTGCCAGTTGTGTACATTAATAACACAGGAGTGGGCTCAAGGCCCTGTAAAAATAGCAAGTGTACGTAAAATCATTTATAGCGAATACTATGGGGCAAATCTGATGTTGTATTATCTGAGAAATAACACAAAATCTTTAGGATTTTTTTTATACCTTGTATTATAATGTAGGAGTCTCTGTTTCATAAAAAGAACATACCAAAATGTGTGTATCTAAATGTCTTTTAAGGGCCTTGCAGCACTGACAAGATCATCTAACCTCTTGAGCAGCGAGATTTTCAATATCAGGCCTAAAGAGAGATCCCACAACAGGCATGGATAGCTCTCAACTATTGAAGGGAATTCTCATGCCTACTTCTGACTTGTGCTTAAATAATGTTGTGTAACTAGATCAAGAGCTACCTTGTTGATGCTGTCTTTACCTTTACTACAATTACTACTTTTTATAGTAACATAGTAGATGAGATTGAAAGAAAACAGAAGTCCTTTGAGTTCAATATATACAGAACTTTAGAAAAATGACCCATTTATCACGTGCAATCATATCCCTGGATTCTGTTTCTAACCAGAAATGTATCTAAGCCATTTCATTTTATCTAAGGTATTAGCATTGGCCTTCTACTTAGGCAATGAGTTTCACAATTTGACTGCTCTTAAAGTGAAAAAACATTTGCGTTGCTGAAAATTAAATCTTTTTCTTTAGCTTTAAAGGACAACTAAATGCAGTAAAATTGCATAACCACCAAGACAATGTCAAAGTACTTAGTTTAAATTTCAAATGAGTTGTAGATTTTTATTCTGACAAATTTAAAGCTAGTTACATTTTCACTCCACCTGTATCATGTGACAGCCATTGGCCAATCACAAATTGCATATATGTACAGTATATACTTTGCACTTTTGTACATATACTGTTAATATAAAAAGATTGTGCACATTTTGATAATGGAAGTGAAATGGAAAGTTTTTTAAAATGTGATTTTCTATCTGAATCATAAAAGTTTCATTTTGACTTTAATGTCCCTTTAAATTGTGACCTCATCACAAACAATTGCCTTGGAATAAACAGAGAGTCTACAAACTCTGCGTATGGGCCTTGAATATAGTTATTTTTAATAATCATATCACATCTCAACCACCTTTTTCTAGTTAACAGACCTAATTTTAAAAACCTTTCCTCATAATCTATATCCTCCCTTCCCCTTATCAGTTTTGTGGCCCTTCATCTGAAGCTTTTCTAATTCTGTAATGTCCCTTTTTTTAAATTGGTCTCCAAAACTGCACTCTGTACTCAAGGTAATGTCCTACCAGTGATTAATATAGCGACAGAATTAAATTTCCCCTTGGACCAATGTCTATTTTAATATATGCTGGCATTTTAGTAACCTTAAAAGTGCTGCCTTGCATTTCACACTTGTTCTAAGCATATTATGTATAAGTACACCTAAATACCTTTCCTCCTCTGTTTTGCTAAATCTAATCCAATTGAAATAACAGGTAGCATACATATTTTACTTCTAAAATGTAGAACCTCATATTTACCAGTATTAAATCTCATGTACCAGCTCATTCTTCCAATTTTTGTACATCCCTTTGGCAAGCAGTTACCTAATCACCTTACACAACTTCGTATCATCTGCAAAAAATGTATGCTTACCTGATAAATACATTTCTTTCATGATGAGAGTCCACAAAACATTAAATGTGGGATTACACTCCAGTCCACTAGGAGGAGGCAACATTTTAATACCTCCCACTTTTCCATAATCTCTTAGTCACACATGGCCAAGAAGATAAAGGTAAATACAAAAAGCAGGAAAGATGAAAAGGGCCAAATTAAGTGCAAAACAAATACTGCTGCCAACTGTGTAAAGGCAGAGCTTATGGACTCCCACCATCATGAAATAAATCAATTTATCAGGTAAGCATAAATTTTTTTTTCCATGAGACATCACATGTGAGATCCTATATCCAAGCAGTAAAGTCCACAAGACCCCCATGAAATAGGGTGGGACGAGTATGGCAGGTATGTTACTTCTCAGGCACTGCAGCCCACAGAACTTACCTGTCAAAAGCAGTGTCTGAAAAAGCATGCATGTCAAAGTGGTAGAAGTTTGTAAAAGGCCAAGTAGCCACATTACGTATCTGTAATATCTTGCCAATAGAAGCCTCGTGCCTGAAGGCCCAAGAAGTGGAAACTGATCTAATCGAATGAGCAGTTATGTGTACAAGGTATGCTTTACAAATTAAGGCCTTAAGCCATGTGGCTAGGGTAAATGCTTGAACAAAGAAGAAAAAAGTTTGATATCCTTTGTGGCTTCAATCTATATTTTCCCATAATTTTGAGAAAAAAAGGTACTTTCTGAAAGGAAGCCGCCAAAGCGGATACAAGGACATTTGAATCAGATCTGCATACCATGTTCTATGAGGCCAGGCCAGAGCAATCGTAATACTGAAGCTTGTTCTTGTTTGATTCTGCCTATCACCCTGGATAACAACACAAATAAAGGAAATATGTAAATCAGCTTGAACGACCAAGGATCCCAAGACCTGTCATAATATTAGGGTAGGTTGTGATTCAAATGAGAGGCAATGAGATTTATCTCTGGCGAGCCCTGGCATCTTGTTATATGGCTGAACATCTTCTGGCTTAGAGACCATTCACCAGGGAGAAGTGACTGAGAAAGATTTCAACCGACTCCCGGGATGTAAATGACTAAGATCCTGCAATAATGATGTTCTGCCAACGTGAAAATGTGTGACACTTCTTTCATCACCAGGGTTCTGTCCTGGTGAGTGATGTAAGCCACTGCTATAAGATTGTCTGATTGGAAGTGAGAAAAAAAAAAAAAAGGTTTCTTGCTTGAGTTTGGGCCAACTCTGAAGGGCTCTGAAGATTGTGTGGAGTTCCAGAATATTTATTAGTATACTCGCCTCCCCAAGTAGACCAGACTCCTTGCGCTCCCTGAGACCCTCAGACTGCACCCAAACCTTTCAGACTGGCATCTGTAGTATACACAACTTAAGATGACTGAAGAAGCCCCATGAACAAGGGATTGGTATGCCTATTACTATGTCAAAGACTGTCTCATCTTGCATTCCAAATGGATAGTCTAGATTAGAACACATTTTTTATAATCATTGTTTTACTGCTGAAGCATTCTTAATTGGAGAGGTCACAGATGAAATCTGGCAACTGGAACTGAATCTGAGGTAGCAACCATGAGGTCTACAACTTACATGCATTGAGTAATGTAAGGAAGAGGAGTTTAACACAGGCCTGTGGCAATTTGCGTCTGTGCTGTTCTGTTGGAGAAAGTCTCATAGTTACTGAGCCAATTATAAATACTACTAATGATACCTGGGTCTGAGGAGTCAAAGATCTTTGATAGGTTGATTTTCCATCACCAAGGATTATAGGGTCCTGAATTCAGACCCTACTGGTCTTTTCAAAAGGAAGCTTGAAAACTTAATAGATGATGGCATGGAAGCTGGCTACATTGATGAAGAAACTGCCAATTATTTATTGGTAAGTAAATCCATGACCCCCATTTTCAATCTTTGGCGAAAGTCCACAAGTCACTCATCAATGTGGTTGACAGACCCATTGTGAGCGGCATCGGCTCGCTCCTGGAGCATACTTTCGGAGTGGCTGGATCAGATATTGCAGCCAATGGTTCATGAGCTGGGGAGCTTTGTAAGAGGCACGATGCATATCTTAAAGCTTCTTGAAAACATTGAGTGGAAGAGAGACTATATTTGGCTTACAGTAGATGTGAAAGCACTCTACTCCTCCATTCCACATGCCAAAGGCTTGCTTGCTCTCTCTTATTTTCTCAACAAATATCATGGAGAAGATAGAGACTATTGTGAGTTTGTTATCCAAATGGCCGAATTCTTGTTGTCACACAACTACTTTGAGTTTGAGGGGGTGTACTACCTCCAGACATGTGGGACTGTGATGGGGGCTAAGTTTGCCCCCTCGTACGCCAACCTCTACATGGGTTGTTGGGAAAAGGACCACATTTATGGAGGTAGAAAGCCCCTCAGGTCAAAGATAGTGTTTTATAGGAGGTTCACTGATGACCTCCTATTCATATGGAAGGGTGATGAGATTGAACTCACCACTTGAGTGGGTTCTCTGAACAACAATGACCTAGGCTTGGGCTTTACCTTTGAATTTAGCTTCTCTAACATCAACTATCTGGATGTTACATTTTGGGGGGTGGCTGGTGAGAAAATTTGCACCACAGCATACAGGAAACCTATATCACGTAATACACTGTTGCATTCTAAGAGTAGCCACCCCAAAAGTGTTTTCAAGGGCATTGTCAAGGGACAATTCACACGTTTGAAACGTAATTGCTCGATGAGTTCCGATTTTGAGGACGAAGCAATGCAACTATCAAAGAGGTTGCAGGATAGGGGTTACCACAAAGATCTGGTGAACCGGGCCCTGGAAGAGGTCAGACAAATGGATAGAAAAAATCTCCTGTGTCCCAAGGCAAAAAACACCAAGAAGGTGGGTACTACTGGGATGACCTCTTCTTTGTAACGGACCATTCGGAACAATATACACAGATTTGTAATGTAATCAGAAAGCATTTACCCATGCTCAAGGCTCAAGAAAGCATTTACCCATGCTCAAGATCTTTACACTAAAAACGAGACACCCCCAAGGTCTAAATTCTATGTATGACCTAATTAACTATTGGGAGTAGTAGGCGGGGAAAAGTAACTTAAATTAAGTTAAATAAAATTAAATTATTTTATTTACCTTTTTCTATCCTACACATGCTCTTCCACTCCTTTACCATACAGTGAGATTAAGAACTTGGACTCCTTGGTAACCCTCTAAATCTAAAAATATAAACATACATATAAGTATATTTTTTGAACATATCTGTATATCTTTGGTGACAATTACCTAGTACCAGTTCAATTGATTTATACTTTTTCTACAAGCTTGTGTCCACTTATGGGCACTCCCCTTAGGCTAATATTATAAGTCCATATCAGTATTTATGAATTAATGTAAGCCTGTGAGCAGTTACTTTGGTTATTTTCCAAATAAGAATAAGCAGTCAAAGCGTCTAGTTCTCTGCTAGTACATTGTTCCATTAATTGTTCTCTTGAAATTTGCTCCTACAGCTCCCTTTGTTTGGAAAAATTGTGCTGCCATATTATTAGAGAAATTACCACTTGGCATAGGTAAATATCCTAAGTAACTATATAATGCTTTTAACTCCAAAAATGTGGCTTATATTTACGTTATAGATTGGGTAGAATCTGCAGGATATTACATGCCATGGGTGGCTTAATCTAACTACACAAATTTTACTGTAGTTCAGTATAGCAGGGTTCGTGACTATCTCAGATGAAGTGTGACATCCTGTTAAGTACAGTAATATTTAACATGCCTACTAGTAATAACATAATTAGAACATAAACAAAATACTACACAAAATACATGTATAGTCCAGGCAGCCATAACCAAACATTAGACTAGGGAGGAGTAATATTAAGCACTATACCAAAACGGTTTTTACCACAGGGAATAGTTGATAGCAGAATGTATTTATTCAGCTTAATATAGTGCTTATTAAGCTAGATGACCTTCTATCTACCTGGCATAATAGGGAGTGTTGAGGAGCACAGGAGTTCCATGTTTATAACACTAGACAGATCCACGTTATACTCTATTTTTAATTCAATATGAATCACTGAAGGGTTAATATGCACTGAACATGTTAATCAGTGCTTAATACTATTGTCCAATAGGAGTCAATTATTATGTTTTAAAGGGCGGGGCCAAGCCCACGCAACTTAGCAGCTTTGATAACGGCATCTAGCCGAAACATGTCAGCTGTATGAGCTGACTCTTGTTAGGACAAAACCATCCTGTTACCATTTTATTCCTCTATGTTTTAAAGGATAACTAATAAAGTATTGACTTTTTAAATGCTGGTGCTCCATCCAATTCCTTTTTTTGCTGATTTTCCAACCATGACTGCAAAGCAGCTGAAGAACCGCTTGTGTGTATTTCCTTGCAAGCTGAAGAGAGGGCGCCTGCACCAGAATATTGTCCAGGTTCAGAGCTACAAAGATTCCTTGAGCTCACACCATTGTCAGGAATGCTCCTAGAACCTTTGTAAAGACTCTGGGTGTTGTTGCCCAACCAGATGTGATGCCACAAACTGATAATTCTTGTTTAAAAAGGCAAACTCAGGTACTTGACATAGACTTCTGTCTTTTTTCCAACCTCATCTACTATGTTACATGATCACTGTGAATAGGGTATGTAAATAGGCATCTTTTAAAGGGACAGTCTTTACTGATAATGAACTTATATATTTAAAGTTATTGCCCCCCCCCCCGAGTATCCTCTTTCACACTAAAGCACTTGTCACAGATATAAGTATTAAAGTTTGAAATCTTTTGCTGTGTTCTCTGAACCACAAAGGCTGCCCTCTTTCCTCCTCCACTGTTATTTTTTTCCTCAGACGCTTGTCCAAGGATCAGAGTGTGTACTGCTTGCTTGCATATTGGAAAGGCAGGGGAATTTGTACAGGGACTGACAATAGCATTGTGCTTTCTGCTTGGCAAGTTTAGCTATTGCTCCCTATAGGTACATCATCATTTAGAGTGTTTATATTATGGACTCCAGTGATACAAGAGCATGCAGCGTCCATTATATATCTTCCTAACATGCAGTGTATACGTGTCATTCTTACGCCCCATATAATAGTGGGCATTCTTGTTGTAAATTGTCTGATTTACAAAAGTTCCGGATGGGCATTTCCAATGTCATTGCACATATGCTATTCGGTATGACTGATGCTGGAAACGTACGAGTGAGGTGCATTTGATTGGATGCTATATTAGTTAAGCTTTGCTCATGCAAGCAGAGGGAGGAGTTCGGTGGCCATTTGAGTTCAGAGAACACGGTAAAAGATTTCAAATTTGACTCTGATTAGTCTCAGCTGTGACGAGCACTCCAGGAAGAAAGAGGAGGTCCCTAAATTCTCCCTATCGCTCTATGCTAACTGAAAAGTCTTAAGAATTATCCCACAAGTTGTCAGTTATGCTGATAATATATTCCTCTTCTGCTTTTAAAAGCTCCAGCTCTCCCATTTTACCTGTCATGCCTCTTGCATGTGTGGTCATACATTTAATTTTCATGTGCTTTCTGTTGCTACTTGGTGCTCTTCCCTCCAAACTTTGTTACGTGACATTTCCTATGTGTACCTTTTTATCATCCATGCTTTGAGATGATATTCCAGATGTATCATATTCATATAGTAATTTATCAGTTCTCTTATGTTAGGGGTTTTCAAACCTGTCTTTTGGACTCCCTAACAGACCAGATTTTCAGGATATCGTGAAATAATCAGCTGGTTAGTAAACATGGTCATTAACCCGCTCTAACCCAAGGTAATCCTGAAAATTTGGCCTGTTAGGGAGGCCTGAGGACAGTTTTGAAAACCCCTAGTTTTGACTGACCCTTCCCTAGTTTAAAAGATCCTCTCCGCCAAGAACACCGGCACCCATGTTATTGAGGTGCAATCCATCTGTACTGTACAAATAATACCCAACTGAAAAGTCAGCCCACTGCTCTAAAAAGTCAAGCACAATGTTTTGTAACCAGGGATTAACCACCCTTAGCTGTTCCTGCTTTATAGGATTAGTGCATGGCACTGGTATCACAGAAAATACCTTGGAGGTCCTTACTTTAAGCTTGTTTGCTAACTCTCTGAGATGATTGTTTTAGGATACTCCATCTCCTTCTAATCATATCATTAGTACCAATTAGCACCATGACAGGGTTGATAACAATCTGTGCTTGGCTTGTTTTCAGTAGATCATTTCTGAACACCAGACAGTATTTTCAGTGATCACAACCCTAAAATACTTCTGCTGGTAATATCCCACAAACATCAAATGTGTACAATTAATGACAAACAAAATGGTGATTTTGTGGCTTTGGTATAACACAGGTTGATCCATTTAAATAGTGCGTAGCAATGCCAATAGGTGTGCAATTAACCTATCAAGCTGCGAAACCAGAGCGATACATGTGCATGTCTGTTTAAGAGATTTGAACAAGGGCATTCTATGTATATTCGTCAGGTGTGCTTGTTGGGTTATGCATTTGGCTTATTTTTATTAATGTAAAAGTGCTTATAATCATATGTTTAAGCTTTAGTTCAGAAGGTTGTGATTGTATCTGGTGATGTTGCTTCCTCGTGTCCTCCAATATGGCAGTGGATACGAGCAGAATGTTTTGCCTATATGCAAAAAAAAAAAAACAATATTGCATTTGGAAACTTCTTTGGGGTACTAGGTAATAATTGGAAGTGTTGTGTGTGGGTTTATCAGGTGCTTTTTAGCTGTGGAATTTGCCAAGTACAAAAATGTGTACTTGGCAAATTCCAGAACCAATAATGAAAAAAGTGATGCTGATAAACAATTAAAATAGCAGAATAAAAAGAAAATTGCAGCTACAACTTTTTTTTATAGACATTGTCAGGTTGACACAGGCGCAGTAGGACCTGCATTATTACTGGCTGGCTGCAGTGTTTTGGCGCTTGATTAGTGTCCGGTCATAGTACTAGAACACATTAAACTTTAATGATTAAAGGATATTAATGTATCACTTCCATCTCTTTTTGAATGCATCACTGCTTGCAATATCACTTTGTGACACTAGAGGGTACATGATAATAATGTTACAGCAAGTACTTTGCTTTGAATACTTACATGAAACAGAAAAGGCATGGAATAAAAAAATAATAATGATTAAGGTGCTGTATTGTTATTTTTAGTATAAGGGATACGTGGCACAGAAGGATTCATATATAAAAGTGATGGTAAACTCTCCCTTTATAGATCTGGAATGTTAGTGATATTTTAGATGGAGTACAATTCATCAGTTGTAATGAAGATGCGCTATAACTTACTTTTTAATGTAGATATGAAATTCAAATTCCCTGCGCTCCGCCGCCAACTTCAAAAGTAAATTTTTCTGTGAGCTATAGCACATAAACACAAACTCGCACAAATATATTCACACTCTCTATCACACACATTCTCTTGCATTTTAATTTTCTTTTCTCACAAGCCAGAAGATAGGGGGTTACACCCCGAAAACATTAACATCACAATAAACATGGATTTATTGCATCACGGCGAGTGCTCCCTGTGGACTGTTTTTCTTTGCTATATATACCTGGGAAACACCCCGGTTTAACCATTTGGTACAGTGAGTGCTGGTTTCTTCATACTATATATATATATATATATTTTTTTTTTTACACCAACACTGCACTTTTGCTGTTTATATCATCATCCTTGTATGTTTTTATGCTATAAAACACCCATATTTATGTGCATTGATATCCTCTCAGTAAAATCACCCTCATCATGACCTACCATTTGCAATAGTAGGCAACCCAGGGATATGTCCAAAATAGGTTTGTTCAGTTTGTTTTTGTAGCCACTTAGTTACAAAACCTGGCCAAATTTAGTGGACATTTTTGTTTTACTTTTATTAGTTTTTCGATGTTTAGATCATCCTTGTATATTTTACTGCTATAAAACACCCATATTTGTGTTCATCAATGTCCCACGGGTAAAACAATACTCCCCAAGTACAGGTTTTATAATATTTCAGGAAGTTACAGGGTCAAATATGGGGCCTGTCCAATTATATGGAAATTTGACAAATTGGTTTACTGGGCCTGTGTCGTCTTTGAAACCATTACCCCATCATTACATACCATTTTAAAAATAAGATAACTCAGTGTATTCTAAGCAGGGTATTTTAAGTTGTTTTGTGTAACTAATTTATCATGACCTTAGAGTGGCTGGGCTTAATGTAAAATGGGACAGGCCAAGGTCAGGGAATCCATGAAGTCAGGAATACAGAACAAAAAGACAGATTCATTTGAATCAAGTTTAACTCTGTATGGAAGATTCTGAAACAGTCTGTGATACATAGGCAAGGTAGAGATGGGCAGGAAGGGCAGTGGTAGCTAGTGTCCCTCCTAATTCCTTTTATGTAGAAGACACTGAATTTTTTCTGGGTTGACTTTTTGCAGGCTGTGTGTGTGGGGATCCTAGAAGGAAAGTGCTTACCGCAAACTCTCTAGACTAACTCTGATTGAAATGTGGGAGGATTAGGTGTCTGGTTAAAAGAGCTCATAAAATATTTAGCCTAAATTTCAGGAAAGTATATAGCTTCCCCGTGCCTATTTGTACAGCACATATGCATTATAGACTGCTATCTGCGCCACGTCTATGGCTAATGTTTGTACTAGGTTATGGTCTTGCGCTAAACCATATATGGTTGTATGCACTGATCAGCTAAATCTACTCCCCCCCCACATATCTGCTGTACTTAACAATGCATTTTGTGCATCCTTACCCCTGACAGACACTGGCACTGTACTTTCATTGTGCAGAGCAAGTACACTTCTTTATTTGTCAGTGTACTGAAGCGGCCCTTCAGTACTTCATCATGGCGTAAAGCTTTTTTTTCTGTGTCAACTACTGGAGGAAACCTTGAATTTTTGCGCACTGTGGGATCAAGATGGCTATCTTTTACTTCATAAATGCAAAATGCCCAGGTATAACCTGTAGTGCATTCACACAATTTATAAAATTGTATTCCATAGCGTGAACGCATATATGGAATATCTTGCTTGAAAAGCAATCTTCCATTAAATTTTATCAGGGATTCCTCTACACAGATGTTCTGATCAGGGGCGTAATTTTCTGAAACATTTTCAGACAGTTTTTTGATCAGGGGCCATATTTTGTAAAGCCTGTCATGCAAGAGATCATTTCTAGGGGAGCACTGGGCATTATTGTTAAAATGAAGAAACAGCAGCAGCTTTCCATATCTATACCTCTTCATAATCCCTGGGAAAAGAGGGGTGCCAGCATGGCTATTGGATCCTGGGGGACTGCCTAAGTTGTTAGACACGTCACCCAACTGGATCCAGTGCTCACAGAGTAACAGAGGGAAAGCAGGATGCCGGAACAGTTAGGACGTTCCATGACGTCCTAAAGGCATTCTAGCCCAGAGCTATTAGGACAGCATGGAACATCCTAACAGCGTCTAGGGGTTAAAGTTTATAAAATAAATTAGCATCCTTTCTACTGCAGTTATATTTCAATGCCCTAACTCCTCCCACCATTTGCCTTAATTGAAGGAGCCAATCTGGGCAGTCCCAGGCACAAGCCTAACCAATGCAATAGTTAATGTAAAATGCAATCTCGTGACATCACTGTAAAACAAAGCATGACATCAGCACTGATGCAGCTGGTTGGCTTTTTTAAAAAAAAAAAATTAAAATGGAGTTGCCAATAGTTGTTCACAGAGCACTTAACTACCATAAGTTGAAGAAATTTCGAGGTAAAATATCTTCCTTTTTTTAAATCGAGATATTCAGGAAATATTTTCTCGTCAGCTTTTTTTGTAGTTATGCTGCATTACTTTCAAGCAATTAAGCATATGGGTATTATGTCCCTTTAAGAGAGAATTTGAAATTGTTCAATTCTAGAGCTAAATTTACCTGAAAGGAGGCAAAATGTACTGTCCCTTTAACAGTAAGGATGTGGTAATAGTCCACTTTGAAAACTTAGTCACAGGGTTAATCATTTTAAAAAAGCAACAGTAACAATGGTAGCTATATGAAATAAATGCAGAAAAACTGCATTTCTGCTTCTCTATACAAATAAATGATAATAATGAACACTGTTAATGTTATTTTAAAACAATATTTGCATCCGAGCAGGACTGTCTCCTATTATGCTGAAGTTCCAGCCCAGCTGTCAGCACTTTATCTGGTCCAAGTTTGGCTCGCTGGTACCTAGTCTTGTGGTCAGCATCCATCTTGATATGGGTCTTCGCTCCTAGATGTTTGTCATTTAAATCCCAATTGGCCTGTTTACTTGTTGGTACCAGTCTGACTCTGTTGACCGGTCTTATGTCCAGTCTCCTTATGACAAGATTGGAGACCATGTTTGGTTGTATCCTCATGACCAGTTTCTACTGGAGGCTGCCATCTTGGAGATCAGGTATTCCCAGAGCCTGTGGTAGAAGCAGTGCACACTCACAGATAAGTAATATTGCATATTTTTTTACAGCTGTATATTGTGCTTCAGGTTAGGGTGCATGATACAAAGCAGGAGCTGTACATTTTTGCTCTGGCTGCATGTCTCTATATTATTGTTGAGTGTTTTTTAAATATATTTTGTGTAACTGTAAAACTGTGTAAAAATGCAAAGTTAACTGTGTATCATGCACCCTAACCGGAAGCAATATTACTGATCTTTGAGTGTGCACTGCTTCTATCACAGGCTGTGAGAATACCTGAGCTCCAAGATGGCAGCCCCCAGTACGAAGAGGAAGAGCTTCAGAATCCTTTAAAGCAGTATAAACTGATTTGTAAAGAGCTGCAGGAACAGGATGAAATGCAATAACATGGTAAGTAGTTACTATGCTTTTGTAGTTGTGCACATAAGTTTAATTTCCCTTTAAGGTATTATGCAAATATGGCCGGTTGAGGACTGGAGTTGAGAAACACTGCAATACACACTACATAATTTAATTTCACTGCAGGTAACTGATAGTTGCTGCTCATATTTGCAAACACACATCAGCATTGGAATACAGTAAACGCTAGCTTTCATCATGGCAGCACCCAAAACTAGAGGGAGGTGGGGAATAACCTCATTGTATGCTTATACAATCTATTTAGCATTTATTGTCGCCCCAAGATGCAGAACTTTTTCTCACTTTCTACGATGAATTTTATTTTAAGTAAAAATGTTTCTGCAGGTTATTTTGAAATGAATTTCAATTATAAATTAGGCAGATACACTAAAACACCATCAATAGCAATGTGTTGATTAACTGAAGAATAACAACATTTCTTAAGTTTTATAATATATTGCAGCAGTTGAAAATTGCATTGCAAATTAGCTGAAGATTTAGTAATAGAAATGGTACATTGCTCACAAGAACGTCTTACAATTAGGAGTCACAGCTAGGGTTGAAAAAAATCCCGGAGAGCCATTCATCAATTAATGTGCTGCTGCTTTGCAGCATTGTTTTGTATTTGACTATTCTCTTCAAACAGTAACAGAGCTTTGCTCTGGCTGCATTGTGTTAAGGAAAAGTTCCTGCGATGACATCTCAGATCACAGCATGCTCTGCCTTGCGGAATGTCCCTTTAATATATTCAACACTTTTCCAGATTGTTGTTCACTTTATCCTGTTCCCATTCAGTTTGAGAGTCCATCCTTGATTTAAAAGGAAATTTATGCTTACCTGATAAATGTATTTCTTTTACGATATGGGATATCGCCTTCTGGTCAGCAGGAGGAGGCAAAGAGCTCCTTCCTTCCCCCCCAACCAAGTCATTCGACCGAAGTTAGGAAGAGAAAGGAAAAGCCAGATGTGACTGAAGTTTAACAAAAATAAAAACATATCTCTAGAAAAACGACAGGGTGGGCCGTGGACTCGTCATATCGTAAAAGAAATAAATTTATCAGGTAAGCATAAATTTCCTTTTCTTTTACAAGATATGACGAGTCCACGGATTTCATCCTTACTTATGGGATACAATACCAAAGCTATAGGACACGGATGAAAGGGAGGGACAAGACAGGAACCTAAACAGAAGGCACCACTGCTTGAAGAACCTCTCCCCCAAAAACAGCCTCGGATGAGGCAAAAGTATCAAATTTGGAAAAAGTGTGAAGAGACGACCAAATTGCAGCCTTGCAAATCTGTTCAACAGAAGCATCGGTTTTAAATGCCCATGAGGAAGCCACAGCCCTAGCATAATAAGCCGTAATTCTTTCTGGAGGCTGCTGTCTAGCAGTCTCATATGCAAACACGGATGATACTCTTCAGCCAAAAAGAAAGAGTTAGCCGTAGCTTTCTGACCCCTACGTTTCCCAGCAAAAACATCAAACAATGAAGATGTTTGACGAAAATCCTTAGTCGCCTGCAAGTAAAATTTTAAGGCACGGACTATGTCCAAATTATGTAACAGACGGGGGACTTCCGGGCAGCGGCCATGTTAGGTCACATAGCTGTGTGCTGCTGCAGCCTTTCTTTGAAAATCATAGAGATTCCCAACTTAATTCATTGATCCATTTAATATTTCACTGGAGCTGAATGGTGAATTGGACTCTGCGTCTACTGAATACATTTATATGAGGATAACGGCTAGCATCGGTGCCCGGAGCCGTTTTACAATCTAGGCCTACTCTAAACCCCCCGGCAGGAAGCCTCTGGCCCTGTCGTTACGCAGCACTCAATGTGCTTTCGAGATATACATTTCTTGTAAAACATTTTGCATTATGGACCTGCAATACATTTGATGAGATATGGAGATTGCAATTTATATTCTGGAGGAGCTCCGGTGCCTGCTTGAAACGCACAGAGTCGCCTTTGAGGATAAACTAAACATGGCACTCAGAGACAGTGACGATCGCACTTTTCAACAACCTCCTGTGACATTCCCAACTGCTCATGAATCTACACCCATACTCAAACACTCGCTGCCTGTTAATATTGCACCCCAGAGAGACTCAAACTCTGCTCCTACAGAACCTGTGATTCCGGATCTAAACTAACACTGTGTGCAATGGAGATGGAGAGCGGCATTCAGCGGGAGAGAGCTTGGAAAAAAGTTACCGGCATGAGCAGACCTACTTTCACTTTGCCCTGGCAGCCGATACCTATGGAACTTCGCCTAACAGCGATCTTAGCTGAAGCCTGCGCCCTGATCAGCAGATCTACACAGCCGCAAGCAGCGCAGCTCTCACGAGCACCTCTCCTGTCAGCTATCTGCTTACATTCACCCTTAGTGTGCCTGAACTGGGACCCGGGCGGTTTGCTGTGGGCTTCTCTCTGGAAACGCATCACAGTGTCCCATGGTGGATTTCCTAGCTCACAGACTTTGTTTGTTACTGCCAGGTCTCAGGCAATCTAGCCGCAAGTAAGACGGACTGCCGGCGGTTCTCTATAAACTGACTGTTTTGAACATTGAAGGGACGGTGATATTCCAAAGAGGTCCTCTTTATCCATACCGACTGTTTGGTGATATAATAGCCATAATGAGTGTAACCCTTCCTAACTTAGAATAACTCATAGTGTAAATACCCTTGTCTGTTTTTTGTAGTTTCATGTTTTCCAGTGTTAGAATATTGATTCTGTTGCCTCAAGTTAGTATATCGTTTAACAATAATCCATACATTAGCTTTATGAGACCCTACAGTTATTTATTTACCTATTTATTTAAAGCTAAACCTCACACTACCTGTCTTAAATTTTACAGCTTCTCTTTTTCTTCTTTTTTTATGTTACATGGGACCCTATTACTGGTTAACAACTACGATTGCCCCACACAGCCTCTCACTTATATATCTATTTACCTCCCATTGCCCTATAATATCTTGAAGCTATTGAGCCATACATTTTATTTATTTCCCTAGTGGTTTTACTTATTAATTTGGGACGGCGTCCTGCTGTCAGCGGCCGAGATAGCGGGACAACTCCCTTTAATCTAAGTATGTATGCTTACTAGACCCTACCTATGCTCTAGCATCTACAACTACCAAGGCTGGCATTTTCATCTGGATAAACCTATACTCATAGGCATACATTAGCAATTATGAGTCCCAATAAATGATTAAGTTGCAATTCAGAATACCTGTTTTCCTTAAAGCTAATATTCTACACTGTTATACCTTAAAGATCCCAGTTAGACGCCATATACGCCTCTCCTTGTTAATAACAGGGTCACCCCTCATCCTCTATATGCAAACCTAATTTGACCTCACAGGTCCCTCCTTTTGGGATAATTACAGTGCTTATTCCTTTCACTGGACTCCACATACATCCCATAACTACAGCCTTAAGGTCCGGGTGCGGCTCCACTTTCTAATTTCTAATTTTATATCAGTTGTACATCTCCTACCTGAGTTACACATCTGGCAGAGTCCTAAGTTTCCTTACTTTCAACCTGTTTCACTGCAATTCTTAATAAATATACAGAAATATAAAAGTGTTTACACAGTTATAAGTTACACAATATCTCAGATCTGCAGAAAAACATAAAATAGAGGTTCTTCGGTTAGGGTCCATGAGTGACCCTCTAACATAATGTTCACCCACGTCCAGTTTGGTTGATAGCAAATATGTGGTCCAAGAGTGGCCGCTTTAATGTCACGGTGGGTATACTGTTTGAATATCATTCACTACAGGCAATGAGTGGGTAATATGCATACTGTTCATTTAACTGTTTTGTTCTAGTTACCTGCTCTGTAATAATTTACTCTACTTTACCTTGTATTATGCATTGATCATTATTGATTGTTTGTATTGCAAAGAACCTCAATAAAAAATATTTAAAAAAACAAAAACAAATTATGTAACAGACGCTCCTTCTTAGAAGAAGCGTTAGGACATAATGAACGAACAACAATTTCCTGATTAATATTCTTGTTAGAAACAACCTTAGGAAGAAAACCAGGTTTGGTACATAGCACCACCTTATCAGAATGGAAAATAAGATAAGGAAAATCACATTGCAATGCCGAAAGCTCAGAAACTCTGCGAGCAAAAGAAATAGCAACCAAAAATAAAACTTTCCAAAATAATAACTTAATATCGATGGAATGCATGGGTTCAAATGGAACCCCTTGAAGAACATTAAGAACTAAATTCAAACTCCAAGGAGGAGCAATTGGTCTAAACACAGACCGGATTCTAGTCAGGGCCTGACAAAAAGATTGAACATCTGCCAGACGCTTGTGTAGCAAAATAGACAAAGCAGAAATCTGTCCCTTTAAGGAACTTGCTGACAACCCTTTCTCCAATCCTTCTTGGAGAAAAGATAAAATCCTGGGAATCCTAACCCTACTCCATGAGTAGTCCTTGGATTCGCACCAATAAAGATATTTATGCCATATCTTATGATAAATTTTTCTAGTAACAGGCTTGCGTGCCTGAATCAAAGTATCAATGACTGCATCAGAGAACCCTCGCTTAGATAAAATCAAGCGTTCAATCTCCAAGCAGTCAGCTGCAGAGAAATTAGATTTGGATGATGGAAGGGTCCCTGAATGAGAACGTCCTGCCTCAATGGAAGCTTCCATGGCGGCAGAGAGGACATGTCCACCAGATCGGCATACCAGGTCCTGCGAGGCCACGCAGGAGCGATTAGAATTACCGAAGCCCTCTCCTGTTTGATCCGTGCAATCACCCGGGGAAGAAGAGCAAGCGGTGGGAACACATAAGCTAGGTTGAACGACCAAGGCACTGCCAAGGCATCTATCAGTTCGGCCTGAGGATCCCTGGACCTGGATCCGTATCTTGGAAGCTTGGCATTCTGACGAGATGCCATTAGATCCAATTCTGGTCTGCCCCACCTGAGAATCAGGGTGGCAAAGACCTCCGGATGGAGTTTCCATTCCCCCGGATGAAACGTCTATCTGCTCAATTAATCCGCCTCCCAGTTGTCCACTCCTGGGATGTAGATTGCTGACAGATAACAAAAGTGAGCCTCCGCCCACCAAAATATCTTGGCTACTTCTGTCATCACTAAGGAACTCCTTGTTCCTCCCTGATGATTGATGTAAGCCACAGTCGTGATGTTGTCTGACTGAAAGCGGATGAATTTGGCCGAAGCCAACTGAGGCCAAGCCTGAAGCGCATTGAATATTGCTCTCAATTCCAGAATATTGATCGGAAGTAGAGACTCCGACTGAGTCCACACACCCTGAGCCTTCAGGGAATTCCAGACTGCACTCCATCCTATTAGGCTAGCGTCCGTTGCCACTATCACCCATGAGAGTCTGCAGAAGCACGTCCCTTGGGATGTTCCTGCGACAACCACCAAAGAAGCGAGTCTCTTGTCTCCTGATCCAGATCTATCTGAGGAGACAAATCTGCATAATCTCCATTCCACTGTCTGAGCATGCTCAGTTGTAGAGGTCTGAGATGAAAACGAGCAAACAGAATGATGTCCATTGCCGCCACCATCAATCCAATTACCTCCATGCACTGAGCCACTGATGACCGAGGATTGGACTGAAGGGCTTGGCATGTATTCAGAAGCTTTAACTTTCTGACTTCCGTCAAGAAGATTTTCATGGATATAGAGTCTTTTAGAGTTCCCAGGAAAGGAACCCTTGTCTGTGGAATTAGTGAACTTTTTTCTAGATTCACCTTCCACCCGTGAGTCCTTAGAAAGGACAGAACCATGTCGGTATGAGATTTTGTCAGTTGATAAGACGCCTGGATCAGAATATCATCCAGATAAGGCGCCACTGCAATGCCCTGCGGTCTGAGAACCGCTAGCAAAGACCCGAGAACCTTCGTGAAGATCCTGGGTGCCGTGGCCAGCCCGAAAGGAAGAGCCACGAACTGAAAGTGTTTGTCCAGGAAGGCAAACCTTAGGAACTGGTGATCTTTGTGGATAGGAATATGAAGATATGCATCCTTTAAGTCCACGGTAGTCATATATTGACCCTCCTGGACCAATGGAAGGATTGTCCGAATAGTCTCCATCTTGAATGATGGAACTCTGAGAAACTTGTTTATACTCTTGAGATCTAAAATGGGTCGGAACGTTCCCTCTTTTTTGGTAACCACAAAAAGATTTGAGTAAAACCCCTGCCCCTGTTCCTGTATTGGAACGGGAAAAATTACTCCCATAATGGAGAGGTCCTTTACACAACGTAAGAACGCCTCTCTTTTTATCTGGTCTACAGATAATCGTGAAAGCAGGAACCTTCCCCTTGGGAAGGAATTTTTGAACTCCAACTGATACTCTTGAGACACGATTTCTAGTGTCCAGGGATCCTGAACGTCTCTTATCCAAGCCTGGACAAAGAGAGAAAGTCTGCCCCCTACTAGATCCGGTCCCGGATTGGGGGGCCGCCCCTTCATGCTGTCTTGGGAGCGGCAGCGGGCTTTTTGGGTTGTTTGCTTTTGTTTCAAGCCTGGTTGGGTCTCCAGATGGCTTTGGCTTGAGAATCCCTTCTTGTTTAGTGGCAGAGGAAGTGGGGTCTCCTTTGAAATTACGAAAGGAGCGAAAATTACTTTGTCGTCCCTTTTGCTTAGATGTCTTATCTTGAGGGAGAAGGTGACCCTTACCTTCCTTAATGTCAGAAATAATTTCTTTCAAATCAGGCCCAAAAAGGGTCTTTCCCTCGAAAGGAATAGACAAAAGTTTGGATTTAGAGAACACATCCGCAGACCAAGATTTCAACCATAAGGCTCTACAAACCAAGATGGAAAATCCTGCATTTGTAGCCGCCAATTTGGCGATCTGATAGGCAGCATCCGTGACAAAAGAATTAGCTAGCTTATGGGCTTTAATTCTATCCATTAGCTCCTCTAAAGAAGTCTCTGTCTTAAGAGATTCCTCCAAGGCTTCAAACCAAAAGGCAGCCGCAGTTGTAACTGGAACAATGCAGGCTGTCGGTTGTAATAGAAATCCTTGATGAACAAATAGCTTTCTCAGAAGACCCTCTAACTTTTTATCCATAGGGTCTTTGAAAGCACAACTGTCCTCAATAGCATAGTCGTACGCTTAGCCAGAGTAGAAATAGCTCCCTCCACCTTAGGGACCATCTGCCAAGAGTCCCGAACTGTGTCAGCTATAGGGCACTGTCACAAATATCTCAGGATTCAGCTGCTAAGGAGTTAACTTTGTGTAGCTTGCACTCAAAACAGTTATTTGTTTTCAAGAAGAATTGTGTTTGTATTTTCTTTGAAGTGCCAGAACCCCCTAAATAGCCACCAAATGTTAGTGTGTATGCATTGGGTCATAAAGTCACTGAAACTCAGTCACAGAGATACACAGGATAAAGTTTATGGCTTAAGCTGTCAATAGAATGCCTGATGCAAAACAGGCCCTTCATTACAAAAACTGACCAGGTCACTGACAGGACATTGGTATATTATGTACATATGTGGGTTAAAAGTGTTATAACCTTAACGGCAGGTAAATATGACAACCTATGGCATATTTGATATCAAAATGATTCTCCCAATAAAACTAAAAAGGTTCTAAATATGTAAATATAGAAATTTCTTACCTAGCAGGAATGATAATGGATTGTATAAATTCAGGCAAGAAATTAGTCTATTGAAGGTTGTAAAGACAGGGGGGTTTCTTAGCCCGCCCAGGAGGGTGTGGTTAAGCAACCTTATCTCTGAAAAGTAGGGTTTAAGAATCTTATTTTTTAACAATAAGATTGTCATTCTTACAAGGGGAGCTGCTGTACAGAAGTAAGGAGCCATCATTTTCATGCCAGCCCCTGGCGCATATCTTGAAGACTAGGAATGTATTCAATTCTGTTTTTCTCCTTTTTATTTTAAAATACTGTTTGCGTGTGTAATTTTATTTGTAACAACTTTTTATTAATAATGCATTGTGCATAATATTTTTGGCATAATAATTCCTTTATTAAGTTTGGCCTTTGTCTAATAATTGAACCACGTTACTGAAAGGACTGGAATATTAGAACTGTATAATTTTAGGTTATTTTCTGCTAAATTGTATTTCTAGAGTTAAGGTGTAAAGTCTGGGGTTTTCCTTAAGATTTTCCCTTTAATAAATTTTAAGTGGTGGCAGCATCTGAGCTATAGGATTGTTGGTTTAGTGTGGGTGACATTAAAAGGGAGTTTAGGGCATTTCTCTTACGTCTAGTACAGACTAGGGAGTGGGATTAACTCTTGCACCCACTAAACTGAATCACAAGCTTGCCTGGTGTGGCTAGATTGTGACCTGTTGGTGACAGAAAAGGGGGCTGAAAACCCTTTCTGTGCCAAATAAGTGACTGGCGCAGGGTTGGATAACCTTGGGTCGTCACAAATTGGTGGGCAGCGGTGTAGATCATTTTTTTTATTATTAGATTTTAGTGCTTGTGGATTTGCTAGTGTGAAAATCCCGGTACTAAAAGAAATTGTTTCTTACAATTTCCAAAGGCTAAAACTCAGTGCATTATATAGTCACACATTGCAAACAGTCCTCTTCCCTATTCTCTGTTTTTCTTTTCTATTTTATTTTTGCTATGGAGGCATACGAGCAGCGATCTAGAGAGGCACTTATACTCCTATGCCAGGAGCGGGATATTCCAATACGTTCAAAGAACAAAGATTCACTAATACAAGCTCTTGTTGAATATGATAACAGCCAAATCACACCAGTTGAAGTCTCAGGAGAGATGTCTGCAGCTGTGGGCGGTGATTCATCAGGATCTGGGGATCCATTGGACTGTTATTTGCAAACTGTTCTTAAACATATGGGCTCAGTGGATGCAAGTTTGCGCATGGAACTGATTACAAAGTTTTATGAAAGACAGGCTGCTGAACGACAGGCTGCCATGGCTGAGAGGCAGGCGTCTCTGGCAGCTGAGAGACAGGTTGCTGAAAGACAGGCGGCTGAACGACAGGTGGAGAGAGAGTATCAGCTACAGCTTGCACGGTTGGAGAGAGGGATGGTCTCACCTGTTAGTGAACCTAGAGACCCCCCTGCTCCCAGAGTACGTGCAGAGAATTTTCCCACCCTGGAGAAAGATGGAGATGTGGATGTATTCCTGCGTAGCTTTGAGAAAGTTTGCAGACAGTTCCAGTTGCCAAGGGAGCAATGGGCCAAGTACCTTACCCCTGGCCTGAAAGGTCCTGCACTGGAGGCGTTTGCTGAACTACCCCCAGTTTGATCAGGACTATGATTCCATTAAAGCTGCACTACAGAGGAGATACAATCTTACTCCTGAAGTTTACCGAAAGAAATTCCGTTCTCTGCAGAAAGGTTTGTCAGAGAGTTATATTACAGCTGTTGGGAACTTGATGACAGCCTTTAAACAGTGGGTCAGAGGATTAAAAGTTGCCACTATGGAGGAGCTGGAAGATTTGATTGTGAAGGATCAGTTTATGCAGCTGTGCACAGCCGGAGTTTAAGAATGGGTTTTAGATCGGAAGCCCATAACAGCATTGGAAGCTGGCGAGCTGGCTGATTTTTACACAGCTAACAGGTCTCCAGAGAATGGGAGGAAATCCTTTTCTATGGGGGGATCCACCTGTAAAGGAGCTGCTGCACGACCCCCCTTCACAAAACCTGCTGTGCCTTTATCCAGTGTTTCTGCTCCCTCTGGGAAAGGAGGGGCGAGTGCTGCATCTGGGCAGGGGTATACCCGCAGATGTTTTGTTTGCAACAAAGTGGGCCACATCAGCTCCACTTGCCCAGAGAGGATTAACTTGGGGCAATCAGATGGAGGGAGTAATCCCTCAGAAGTACCAGCATCTGTTTTGTTTGTTACCTGTCCAGAGGAAAACAACCATGAGAACTTGCAACCTGTGACTGTTGGAGATAAGGTAACCCTAGGGCTAAGGGACACAGGTGCAGAAGTGACTATGGTGCATCCAAAGCTAGTGAACTCTGAGAACATTATCCCTGGAAAGACTCTAGCAGTTAAAGGGATTGGGGGAATGAAACTTGCAGTGCCTATGGCACGTATATATCTTGATTGGGGAGTGGGGAGAGGTTTAAGAAATGTGGGGGTATCTGAAAATATTCCTAATGATGTTTTACTGGGTACTGATTTGGGTAGATTGTTATGTCTTTATGTGCCTGACAATGCTACATTTGACCTAGTGACATTAGTTGCAGACCCTTATGTGGAAAGATATCCAGTGTAAGGGCGCACCACAGAGACACTCAGTCCAACTTAAAAGTTACTATTCATTTATTTCGGCACAAGTGTAAAAGCATATAGTCAGGCACGCAGGCCCAGCAGGCTCACAGGTAAAAACATAACACAGGTGTGTCAGATAGTCAAGCAGACATGTTTCGTGAGCATGCTCACTTGTTCACTGCAGTGAACAAGTGAGCATGCTCACGAAACATGTCTGCTTGACTATCTGACACACCTGTGTTATGTTTTTACCTGTGAGCCTGCTGGGCCTGCGTGCCTGACTATATGCTTTTACACTTGTGCCGAAATAAATGAATAGTAACTTTTAAGTTGGACTGAGTGTCTCTGTGGTGCGCCCTTACACTGGATATCTTTACACTTGCTTTGTAAGTTGGCAGACTTACTTTTTGGGCTGCATAACAGGACAAACTGAAATTACACCCACTCTCCATTGAGCCGTTTGGAGGTCTGATTACTCCACCCCCTGCAGTCATCGCATAGGGAGCGGTGAGTTGAGCGCTACACACACAGAACAATTGTGTACCTTATGTGGAAAGGGCTGTGTGTAAAAATGCTCAGAGACATTATGACCAGGAGGGAGGACAGAGTGCATGTGTGTGCAGGGCTGTGCCTGAACTGGGGGTGTCTGTGCTGAGAGGTGAAGCTGTACGAGGAGATACTGACTGGGGACAACGACAGACAGACGGTGTGTGTCTTCCTGTACTTAAACCAGCAGTATCGGCAGAATTACCGTTAGCTGTACAGGGTGAGGCTGATGGGGGAGAAAGGCAGATAGACTGTGTGGGTCTGTCTGTGCCTCAACCAAGTTTAGCTGTACGGGAAGAACTTGTCTGTGAGAGAAGGCAGATGAGGGGTGCGTGTCTGTCTGTGATTGAATCAGTGGATTCTATAGAAGGAGGTGAGATTGACGGGGGAGAGAATGACTGGGTGACTGGGCCGCTGGATGATGTGTGCCAGTATCTGCCAGGGACAATTCCGTACCCTGTGAAAAGACACAATAGTTGGGATAAATGGCAGAAGGAAGAAGTGTGCTTGTCTGCACCAGTGTCAAAAGGATACCAGATTCTGTGTGATTATGCAAAGTGGCAGACTGACTGTGAGAGAGAGCAGGGGGGCAAACTAGCCCACTCTATGAAAGAAGCAGCAAAGCCACAGATTTCAGACTGTGTGGGGGAGGGTACAGGATACTCTTTGAGGGACCCCCAGAGTGAGTGTGAAAGATTGTGGGTGACAGAGACCCCAGTAACCTCAGCTGTGACCTATAAACAGACTGCACAGGCTTGGGGACAGAGACTGACACAGACTGCAGGCACAGGGGGGAGGAGTACAGAGAAGTGTATTTACACAGCCCCACAGTGCCATTCAGCAAATACACTGATAGATGTGCAGCATCAGTGTCCCCAGCAGTTAGAACCCACAGTGAGGAGGAGGGCGGCAGTTAGTCAACCCCCTACCAACCATAACAGAGTGCAGGAGTACAGGAATTCTACTCCAGTGGGAGGGCCTATGGTAGTTAAGCAGCAACTGACAGCACACAATATGCTTAGAGAGCACACCATAAGTAGCAAGACACTAGGTTTCACAGGCACCTCTGTAACAGGGGATAATGTGTTGTTCAGGGATAAGATGCAAACCTTATTGGGGGAGGTACCTGCAAAACCCAGAGATGCCATATTCGCACAAAAACAGTTGCAGGAGTTTACTGCCAGAGAGGGAGTGTGTGAGATGGTCCATAATGTTCTTGTACTCACGCCCATGAGACAGAACAAACTAGAGGCTGCATGGGAGGGGCCCTGCAATATATTCAATCGGTTGGGTAGAGCAACTAGTGTGTCACTTTTAAAAGGAGGGCATCCTGCTGCCAAAACTGCTAGGTGCAATCTGTCTGGTAATGGTGTTCTCACCGCAAGGGGAAGCTCCTTTTGATACGCATCGGGAGTGGCTCGTAGCCACCCCCTTTTGCGTCTCTTATTGGGGGAGGTGTCACAAATATCTCAGGATTCAGCTGCTAAGGAGTTAACTTTGTGTAGCTTGCACTCAAAACAGTTATTTGTTTTCAAGAATAATTGTGTTTGTATTTTCTTTGAAGTGCCAGAACCCCCTAAATAGCCACCAAATGTTAGTGTGTATGCATTGGGTCATAAAGTCACTGAAACTCTTAGTCACAGAGATACCCAGGATAAAGTTTATGGCTTAAGCTGTCAATAGAATGCCTGATGCAAAACAGGCTCTTCATTACAAAAACTGACCAGGTCACTGACAGGACATTGGTATATTATGTACATATGTGGGTTAAAAGTGTTATAACCTTAACGGCAGGTAAATATGACAACCTATGGCATATTTGATATCAAAACGATTCTCCCAATAAAACTAAAAAGGTTCTAAATATGTAAATATAGAAATTTCTTACCTAGCAGGAATGATAATGGATTGTATAAATTCAGGCAAGAAATTAGTCTATTGAAGGTTGTAAAGACAGGGGGTTTCTTAGCCCGCCCAGGAGGGTGTGGTTAAGCAACCTTATCTCTGAAAAGTAGGGTTTAAGAATCTTATTTTTTAACAATAAGATTGTCATTCTTACAAGGGGAGCTGCTGTACAGAAGTAAGGAGCCATCATTTTCATGCCAGCCCCTGGCGAATATCTTGAAGACTAGGAAAGTATTCAATTCTGTTTTTCTCCTTTTTATTTTAAAATACTGTTTGCGTGTGTAATTTTATTTGTAACAACTTTTTATTAATAATGCATTGTGCATAATATTTTTGGCATAATAAATAATTCCTTTATTAAGTTTGGCCTTTGTCTAATAATTGAACCACGTTACTGAAAGGACTGGAATATTAGAACTGTATAATTTTAGGTTATTTTCTGCTAAATTGTATTTCTAGAGTTAAGGTGTAAAGTCTGGGGTTTTCCTTAAGATTTTCCCTTTAATACATTTTAAGTGGTGGCAGCATCTGAGCTATAGGATTGTTGGTTTAGTGTGGGTGACATTAAAAGGGAGTTTAGGGCATTTCTCTTACGTCTAGTACAGACTAGGGAGTGGGATTAACTCTTGCACCCACTAAACTGAATGACAAGCTTGCCTGGTGTGGCTAGATTGTGACCTGTTGGTGACAGAAAAGGGGGCTGAAAACCCTTTCTGTGCCAAATAAGTGACTGGCGCAGGGTTGGATAACCTTGGGTCGTCACAGGCACATTTTCTTAAAAATAGGGGAAGGTGAGAACAGGATACCCGGTCTTTCCCATTCCCGCGTAACAATTTCCGAAATTCTCTTAGGAACCGGAAAGACATCAGAGTAAGAAGGAACTTCTAAGTACTTGTCCATCTTACACAATTTCTCTGGAGGTACCACAATAGAGTCACAGTCGTCCAGAGTCAGCAAAACCTCCCGCAGCAACAGGCGGAGGTGTTCCAGTTTAAATCTGAAGGACATGACGTCCGAATCTGTCTGAGGCAACGCACTACCTGAATCAGATAGTTCCCCATCAGAAAGGGTCTCCCTACCCCCAAAGTCAGATCCCTGGTATGGTACATCGGAGATAGCCATTAAAGCATCAGAAGTTGCAGGGACCACGTGGGTTTCTGTCCTGCTGCGTTTGCCTTGTAACACTGGCAACTTAAATAAAACTTCTGTAAGAGTGTTTGACATAACTGCAGCCATATCCTGCAAAGTAAATGAAGTAGACGCTGTTGAAGAACATGGCGTTACCTGAGCGGGAGTTAAAGGCTGTGATGTTTTGGGAGAAAGATGCGGCATACCCTGATCTTCATCAGTCTGAGGACATTCATTAGATAAATCTTTATTAAAGAAAATTTGGTCTCTACACTGTAAAGCCCTCTCAATACATGGGGACAAAGTGTAACTGGGGGTTCCACAATGGCATCTAAACACATAACACATGTACTTTGTTCAAGGTCATCCATTTTGACAACCTAAACAGAAAAATGTAAGCTTGGTCAGAAGCACTGAAAATATATAAGTGTAAAAAAATCAGTCTAACCTTAAATTTTTGCGAAGTACTGTGTCTTTAAGAAAAAATGTTATTTGAACAAAGCTTGATATATATGTCAGAGAGCAATTGTTTTCACATTCCCATATTAGTGAGTGATGTCTCTGTGCAGGAAGACACTGTTATTTCACAGAACAAAAACAGAAACTTATGAGTTGCTGCGGCTCCTACTTGCTTTCCACTGACCAAGGATAAAGTCCCTGAACCGGCGTGCCTAAGATCGCTTGTGTGAGTCGCAGAAACAAGCGTACCTAGGAGCCGTAATGGCAATCGAACCAACTGCGCTAAAGCGCGCCAATACAATGCCCCGCCCATCGTGGGCGTCAGAACCCGGGGAAAAATTAAATACGCCCATACAGGCCAAAGCCCCTGAGTCTATTAGGCACTAAACTCCTACAGCTCCGTAACTCTCCCAACGTCAGCCCTTTCTTCACATTAAAAGAGAAATCGGCCCGTAAATACAATACATGTCAAAATAACATCTCAGCGTTTCTAGGTTAAGTTAGTTATGTTAGAGTGTCTGAATAAAGTTTTCACATACTTCTTTCTTACATCCCAGCGCTTCTAGGGTAATTTCAGTCATACTAGAGTGTCTGGATAAAGCTCTATGTCGGTTATCATACTTCTTAACACTAATGAGGACCGACATAGCGACAGGAAACCTTGTCATGGCCCCTGACGAAAAAGTTAAAGCACAGACCGTTCTGAGAAATGTCACTTTTTCTTACAGTGCAAAGCTCCAGAAACAGACTGCACTTACCTGCATGCTGAGGAACAGCATGAGAGACTCACAGTGTCAGGGGGGTCCAACCTTCCTCCTGAGGTCCTGTGAAGATAGAAGGGCCTTGGTTAAAATCTCTCCAAGACCATCTCAGTATAGCAGTATCAGTATGGGAGGCGCAGAGGGGCCAAAAACCCTCCAGTTCCCAGAACCATAAAACTAACTAAACTAACTGCTCAGCAGAAAAATAGTACACTTTGGCACCATTTAAAAATAAAAAACTCTTGCTTGAAGAATCTAAACTAACACCTCACTTTACCTCACTCCTATCACTAACGCAGGCAAAGAGAATGATTGGGTTGGGGGGGAAGGGAGGAGCTATTTATGCAGCTCTGCTGTGGAGCTCTTTGCCTCCTCCTGCTGACCAGGAGGCGATATCCCATAAGTAAGGATGAAATCCGTGTACTCGTCATATCTTGTAAAAGAAATATTTATTTTTAGTAATGTTTGGATGTTAACTGCCAATGTGAATGCCTTTAGGGTTATCCTGTTAAACCTGGGTGTAGCTGAGTTTGAACTTGAAATGGGTTATCTCATGGTGCACTTGGAAATGCTTTGCTGACCAGTGAATGCTTACCTTGAGGAACACTAAAATGTATGCTCCTTTTACATATAGCATCAGTAGCTGTTTTTTTTTTTATTTGTGCTCTACTGCCTTCCCTTTTTTTGCTGTATGTCCTCCTGCCATAGTAACTGCTGGCCACTACCTGCTCCAGTATCCTGCTGACCTATACAAGCCATTGTACTGGCTGGCCATATACTCCTTCAGAGTCCTGTTGGTCATTATCTACTGTAATTAGTATCTTGCTTTTACTGTGACCACTGACCATTACCTGCCACAAGTATCATGTTACCCTTTCCAGTTAACCTGTGCCTTGTTCTGTGGTTAATCCAGTCATTTTGGATACAAACATATTTTGATGGCAAGATCCTTGGTTTTAATAAATCCTCTCATGCATATCTCCCCAAAGCTATACATATTAAGATCATGCTGCTAAGTATTACTTTTTTAGATCATGTGACATTTCTTTGAACAGCTTCTAATGTATTGATATCCTTATGGAAAAAGAAGAAGCCTATACATACAAAAGTATGCCAATGATCTATAAATTGGAATCTTTCCTTATGCTAATACCTCTTCAAATACAACCAAGCATCCTACTGACCTCACCTGTTATACATTAATTGTTGTATATTAATTACCAAGATTCAAATCATCTGATATAATTATTGTCAATTCCTTTTTTAATACTGCCAATAAAGTGTCATTCTGCAGCTAAGCTTTGGATTTTACATCTTAAATGCATAATTTTGAACTTCTTTCTTTAAAGGGACACTAAAGTCAAAATGAAATTTTAATGATTCAGATAGAGCATGCAATTTTAAGCAACTTTCTAATTAACTCCTATTTAAATTTTTTCTTCATTTGCTTGGTATCTTTATTTGAAAATCAAGAATGTAAGCTTAAGAGCGGGCCCATTTTTGGTTCAGGACCTGGGTTGCACTTGCTTATTGGTGGCTAAATGTAGCCAATTCAATCACAAGCTCTAGCCAGGGTGCTGAACCAAAAATAGACCGGCTCCTTAGCTTACATTCTTACCTTTTCAAATAAAGATACCAAGAGATCAAAGAAAATTGATAATAGAAGTAAATTAGAACGTTGTTTAAAATTGAATAATCTATCTAAATCATGGAAGAAAGAACCCTATAGTTTTTAGTTTTTTTCATCTACCTCTTCTGGAAAGTTACCCACACATTTCTGCATCATTGTCAACACCACTAATTCATATTTTAATAAAAAACAGGCCCAAGAACTGACCATAAGGAACTCCACTAATGGCTGCAAGAGGTCTAATAATGTAGCGCTCTGAACCTTATTAAATAAGTACTTCTAAGCTATCAGGCTCTTTACTAACAGGAACAATTATATTTAATATGGACTAGCAATTGCAAATAAACTCTGATGTTGCAGTAGAGGAGAAAATATTAGGCAGGGTGGTAAAACATGCTATAGAGTGAAACTGATCATTTCTAGATAAAAATAAATCTTTCTAAACAGGGTATAGCCCCACACATTACACACACAAACGCACAACCATTTTCGTCTGTAAAATCTTACTGGAGAAGGCATTATAAAGCAGCATAATATAGAGGAGTAGTAACCTTCCTAGTCGTTTTGTATAGATAGTAAAAATAAGAACACATAGCTGACACTTGTGTTATATTCTATGTACCAGAGTGTATAAATAATATGATATTAACACAGGTATATCCAAGAAACAGAGAAAAGTTGGATTACCATTAAACCAGCAAAATACAATAGATAGAAAAAAAGGTAAAATGATTCTACTGCAGGGAACACACCCTCAGCAGTAAAATGTGACACTGTCATGGAATGTCCAGGGTATAAGGGTAGCTGATAAAGGAACAAACACTTTCCCAAGATTCTGCGTACCTTACATTTAGTTAAATATAAACATTTGTTATTTATACAGAAAATCACTTGAATAAAACTAGAGTGATTTAGTCCATTTCCAAATTCATTTAAATAGAGTACCTGCAGAGTATAAATTGTACCACTTAAATTGTGTATACATTATTAGTTATTATTTTAACCATATTAAAATATAATGGGAGCACAACATCATTTTATATATATATATATATATATATATATATATATATATATATATATATATATATATACACATACACACACACATATATATATATATATATATATATATATATATATAGACACACTGTATATACTGCTAGGCTTTGCATAGCTCCAGACAAGTCCCAAACTTGTGTGGGCAGGGGGGGGGGATATCCATGATATGAACATTATCATGAGCTGAAACTTTAGGATCAAATGTAAAATAGATTTAGATTATTTGTTCTCAAATATCCTTTTTTTCCCTTAAATTGGGAACCAATATATACTATTAACGTATAATTATGTACTCAGGTTGTCTATAGTACTACATATATCTCACTGCAAAGCAGACAACTGGAAACTTTTGGCATCTTAACAGGAATGGCAGATAAAAAATAAAATTATATTAACAAAAACAAAACAAAAAATAAAAAAATATATAAGTATATGCAACACTGGCACTGTCACTTGTCAACACTAGGCCTATCTCAACTCAGACACCGCTGGTTAAGTCCACGCAAGTGAGGCGCTGACAGCATCACCTTAACATGGCTCTGCTTTTTTAAAGCCGCCTAGAAATTGAAGAAACTCTTCGGTAGGATAGATAGGGTGCATCACTGTGTCATCCCGCTGCTTTGTGCTTCCCCCCACAGCAGCCACACATCTCCCCACAGTGGTGACATGCCCGTAATGGAAGATAGCAGCATATACAAGGGGCAATGAAAGACAACGTGACTAGAGCCAGCCACCGCAGCCACAAGTTTTCATCAGAGGCATCACAAGAGCATGGGTCAGAGAAATCCCCCTCAGAATCTGACATACAGTGATACAGCATGCTCTCTGCACAAAGCATACAGCTGACATGGTAGATGCAGCGCTGTATGGGGTCTGGAGCATCTTGACATTTTCCTCTACGATTCTCCTCATGATTGAAGCGCTCCTGGCAGTAAACACACCTGGAACGTTCCCCATCTTCTTTCCTTCGCTTGGGCTTCTTAAGAGAAGATGTGGGCTGAGTTTTAAACACCTGCAAGGATTTTTCATCCTTGAGTGAGTCTCTGCCATTGGCAGGGGAGTAAACTATGTCCCCCTTTTTACTACCGTTTTTTGCAAAAGGAGTACTTGTATCAGGTTCTTCCTTCTCCAGATCATTTTTCCATATGTCTGGATGCCGGTAATCTGCATAGCGCCGGATGATGATGTCCCGGGGATTGATTCGCACTATTTCATCATCATCTTGGAAGCTGACATGTCGAAGGGGCTTGAGCGGAGCCTGATAAAGAAAAGGATTCAGATTAGCCATAGCACTCTATAAATATCTGTTAATGGTCAAATGGGCTAATACACCAGACGTAGCTTCATATAACTTTAGGCAAAACACAAAGCATCAAGTTTATCTAGGAAAAGTGTGTAATAGCAATGATTGATAAAAATATAAAATCTCATACTAAATCCCTTTAGCAAGATCCCCAATGTAAAGGAAGCGAAAGAGCCTTTTGTGTTCTGATGTTTGCTTGGACACAAGTTTTATTCTGTTTGTTTTAAACATGTACATATTATGAACAATGGAGTCTATTCCAATTTAGGAATGGCCCAGACTCTGTCCGCTGCCTGCTCCGGCTCTTTCCTACCCTGCCCATGACACACCCACAACCCTATCCCTACAGTAACTATTCACAAAACACCATGGCCCACCACAAGTGCCTCTCATATCCCAGTCGGCCTCCAGAAAATGTAGGGAGGTAAGGAATTCAGATATATTGGAAATATAGGGCTAAATTACTTAAAGGAACAGTCAAAGCCAGAATTATTTTGGTTTAACCCTTTGGCTGGTTTAGCCATTTCCCACCTGTGTGCTAAGCTGGTTTTATTGCAGTTCACATTTAAACACTTTTAGAAGTAAAGTTTGTGCGAATAAACTATACATTGTTTTTTTCCAGCAGATTCAAAATATACCATTATTATATGTGTATGTATCCTGACTCAATAAATAATAGTATGGCATTTTATTTTTCTAAGCTCTATCATCAAAACCTGTGTGGATAAATATTTGTAGCAGCTTACCTGTCTTAAATAAGCAGAAATTAAGAACATTTCACAGTTTTTTCCCACTGTTTTATTGCAGGCATGTCAATTTGATAAATTATTAAAAACAGCATCTTCGAATTTACTGTACTGTTTTCAGCAATTAAACAGTTCTAGCCACCTGAGAAATTAAAATGGGGTACACAAAGCACACATTTGAGGAAAGTACACTCCTTGGTGCATCAAATGAGGGAGCTACAAGTATTTCTAGCATTAATTTGGAGTGCACAGCAATTAATGGAATGTGTCCTTGCTTAAAAAAAAAATTCTAAGCAAAGAGCCATATTCCACTTATTATTACATTGTCTATTTTTGTGCTAGCAATACATGTAGCCCCTCATTTGATGCGCCAAGGGATGTACTTTCCAAAAATGTGTACTTTATTTAATGTATCTTAGTTTCCCAGGTTTCTACAGCTGTCTAATTGCAGACACAACCCATAAAAGTTGAAAGGCTATTTTTCAGATTTTTAGATTGCCATGTTTGCCATTAAACAGTTCTAGCCACTTGGAAAATTAAAATATGGTACACAAAGCACATATTTGTAGAAAGTACACCCTTTGGTGCATCAAATTAGGGGCTACATGTATCTCTAGCACATAATTGAGGTGTGCAACAATTAATGGAATATGGTGCTTTACATAAAAAAATATTTAATTTTTAGCGAAGAGCCATATTCTACTTATTATTACATTGTCTATTTTTTGTGCTAGCAATACTTGTAGCCCCCATTTGATGCGCCAAAGGGTGTACTTTATTTAATGTATCTTAATTTCAGTGGCCCGACTTTTGGCCGACGGACACTTGGCCGACGGACATTTGACCGAAACACAAGTGGCTGTCACATAACAGTCCGGCCAAGAGATAGATAGATTTGATAGATAGATACATAGATTAGATAGATAGATCAATAGATGCAATAGATACATTTGATAGATACGATAGATAGATAGATTTGATAGATAAATAGATAGATTTGATAGATAGTTTCCCAGACAGAGAATTACAAAACGTGCGGCCTGTGACCCATGGTAAGGTTCCCCAAGGCAGTTGCGGCGCCCGAGGCTCTGATTAGAACAGAGCACTCTGGAACGTATCTGCCCTCGGCCGAAATCGGAACACTCTTTAGCTTTCTGTCTGTCAGCCAAATGTCTGTCGGCCAAATGTCCGTCTGCCAAATGTCCTTCTGCCAAATGTCTTTCTGCATTTTGTCAGAGCACCTTAATTTCACTGGTGGCTACAGCTGTCTGATTGCAGACATAACCTGGTAAAGTTGAGAGACTATTTTTTTTAAATTCTCTTTACAATATGGATATTTTTAAAGGGTTTGTCGCTAAAAAACAGAATTTATGTTTACCTGATAAATTACTTTCTCCAACGGTGTGTCCGGTCCACGGCGTCATCCTTACTTGTGGGATATTCTCTTCCCCAACAGGAAATGGCAAAGAGCCCAGCAAAGCTGGTCACATGATCCCTCCTAGGCTCCGCCTACCCCAGTCATTCGACCGACGTTAAGGAGGAATATTTGCATAGGAGAAACCATATGATACCGTGGTGACTGTAGTTAAAGAAAATAAATTATCAGACCTGATTAAAAAACCAGGGCGGGCCGTGGACCGGACACACCGTTGGAGAAAGTAATTTATCAGGTAAACATAAATTCTGTTTTCTCCAACATAGGTGTGTCCGGTCCACGGCGTCATCCTTACTTGTGGGAACCAATACCAAAGCTTTAGGACACGGATGAAGGGAGGGAGCAAATCAGGTCACCTAAATGGAAGGCACCACGGCTTGCAAAACCTTTCTCCCAAAAACAGCCTCAGAAGAAGCAAAAGTATCAAACTTGTAAAATTTGGTAAAAGTGTGCAGTGAAGACCAAGTCGCTGCCCTACATATCTGATCAACAGAAGCCTCGTTCTTGAAGGCCCATGTGGAAGCCACAGCCCTAGTGGAATGAGCTGTGATTCTTTCAGGAGGCTGCCGTCCGGCAGTCTCGTAAGCCAATCTGATGATGCTTTTAATCCAAAAAGAGAGAGAGAGGTAGAAGTTGCTTTTTGACCTCTCCTTTTACCAGAATAAACAACAAACAAGGAAGATGTTTGTCTAAAATCCTTTGTAGCATCTAAATAGAATTTTAGAGCGCGAACAACATCCAAATTGTGCAACAAACGTTCCTTCTTCGAAACAGGTTTCGGACACAAAGAAGGCACGACTATCTCCTGGTTAATGTTTTTGTTAGAAACAACTTTTGGAAGAAAACCAGGTTTAGTACGTAAAACCACCTTATCTGCATGGAACACCAGATAAGGAGAACACTGCAGAGCAGATAATTCTGAAACTCTTCTAGCAGAAGAAATTGCAACCAAAAACAAAACTTTCCAAGATAATAACTTAATATCAACGGAATGTAAGGGTTCAAACGGAACCCCCTGAAGAACTGAAAGAACTAAGTTGAGACTCCAAGGAGGAGTCAAAGGTTTGTAAACAGGCTTGATTCTAACCAGAGCCTGAACAAAGGCTTGAACATCTGGCACAGCTGCCAGCTTTTTGTGAAGTAACACAGACAAGGCAGAAATCTGTCCCTTCAAGGAACTTGCAGATAACCCTTTCTCCAATCCTTCTTGGAGAAAAGATAGAATCTTAGGAATCTTTACCTTGTCCCAGGGGAATCCTTTAGATTCACACCAACAGATATACTTTTTCCATATTTTGTGGTAAATTTTTCTAGTTACAGGCTTTCTGGCCTGAACAAGAGTATCAATAACAGAATCTGAGAACCCTCGTTTTGATAAAATCAAGCGTTCAATCTCCAAGCAGTCAGCTGGAGTGAGACCAGATTCGGATGTTCGAACGGACCTTGAACAAGAAGGTCTCGTCTCAAAGGTAGCTTCCATGGTGGAGCCGATGACATATTCACCAGATCTGCATACCAAGTCCTGCGTGGCCACGCAGGAGCTATCAAGATCACCGACGCCCTCTCCTGATGGATCCTGGCTACCAGCCTGGGGATGAGAGGAAACGGCGGGAATACATAAGCTAGTTTGAAGGTCCAAGGTGCTACTAGTGCATCTACTAGAGTCGCCTTGGGATCCCTGGATCTGGACCCGTAGCAAGGAACCTTGAAGTTCTGACGAGAGGCCATCAGATCCATGTCTGGAATGCCCCACAGTTGAGTGATTTGGGCAAAGATTTCCGGATGGAGTTCCCACTCCCCCGGATGCAATGTCTGACGACTCAGAAAATCCGCTTCCCAATTTTCCACTCCTGGGATGTGGATTGCAGACAGGTGGCAGGAGCGAGTCTCCGCCCATTGAATGATTTTGGTCACTTCTTCCATCGCCAGGGAACTCCTTGTTCCCCCCTGATGGTTGATGTACGCAACAGTCGTCATGTTGTCTGATTGAAACCGTATGAACTTGGCCTTCGCTAGCTGAGGCCAAGCCTTGAGAGCATTGAATATCGCTCTCAGTTCCAGAATATTTATCGGTAGAAGAGATTCTTCCCGAGACCAAAGACCCTGAGCTTTCAGGGATCCCCAGACCGCGCCCCAGCCCATCAGACTGGCGTCGGTCGTGACAATGACCCACTCTGGTCTGCGGAAGGTCATCCCTTGTGACAGGTTGTCCAGGGACAGCCACCAACGGAGTGAGTCTCTGGTCCTCTGATTTACTTGTATCTTCGGAGACAAGTCTGTATAGTCCCCATTCCACTGACTGAGCATGCACAGTTGTAATGGTCTTAGATGAATGCGCGCAAAAGGAACTATGTCCATTGCCGCTACCATCAAACCTATTACTTCCATGCACTGCGCTATGGAAGGAAGAGGAACGGAATGAAGTGTCCGACAAGAGTTTAGAAGTTTTGTTTTTCTGGCCTCTGTCAGAAAAATCCTCATTTCTAAGGAGTCTATTATTGTTCCCAAGAAGGGAACCCTTGTCGACGGAGATAGAGAACTCTTTTCCACGTTCACTTTCCATCCGTGAGATCTGAGAAAGGCCAGGACTATGTCCGTGTGAGCCTTTGCTTGAGGAAGGGACGACGCTTGAATCAGAATGTCGTCCAAGTAAGGTACTACTGCAATGCCCCTTGGTCTTAGCACCGCTAGAAGGGACCCTAGTACCTTTGTGAAAATCCTTGGAGCAGTGGCTAATCCGAAAGGAAGCGCCACGAACTGGTAATGCTTGTCCAGGAATGCGAACCTTAGGAACCGATGATGTTCCTTGTGGATAGGAATATGTAGATACGCATCCTTTAAATCCACCGTGGTCATGAATTGACCTTCCTGGATGGAAGGAAGAATTGTTCGAATGGTTTCCATCTTGAACGATGGAACCTTGAGAAACTTGTTTAAGATCTTGAGATCTAAGATTGGTCTGAACGTTCCCTCTTTTTTGGGAACTATGAACAGATTGGAGTAGAACCCCATCCCTTGTTCTCCTAATGGAACAGGATGAATCACTCCCATTTTTAGCAGGTCTTCTACACAATGTAAGAATGCCTGTCTTTTTATGTGGTCTGAAGACAATTGAGACCTGTGGAACCTCCCCCTTGGGGGAAGCCCCTTGAATTCCAGAAGATAACCTTGGGAGACTATTTCTAGTGCCCAAGGATCCAGAACATCCCTTGCCCAAGCCTGAGCGAAGAGAGAGAGTCTGCCCCCCACCAGATCCGGTCCCGGATCGGGGGCCAACATTTCATGCTGTCTTGGTAGCAGTGGCAGGTTTCTTGGCCTGCTTTCCCTTGTTCCAGCCTTGCATTGGTCTCCAGGCTGGCTTGGCTTGAGAAGTATTACCCTCTTGTTTAGAGGACGTAGCACTTGGGGCTGGTCCGTTTCTACGAAAGGGACGAAAATTAGGTTTATTTTTTGCCTTGAAAGACCTATCCTGAGGAAGGGCGTGGCCCTTACCCCCAGTGATATCAGAGATAATCTCTTTCAAGTCAGGGCCAAACAGCGTTTTCCCCTTGAAAGGAATGTTAAGTAGTTTGTTCTTGGAAGACGCATCCGCTGACCAAGATTTCAACCAAAGCGCTCTGCGCGCCACAATAGCAAACCCAGAATTTTTCGCCGCTAACCTAGCCAATTGCAAAGTGGCGTCTAGGGTGAAAGAATTAGCCAATTTGAGAGCACGGATTCTGTCCATAATCTCCTCATAAGGAGGAGAATCACTATCGATCGCCTTAACTAGTTCATCGAACCAGAAACACGCGGCTGTAGTGACAGGGACAATGCATGAAATTGGTTGTAGAAGGTAACCTTGCTGAACAAACATCTTTTTAAGCAAACCTTCTAATTTTTTATCCATAGGATCTTTGAAAGCACAACTATCTTCTATGGGTATAGTGGTGCGTTTGTTTAAAGTAGAAACCGCTCCCTCGACCTTGGGGACTGTCTGCCATAAGTCCTTTCTGGGGTCGACCATAGGAAACAATTTTTTAAATATGGGGGGAGGGACGAAAGGTATACCGGGCCTTTCCCATTCTTTATTTACAATGTCCGCCACCCGCTTGGGTATAGGAAAAGCTTCTGGGAGCCCCGGGACCTCTAGGAACTTGTCCATTTTACATAGTTTCTCTGGGATGATCAAATTCTCACAATCATCCAGAGTGGATAAAACCTCCTTAAGCAGAGCGCGGAGATGTTCCAACTTAAATTTAAATGTAATCACATCGGGTTCAGCTTGTTGAGAAATTTTCCCTGAATCTGAAATTTCTCCCTCAGACAAAACCTCCCTGGCCCCCTCAGACTGGTGTAGGGGCATTTCAGAACCATTATCATCAGCGTCCTCATGCTCTTCAGTATCTAAAACAGAGCATTCGCGCTTACGCTGATAAGTGGGCATTTTGGCTAAAATGTTTTTGATAGAATTATCCATTACAGCCGTTAATTGTTGCATAGTAAGGAGTATTGGCGCGCTAGATGTACTAGGGGCCTCCTGAGTGGGCAAGACTCGTGTAGACGAAGGAGGGAATGATGCAGTACCATGCTTACTCCCCTCACTTGAGGAATCATCTTGGGCATCATTTTCAGTGTCACATAAATCACATTTATTTAAATGAGAAGGAACCCTGGCTTCCCCACATTCAGAACACAGTCTATCTGGTAGTTCAGACATGTTAAACAGGCATAAACTTGATAACAAAGTACAAAAAACGTTTTAAAATAAAACCGTTACTGTCACTTTAAATTTTAAACTGAACACACTTTATTACTGCAATTGCGAAAAAGTATGAAGGAATTGTTCAAAATTCACCAAAATTTCACCACAGTGTCTTAAAGCCTTAAAAGTATTGCACACCAAATTTGGAAGCTTTAACCCTTAAAATAACGGAACCTGAGCCGTTTTTAACTTTAACCCCTTTACAGTCCCTGGTATCTGCTTTGCTGAGACCCAACCAAGCCCAAAGGGGAATACGATACCAAATGATCCTTCAGAAAGTCTTTTCTATGTATCAGAGCTCCTCACACATGCGACTGCATGTCATGCCTCTCAAAAACAAGTGCGCAATACCGGCGCGAAAATGAGGCTCTGCCTATGATTAGGGAAAGTCCCTAAAGAATAAGGTGTCTAAAACAGTGCCTGCCGATATTATTTTATCAAAATACCCAGATTAAATGATTCCTCAAGGCTAAATATGTGTAATATATGAATCGATTTAGCCCAGAAAAAGTCTACAGTCTTAATAAGCCCTTGTGAAGCCCTTATTTACTTGCTGAATAAACATGGCTTACCGGATCCCATAGGGAAAATGACAGCTTCCAGCATTACATCGTCTTGTTAGAATGTGTCATACCTCAAGCAGCAAGAGACTGCACACTGTTCCCCCAACTGAAGTTAATTCCTCTCAACAGTCCTGTGTGGAACAGCCATGGATTTTAGTAACGGTTGCTAAAATCATTTTCCTCTTACAAACAGAAATCTTCATCTCTTTTCTGTTTCAGAGTAAATAGTACATACCAGCACTATTTTAAAATAACAAACTCTTGATTGAATAATAAAAACTACAGTTAAACACTAAAAAACTCTAAGCCATCTCCGTGGAGATGTTGCCTGTACAACGGCAAAGAGAATGACTGGGGTAGGCGGAGCCTAGGAGGGATCATGTGACCAGCTTTGCTGGGCTCTTTGCCATTTCCTGTTGGGGAAGAGAATATCCCACAAGTAAGGATGACGCCGTGGACCGGACACACCTATGTTGGAGAAAATATATAATTTTTATTGCAAAAGTAAGCTTCTTTGCAAAAAAAAAAATACAGAAGTTTTGAAAGATGGAGAGAGCTGCGTAAAGAGTATGTTTTACTCATCTTCCACGCACGATATATATTTTTTTAAATAGCATTCCTCTACCATTTATTAATTTGTAACCACATTATCCAGATGATCATGGGATTACAAATATAATAGCGGTCCGTAAAAGGTCCTTGTAAAAAGGAATGCAACATTTCTCAGCTAGGTGATCACTGCGGTAACGCTGTTGTTACCATGGTGATCATTTAGCTATAATACTTAAACCGATATTTATTTTTAAAAAATAAACAAGTTTATTTTTAGAACATGTATTTTGGGGGTCTCTAGGCAAATTTGATCTTTATTTATCTGCCTTTAGAGACCCCAAATCCTTTTTTTCACTTTTTTTATTTATTATTGTACTCCCCCAAGACTTATACCATTAGAAATGGTAGATGGTTACCTTTCCAATGGCATCTAAGCAGCATGCCCCCATCTCCCTATAACTGACAATTGTCAGTCTTAAATAAAGTTTCGTAGTGACGTCATTGCACGCGACGTCACTGTGCAAAACGTGACAACCCAATGATGCCTGTCACTATACAGGCCATATCGCCGGCATAGAAGTGGATGGAGGTCCCCAGAACTCTACCAAGGTGGGGGAGTGCTAGTGACGGCTCTGACCTGTCGTTAGCCCCTGAGAGGGAAACTTTGCGATGGCTCAGAGCCGTCGTTCGCTCAATGGGTTAAATGATAGATAATCCATTTATTACCTATTCCCCAGTTTTGCATAACCAACACAGTTATAATAATACATGTTTTACCTCTAATTATCTTGTGTCTATGCCTCTGCAAACTGTACCCTTATTTCAGTTCTTTTGACAGACTTGCATTTTAGCCAATCAGTGCTCACTCCTAGGTAACTTCACAGGCATGAGCTCAATATTATCTATATGAAACACATGAACTAATGCCCTCTAGTGGTGAAATACTGTCAAAATGCATTCAGATTAGAGGTGGCCTTCAAGGTCTAGGAAAGCTTAGGTTAGGTTTAGGTTTAGTTTTTAACTAAGAATACCAAGGAAACAAAGCAAAATTGGTGATAAAAGTAAATGGGAAAGTTGTTTAAAATAACATGCCCTATTTGAATCATGAAATTTAAATTTTGGACTTGATTGTCCCTTTAAGTACAAAGACATAAATTATGCTTACCAGATCATTTCATTTCCATCTGTATGAGGAGAGTCCACGGCTTCATTCCTTACTTGTGGGAAATACTGAACCTGGCCACCAGGAGGAGGCAAAGACACCTCAGCCAAAGGCTTAAATACCTCCCCCACTTCCCTCATCCCCCAGTCATTCTGCCAAGGAAACAAGGAACAGTAGGAGAAATATCAGGGTATAAATGGTGCCAGAAGAACCAAACATTTTGGTCCGCCCAACGGAGAAAACGGGCGAGGGCCGTGGACTCTCCTCATTCAGATGGAAATGAAATTATCTGGTAAGCATAATTTATGTTTTCCATCTTAATATGAGGAGAGTCAACGGCTTCATTCCTTACTTATGGGAAACATATACCTAAGCTCTAGAGCAGTGTTTTTCAACCAGTGTGCCGTGGCACACTAGTGTGCCGTGAGAGATCCTCAGGTGTGCCGCGGCAGACTGACAACAGTGTGGGGGTGTCCCTCTTTCAAATTTTTAAATATTTATATGTCATGTATAGTTTGTAGGAGGCATGGCATGACAGCACAGTACAGTGTGTGTGTGTATATATATATATATATATATATATACTGTATTATATATCCTGTATTAGGCTACAATGTGTGATTTTGTAAAGTTTTGGGATGGTGGTGTGCCACAGGATTTTTTTATGTAAAAAAGTGTGCCACGGCAAAAAAAAAGGTTGCAAATCACTGCTCTAGAGGACACTGAATAAAACGGGAGGGTAAAAAGAGGCGGACCCTATTCTGAGGGCACCACAGCCTGCAAAACTTTTCTCCCAAAAAATGCTTCAGTCGAAGCAAAAACGTCAAACTTGTAAAATTTTGAAAAGGTATTTTTCAAGGCCCGAACCACATCCAAATTATGAAGTAACCGCTCCTTCAAAGAAGAAGGGCTAGGGCACAAGGAAGGAACAACAATCTTCTGATTGATGTTGCGATCAGAAAACAACCTTAGGAAGAAAACCTAACCCAGTATGAAAAACAGCCTTATTAGCATGAAATACTATCTAAGGGGGCTCACATTGCAAGGCAGCCATCTCAGATACTCTGCATGAGGAGGCAATAGCCAGTAAAAAGAGAACCTTCCAAGATAATAATTTAATGACAAGGCTGTGCATAGGCTCAAATGGAGCCCTCTGCAAAACCTTAAGAACAACATTTAAACTCCAAGGAGGATCACAAGGTCAAACCACAGGTCTGATTCTAGATGGAGCCTGAACAAAAGACTGGACATCTGGAAGCTCAGCGAGCCTCTTGTGCAGTAAAACAGATAGGGCTGAAATCTGTCCCTTAAGAGAGCTAGCCGAAAGGCCCTTCCTCCAGACCATCCTGGAGAAACAAAGAATCCTGGAAACCCTGACCTTATGCCAGGGAAATCCATGCTCTTCACACCAGAATAAGTTGGTCCTCCACACCTTATGATTGATACGACGAGTAACCGGCTTATGGGCTTGAATGAGAGTATCAATAACTCTCTCAGAAAAACTTGTCTTGGCTAGGACTAAGCCTTCAATCTCCACGCAGTCAGCTTCCGAGAATCTAGATTTTGATGAAAAGGACCTTGTTCCAGCAGATCCCTGCGACAAGATAACCTCCATGGAGGAGAAGATGACATCCCTACTAGATCCGTGAACCATATCCTTCACGGCCATGATGGAGCAATCAGTATTACAGACGCCTGCTCCTGTTTGATGCGGGCCACTACACGAGGAAGGAGTGGTAACGGCAGGAAAAGGTAAATTAGACTGAACCTCCAAAACACTGCTAATGCATCTATTAGCTACGTCTGAGGATCCCTGGACCGCAACCCATGCCCATATAAAGTATATAGCCACCGTGGTATTGTTGTCCGATTGGAATCTGATAAACTAGGTCAAACCCAGAAGGGGCCAAGCCTTCAGAGCATTGAAGATCCCTCGAAGATGTTGATCGGGAGGAGGGATTCCTCTCGAGTCCACAGGCCCTGTACCTTCCTGGCACCCCAAACAGCTCCCCATCCAGAGAGACTCGAGTCCGTAGTCACAATCTCCCAGGATGGTCTCAAGAAGGCCGTCTATTGGGACAGGTGATCTGGACAAAGCCACCAGGACAGAGATTCTCTCGACCGGCTGTCCAGAGAAATCTATTGAGACAGATCTGAATGATTGTCGTTCCACTGTCTCAGCATGCACAGCTGAAGAGATCTGAGATGGAATCTGGCAAAGGGGATTATGTCCATGCAGGACACCATGAGACCAATTACCTCCATAAATCAAGCCACAGATGGCCTGAAAGAGGTCTGGAGGTTAGCTTGTAACGTCTCTGGTCTGTAAGAAATATCCTCATGGATATGGAGTCTATTATCGTACCCAGGAACTCCACCCTGGTACTGGGAATAAGAGAACCCTTTTCTAAATTTATCTCCCATCCACGAGATCGAAGAAGAGAAAGAAGAGCGTTCGAATGGTCCTCTGCCAGACGACAGGACGATGCTTGAACCAAAATATCATCCAAGTACGGCGCCACTGCAATCCCTTTGGTTCTGGCCACTGCGAGCAGAGCCCCTAGAACCTTTGTAAAAACTCTTAGAGCAGTAGCTAGACCAAACGGAAGCGCAATGAACTGGAAGTGCTGGTCCAGGAATGCAAATCTTAGGAGCTTGAAGTGTTCCTTTTGTATAGGGACGTGAAGGTAGGCATCCTTTAGGTCTATCGTGGTCATAAATTGTCCTTCCTGGACTAAAGGAAGAATGGACCTTATTGTGTCCATCTTGAATGAGGGGACAGACAGGAATTTATTTAAACACTTTAGGTCCAGATTTGGACGAAAAGTATCTTCCTTCTTTGAGACCACAAACAGGTTTGAGTAGTATCCCAGACCTCTCTCTGCTGGAGATACCGGTACAATGACCCCCCAGGGCGGAGAGATCCCTCACACACCCTGGAAAAGCCTCTATCTTTTCTGGCCTTGAAGACAGGTTTGATAAGAGGAATCTGCCCCTGGAAGGATGAGACTTGAAACCTATCCTGTATCCCTGAGCGATGACCTCAAGTACCCACACGGGTCTTGCAGGTCCCCAAACCAAGCTTCTGAAAAGAGTGATAGTCTGCATCCTACCAGATCCAAACCCGGATCGGGGGACGCCCCTTCATGCCGACTTTGACTCGGCAGGCCTCTTATTCTGCTTGGATTTATTCCAGGACTGAGAAGGTTTCAAAGTTCCTTTGGACTGCTCTGGCTCTGCAGAGGGCTGCTGACGTTGGGATTTGTCCGAACGAAGGGAACAAAAATTAGTCCAAGCCTGGACCAAAAAGAATCTTTCCCTTAAATGGGAGGGAAAGAAGTCTTCAAAGTCATGTCCACAGACCAAGATTTCAGCCAGAGTGCCCTACGGGCTAGCACAGAAAAACCAGAAGAATTGGTGTTCAGGCGAATAATCTGCATATTTGCATCAAAAATAAAAGAATTAGCTACCCTTAAGGCCCTAATTCTTTCCAGGATTGTGTCGAGGGGACCCTCCACCTCGATCAACTCAGATAAGGATTCGTACCGGTAGGTAGCCGCTTCCGCAACCCCAACAACAGCCGCTGCCGGTTGGAACAAATATCCCATATGCTGAAACATTTTTCTCAACAGAGTTTCCAGCTTATTATTCATGGGCTCTTTAAATGACGAACTATCCTCAATTGGGATAGTAGTGCATTTAGCAAGCATGGAGATAGCACCGTCTACCTTAAAGACGGAACCCCACAACTCCAACTGAGAGTCCGGAACCGGGAACAATTTCTTAAAGAAAGAAAAATGGGAAAAAGAAGAGTCAAGTATTTCCCATTCATTCCTAATAATGTTCGCCATCTTTACGGGAACCGGGAAGGTCTGTGGTACAACCCTGTCCTCATAGACCTTATCTAATTTAGGAATACAAGGTTCCTCAGGTAATTTAGGTTCTGGAACCTCTAAAGTAGCCAACTCTTCCTTTAGCAGAAAGCGTAAGTGTTCAATCCTAAATCTAAAGTCTGGTTTCTCCGCAGCTGGAGGCTGAGAGGCAGCAGATTCCGACCCAGAAAGAGTATCAGAGGCGTCTTCATCATTGGATAATCTTGTATCAGATAAATCCAATAAATTAGTAAATAATCCCTGGGAACGATAACAATATTTAACCTTTCGTTTGCGCCTAGCAGTGCGAGGTAAAGCACTAAAGGCCGCAGACACTGCCGTCTGTAACTGTTCAGTAAAGTCTGGCGGTAAAAGGGCTCCTCCAGATGAAGGAATAGGAGTGCTACGGGAAGCTGAATGTGTATTAGGAGATGAATGAAGGGTGCGCACCTCACGGATGGAGACTCCTCAGAGGTAGAAGGCTCAGAGTACTAAACATATTAGCTTTCTTTGATAAGATTACTTTATCAGGGCATGTGGAACATAATTGAGCAGGTGGGTATACCGTGGCCTCTTTACAATATAGACATGCATTAGCTTTAGGTAAAGAGGGAGTACCCTCTAACATATCAAAGTCCTCCATAGCTTGCGCTTATAAAAAGGACTAAAAATACAAAGATAAATGGCACCTTTATACCCCCAATGGCTGGGGCACTCACCACCTCCTATGACCCAGGCCCAAGAGAGAAACCGCACGGTCAGAAAGAGAATCACTGTGACCACACCCGGTCACATGGTGCGCCATGCAGGACCGCCCCTGCACCACTAAAAGCACGCCAAGCCTAACTGGCTGCGCAGCGCTCCAAAGTGAAAGTAAAACCTGTACGTTCCAACATCTGCCTGAGCCACATCTTACACGTCACTGCATAAACACAATATTAAAAATATGTGATTAATCCCTCCTGTTTAATAATCCCCTTCCGGAGACATTAAACCTGGATTCCATTCAGATAAAAGGAGTCGCACTGTGACCCTGTCTTCTGGCGTTATCAAAAGTGTATAAAAAATGAAACCATCTTACCGGAATCTATGCCGTGGAACAGAAACACAGCCTCTCAAGTTTGACAGTCTTGAAGCATCGCTCCTGACATGGACTTGAGTGATAGAAGCAGGCAGTGAAACTTGTCAAAACTGATTGCTTAGGAGCTGTTAATCCGAGTCTGGATGGGTTTGCAGAAACACTCTCCCTGGATCTCCAGACTCTAACATTCGCCAATGCTCTCACTGAGATGCTGACAAGACTACTTAAAACTCCAGTCCCATTTCGAAGAGTACTACCCTCCATAAGGAACTACTTCGTATCTTCTGACACTTCTTTGCCAACCTTCTGTGACGAAAGGCAAAGAATGACTGGGGGATGAGGGGAGTGGGGGGGTATTTAAGCTTATGGCTGGGGTGTCTTTGCCTCCTCCTGGTGGCCAGGTTCAGCATTTCCCACAAGTAAGGAATGAAGCCGTGGACTATCCTAATAACAAGATGGAAATACCTGTCCGCATAAGCCGAGTATCTAAACTTGGTCATGCAAAAAAAGCTCAGATGATAAACAGCTCTAAACCCAATTTTCCCTCTTGTTTATGCCACAAATTACTGTATTCAAATGGCAGCCAGCACATCACAGCAGGGTGATAGAAGAATCATTTATTCCAGAAATCACCACACAATTATTTGTATATTATATTTATTCACATAATCATAGATACATCTATTTTCTTCTTTTATTTTTCTTCTGTCCACCTAATACAGCTATACCTGAAAGAAAAGTGACAGACTCTGACATATATTATAAACTTTGTCTCGATATAATTGGACTATTTTTAGACCTTTAGCCCTATATATGTCTTGTTTATGTTTATTTTTTGATATCTCCAGATCTATATATATTTTTATGAGCGCCCCCTAATAGTCAGTCTGTTTTGTAGGATTGACTTCTCTTTAGGTGCAGGATTACATGCAAAGCAGTTTATGCCTTTTTCTCACCTGACTGTGAATGTAGCTTCTCTTGGGATTTAGGTTTTCAAATGGCGAAGGTCTTATAGCAGCACTACGATAGAGCTCATCTACTGGGCCAGGATCATGTCGGAAAAATGTGTCACTGTAGTGCGATTTGTGATGCTCTTCTCTGTTCACCTGAAGAGGAGGCAAATAAAATAATACCATGTTAGTGTAAACAAACCCAGTTCAGGAAATTGGCAATGGATGTGCGTTAGCAAAACTGCGCACAGCCCAAAAAGAAAGAAATATATATATATATATATATATATACAAACACACACTGACATTAAAGGAACAGTAAAGTCAAAATTAAACTTTCGTGATTCATACAGAGCATGTCATTTTAAACAACTTTACAATTTACTTATTTTTTCTAATGTGCTTGGTTTTCTTGGTATCCTTTGTTGATAAAGTATACTTAGCTGGGATCAGGAGCAGCAATGCATTACTTGAAACTAGCTAGCTGCTGATTGGTGGATGCACATATATGGGTCTTGTTATTGGCTTTACCTGTGTGTTCATCTAGCTACCAGAGGTGCATTGCTGTTTCTTCAACAAAAGATACTAGGATACATTTTTTTTCTTATATGATTTAGAGAGATCATACCATTTAAAACAACTTTCAATTTTAGTTCTGTGATCGAATTTGCTGTGTTCTGTTGGTATCCTTTGTTGAAGGAGCAGCAATGCACTACTTTAAAGCTAGCTCAACACATCATGTAATCAAATGACAAGAGGCATATATGTTCAGCCACTAGGCATATATGTTCAGCAGCTAGTTCATAGTAGTGCATTACTGCTCCTGAGCCTAGATATTTTTTTCAATAATGGATAGCAAAAGAACAAAGTGAATTGGATTATCTAACTAAACTGGAAAATTATTTAAAATTGTATGCTCTATCTGAATCATGAAAGAAAAAAGTGTGGGTTTCACGTTCCTTTAAATGGAAGGTATCATGGAAAGTTTGTTAATAATATGTCTACGCATTGCTTTACCATGCAAATGAGTATTTCAAACCTTTATATTGTGTATGAATCTCTCCATTGTAGGCCTATAAATGAGTCGGCACTACTGTGCTTTGTTGCCATAATTGGAATGAACACATTTTTGCCAGTAAGCTAAATATTAAGAGAAGATGAAAATAAGGAAACACACAGGTTACGCCTTATCCTCATTGTATCCACTATCACTGGTTTCCATATCATACTCTGCAATGGAAGTAATCCAAACCTTTTTTATAATGGGGGGGGGGGAGAAATCAAAGTTTTCATTTTCTAGTCACAATAATAATAGATTTTTTTTAAAAAGTGTTTTAATTTACTAGAAATATTTATAGTTTAATGTGATTTTTTTATTATAAATTGAGTAAATTGTGAGCAGGAAAAAGTCACAAAGTGACAGAGAGGCTGGTTTAGACTTTTTAATTTTAAGACTGGCTAGTGTACCAGAGCTTATCTGTCTATCAAAGGCTTAGTACTTCATCAGATTGGCACTTTAAAAAAAAACAAAACAAAAAAAAACTCAGAGGTGCCAATCTTACGCCTAGATTTAGAGTTTGGCGGCCAAAGGGGTGCGTTAGCTACGCGTGCTTTTTTCCCCCCGCACCTTTTAAATACTGCTGGTATTTAGAGTTCACAGAATGGATGGGTTTTCAGTGCGTTAGGCTCCAAAAAGGGAGCGTAGAGCATAAGTTAACGCCACTGCAACTCTAGATACCAGCGGTGCTTCAAAAACGTGCTCGTGCACGATATCCCCATAGAAAACAATGGGGCCATTTGAGCTGAAAAAAAGCAGCGTTCAGTTCTTAACGCAGCCCCATTGTTTTCTATGGGGAAACACTTCCTACGTCTGCACCTAACACTCTAACATGTACCCTGAGTCTAAACACCCCTAACCTTACACTTATTAACCCCTATTCTGCCGCCCCCGCTATCGCTGACATGTGCATATTTTTTTTAACCCCTAATCTGCCGCTCTGTAAACCACCGCTACCTACATTATCCCTGTGTACCCCTAATCTGCTGCCCCTAACACCGCCGACCCCTATATTATATTTATTAACCCCTAATCTGCCCCCACAACGTCGCCTCCACCTGCCTACACTTATTAACCCCTAATCTGCCGAGCGGACCGCACCGCTACTATAATAAAGTTATTAACCCCTAATCCGCCTCACTCCCGCCTCAAAAACCCTATAATAAATAGTATTAACCCCTAATCTGCCCTCCTTAACATCGCCGACACCTAACTTCAATTATTAACCCCTAATCTGCCGACCGAATCTCGCCGCTACTGTAATAAATGGATTAACCCCTAAAGCTAAGTCTAACCCTAACACCCCCCTAAGTTAAATATAATTTTATTCTAACGAAATAAATTAACTTTTATTAAATAAATTATTCCTATTTAAAACTAAATACTTACCTGTAAAATAAACCCTAATATAGCTACAATATAAATTATAATTATATTGTAGCTATTTTAGGATTAATATTTATTTTACAGGCAACTTTGTAATTATTTTAACCAGGTACAATAGCTATTAAATAGTTAATAACTATTTAATAGCTAAAATAGTTAAAATAATTACAAAATTACCTGTAAAATAAATCCTAACCTAAGTTACAATTAAACCTAACACTACACTATCAATAAATTAATTAAATAAACTACCTACAATTAACTACAATGAAATAAACTAACTAAAGTACAAAAAATAAAAAAGAACTAAGTTACAAAAAATAAAAAAATATTTACCAACATTAGAAAAATATTACAACAATTTTAAACTAATTACACCTACTCTAAGCCCCCTAATAAAATAACAAAGACCCACAAAATAAAAAAATGCCTTACCCTATTTTAAATTACAAAAGTTCAAAGCTCTTTTACCTTACCAGCCTGAACAGCCAATAGAATGCGAGCTCAATCTGATTGGCTGATTGGATCAGCCAATCGGATTTAACTTGAATCTGATTGGCTGATTCCATCAGCCAATCAGAATTTTCCTACCTTAATTCCGATTAGCTGATAGAATCCTATCAGCCAACCGGAATTCGAGGGACGCCATCTTGGATGACGTCATTTAAAGGAACCGTCATTCGTCGTTAGTCCGTCGGTGAAGAAGGATGGCTGCGCGTCGGCTGGAAGATGATGGCTCCGGAAGAAAGAAGATTGAAGATGCTGCTTCATAGAAGACTTCATCCCGATGATGGACTTCTTCAGCCGCCGCTTGGATCCAGACTTCAGCCCGATGATGGATTTCTTCAGCCGCCGCTTGGATCCAGACTTCAGCCCGAGGATGGACGTCACTCTTCAGCCCCCCGCTTGGGCTTGGATCAAGACTTCGGACCCTCTTCTAGACCGATCGGTGAACCTGGCATGGTGAAGACAAGGTAGGGAGATCTTCAGGGGCTTAGTGTTAGGTTTATTTAAGGGGGGTTTGGGTTAGATTAGGGGTATGTGGGTGGTGGGTTGTAATGTTGGGGGGGTATTGTATATGTTTTTTTTACAGGCAAAAGAGCTGAATTCTTTCAGGGCTGGTAAGGTAAAAGAGCTTTGAACTTTTGTAATTTAGAATAGGGTAGGGCATTTTTTTATTTTGGGGGTCTTTGTTATTTTATTAGGGGGCTTAGAGTAGGTGTAATTAGTTTAAAATTGTTGTAATATTTTTCTAATGTTTGTAAATATTATTTTATTTTTTGTAACTTAGTTTATTTAATTGTAGTTATTTGTAGGTATTTTATTTAATTAATTTATTGATAGTGTAGTGTTAGGTTTAATTGTAACTTAGGTTAGGATTTATTTTACAGGTAATTTTGTAATTATTTTAACTAGGTAACTATTAAATAGTTCTTAACTATTTAATAGCTATTGTACCTGGTTAAAATAAATACAAAGTTGTCTGTAAAATAAATATTAATCCTAAAATAGCTACAATATAATTATAATTGATATTGTAGCTATATTAGGGTTTATTTTACAGGTAAGTATTTAGCTTTAAATAGGAATAATTTATTTAATAAGAGTTAATTTATTTCGTTAGAATAAAATTATATTTAACTTAGGGGGGGTGTTAGGGTTAGACTTAGCTTTAGGGGTTAAAAAATTTATTAGAGTAGCGGTGAGCTCCGATCGGCAGATTAGGGGTTAATACTTGAAGTTAGGTGTCGGCGATGTTAGGGAGGGCAGATTAGGGGTTAATACTATTTATTACAGGGTTATTGAGGCGGGAGTGAGGCGGATTAGGGGTTAATACATTTATTATAGTAGCGGTGCGGTCCGCTCGGCAGATTAGGGGTTAATAAGTGTAGGCAGGTGGAGGCAACGGTGAGGGGGGCAGATTAGGGGTTAATAAATATAATATAGGGGTCGGCGGTGTTAGGCGCAGCAGATTAGGGGTACATAGCTATAATGTAGGTGGCAGCGGTGTACGGAGCGGCAGATTAGGGGTTAATAATAATATGCAGGGGTCAGCGATAGCGGGGGTGGCAGATTAGGGGTTAATAAGTGTAGGCAGGTGGAGGCAACGGTGAGGGGGGCAGATTAGGGGTTAATAAATATAATATAGGGGTCGGCGGTGTTAGGCGCAGCAGATTAGGGGTACATAGCTATAATGTAGGTGGCAGCGGTGTACGGAGCGGCAGATTAGGGGTTAATAATAATATGCAGGGGTCAGCGATAGCGGGGGTGGCAGATTAGGGGTTAATAAATATAATATAGGGGTCGGCGGTGTTAGGGGCAGCAGATTAGGGGTTCATAGGGATAATGCAGGTGGCAGCGGCATGCGGTCGGGCCTCGGTTTAGGGGTACATAGGTAGTTTATGGGTGTTAGTGTACTTTAGAGCACAGTAGTTAAGAGCTTTATAAACCGGCGTTAGCCCAGAAAGCTCTTAACTACTGACTTTTTTCTGCGGCTGGAGTTTTGTCGTTAGAATTCTAACGCTCACTTTAGCCATGACTCTAAATACCGGCGTTAGAAAGATCCCATTGAAAAGATAGGATACGCAATTGACGTAAGGGGATCTGCGGTATGGAAAAGTCGCGGCTGGAAAGTGAGCGTTAGACCCTTTAATGACTGGCTCCAAATACCAGAGGGCGGTAAAAACCAGTGTTAGGAGCCTCTAACGCTGGTTTTGACGGCTACCGCCCAACTCTAAATCTAGCCGTTAGTGTTTAAACATTTTGTTCTATCTAAAAGAAAACCTTTTTTCATGGGAGTTGTTCCTGTCAGCCAGTGAGCAGTAGAGCCCTAGGATTTAGTAATACATAATCATCCACTTCCTTTCATTCACCTTACATTTAAACAGCTTTACTTAAAGGGACATAATACTCATATGCTAAATCACTTGAAACTGATGCAGTATAACTGTAAAAAGCTGACAGGAAAATATCACCTGAGCATCTCTATGTAAAAAAGGAAGATATTTTACATCACAATTTCCTCAGCTCAGCAGAGTAAGTTCTGTGTAAAAAGTTATACTCAGCTACTCCCAGCTGCAGGTAAAAAATAATGAAGAAATGAACAGCAGCCAATCAGCATCAGCAGTGCTGAGGTCATGAACTCTTACTGTGATCTCATGAGATTTGACTTAACTCTCATGAGATTTCATAGTAAGATTCCTTTACCCGATTGGTGAAATAATATGAGAGTGCACGATGCTCATCCCTTCAGATGTCCCAGGACAGACACACTAAAATGCTGCTTAGAAATCCTTTACAATGGGAGGTGGCTACTGAGGAACTTTTGAGGTAAAATATCTTTCTTTTTTACATAGAGATGTTCAGGTGATATTTTCTAATCAGCTTTTTACAGCTATACTGCATCACTTTAAAGTGTTTAAACATTTGGGTATTATGGCCCTTTAAAGTAAATATAAAACCTGCACGATTCAGATAGAGCATGTCATTTTAAGACACTTTTAAATTCACTTCTATTTCCAATTGTGCTTCGTTCTCTTGGTATCCCTTGTTGAAAAATAATACATATCCTACACTAGTGGGAGCTAGCAGCTGATAGGTGCCCGCACACATTTGTCTCTTGTGATTGGCTAACTAGAAGTGTTCATCTAGATACCAGTAGATTTAATTGCTTCTCTCTTACATAACTATAATATGGAGTAATATGTTCCTTTTTAGGCTAAAGCAGACTTATTATCACATATATTGCAATGTGCAACATAATATACTGTTGCTTTATGTATAAACACATACAATGAAACCACACACTGGAGACAGAAATACACTTTATGATAAGAACTCTGCTGCTGGGTTAGGAAAATGCTAACACAAATATATAAATATAAATAGGGTGACCATATTGCCGCTTTAAAAAGGGACACATGAAAAATACATGTGTCAGGGCTGTTTAAAGAAATGTTTTGTATAAGAACCCTGACATATGTATTTTTCATATGTGTCCCTTTTTAAAGCGGCAATATGGTCACCTTAAATATAAATCATTAGGAAAAAGGGATATTTTAGGTACTAAGCACCAAAATATGACTATAAATAAACCTAGTCTAGCAAAGGACAGCTTTTCTCATTTATCAGCTTCTATAGTGCCAGCTATTCTCTTGCCTTGAGGTCTATTTCTGTGCATTATAAATACATTTAATTGTCTGACAAATGACTTGCCCTGCTTTTCACTTCCTTGGAGACTGCAGGATATGGCAAGCAGTAGAGTGGGTGGTGGAGGTACTGCATGTGTGAGCGCAGTTTAAATCTTCTTTCAGTAAGTTAGTGATGTGTGTGTTTTGTGAGTCATAATCAAGGAGGAAATGTATCAATTGAACTATTCTCTTTTAACCCTATTTACAACTAATTATATTTCACAAAGTATTATGAAGAGCACAAAATCAGACACCAAGACATTAAAAGCTAAGCTATGTTTTACTAAATACAGCATTGCATGTAGTCAAATCTCTATGCCACTTTAAAACAATTATTTGGTCTAGGAATAAGAAATATTTATTTAAAATGTGTAGAAAACATTTGGTTGAATTAACCAACAATTCAGTAAGAAAAATCTCTACAATTTCTATTATCCTATAGAATGGATTAATTGAATGAATAAACTCCCATAGCATAATAAACAAACATGGAAACACAGACTGAGTCAAAACTCAGCCAATTTAATGCGGGTTTAAAGGGACATTCCAGCCAAAATTGGAACCCATATGAATTCATTTCAGTTTTGACTAGAAACATTTTTGCAATATACATGTATTAGCAAAAAATGCATCTAATAAAAGCTATAGCCGTTTCAAAAGTGTATTTAAAGGGACATGAAACCCCAAAAATGTCTTTCATGATTCAGATAGAGAATACAATTTTAAACAACTTTCTAATTTACTTCTATTATCTAATCTGTGTCATGCTCTTGGTATCATTTGTTGAAGGAGCAGCAATGCACTAATGGTTTCTAACTGAACACATGGGTAAGCCAATCACAATCAATATATATATGCAGCCACCAATCAACAGCTAGAACATAGATTCTCTGCTGCCCCTGAGCTTGCCTAGCTAAAGCTTTCAGCAAAGCATAACAAGAGAAGGAAGCAAATTAAATAATAGAAGTACATTGGAAAGTTGTTTAAAATTGTATTCTCTATCTGAATTATGAAAGAACATTTTTGGGTTTCATGTCCCTTTAAGTATTTAATGTCCCTTTAAGTTGACATATTTTTTTAAAAATGGTTTAAAAATGTAACCAAATCTACCAGTTTTGAAACAGTCAATTTGCTAAGGGAGCTCTTGAAACACCATCTCATTTGTTGCACTGAGCTAACAAAGCCCAGGTGGCAAAAAAGATAATAGGGTTATTTTTATGCACTTAAAGGGACTAGCATGGTTATATTAATACACTTTTTACCTTGTATCTAAGTCTCTTTAGAATGCCCCTTTATCTCAGTTCAGTGCTAACTCTAAAGTAAATCTACAGGAGTGAGCACAATGTCATCTATATGGCACACATGAACTAGCACTGTCTAGCTGTAAAAACTAGATAAGAGGAGGCCTTCAAGGGCTTAGAAATTAGCATATGAGCCTACCTAGGTTTACCTTTCAACAAAGAATACCAAGAGAACAAAACAAATTTGATGATAAAAGAAATTTGCAAAGTTGTTTCATAATTCAGATAGGGCAGACAATTTTAAAGTTTAATTGTCCCTTTAAAAAAATCAGAGCGTAACAATAATAGAAATAAATAAGTAAAAAGCTCTGCACTGCATAAAAACTAAAAACAATGTGCATTGTTGCATTGTTTTGTAGTGCTTAAACATATAAATGAGTTCCTGCACATAACAAGCAATTACTGCGCAGCATGTGAAAGGGTGAGTGTTCTGAATTCCCCCGAATGCACTAAAAGGGAGATGAACCCAAATTTTTCTTTCAAGATTCAGATATAGAGCATGTGATTTTAAACAACTTTTTAATTTACTTCTATTGTATCACTTGTTTTATTCTCCTGTAATGCTTTGTTGAAAAGGTAGGCTTAGGAGCTGGGAGCTAGCTAGCTAGCCTCTTGTCATTGGCTTACCAATGTCTCTAAAAAGCTCCCAATAATGCATTGCTGCTCCTTCAACAAAGTATACCAAGTGAATGAAGCAAATTGGAAAAGTTGTTTAAAATTTGTATTCTCTATCTGAATCAAGAAGGAACATTTTGGGGGTTTCAGGTATTTATAAGCCACCCTGGAAGGCTGGAAAAACTACAATTTTAAAATGACAGGAAAACAAAGTAAATAATGAAAGTGCTATACAAAGTGTTAAATTAAACCTTTTAGGGGAAAATACATTTTTAATTTAATTACTGTCCCTTTAAGCATCCCATGTTGCAAACAAAAAATGCACATTAATTCCCTTTTAATCTCAGGCTTGGTTTGCTGTATACGACATTACAGACTAATCACACGGTTCTGAATGCTACTCATTGGCAACCACACTACTAAATAATACATACAAATGACCAGAATATGAGTAATTTTACAGTCTTATCGTATGTAGTGTTGACATTTACATAAATGACTAAATACACTAAGGGTTCAAACGTAGATTTCAGTTCCCAAAGAATCATGACTCATTATTTGAAATTCTAGGATTGTGCTTCCAGATGAAGAGTCAGGAACACATACAACAAAAGGAATTCAAGAATGTCTGGGATATGCAAAAGGATATCTTGAGAATAAAATCTACACATTAAAGCACATTGTACACTAAAAAACATATTTTATTCTTACTTGATAAATTCCTTTCATGGTGAGAGTCCATGATTCCTTAAAGGGACAGTCTAGGCCAAAATAAACTTTCATGATTCAGATAGAGCATGTAATTTTAAACAATTTTCCAATTTACATTTATCACCAATTTTGCTTTGTTCTCTTGGTATTCTTAGTTGAAAGCTTAATCTAGGAGGTTAATATGCTAATTTCTTAGACCTTGAAGCCCACCTCTTTCAGAATGCATTTTAACAGTTTTTCACCACTAGAGGGTGTTAGTTCACATATTTCATATAGATAACACTGTGCTCGTGCACGTGAAGTAATCTGGGAGCAGGCACTGATTGGCTAGACTGCAAGTCTGTCAAAAGAACTGAAAAAAGGGGCAGTTTGCTGAGGCTTAGATACAAGATAATCACAGAGGTTAAAAGTATATTATTATAACTGTGTTGGTTATGCAAAACTGGGAAATGGGTAATAAAGGGATTATCTATCTTTTAAAACAATAAAAATTCTGGTGTAGACTGTCCCTTTAATGTTGGGAAATTATCACCTGGCCACCAGGAGGAAGTGAATACACCCTACACTAGACCTTTAACGGGATACTAAACTCAATTTTTTTTCTTTCATGATTCAGAACAATTTTAAGCAACTTTCTAATTTACAATTTTTCTTCGTTCTCTTGGTATCTTTATTTAAAAAGCAGGCAGTTAAAGTTTAGAAGTCAGACGATTTTAAGGTTCAGAACCCTGGATAGCACTTGCTTATTGGTGGCTACATTTAGCAAACCAATAAGCAAGCATAACCCAGGTTCTGAACAAAAAAAATGGGCCAGCGTCTAAGCTTTACCCTTCTGCTTTGTAAATGAAGATAGCAAGAGAACAAAGAAAAATTGATAATAGGAGTAAATTAGAAAGTTTCTTAAAATTGATGGTACAGGGGGAGTGGAAAAAGACATAACTTTTAAAATAAAAAAAAAAAAAATCTACTACTCATTTGAAGTTCAGACTAAGTGCTATTGCATTGTCTTGTTATCTTGCAGTTGTTGATTATGCAAATCTACTGTGTTGACTAGTCCTTTAATGAAAACATTTGGGTTTAGTATCCCTTTAAGTATCCCTCCTACTTTCCTGACCCTCACAGTATTACGTATAATGGACTCTCACCACCAAAAAGGAATTTATCAGGTCAGAATAAATTATGTTTTCTTTCTTAAGGTGGTGAGAGTCTACAAGTCCTTACTGTTGAGAACCAATAACCAAGCTGCGGAGTCCATGAAAAAAGACAGAAACCTATTTACCAGGGACCACAGCCTGAAGAACCTTCCTTCCAAAAGCTGCCACAAGTGGTAACATTTTGGGAAGGTATGCAAAGTTGCAGCCTTGAAAATTTGTGAAGCCTAATTTTTAAAAGCCCAAGAAGTAGATACAGAACACATTGAATGAGCTCCAATTAAGCCCTGTGAATCAAACTGATTAACCATAAAGCCAAGGAAACAGAAGTGGTCTTTTGACCCTTATGTTTACCTGAAAACAAACCAAATACGTTTGAGGACTGACACAATTCCTTAGTAGCCTGTAAATAGAATTTCAAAGCCTGACCACATCCAGATTATGTAGTAATCTCTCCTTAGATCATTTTGGACTAGGATATAAAGAATGTACTCTGAAGAAACAACCAAAAATTTGACAAGGTTCGTAAAACTGCCTCGTCTTAATGAATAACCAAATACGGTGACTTAAAAGAGAGAGCTGACAAATCATATACTCTCCTAGCTGATGAAATAGCTAACAGTTCTGAAATGTGACCCTTTAGAGTACTGCCCCTAAGAAAAAACAAAACAAAAAAAACATAGAAAAACAGTGCTGGGTTTAGTATGAGCAGAAATAAGATATTATTAAATGTTTAGTCATTTCATTCTGAGGGACGTGATTCGCATTGTAAAAGAAGATGATGTAGCTATCAACACCTTGGCATGACATCAAACCTTTATTTTTTTATCAGATTATGTATCTGTAAGTACAGTTAGAAGCATATAAATCAAACTGTATTAACATGCACATATTTACACATGAAGTGTTCTTGTGCCACTGGTTTCTGCTCTCGGAAATTGTTCTAACCTGTGGTCCATTTTCCGATACTTCTGCTTCTCCATCACTAGAAGTGGGGAACACTGTAAGGATAAAAGTATGATGTCACTACAAGTTAAAAACACAATCACAACTTATTCAAGAAACTGTGCACATCAATTCTAAAAGGTTCTCTCTTTTGAACATACATCTTTGTCAGACTTTCCTTGGTTTTTGTTTTTTTATTTTATTATTATTATGACCAATTCTTTTACATTATCATATAAAAAATACCATATTCTAATACTAAACATCCATGCAGAATATGAAATTATTAAATGCTAGAAATAATTCCCATTTAAAACAATCTAACAATATTATTAAAAACAGTGTACATATCAATAATATTACATTTTCCACTACATATATATATTTGTTTGAAATCTACTGGCAAGTTTACCTTCTGCATTGGCCACACCAAAACAGTTATAGTTTCTCAATATTTCACTAGTTTGTAAACAATTAACTCATAATATACTGCATTATGGATTTGCCATGTGCACTTAAATAATAAAAAAACTACGTAGCAAAGTTATAGCAAAGGCTATAATAAAGCATGATAGAGAGATACTAAACAGTGTAATGGAATTACATGTTTCAGAAAGATACTATGACAATGACGCCCATAACTATGCAGCAGCAAAAAGGTTGTAAATCTTCAGGATTGTAATTCTGTTAGATGTTGTTTCTACAAAAAACAAAATATCATTCCAGGGCATGAAAAAAAAAATCTTTCTAGGGTTATGGTGTTATTTATTTATTTCTATCCAGGACTGGATATAATTTGCAGTTTCTCCCCCCCACCCCCATAGTCTAAGAATCGCTTAGTTCGGTAGTTATGAGCTAACAAATAAAAATAATTATTAATGTATTTTACTACTAGGTTCCAAAATGGTGTTACTGTAGGCATGTCCATCAAAAGTGATAAAATGTACCTTTATCAACAGTCCCCTCCTACACACATTTTTACAGATCCCACATGGGATAGTTTGTGATTGGCTATAACGCTTGATCAGGAAAATACACACCTGTTAGAGGAGTTGCTGGGCTAGGGAAAGAAAAGTCTGTGTTGCTGAAGAATGTCCGTCTGGCTGAGCGTGTAGCCGTATGTGAACATGTAACCAAATTAACGTTTAAAAAACAAAGAGGAATGTCTGCCTGGCTAAGAGTTTTTGGCATGTCCATGAAAACACTGTGTACCTGGCATGTGTACCATGTGGTGCTCGGGAGGCTCGTACACCGTTAGGGTGACAGGGGTACATAGTTGTACAGAATAACTTTGATAAAATACATAATAAAAATATAATTTATGCTTACCTGATAAATTCATTTCTCCTGTAATGTAGTCAGTCCACGGGTCATCCATTACTTATGGGATTATATCTCCTCCCTAACAGGAAGTGCAAGAGGATCACCCAAGCAGAGCTGCTACACAGCTCCTCCCCTCTACGTCATATCCAGTCATTCGACCGAAACCATACGAGAAAGGAGAAACTATAGGGTGCAGTGGTGACTGGAGTTTAATTAAAATTTAGACCTGCCGTAAAAAACAGGGCAGGCCGTGGACTGACTACACTACAGGAGAAATGAATTTATCAGGTAAGCATAAATTATATTTTCTCCTGTTAAGTGTAGTCAGTCCACGGGTCATCCATTACTTATGGGATACCAATACCAAAGCTAAAAGTACACGGATGACGGGAGGGACAGGCAGGATCTTTTCACGGAAGGAACCACTGCCTGTTGAACCTTTCTCCCAAAACCAGCCTCCGAAGAAGCAAAAGTGTCAAATTTGTAAAATTTTGAAAAAGTGTGAAGTGAAGACCAAGTTGCAGCCTTGCAAATCTGTTCAACAGAGGCCTCATTCTTAAAGGCCCAAGTGGAAGCCACAGCTCTAGTAGAATGAGCTGTAATCCTTTCAGGAGGCTGCTGTCCAGCAGTCTCATAGGCTAAACGTATTATGCTACGAAGCCAAAAAGAGAGAGAGGTAGCCGAAGCTTTTTGACCTCTCCTCTGTCCAGAATAAACGACAAACAGGGAAGAAGTTTGACGAAAATCTTTAGTTGCCTGCAAATAAAATTTCAGGGCACGGACGACGTCCAGATTGTGCAAAAGTCGTTCCTTCTTTGAAGAAGGGTTAGGGCACAATGATGGAACAACAATCTCTTGATTGATATTCTTGTTAGTGACTACCTTAGGTAAGAACCCAGGTTTAGTACGCAGAACTACCTTGTCTGAATGAAAAATCAGATAAGGAGAATCACAATGTAAGGCCGATAACTCAGAGACTCTTCGAGCCGAGGAAATAGCCATTAAAAACAGAACTTTCCAAGATAACAGCTTGATATCGATGGAATGAAGGGGTTCAAACGGAACACCTTGCAGAACGTTAAGAACTAAGTTTAAGCTCCACGGCGGAGCAACAGTCTTAAACACAGGCTTAATCCTAGCCAAAGCCTGACAAAAGGCCTGAACGTCTGGAACTTCTGCCAGACGTTTGTGTAAAAGGATAGACAGAGCTGAAATCTGTCCCTTTAATGAACTAGCAGATAAACCCTTTTCTAAACCCTCTTGTAGAAAAGACAGTATCCTAGGAATCCTAACCTTACTCCATGAGTAACTCTTGGATTCGCACCAATATAAGTATTTACGCCATATTTTATGGTAAATGTTCCTGGTAACAGGTTTCCTAGCCTGTATTAAGGTATCAATCACTGACTCCGAGAATCCACGCTTTGATAGAATCAAGCGTTCAATCTCCATGCAGTCAGCCTCAGAGAAATTAGATTTGGATGTTTGAAAGGACCCTGAATCAGAAGGTCCTGTCTCAGAGGCAGAGACCATGGTGGACAGGACGACATGTCCACTAGATCTGCATACCAGGTCCTGCGTGGCCACGCAGGCGCTATTAGAATCACCGATGCTCTCTCCTGTTTGATCCTGGCAATCAATCGAGGAAGCATCGGGAAAGGTGGAAACACATAAGCCATGTTGAAGACCCAAGGTGCTGTCAGAGCATCTATCAGCACCGCTCCCGGGTCCCTGGACCTGGATCCGTAACAAGGAAGCTTGAGATCCAGATCTGGTTTGCCCCAATGATGAAGCAGTTGGGCAAACACCTCCGGATGAAGTTCCCACTCCCCCGGATGAAAGGTCTGGCGACTTAGAAAATCCGCCTCCCAGTTCTCCACGCCTGGGATGTGGATCGCTGACAGGTGGCAAGAGTGAGACTCTGCCCAGCGAATTATCTTTGAGACTTCCATCATCGCTAGGGAACTCCTTGTTCCTCCTTGATGGTTGATGTAAGCCACAGTCGTGATGTTGTCCGACTGAAACCTGATGAACCTCAGAGTTGCTAACTGAGGCCAAGCCAGAAGAGCATTGAAAATTGCTCTTAATTCCAGAATGTTTATTGGAAGGAGTCTCTCCTCCTGAGTCCATGATCCCTGAGCCTTCAGGGAATTCCAGACTGCGCCCCAACCTAGAAGGCTGGCGTCTGTTGTTACAATCGTCCAATCTGGCCTGCGGAAGGGCATCCCCTTGGACAGATGTGGCCGAGAAAGCCACCATAGAAGAGAATCTCTGGTCTCTTGATCCAGATTTAGCAGAGGGGACAAATCTGAGTAATCCCCATTCCACTGACTTAGCATGCACAATTGCAGCGGTCTGAAATGCAGGCGCTCAAATGGTACTATGTCCATTGCCGCTACCATTAAGCCGATTACTTCCATGCACTGAGCCACTGACGGGTGTTGAACGGAATGAAGGACACGGCAAGCATTTAGAAGTTTTGATAACCTGTCCTCCGTCAGGTAAATTTTCATTTCTACAGAATCTATAAGAGTCCCTAGAAAGGGAACTCTTGTGAGTGGCAATAGAGAACTCTTTTCTACGTTCACCTTCCACCCATGCGACCTTAGAAATGCCAGAACTAACTCTGTATGAGACTTGGCAGTTTGGAAACTTGACGCTTGTATCAGAATGTCGTCTAGGTACGGAGCTACCGCTATGCCTTGTGGTCTTAGTACCGCCAGAAGAGAGCCCAGAACCTTTGTAAAGATTCTTGGAGCCGTAGCTAACCTGAAGGGAAGAGCTACAAACTGGTAATGCCTGTTTAGGAAGGCAAATCTTAGATACCGGTAATGATCCTTGTGAATCGGTATGTGAAGGTAGGTATCCTTTAAATCCACTGTGGTCATGTACTGACCCTCTTGGATCATGGGTAAGATGGTTCGAATAGTTTCCATTTTGAACGATGGAACTCTTAGGAATTTGTTTAGGATCTTTAAGTCCAAGATTGGTCTGAAGGTTCCCTCTTTTTTGGGAACCACAAACAGATTTGAATAGAATCCTTGCCCGTGTTCCGACCGCGGAACTGGGTGGATCACTCCCATTAGTAAGAGGTCTTGTACACGGCATAGAAACGCCTCTTTCTTTATCTGGTTTGCTGATAACCTTGAAAGATGAAATCTCCCTTGTGGAGGAGAAGCTTTGAAGTCCAGAAGATATCCCTGAGATATGATCTCCAACGCCCAGGGATCCTGGACATCTCTTGCCCAAGCCTGGGCGAAGAGAGAAAGTCTGCCCCCCACTAGATCCGTTTCCGGATCGGGGGCTCTCACTTCATGCTGTCTTAGGGGCAGCAGCAGGTTTTCTGGCCTGCTTGCCCTTGTTCCAGGACTGGTTAGGTTTCCAGCCCTGTCTGTAGCGAGCAACAGTTCCTTCCTGTCTTGGGGCGGAGGAAGTTGATGCTGCTCCTGCCTTGAAGTTACGAAAGGCACGAAAATTAGACTGTTTAGCCTTTGGTTTGGCCCTGTCTTGAGGCAGGGCATGGCCCTTACCTCCAGTAATGTCAGCGATAATTTCTTTCAAGCCGGGCCCGAATAATGTCTGCCCTTTGAAAGGAATATTAAGCAATTTAGATTTAGAAGTCACATCCGCTGACCAGGATTTAAGCCACAGCGCTCTACGCGCTTGAATGGCGAATCCGGAGTTCTTAGCCGTAAGTTTGGTTAAGTGTACTACGGCATCAGAAATAAATGAATTAGCTAGCTTAAGGGCTTTAAGCTTGTTCATAATCTCATCCAATGGAGCTGTGCTAAGGGTCTCTTCCAGAGACTCAAACCAGAATGCCGCCGCAGCAGTGACAGGCGCGATGCATGCAAGGGGTTGTAATATAAAACCTTGCTGAACAAACATTTTCTTAAGGTAACCCTCTAACTTTTTATCCATTGGATCTGAAAAAGCACAGCTATCCTCCACTGGGATAGTGGTGCGCTTAGCCAGAGTAGAAACTGCTCCTTCCAACTTAGGGACCGTCTGCCATAGGTCCCGTGTGGTGGCGTCTATTGGAAACATTTTTCTAAATATAGGAGGGGGTGAAAAGGGCACACCGGGTCTATCCCACTCCTTGTTAACAATTTCTGTAAGCCTTTTAGGTATAGGAAAAACGTCAGTACACGCCGGTACCGCAAAATATTTATCCAGCCTACATACTTTCTCTGGAATTGCAACCGTGTTACAATCATTCAGAGCCGCTAATACCTCCCCTAGTAATACACGGAGGTTCTCAAGCTTAAATTTAAAATTTGAAATGTCTGAATCCAGTTTACTTGGATCAGATCCGTCACCCACAGAATGAAGCTCTCCGTCCTCATGTTCTGCAAATTGTGACGCAGTATCAGACATGGCTCTATTATTATCAGCGCACTCTGTTCTTACCCCAGAGTGATCGCGTTTACCTCTTAATTCTGGCAATTTAGATAGTACTTCAGTCATAACATTAGCCATGTCTTGCAAAGTGATTTGTATGGGCCGCCCTGATGTACTTGGCGCCACAATATCACGCACCTCCTGAGCGGGAGGCGAAGGTACTGACACGTGAGGAGAGTTAGTCGGCATAACTTCCCCCTCGTTGTCTGGTGATATTTTTTTAACATATAAAGTTTGACTTTTATTCAAAGTAACATCTATACATTGAGTGCACAAAATTCTATTGGGCTCCACATTGGCCTTTAAACATAATGAACAAACAGATTAATTTGTGTCAGACATGTTTAAACAGACTAGCAATAACACTAGCAAGCTTGGAAAAAAACTTTTAAATAAATTTACAAGCTATATAAAAAAACGCTACTGCGCTTTTAAGAAAACATAAAAATGTGACACAGTTGAATTAACAATGAACCAAATATGTTAAAACAACCAAATTTTAACAGAAAATGTATAGTTAGCAGAGGATTGCACCCACCAGAAAAGGATGATTAACCCCTTAATACCCAAAATGGATAACAGTTGAAATAATAAACGTTTTTAATCACAGTCAAAAACACTGTCACAGGTCTGCTGTGACTGATTACCTCCCTCAAAACTAGTTTTGGAGACCCCTGGGCTCTGTAGAGACGTCCTGGATCATGGAGGAAGAAATAGGAAGACTGTGACTAAATTTCTACTGCGCTGGGTGTACGAGCCTGCCCTGTACCACATATTGCACATGCCGGGTACACAGCACTCTCACAGACACGCCAAACGCGCACAGCGAGGCGAACATTCTTCAATAACACGGACCTCTAACAAGCGTGTATTTCCCTGATCAAGAATGCCTCCATTGTGCGTGTAATTGCACCTCCACCGGCGTTAAAGCCAATCCATGTGGGATCTTCAAAAATGCCTCCTGCACCCATACTTGAGGGAATAGATATTTTAATTTCAGTGCTGTAAGATAACATCTGGATAAAAACTTAATAGGGAGTATGAGATAGAGAGAGCATTTTACTGGTATTTCCATGTGGCAGTTTTCTTTTAAATGGTGGACTAGATCTTCCCATCTCTGCCCTATCTGTCTGTGTGTGGTGAGTTAGTGATGCAGTTAATGATACTGTAACCACGGTACATAGAATCCCTTTCTCAGTGATTCTAGTAACTGTTTGTAGATAAATTTGCCTGCTTCAAACAGATGGATTTGAAGAAATGCTGAATATTTTTATAAACATAATTAAATCCATAAAGTAGGAGTCATTGTGGAAGGCACTAGAAGCAATTAATAAAATTATCACAATTCTTGAACTGTTTGGGCAGCAGACATGCATAAAGTTTCTAAAATACAAAAAAAAAAAAAAAAAAAAAAAAAAAAAAAAAACAACAACAAAAAATAGCTGCACCATCCAAAATTAATAAAAGTAAAAATGATTTAATGCATCAGGATAACATGAAGCAACATTTTGGGACACAGCCCTTAATCATGTCCCTCAAGTGTCCTGAAACGTTGCTTCACTTGATCCTGATTAGGGCTGGGCGATTAACCGTATATGCAGATTTAAACTGCGATTAACCGCCACGATTTAAAAACCGATAAGAGTCCGCGGTTTTTATGGGGGGGGGGGCCTGGGGGGACATCACGTCACGACGATCGTGCCGTGTGAATACAATGGAAGAAGCCAGTCCCGGACCACCGGTAACTGAGCATATAGCTAGGCAGAGGAGCCGTGCACACACAGCAGTTAGAAGAGGCGGCACTGGGGGGCATAGAAGAGTGGAGACACGTGGTCAAGGTGGGTTGCTCACTCAGGCGACTGGAAGCAAGCAAGTAAGAAACTTGCACTACGGGCAGGATAAAGCAGCGATTTGACTGCACTGCCACTGTCTGCAGGGTTATAAAATCTAAAGTAAACAAGCTCTGGGGAGAGGGACGGAGGCTCTGTGGAAGTGAAAGCAGTCTGAATAACAGATGTGGCACTGCCCTGGCATGTATTTATATCTGGAGATTTATCCTATAAAAACAGTATTTATGCTTACCTGATAAATTTCTCTCTTGTGATGTATCGAGTCCACGGATTCATCCATACTTGTGGCATATTCTCCTTCCCAACAGGAAGTGGCAGAGAGAGCACCCACAGCAGAGCTGTCTATATAGCTCCTCCCTTAGCTCCACCCCACAGTCATTCGACCGAAGGCTAGGAAGAAAAAGGAGAAACTATAGGGTGCAGTGGTGACTGAAGTTTTTTAAAGAAAAACATAATTTATGCTTACCTGATAAATTTATTTCTCTTGTAGTGTATCCAGTCCACGGATCATCCATTACTTGTGGGATATTCTCCTTCCCAACAGGAAGTTGCAAGAGGATCACCCACAGCAGAGCTGCTATATAGCTCCTCCCCTAACTGCCATATCCAGTCATTCGACCGAAACAAACAGAGAAAGGAGAAACCATAGGGTGCAGTGGTGACTGTAGTTTAATTAAAATTTAGACCTGCCTTAAAATGACAGGACGGGCCGTGGACTGGATACACTACAAGAGAAATAAATTTATCAGGTAAGCATAAATTATGTTTTCTCTTGTTAAGTGTATCCAGTCCACGGATCATACATTACTTGTGGGATACCAATACCAAAGCTAAAGTACACGGATGATGGGAGGGACAAGGCAGGATTAAGCGGAAGGAACCACTGCCTGAAGAACCTCTCTCCCAAAAACAGCCTCCGAAGAAGCAAAAGTATCAAATTAAAAAGGTGTGAAGCGAAGACCAAGTCGCAGCCTTGCAAATCTGTTCAAAAGAGGCCTCATTTTTAAAGGCCCAGGAGGAAGTAGAATGAGCTGTAATCCTTTCAGGGGGCTGCTGGCCAGCAGTCTCATAGGCTAGGCGTATTATGCTACGAAGCCAAAAGGAAAGAGGTTGCCGAAGCTTTTTGACCTCTCCTCTGTCCAGAGTAAACGACAAACAGGGAAGATGTTTGACGAAAATCTTTAGTAGCTTGTAAGTAAAACTTCAAGGCACGGACTACGTCCAGATTATGTAAAAGACGTTCCTTCTTTGAAGAAGGATTAGGACACAATGATGGAACAACAATCTGTTGATTGATATTCTTGTTAGAAACCACCTAAGGTAAAAACCCAGGTTTGGTACGCAGAACTACCTTATCTGCATGAAAAATCAGATAAGGAGAATCACATTGTAAGGCAGATAGCTCAGAGACTCTCCGAGCCGAGGAAATAGCCATCAAAAACAGAACTTTCCAAGATAAAAGTTTAATATCAATGGAATGAAGGGGTTCAAACGGAACACCTTGAAGAACTTTAAGAACCAAGTTTAAGCTCCACGGGGGAGCAACAGGTTTAAACACAGGCTTAATTCTAACCAAAGCCTGGCAAAAAGCCTGGACGTCTGGAACCTCTGCCAGACGCTTGTGCAAAAGAATAGACAGAGCAGAAATCTGTCCCTTTAAGGAACTAGCTGATAATCCTTTGTCCAAACCCTCTTGGAGAAAGGACAATATCCTAGGAATCCGAACCTTACTCCATGAGTAATTCTTGGATTCACACCAATAAAGATATTTACTCCATATCTTGTGGTAGATTTTCCTGGTAACAGGATTTCATGCCTGTATTAAAGTATCAATGACTGACTCGGAGAAGCCACGCTTTGATAGAATCAAGCGTTCAATCTCCATGCAGTCAGTCTCAGAGAAATTATATTTGGATGATTGAAAGGACCTTGTATCAGAAAGTCCTGTCTTAGAGGCAGAGTCCATGGTGGAAAGGATGACATGTCCACTAGGTCTGCATACCAAGTCCTGCGTGGCCACACAGGCGCTATCAGAATCACAGATGCTCTCTCCTGTTTGATTTTGGCAATCAGTCGAGGGAGCAGAGGAAACGGTGGAAACACATAAGCCAGGTTGAAGAACCAAGGCGCTGCTAGAGCATCTATCAGCGTCGCTTCTGGGTCCCTATACCTGGATCCGTAACAAGGAAGCTTGGCGTTCTGGCGAGAAGCCATGAGATCCAACTCTGGTTTGCCCCAACGATGAATCAATTGAGCAAACACCTCCGGATGGAGTTCCCACTCCCCGGGTGAAAAGTCTGACGAATTAGAAAATCCGCCTCCCAGTTCTCCACGCCTGGGATATGGATTGAGACAGGTGGCAAGAGTGAGTCTCTGCCCAGCGAATTAGTTTTGAGACTTCTAACATCGCTAGGGAACTCCCGGTTCCCCCTTGATGGTTGATGTAAGCCACAGTCGTGATGTTGTCCGACTGAAATCTGATGAACCTCAGTGTTGCTAACTGAGGCCAAGCATTGAATATTGCTCTTAACTCCAGAATATTTATCGGAAGGAGTTTCTCCTCCTGAGTCCACGATCCCTGTGCCTTCAGGGAGTTCCAGACTGCACCCCAACCTAGAAGGCTGACATCTGTTGTTACAATTGTCCAATCTGGCCTGCGAAAGGTCATACCCTTGTACAGGTGGACCCGAGACAACCACCAGAGAAGAGAATCTCTGGTCTCTTGATCCAGATTTAGCAGAGGGGACAAATCTGTGTAATCCCCATTCCACTGACTTAACATGCATAATTGCAGCGGACTGAGATGTAGGCGCGCAAATGGCACTATGTCCATTGCCGCTACCATTAAGCCGATTACCTCCATACACTGAGCCACCGAAGGGCGCGGAAAGGAGTGAAGAATACGGCAAGCATTTAGAAGTTTTGATAACCTGGACTCCGTCAGTTGAATTTTCATTTCTACAGAATCTATAAGAGTCCCTAAGAAGGAGACTCTTGTGAGTGGGGATAGAGAACTCTTTTCCTCGTTCACTTTCCACCTGTGCGACCTCAGAAATGCCAGAACTATCTCTGTATGAGACTTGGCAATTTGAAAGCTTGACGCCTGTATCAGGATGTCATCTAGATACGGAGCCACCGCTATGCCTCGCGGTCTTAAAACCGCCAGAAGTGAGCCCAGAACCTTTGTAAAGATTCTCGGGGCTGTAGCCAACCCGAAGGGAAGAGCTACAAATTGGTAATGCCTGTCTAGAAAGGCAAACCTTAGGAACCGATGATGATCTTTGTGAATCGGTATGTGAAGGTAGGCATCCTTTAAGTCCACTGTGGTCATGTACTGACCCTCTTGGATCATGGGTAGGATGGTCCGAATAGTTTCCATTTTGAAAGATGGAACTCTGAGGAATCTGTTTAAGATCTTTAGATCCAAAATTGGTCTGAAGGTTCCCTCTTTTTTGGGAACCACAAACCGATTTGAATAAAAACCCTGTCCTTGTTCCGTCCGCGGAACTGGATGGATCACTCCCATTACTAGGAGGTCTTGCACACAGCGTAGGAATGCCTCTTTCTTTATCTGATTTGCAGATAACCTTGAAAGATGAAATCTCCCTTGTGGAGGGGAAGCTTTGAAGTCCAGAAGATATCCCTGAGATATGATCTCCAACGCCCAGGGATCCTGAACATCTCTTGCCCACGCCTGGGCGAAGAGATAAAGTCTGCCCCCTACTAGAGCCGTCGCCGGATAGGGGGCCGTTCCTTCATGCTGTCTTAGATGCAGCAGCAGGCTTTCTGGCCTGCTTGCCTTTGTTCCAGGACTGGTTAGGTTTCCAGGCCTGCTTAGATTGAGCAAAAGTTCCCTCTTGTTTTGAAGCAGAGGAAGTTGATGCTGCACCTGCCTTGAAATTTCGAAAGGCACGAAAATTAGACTGTTTGGCCTTTGCTTTGGCCCTGTCCTGAGGAAGGGTATGACCCTTACCTCCAGTAATGTCAGCAATAATTTCCTTCAAACCAGGCCCGAATAAGGTCTGCCCCTTGAAAGGAATGTTGAGTAATTTAGACTTCGAAGTCACGTCAGCTGACCAGGATTTAAGCCATAGCGCCCTGCGCGCCTGGATGGCGAATCCGGAATTCTTAGCCGTTAGTTTAGTCAAATGAACAATGGCATCAGAAACAAATGAGTTAGCTAGCTTAAGTGTTCTAAGCTTGTCAATAATTTTAGTCAATGGAGCTGTATGGATGGCCTCTTCCAGGGCCTCAAACCAGTATGCCTCCGCGGCCGTAACAGGCGCAATGCATGCAAGGGGCTGTAAAATAAAACCTTGTTGAATTAACATTTTCTTAAGGTAACCCTCCAATTTTTTATCCATTGGATCTGAAAAAGCACAACTGTCCTCAACCGGGATAGTGGTACGCTTTGCTAAAGTAGAAACTGCTCCCTCCACCTTAGGGACCGATAAGTCCCGTGTAGTGGCGTCTATTGGAAACATTTTTCTAAATATAGGAGGTGGGGAAAAGGGCACACCCGGTCTATCCCACTCCTTGCTAATAATTTCTGTAAGCCTTTTAGGTATAGGAAAAACATCAGTACACACCGGCACCGCATAGTATTTATCCAGCCTACACAATTTCTCTGGTACTGCAACTGTGTTACAGTCATTCAGAGCAGCTAATACCTCCCCAAGAAATACACGGAGGTTCTCAAGCTTAAATTTAAAATTAGAAATCTCTGAATCAGGTTTCCCCGAATCAGAGATGTCACCCACAGACTGAAGCTCTCCGTCCTCATGATCTGCATATTGTGACGCAGTATCAGACATGGCCCTTACAGCATCTGCGCGCTCTGTATTTCTCCTAACCCCAGAGCAATCGCGCTTGCCTCTTAATTCAGGCAACCTGGATAATACCTCTGACAGGGTATTATTCATGATTGCAGCCATGTCCTGCAAGGTAATCGCTATGGGCGTCCCTGATGTAATTGGCGCCATATTAGCGTGCATCCCCTGAGCGGGAGGCGAAGGGTCTGACACGTGGGGAGAGTTAGTCGGCATAACTTCCCCCTCGTCAGAATCCTCTGGTGACATTTCTTTTATAGTTAAAGACTGATCTTTACTGTTTAAGGTGAAATCAATACATTTAGTACACATTCTCCTATGGGGCTCCACCATGGCTTTCAAACATAATGAACAAGTAGTTTCCTCTGTGTCAGACATGTTTAAACAGACTAGCAATGAGACTAGCAAGCTTGGAAAACACTTTAAAGAAGTTTACAAGCAATATAAAAAACGTTACTGCGCCTTTAAGAAACACAAATTTTGTCAAAATTTGAAATAACAGTGAAAAAAGGCAGTTACACTAACGAAATTTTTACAGTGTATGTAACAAGTCAGCAGAGCATTGCACCCACTTGCAAATGGATGATTAACCCCTTAACAACAAAAACAGAATAATAAATGACAAAAACGTTTTTTAAACAGTCACAACAACTGCCACAGCTCTACTGTGGCTTTTTACCTCCCTCAAATACGACTTTGAAGCCTTTTGAGCGCTCCAGAGATGTCCTGGATCATGCAGGAAGAAGCTGGATGTCTGTGTCTGTAATTTTTGCTGCGCAAAAAAGCGCTAAAATAGGCCCCTCCCACTCATATTACAACAGTGGAAGCCTCAGGAAACTGTTTCTAGGCAAAATTCAAGCCAGCCATGTGGAAAAAAACTAGGCCCCAATAAGTTTTATCACCAAACATATATAAAAACGATTAAACATGCCAGCAAACGTTTTATATTACATTTTTATCAGAGTATGTCTCTCTAATAATAAGCCCGATACCAGTCGCTATCACTGCATTTAAGGCTTTACTTACATTAATTCGGTATCAGCAGCATTTTCTAGCAAATTCCATCCCTAGAAAAATATTAACTGCACATACCTTATTGCAGGAAAACCTGCACACCATTCCTTCTCTGAAGTTACCTCACTCCTCAGAATATGTGAGAACAGCCATGGATCTTAGTTACTTCTGCTAAGATCATAGAAAACGCAGGCAGATTCTTCTTCTAAATACAGCCTGAGATAAACAGTACACTCCGGTACCATTTAAAAATAACAAACTTTTGATTGAAGAAATAAACTAAGTATAAAACACCACACTCCTCTTACGACCTCCATCTTTGTTGAGAGTTGCAAGAGAATGACTTGATATGGCAGTTAGGGGAGGAGCTATATAGCAGCTCTGCTGTGGGTGATCCTCTTGCAACTTCCTGTTGGGAAGGAGAATATCCCACAAGTAATGGATGATCCGTGGACTGGATACACTTAACAAGAGAAAATATACTACCTGTCTTAAATAGACAGGGCAGGCCGTGGACTCGATACATAACAAGAGAAAGACATTTATCAGGTAAGCATAAATTCTGTTTTCTCTTGTAAGATGTATCGAGTCCACGGATTCATCCATACTTGTGGGATACCAATACCAAACTTTAGGACCCGGATGAAGGGAGGGACAAGACAGGTAGCTTAAACGGAAGGCACCACTGCTTGCAGAACCTCTCTCCCAAAAATAGCCTCCGAAGTAGCAAAAGTATCGAATTTGTAAAATTTGGAAAAAGTATGAAGCGAAGACCAAGTCGCCGCCTTACAAATCTGTTCAACAGAAGCCTCATTTTTAAAAGCCCATGTGGAAGCCACTGCTCTAGTAGAATGAGCAGTAATTCTTTCAGGTGGCTGCTGGCCAGCACTCTCATAAGCCAAACGGATGATGCTTTTCAACCAGAAGGAAAGAGAGGTAGCCGTAGCCTTTTGACCTTTTCGTTTACCAGAATAAACAACAAACAATGAAGATGTTTGACGGAAATCTTTAGTTGCTTGTAAGTAGAACTTTAAAGCACGAACCACATCAAGATTGTGCAACAGACATTCCTTCTTTGATGTAGGATTAGGACACAGTGAAGGAACAACAATCTTGATTGATATTCCTATTAGAAACAACCTTAGGAAGAAAGCCAGGTTTGGTACGCAAAACCACCTTATCTGCATGGAAAACAAGGTAAGGTGAATCACACTGTAAAGCAGATAACCCAGAAACTCTTCGAGCCGAAGAGATAGCTACTAAAAACAAAACTTTCCAAGATAGAAGCTTAATATCTATGGAATGCATAGGTTCACACGGAACCCCTTGAAGAACTTACAAACTAAGTTTAGGCTCCATGGCGGAGCAACAGGTTTAACCCCTTAACGACTGAGGACGTGCAGGGTACGTCCTCAGAAAAAAGGCAGTTAACGCCTGAGAACATACCCTGCACGTCCTCAGTGTGGAAAGCAGCTGGAAGCGATCCTGCTCGCTTCCAGCTGCTTTCCGGTTATTGCAGTGATGCCTCGATATGGAGGCATCCTGCAATAACCTTTGTAAGCCATCCGGTGCAGAGAGAGCCACTCTGTGGCCCTCTCTGCACCGGAGATCGGTGGCTTACTGCGTTGGTGGGTGGGAGCCGGACCGGGAGGCGGGTGGCGGCCATCGATGGCCCTGGTTATGTGAAGGGGGGCGGGATCGTGGGCGGGGTGGCTGGGGGCGCGCGCGCGTGCACAGGAGGGTGGGGGCGGGCGCGTGCACGGGGAGGGAGCGGGTGGGAACCGCTACACTACAGAAAATGTTGAAAATTAAAAATGTTGAAAGTCAAAAATTAAAAAAAAAAAAAACGATCAGCAAGCTGGTGGGGGTTTGTCTGTGTGGGGGTGGGGGAAGCTACACTACAGAAAAGAAAAACAAAACAAAAAAGCACTTTTTATTGCAAACTGGGTACTGGTAGACAGCTGCCAGTACCCAAGATGGCCCCCAATAAGGCAGAGGGGAGGGTTAGAGAGCGATTTTGGGGGGGATCAGGGAGGTTGGGGGCTAAGGGGGGGATCCTACACAGTAGCATATGTACATATGCTAAAAAAAATTTTTTTTTAAAAACCCTTTTATTTTAGTACTGGCAGACTTTCTGCCAGTACTTAAGATGGCGGGGACAATTGTGGGGGAGAGAAGGGAAGGGAGCTGTTTGGGAGGGATCAGGGGGTGGGATGTGTCAGATGGGAGGCTGATCTCTACACTAAAGCTAAAATTAACCCTGCAAGCTCCCTACAAACTCCCTAATTAACCCCTTCACTGCTAGCCATAATACACGTGTGAGGCGCAGCAGGATTTAGCGGCCTTCTAATTACCAGAAAGCAATGCCAAAGTCATATATGTCTGCTATTTCTGAACAAAGGGGATCCCAGACAAGCATTTACAACCATTTGTGCCATAATTGCACAAGCTGTTTGTAAATGATTTCAGTGAGAAACCTAAAATTGTGAAAAATTTTAAGTTTTTTTTAATTTGATCGCATTTGGCGGTGAAATGGTGGCATGAAATATACCAAAATGTGCCTAGATCAATACTTGGGGTTGTCTACTACACTACACTAAAGCTAAAATTAACCCTACAAGCTCCCTAATTAACCCCTTAACTGCTGGGCATAATACACTTGTGGTGCGCAGTGGCATTTAGCGGCCTTCTAATTACCAAAAAGCAACGCCAAAGCCATTTATGTCTGCTATTTCTGAACAAAGGGGATCCCAGAGAAGAATTTACAACCATTTATGCCATAATTGCACAAGTTGTTTGTAAATAATTTCAGTGAGAAACCGAAAGTTTGTGAAAAAATTTGTGAAAAAGTGAACGATTTTTTGGATTTGATCGCATTTGGCGGTGAAATGGTGGTATGAAATATACCAAAATTGGCCTAGATCAATACTTTGGGATGTCTACTAAAAAAAAATATATACATGTCAAGGGATATTCAGGGATTCCTGAAAGATATTAGTGTTCTAATGTAACTAGCGCTAATTTTGGAAAAAAATGGTTTGGAAATAGCAAAGTGCTACTTGTATTTATGGCCCTATAACTTGCAAAAAAAGCAAAGAACATGTAAACATTGGGTATTTCTAAACTCAGGACAAAATTTAGAAACTATTTAGCATGGGTGTTTTTTGGTGGTTTTAGATATGCAACAGATTTTGGGGGTCAAAGTTAGAAAAAGTGTGTTTTTTTCCATTTTTCCTCATATTTTATCATTTTTTTTTATAGTAAATTATAAGATATGATGAAAATAATGGTATCTTTAGAAAGTCCATCTAATGGCGAGAAAAACGGTATATAATATGTGTGGCTACAGTAAATGAGTAAGAAGAAAATTACAGCTAAACACAAACACTGCAAAAATGTAAAAATAGCCTTGGTCCCAAACGGACAGAAAATGGAAAAGTGCTGTGGTCATTAAGGGGTTAAATACAGGCTTGATCCTAACCAAGGCCTGACTAAAGGCTTGAACGTCTGGGACATCTGCCAGACGTTTGTGTAAAAGAATAGACAAAGCCGATATTTGTCCTTTTAAGGAACTAGCTGATAATCCCTTCTCCAATCCTTCTTGGAGAAAGGACAATATTCTAGGAATCCTAATCTCACTCCATGAGTAACCCTTGGATTCACACCAATAAAAAATATTTGCGCCAAATCTTATGATAGATCTTCCTGGTGACAGGCTTTCTAGCTTGAATCAGGGTATCAATGACCGACTCAGAGAAACCACGCTTTGATAGAATCAGGCGTTCAATCTCCAAGCAGTCAGACGCAGATAAATTAGATTTGGATGCGTGAATGGACCTTGGATTAGAAGGTCCTGCCTCATTGGCAGAGTCCACGGTGGAACCGATGACATGTCCACTAGGTTTGCATACCAAGTCCTGCGTGGCCAGGCAGGTGCTATTAGAATCACCAAAGCTCTCTCCTGCTTGATTCTGGCAACCAGACGTGGGAGGAGAGGAAACGGTGGAAATACATAGGCCAGATTGAAGGACCAGGGCACTGCTAGAGCATCTATCAGTACCGCCTGGGGATCATGGGACCTGGACCCGTAACGAGTAAGTTTGGCATTCTGACGGGACGCCATCAGATCCAATTCTGGTGTGCCCCATAGCTGAGTCAGCTGGGCAAATACCTCCGGATGGAGTTCCCACTCCCCCGGATGAAAAGTCTGACGACTTAGGAAATCCGCCTCCCAGTTCTCTACTTCTGGGATATGGATTGCTGAGAGATGGCAAGAGTGATCCTCCGCCCATCGGATTATTTTGGTTACCTCCATCATCGCTAGAGAACTCCGTGTTCCTCCTTGATGATTGATATAAGCTACAGTCGTGATGTTGTTACTGAAATCTGATGAATTTGGCCGCAGCAAGCTGGGGCCACGCCTGAAGCGCATTGAATATCGCTCTCAGTTCTAGAATATTTATCGGGAGGAGAGTTTCCTCCTGAGACCATAAGCCCTGTGCTTTCAGGGAGTACCAGACTGCACCCCAGCCTAACAGGCTGGCATCTGTCGTTACTATGAGCCCCTCTGGCCTGCGGAAACACATTCCCTCAGACAGGTGGTCCTGAGACAACCACCAGAGAAGAGAATCTCTGGTCTCCTGGTCCAGCAGTTGAGGAGATAAATCTGCATAATCCCCATTCCACTGTTTGAGCATGCATAGTTGCAGTGGTCTGAGGTGTAGGCGGGCAAAAGGGACTATGTCCATTGCCGCTACCATGAGTCAGATTACCTCCATGGACTGAGCCACTGATGGCCGAGGAATGGAATGAAGAGCTTGGAAAGTGGTTAAGAGTTTTGATTTTCTGACCTCTGTCAGAAATATTTTCATTTCTACCGAGTCTATCAGAGTCCCTAGGAAGGAAACTCTTGTGAGAGGAAAGAGAGAACTCTTTTTTATGTTCACCTTCCACCCGTGAGACCTCAAAAAGCCAACACGATGTCCGTGTGAGACTTGGCTAGTTGGAAAGTCGATGCCTGAATTAAGATGTCGTCTAGATAAGGCGCCACTGCTATGCCCCGCAGCCTTAGAACCGCCAAAAGGGACCCTAGCACCTTTGTGAAAATTCTGGGAGCTGTGGCCAACCCGAAGGGAAGGGCCACAAACTGGTAATGCCTGTCCAGAAAGGCGAATCTGAGGAATTGATGATGATCTCTGTGAATAGGGATGTGTAGATACGCATCCTTCAAGTCCACGGTAGTCATATATTGACCGGCCAGGATCAGAGGTAGAATAGTCCGAATAGTCTCCATCTTGAATGATGGTACTCTGAGGAACTTGTTTAGAATTTTGAGATCCAAGATTGGTCTGAAAGTTCCCTCTTTTTTGGGAACCACAAACAGGTTTGAGTAAAACCCTAGTCCTTGTTCCGCTTTTGGAACTGGGCGGATCACTCCCATGGTATGTAGGTCTTCTACACAGCGTAAGAACGCCTCTCTCTTTGTCTGGTTTGCAGACAATTGAGAAGTGTGAAACCTCCCCCTTGGGGGAGAGTCTTTGAAGTCCAGAAGATATCCCTGGGACACAATTTCTAAAGCCCAGGAATCGTAGACATCTCTTGCCCAAGCCTGAGCGAAGAGAGAGAGAGAGTCTGCACCCTACTAGATCCGGTCCCGGATCGGGGGCTACCCCTTCATGCTGTCTTAGAGGCAGATGCAGGCTTCTTGGCCTGTTTGCCCTTGTTCCAAGCCTGGTTAGGTCTCCAGACTGACTTGGATTGGGCAAAATTCCCCTCTTGCTTTGCAGCAGGAGAAGCTGAAGCGGGACTACCCTTGAAATTCCGAAAGGAACGGAAATTATTTTGTTTGGTCCTCAATTTATTTGTCTTATCCTGAAGAGCATGGCCTTTCCCTCCAGTAATGTCTGAAATAATCTCTTTTAGTTCAGGCCCGAATAGGGTCTTTCCTTTGAAAGGGATGTTCAAAAGTTTAGATTTTGATGATACATCAGCAGACCAGGACTTAAGCCGTAACGCCCTGAGTGCTAAAATGGCAAAACCTGAATTCTTTTCCGCTAACTTAGCCAGTTGGAAAGCGGCATCTGTAATGAAAGAATTAGCCAACTTAAGAGCCTTAATTCTATCCATAATATCCTCTAATGGAGTCTCCATCTGAAGAGCATCTTCTAGAGCCTCTAACCAGAAAGCAGCTGCAGTAGTTACAGGAACAATGCACACAATAGGTTGGAGAAGAAAACCTTGATGAACAAACATTTTCTTCAGGAGACCCTCTAATTTTTTATCCATAGGATCTTTGAAAGCACAACTGTCTTCGATAGGTATAGTTGTACGTTTAGATAGAGTAGAAATAGCTCCCTCCACCTTAGGAACCGTCTGCCACGAGTCCCGCATGGTGTCAGATATGGGAAACATTTTCTTAAAAACAGGAGGGGGAGCAAATGGAATACCTGGTTTATCCCACTCCTTAGTAACAATATTCACAATCCTCTTAGGGACTGGAAAAACATCAGTGTAAACAGGAACCTCTAAGTATTTGTCCATTTTACACAATTTCTCTGGAACCACTATGGGGTCACAATCATCTAGAGTCGCTAATACCTCCCTGAGCAATAAGCGGAGGTGTTCAAGCTTAAATTTAAAGGCCGTCATATCAGAATCTGTCTGAGGGAGCATCTTTCCTGAATCAGAAATGTCTCCCTCAGATAACAAATCCCTTACCCCTACTTCAGAACATTGTGAGGGTATATCAGATATGGCTACTAAAGCGTCAGACTGCTCAGCTTTACTTAAGCCAGAGCTGTCACGCTTTCCTTGTAAACCAGGCAGTTTAGAAAAAAACCTCTGTGCGAGCGTTACTGGTTGTGACACTTGGGGAGAGCTAGATGTCAAAAACTCATTTCCTTCTGTCTGAGAATCATCTATTGCTATATTTTTCATTGCTAAAATATGCTCTTTATAATTTATAGACATATCAGTGCAAGTGGGAAACATTCTAAGAGGGGGTTCCACAATGGCTTCTAAACACATTAAACAAGGATTTTCCTTAGTGTCAGACATGTTAAACAGGCTAGTAATGAAACAAGCAAGCTTGGAAAACACTTAAATTCAAAGTAAATAATACTTAGAAAAAAACGGTACTGTGCCTTTAAGAGAAAAAAAGCTGCACAAACTCTGCAAAACAGTGTAAAAAAGCAGTAAACTCAACAAAATTTTTACAGTAGCATCATATAGCCTTAGTAACTTTGCACAGCTATGCAAATAAACAATTAACCCGTTAATGTAAAAACCAGATTGACAAAACGTCAAAAACCGGTAAAAACCGTTCAGCACCTTGCCACAGCTCTGCTGTGGCGCCTACCTGCCCTTTATGAACGATTTGTGGGGGAAAAAACTTCTTTACAGCCCTCAAACACAGCACGACCCTCTGGAGAAGCAGTTGGATGTCTCTGAGGAAAAGAAACTGCGCAACTGAGGCGCGAAAATAGGCCCCTCCCACCTCACTCGATGTCATGGGGCCTAAAGGAAATACAACAGAGTGTTTCCTAAACTAGCCATGTGGGTTAATAACCCTTAAACAAGCCACAAAGACCCCTTAAAGTCCCTAAAAAAAAACGTTATTGCAATAATAATAATAAAAACGTTTTTCCTTATCAGTGTCACCAGTAACTAATGAGCCCTTTGTGCAAGCTGGGATTCTTACTAAGTCTCTGAATACAGCTTACCCTTCCCTCATGGGGATATTGTCAGCCTTTTCTAGAATTAACACAGTCTGTCTAGAAAAAAATTAGACTGAACATACCTCAAAGCAGTTTAACCTGCAAACTGTTCCCCCAACTGAAGTTTTCCTGTACTCCTCAGTCCTTGTGAGAACAGCAGTGGATTTTAGTTACAAAGTGCTAAAATCATCACCCTCCCTGCAGAAATCGTCATCTCTTCTCTGCCAGAGAGTAAATAGTACACACCGGTACCATTTAAAATAAACTTTTGCTTGAGAAAATAAAAACTAACATTTTTGTCACCACACTCACTTTGCCCTTCCTAGCAGTTAAGCAGGCAGAGAGAATAACTGGGGGGTGGAGCTAAGGGATGAGCTATATAGACAGCTCTGCTGTGGGTGCTCTCTCTGCCACTTCCTGTTGGGAAGGAGAATATCCCACAAGTATGGATGAATCTGTGGACTCGATACATCTTACAAGAGAAATATTTGTTTTTATTTTCATACATCTACACAGTAAGTAAAAAACATTTAATGGCTAATGCTTTACTTACAGTATACATGTACTTTAGGTGTTTGAAAATAAAAACAATTATTTTTTGAATAAATCTCCAGGAATAAGTATATGCAGCAAGTTATTCAGACTGCTTTCACTTCCACTGAGCCTGTCTCCCCCCTCCCTCTCTCCCCGGAGCTAGTTTAGAAAATTAAGGTGTTTTAGTAATTTTGGGTACAAAATTGCAATTTTCATTTTTGCCCATATAGCCCAGCCCTAATCCTGATGCAGTAAATACTTTTTACTTTGCATAATTTTGAACGGTGAGGTTGTTTAGTTTTTTAAAACTTTTTCCTTGCCTGCAGCCAAAACAGTTTTGATATTTGGAAGGGCTGGTGCAGTGGCCCTATAGTCTGCACATCCTCCTCTGAAAGAAACGTGCTGACTTGATAATAGATAAAGTTTCTCATTTTAAAATATAAAATAATAATGCTTTGGTCCAGATTTAACAAAGTCCGGTGGTCAGGGGCGTACATCTTTGTCCCTGTCCCTCCAGCATTGTGTCCACGCATTTACCATTGCACACTACGGCTAAGGTGTCATTCTCCGCAGTGGGAAAAGTCTGGGGAGATTGAGATACGCTAAACACAACAGGTAGCAAAGTGGGTTAAGAAGCAGCGGTCTGATAACCACTGCTTCTTAACTCTCGGCTGCAAGTTCCCTCATGTGGGCATGCAGCCGGAACCTTTGATAAATCTGGGCCTTTAATATTTTTGAAGTTCGGCTTGCTTGAGGAATTGAAAATTAACTAGCAAATGTGGAAAAGCAAAACAGCTCCATATCTTTAACTTGTTCTTTTAACAACAATACAATAAATTATTTTTCTCCTTCACTCTCCATTCTGCCCAACTCAACTTTTTGATAAACTGGTACCCTAGATAAAGGGACGGGCACTTCCTAGAGAGCTGTTTGGTATAGGACACAATATATTTTTGTTTTAAATATGAAGAAACATAATTTATGCTTACCAGATAAATTCCTTTCCTTCTGGATAGGAAGAGTCCACGGCTTCATTCCTTACTGTTAGGAAATAAAACACCTGGCCACCAGGAGGAGGCAAAGACACCCCAGCCAAAGGCTTACATATCCCTCCCACTTCCTCATTACCCCAGTCATTCTGCCGAGGGAACAAGGAAAAGTAGGAGAAATATCAGGGTATAAATGGTGCCAGAAGAATAAGATAATAAGGGGCCACCCTTAGACAAGAAAAAATGGGCGGGGGCCGTGGACTCTCCCTATCCGGAAGGAAAGGAATTTATCTGGTAAGCATGAATTATGTTTTCCTTCCTATGATAGGGAGAGTCCACAATTTCATTTCTTACTGTTGGGGAAATTATACCCAAGCTCCAGAGGACACTAAATGAATAAATGCAATCAGGAACACTGATACCCGCTCCTGCTTGATGCGGGCCACCACTTGAGGAAGAAGTGGTAATGGAGGAGAAAGATATAGGAGTTTGAACCTCCAGGGCATTGCTAGTGCATCTATTAGATCCGCTTGGGGATCTCTCGACCTCGACCCGTACCATAGTAGCTTGGTATTGAGACGGGACGCCATGAGATCTATCTCTGGCGTCCCCCACTTGCTGCATATCTCTGCAAACACCTTGGGATGGAGAGAACATTCCCCTGCGTGAAAGGATTGTCTGCTGAGAAAATCCGCCTCCCAGTTGTCCACAGCCTGAATGTGGATCGCTGACAACGAACAGCTGTGGGCTGCCGCCCACTCCAGAATCTGAGATACTTCCTTCATCGCCAAGGAACTTCTCGTTCCCCTCTGATGGTTATTGTAAGCCACCGAGGATATATTGTCTTATTGGAATTTGATAAACTGGGATGAACCCAGAAGTGGCCAAGCCTTCAAGAAATTGAAGATTGCTCGTAGTTCCAAAATTGATCGAGAGGGAGGACGACTCCTGAGTCCACAACCCCTGTGCCTTCCTGGCAAACCAAACAGCTCCCCTTCTGGATAGGCTTGTGTCCGTAATCACAATCTCCCAGGATGGTCCTTAGAAGCACGTCCCTCTTGACATATGATCTGGACTGAGCCACCAAGAGAGCGATTCTTTCGACCAGCTGTCTAATACATAATACTTAGAGACCGATCAGAATGATCGCCGTTCCACTGCCTCAGCATGCACAGTTGTAAAGGTTTGTGACGGAACCTGGCAAAAGGAATGATGTCCATGCAGGACACCATGAGACCAATCACCTCCATACACTGAGCCACAGAGGGACTCGAGGAGGTCCGGAGGGCAAGACATGCCAAAATTTAGCTTGGAACGTCTCTGGTCTGTTAGAAATATCCTCATGGATATGGAGTCTATCATAGCATCCAGGAATTCCACCCTGGTACTTGGGATAAGAGAACTCTTTTCCAAGTTTATCTTCCATCCATGTGATCAAAGAAGATTGAGAAGGGACTCCGAGTATTCTTACATAAGATGGCAAGATGGGGTTTGCACCAGAATATCATCCAAGTATGGGGCTACTATAATACCCTGAGTTCTGGCAATGGCTAGAAGAGCCCCCAGAACCTTTTTAAGGATTCTTGGAGCAGTAGCTAGGCCAAACTGAAGGGCAATGAACTGGAAGTGCTGGTCCAGGAAAGAAAACCTCAGGAACTGAAAGTGTTCCCTGTGGATTGGACCATGAAGGTAAGCGTCCATCAGATCTGTAAGCGTCCTTCAGATCTATAGTGGTCATAAACTGGCCTTCCTGAACTAAAGGAAGGATGGACCTTATTGTCTCCATCTTGAAGGAAGGGACACTGAGAAATGTGTTTAAGCACTTTAGGTCCAGAATTGGGTGGAAAGTTTCCTCCTTCTTTGGGACCATGAAAAGATTTGAATAAAATCCCAAGACTCTTTCTTTGATAGGCACCAGGACAACAACTCCTAAGGAGGATAGGTCCCAAACGCACCCTAGAAAGGCATCCCTCTCTTCTGGTCTGTAGCCAGGTTCGAGAGTAGGAATCTTCCCCTGGGCAGATGAGATTTGAAGCCTATCTTGTATCCCTGAGTACGACCTCCAGGACCCATGGATCCTGTATGTCCCTGAACCAAGCGTCTGAAAAAAAGACACAGTCTGTCCTCTATATAATCCGATCCCGGATCTGGGGCCGCCCCTTCATGCCGATTTGTTTTCGGCGGGTTTCTTATTCTGCTTGGACATATTCCAGGACTGAGCCGGCTTCCAAGTACTCTTGGGTTGCTCGGGCTTGGAGGAGGATTGTTAACGTTGGAATTTGTCAGAAAGAAAGGAATGAAAATTAGGAGATTGTCGTGCCTTAGACGACTTCTTATCTTGCGGTAGGAAGGCACCCTTGCCTCCGGTAAAAGTAGAAATAATGTAGTCCAGGCCTGGACCAAATAAGATCTTTCCCTTGAAGGGAAGAGAAAGGAGTCTGGACTTAGAAGTCAAATCCGCAGACCAAGACTTCAACCAGAGCCCCGGCAGGCTAGCACCGCAAAGCCTTTGCATTTAGGCGAATAACTTGCATGTTATTATCACAGAAAAAATAATTTGCAATTCTCAGAGCTTTAATTCCGTCTTGAATATCATCGAGGGGAGACTCCACCTCAATGAGTTCTGGCAAAGTCGCACCAGTAGGTAGCTGCTCCGGCAACCGCAGCCTCCGGTTGAAATAAAAGTTCCATATGTTGAAACCTCTTTCTCCGAAAAGGTTTCCATTTTCTTATCCATCGGCTCTCAGAATGAAGAACTATCCTCAAGAGGTATAGTAGTATGTTTAGCAAGCGTAGAGATAGCAACATCCACCTTAGGAATAAAGCCCCACAAATCCAGTTGAGAGTCTGGGACCGGGAACAACTTTTTAAAAGTAGACGAGGGGGAAAAGGAAGATCCAATTCTTTCCCATTCGTTGTTAAAAAGATTCGCCATTTTAACCGAAACAGGAAAAGTAAAAGGAACTTTCCTGTCTTCGTAAACTCTTTCTAATTTAGGTATCATAGGTTCTTCAGGCAGCACGGCCTCTGGAACCTCTAACGTAGACAGAACCTCCTTTCATAAAAAAAAAAATTAAAGTGCTCAATTTTAAATCTAAAGGACTGTTCCTCCACAGCAGGAGGCTTAGACGCTAAGCAATCCGACCCAGAAAGTTCACCCTCTGAAGCTACAGAGGTCAACTCATCATCGGATAACTGGGACATAATAGCTAAATCCGATAAATATTTAGATGACTCGGGTCACGAGAGCTATGTTTAACCTTTCTCTTGCGTTTGTTAGAGCGAGGTAATGTACTGAGGGCCATAGACACCACCGTTTGTAACTGCACGGCAAAGTCCGCAGGAAGAAGGCCCCCTCCGTATGGAGGATTAGATGTGCTACGGGGAATTGCATGTGGAGTAGACAATATAGCAAGGGTAGTAATCTCATGGGACGCCGAGTCCTGAGAGGTAGAGGGCTCAGAGGGACTAATTGACTTAGCAGGCTTGTCTCCCTTCTTAGACTTTTATAACAGTGTTAAGGCATGTGGAACATAATTTAGTGGGCGGGAAAACCACGGCCTCCTCACAATATAAACAGGTATGATTTAGTACAGAAGAAGTACCTTCTAACATGTCAGTCCTCCATAGCTCAGGTTATACCCACAGAAGGACACAAATAAAAACTTTTTTTTTTTTTTATATATACTTTTTTTATACTCCCAATGTCTGGGGCCCTCACCACCTCCTAGACGCAGACAGTTAACAGAGGAAACGTTCTCCTCAGGTTGAAGTCTCAGCCAGAATGGAGTAAATGAACATAGACCACATGCTATGAAAAGTACAGCAAGTTAATAGGAGCTGTCCAACACTTTCAAAAAAGAAAGTGAAACCTGATTGTTCCAGCCAAAAACACACCGTCTATGAGCCCAGAAAATAAAATCCCACAAAGCAGCATGTAAATAATTATTTCACTGATTAAACCAAACTGTTCAATAAACCCCCCTCAGAGGATATTAACCCTGGATCCTATCAAGGTATAAAGGAGCCAGACTGTGACCCTGTTACAAAAATTGAAAAGATCTTACCTCCAGGATCCATGCTGTGGAACAGAACACAGCCTCTCAAGGCTCACTTGAGTGAGAGAAAGCAGGCAGTGAAACTTGTCAACACTGATTGCTTAGAAGCTGTTAGCAATAGTCTGGATGGTTTTGCAGAAAAACTTTCCCTGCATCTTCTGACTAACTTTCATCAATATTCTCACTGAGAGGATGACATGACTACTTAAAACTCCAGTCCTATCTCGAAGGGCAGATACCCTTTTTTCAGGACTCTCCGAATCTTCTGACACTTCTCTGCCACCTCCTATTATGACGAAAGGCAAAGAATGACTGGGGTAATGAGGAAGTGGGAGGGATATTTAAGCCTTTGGCTGGGGTGTCTTTGCCTCCTCCTGGTGGCCAGGTGTTGTATTTCCCAACTGTAAGGAATTAAAGGGACATTAAACCCAAAATTCTTCTTTCATGATTCAGACAGAGAATACAATTTTAAACAACATTTCAATTGACCTTTATTATCTAATTTGCTTCTTTCTTTAGATATAATTTGTTGAAGACATAGCAATGCACATGGGTCAGCCAATCACGAGGCATCTATGTACAGCCACCAATCAGCAGCTACTTGAGCCTATCTAGATATGCTTTTTTGCATATATTACATAATCATCAGGAGGGAGCACGCACAAACGCCTCTATACAAGGTGCATATATTATATAAGCATCAGGAGGGAGCAAGCACAAACGCCTCTATACAAGGTGCATATATTACATAGGCATTAGAGGGAGCACGCACAGACGCCTCTATACAAGGTGCATATATTACATAAGCATCAGGAGGGAGCAAGCACAAACGCCTCTATACAAGGTGCATATATTACATTAGCATCAGGAGGGAGCACGCAAAAACGCCTCTATACAAGGTGCATATATTACATAAGCATCAGGAGGGAGCACGCACAAACGCCTGTATACAAGGTGCATATATTACATAAGCATCAGGAGAAAGCAAGCACAAACACCTCTATACAAGGTGCATATATTACATACGCATCAGGAGGGAGCAAGCACAGACGCCTCTATACAAGGTGCATATATTACATAAGCATCAGGTGGGAGCACGCACAAACACCTCTATACAAGGTGCATATATTACATAAGTATCAGGAGGGAGCAAGCACAGACGCCTCTATACAAGGTGCATATATTACATAAGCATCAGGAGGGAGCACGCACAAACGCCTCTATACAAGGTGCATATATTACATAGGCATCAGGAGGGAGCACGTACAAACGCCTCTATACAAGGTGCATATATTACATAAGCATCAGGAGGGAGCAAGCACAGACGCCTCTATACAAGGTGCATATATTACATAAGCATCAGGAGTGAGCAAGCACAAACGCCTGTATACAAGGTGCATATATTACATAAGCATCAGGAGGGAGCAAGCACAGACACCTCTATACAAGGTGCATATATTACATAAGCATCAGGAGGGAGCACGCACAAACGCCTCTATACAAGGTGCATATATTACATAAGCATCAGGAGGGAGCAAGCACAAACGCCTCTCTCTATACAAGGTGCATATATTACATAAGCATCAGGAGGGAGCAAGCACAGACGCCTCTATACAAGGTGCATATATTACATAAGCATCAGGAGTGAGCAAGCACAAACGCCTGTATACAAGGTGCATATATTACATAAGCATCAGGAGGGAGCAAGCACAGACACCTCTATACAAGGTGCATATATTACATAAGCATCAGGAGGGAGCAAGCACAAACGCCTCTATACAAGGTGCATATATTACATAAGCATCAGGAGGGAGCAAGCACAAACACCTCCATACAAGGTGCATATATTACATAAGCATCAGGAGGGAGCAAGCACAAACACCTCCATACAAGGTGCATATATTACATAAGCATCAGGAGGGAGCAAGCACAGAAGCCTCTATACAAGGTGCATATATTACATAAGCATCAGGAGGGAGCAAGCACAAACGCCTCTATACAAGGTGCATATATTACATAAGCATCAGGAGGGAGCAAGCACAGACGCCTCTATACAAGGTGCATATATTACATAAGCATCAGGACGGAGCACGCACAGACGCCTCTATACAAGGTGCATATATTACATAAGCATCAGGAGGGAGCACGCACAAACGCCTCTATACAAGGTGCATATATTACATAAGCATCAGGAGGGAGCACGCACAAACGCCTCTATACAAGGTGCATATATTACATAAGCATCAGGAGGGAGCACGCACAAACGCCTCTATACAAGGTGCATATATTACATAAGCATCAGGAGGGAGCAAGCACAAACGCCTGTATACAAGGTGCATATATAACATAAGCATCAGGAGGGAGCACGCACAAACGCCTCTATACAAGGTGCATATATTACATAAGCATCAGGAGGGAGCAAGCACAGACGCCTCTATACAAGGTGCATATATTACATAAGCATCAGGAGGGAGCACGCACAAACGCCTCTATACAAGGTGCATATATTACATAAGTATCAGGAGGGAGCACGCACAGACACCTCTATACAAGGTGCATATATTACATAAGCATCAGGAGGGAGCAAGCACAAACGCCTCTATACAACGTGCATATATTACATAAGTATCAGGAGGGAGCAAGCACAAACGCCTCTATACAAGGTGCATATATAACATAAGCATCAGGAGGGAGCAAGCACAAACGCCTCTATACAAGGTGCATGTATTACATAAGCATCAGGAGGGAGCAAGCACAAACGCCTCTATACAAGGTGCATATATTACATAAGTATCAGGAGGGAGCACGCACAGACGCCTCTATACAAGGTGCATATATTACATAAGCATCAGGAGGGAGCAAGCACAAACGCCTCTATACAAGGTGCATGTATTACATAAGTATCAGGAGGGAGCACGCACAGACGCCTCTATACAAGGTGCATATATTACATAAGCATCAGGAGGGAGCAAGCACAAACGCCTCTATACAAGGTGCATGTATTACATAAGCATCAGGAGGGAGCAAGCACAAACGCCTGTATACAAGGTGAATATATTACATAAGCATCAGGAGGGAGCACGCACAAACGCCTCTATACAAGGTGCATATATTACATAAGCATCAGGAGGGAGCAAGCACAAACGCCTCTATACAAGGTGCATGTATTACATAAGCATCAGGAGGGAGCAAGCACAGACACCTCTATACAAGGTGCATATATTACATAAGCATCAGGAGGGAGCAAGCACAGACACCTCTATACAAGGTGCATATATTACATAAGCATCAGGAGGGAGCAAGCACAGACACCTCTATACAAGGTGCATATATTACATAAGCATCAGGAGGGAGCACGCACAGACGCCTCTATACAAGGTGCATATATTACATAAGCATCAGGAGGGAGCAAGCACAGGCGCCTCTATACAAGGTGCATATATTACATAAGCATCAGGAGGGAGCAAGCACAGACGCCTCTATACAAGGTGCATATATTACATAAGCATCAGGAGGGAGCACGCACAGACGCCTCTATACAAGGTGCATATATTACATAAGCATCAGGAGGGAGCACGCACAGACGCCTCTATACAAGGTGCATATATTACATAAGCATCAGGAGGGAGCAAGCACAAACGCCTCTATACAAGGTGCATGTATTACATAAGCATCAGGAGGGAGCAAGCACAGAAACCTCTATACAAGGTGCATATATTACATAAGCATCAGGAGGGAGCAAGCACAGACACCTCTACACAAGGTGCATATATTACATAAGCATCAGGAGGGAGCAAGCACAGACACCTCTATACAAGGTGCATATATTACATAAGCATCAGGAGGGAGCAAGCACAAACGCCTGTATACAAGGTGCATATATTACATAAGCATCAGGAGGGAGCAAGCACAGACACCTCTATACAAGGTGCATATATTACATAAGCATCAGGAGGGAGCAAGCACAGACGCCTCTATACAAGGTGCATATATTACATAAGCATCAGGAGGGAGCACGCACAGACGCCTCTATACAAGGTGCATATATTACATAAGCATCAGGAGGGAGCAAGCACAGACGCCTCTATACAAGGTGCATATATTACATAAGCATCAGGAGGGAGCAAGCACAGACGCCTCTATACAAGGTGCATATATTACATAAGCATCAGGAGGGAGCATGCACAGACGCCTCTATACAAGGTGCATATATTACATAAGCATCAGGAGGGAGCACGCACAGACGCCTCTATACAAGGTGCATATATTACATAAGCATCAGGAGGGAGCAAGCACAAACGCCTCTATACAAGGTGCATGTATTACATAAGCATCAGGAGGGAGCAAGCACAGACACCTCTATACAAGGTGCATATATTACATAAGCATCAGGAGGGAGCAAGCACAGACACCTCTATACAAGGTGCATATATTACATAAGCATCAGGAGGGAGCAAGCACAGACACCTCTATACAAGGTGCATATATTACATAAGCATCAGGAGGGAGCACGCACAGACGCCTCTATACAAGGTGCATATATTACATAAGCATCAGGAGGGAGCAAGCACAAACGCCTCTATACAAGGTGCATATATTACATAAGCATCAGGAGGGAGCACGCACAGACGCCTCTATACAAGGTGCATATATTACATAAGCATCAGGAGGGAGCACGCACAGACGCCTCTATACAAGGTGCATATATTACATAAGCATCAGGAGGGAGCACGCACAGACGCCTCTATACAAGGTGCATATATTACATAAGCATCAGGAGGGAGCACGCACAGACGCCTCTATACAAGGTGCATATATTACATAAGCATCAGGAGGGAGCACGTAAAAACGCCTCTATACAAGGTGCATATATTACATAAGCATCAGGAGGGAGCAAGCACAGACACCTCTATACAAGGTGCATATATTACATAAGCATCAGGAGGGAGCAAGCACAGACACCTCTATACAAGATGCATATATTACATAAGCATCAGGAGGGAGCAAGCACAGATGCCTCTATACAAGGTGCATATATTACATAAGCATCAGGAGGGAGCAAGCACAGACGCCTCTATACAAGGTGCATATATTACATAAGCATCAGGAGGGAGCACGCACAGACGCCTCTATACAAGGTGCATATATTACATAAGCATCAGGAGGGAGCACGCAGACGCCTCTATACAAGGTGCATATATTACATAAGCATCAGGAGGGAGCACGCACAGACGCCTCTATACAAGGTGCATATATTACATAAGCATCAGGAGGGAGCACGCACAGACGCCTCTATACAAGGTGCATATATTACATAAGCATCAGGAGGGAGCACGCACAAACGCCTCTATACAAGGTGCATATATTACATAAGCATCAGGAGGGAGCACGCAAAAACGCCTCTATACAAGGTGCATATATTACATAAGCATCAGGAGGGAGTACACACAAACGCCTCTATACAAGGTGCATGTATTACATAAGCATCAGGAGGGAGCAAGCACAAACGCCTCTATACAAGGTGCATATATTACATAAGCTGCACATGTACCTTTAACAAAATAAAAATCTATTCAAAAAATGAAAAGTGGAAGTGATGTATTAAACTTGAGTCATCACTTCACCCTTTGTTTAGAATAGTCTTTTTTTATTTAAAACATCAACTGCTGTCTCTTCTTGGCACTGGAGCAATGCTCTCACTTGGTTTAAAGGTTGGTAAGCAGAACACTACTCCCACTGACTAATAATCAGCTCATCTGCTCACCAAACACAAATTGATTTTGTTCATTCACTTCATATGGATTTTACAAAAGTTTCATACAAGAGTGGAGTAAAAGATACTCTCTGGACCAGTTAAATAATACAAACTGCAAGTTACCGGAACATCTTTTTGCTAAAGTAGTACCTTGTGTAAGGTCTTCAATGGCGCGGCGCATACCCCTATCAAATGCACGAGCATCTGCTGGGCTCTGAAAAGTGAGGCCAAATTTCTTGTCGCCGATTCTCCAATGGTGAAATGTAGGGGTGACCTTATTGTAGACAATTTCCCTCTTCAACACACACTCCAAAAGCACCTGTAAAGAGAGAATTCAGTGTCATAAACACAACCATCTGCCGCTTTATGTTACAAACCTAGAGAATAAGGAACTGTGTCTCTCCACAACACTTTTCCATATGCAATGTTTGTGTAATCTACTACGTCATCGCAATCTGTGTAATCTACTACGTCATCGCAATCTGTGTAATCTACTACGTCATCGCAATCCGTGTAATCTACGACGTCATCGCAATCCGTGTAATCTACGACGTCATCGCAATCCGTGTAATCTACGACGTCATCGCAATCCGTGTAATCTACGACGTCATCGCAATCCGTGTAATCTACGACGTCATCGCAATCCGTGTAATCTACTACGTCATCGCAATCCGTGTAATCTACTACGTCATCGCAATCCGTGTAATCTACTACGTCATCGCAATCCGTGTAATCTACTACGTCATCGCAATCCGTGTAATCTACTACGTCATCGCAATCCGTGTAATCTACTACGTCATCGCAATCCGTGTAATCTACTACGTCATCGCAATCCGTGTAATCTACTACGTCATCGCAATCCGTGTAATCTACTACGTCATCGCAATCCGTGTAATCTACTACGTCATCGCAATCCGTGTAATCTACTACGTCATCGCAACCCGTGTAATCTACTACTTCATCGCAATCCGTGTAATCTACTACGTCATCGCAATCCGTGTAATCTACTACGTCATCGCAATCGTGTAATCTACTACGTCATCGCAATCTGTGCAATCTACTACGTCATCGCAATCTGTGTAATCTACTACGTCATCACAATCTGTGTAATCTGCAATATTAATTGCGAGGGGGTGGAAGTCTTGGTGAGTTCCCACACTTTTTTTTGTAGGACTTAACCCCTGCATCTCTGCCATATCTGTGTGTGTGTTGATGTAGTGATACTGTAGCCACGATACATAGAATCTTTCTCAGTTGTTCTAGTAAGGGTTTGTCAATAAATTTGCTGCTTCAAACAGAAGAATAATTTGAAGAAATACTAAAATAAATGCTGAATATTTTTATTAGCATAATCTAACCCAGTTTTTAGAAAGGGAGGAGTCATTGGGGAAAGTATGGAGGTAGGTTTTGAACATTTCATAATGTCACCACTTTAAAGCATACACTACTACACCATGCTACACAAACATAATGAAATGTTCTGTATCTGCATACAAGGTAGCATATGCCGTATTATACAATAAACGTACAATAATAAGGAAACACCGCCCTCACAAGGTCACAAACCTCTTTATGCCTTGTCCAAAACCTTATAGGGACAGGAAACCCAAAATTCTTCTTTCATAATTCAGATAGTGCACATCATTTTAAACAGTTTATTTCTAGTACATAATTTTATTTGTTCAGTTGGTATCCTTTGTTGAAAAGCATACCTAGGAAGGCTTAGGATCAGCAATAGACTACTGGGCGTTAGCTGCTAATTGGTAGCTGCACATATATGTCTCTTGTCATTGGCTCACCTGGCATGCTCAGCTAACTCATAGTAGTACACTGCTGCACTTTCAACAAAGGATGCCAAGAGAAGGAAGCAAATTTGTTACCAGAAATACATTGGGAAGTTGTTTAAAATTGTATGTTCTTTCTGAATCCTGAAAGAAAAATCTTTGGTTTCATGTCCCTTTAACATGAACAATCCACCATGCTGGCATAATCCTATGTGCCAAAAGGAACAGTATCACATGTATGTTTGCCACAAGGATTTATATAGCACACACCATTTCACAACAAGGAACTATTAGCCAAGTCACAACATAAACTCGTACACCACAAAAGGTCTATCTGCCACATCACATGACACGTGCACAAACAAGAAACCACGTGCCACAAAACTCTACACAAATAGGAACTGCCTTGTGGGAAAAAGCTGAACAAAATATACCCAAGTTTGTCAAACACTTGCACAAAAGGGAACCATCTAATTAAATTGTCTAATGCCAATCTATTGGAGTTTAGCTGCCCAAATGTCAAATTTTCCTTGGGAAAGTTCTGGTTAATACAATTTGTTAAAGGAATATGAAAGTAAAAATGACATTTTCATGATTCAGATAGAGCATGTAATTATAAGGGACTATTTACCTATTTTATCAAATTGATTCAATTCTCTTGTCATCCTTTGTTGAAAAGCAAACTTAGGAAGGTTCAGTAGCAGCAATACACTACTGAGAGCCAGCTGTTGATTAGTGACTGCATATTTAGAGCATGTCATTTTAAAGAGAGTTTTAAAGTTACTTATATTAACAAAAGTAGTTTGTTGTCTTGGCATCCTTTGTTGAAGAGTATACCTTAGGTAGGCTCAGAAGCACCAATGCACTACTAGAAGATAGTTGGTAATTGCTGGCTACACACAATATCCCTCTTGTCATTGCCTCAACAGATGCATTATAGCTAGATCCCAGTAATACTTTGGTTGTCTGAAGCTGACTTTAACTATGTGTTTATTCCCTTTATGGGGGTAAACAGTGTTATAGGCATATAATGCTATAAAACATTAGAGCATTTTATTTTTACACTTTTATGTCCCTTGTATCCATATGAATAAGGTTTGTATTATAACCAGAAATATGGTACAGGCTTTGTAAGAAAGTTTTCAATGGAGGCTTCCATATAGAAAATACATAACACCTAAACAATTTAGTATTGATGATACTGCATGTGAGTTGTGCACTATTTCCATCAACATAGGGTCATACAAATGGACACTGCTCACTTACATAGTAAGGGGCTGTGCACAGGCGCATAAAGTGTAAATATACAGCTACAACCCCTTAAAGGGACACTGAACCCACATTTTCTCTTCCGTGATTCAGATAGAGCATGCAATTTTAAGCAACTTTCTAATTTACTCCTATGATCAAATTTTCTTCATTCTCTTGGCATCTTTTTTTGAAAAGCAAGAATGTAAGTTTAGATGCCGGCCCATTTTTGGTGAACAACCTGGGTTGTTCTTGCTGATTGGTGGATAAATTCACATACCAATACACAAGTGCTGTCCAGGGTACTGAATCAAAAATTGCCCGACTCCTTAGCTTAGATGCCTTCTTTTTTCATATAAAGATAGCAAGAGAACTAAGAAAAATTGATAATAGGAGTAAATTAGAAAGTTGTTAAAAATTGCATGCTCTATCTGAATCATGTAAGAAAAAAAATGGGTTCAGTGTCCCTTTAAATCATAAGGCCCTGCAATACTAATTATTACAATTTCCTTTGTACAACCTCAGTAAACATCACAGTTTGTTATGTTAACAGGTTTTGTTTTATGACCCTTTAAAGAGAAAATAAAAACTTCTTATGGCGGAAGGGAACTGGGATCAAAGTTCATACTTGGGGAAAGAGATATGATGCAATGTTAAAGGGACAGTAAGCACCTTGTAATTGCAAGATTTTCTGCAGTCTTACAACCAGCATACTGGGAAACCCCAAAAATCTTCTTTTGTGATTCAGACAGAACATACAATTTAGAAAAAGGTTCCAATTTACTTCTATTATCAAATTTGCTCCGTTCCCATGGTATTCTTTGTTGAAGAGATACCTAGGTAGGTGTCTGGAGAACTACATGGCAGGGAATAGTTCAGCCATCTAGTGCTCATGCAAATGGATATCGTTGTAAAACTTCTGCAATATAGTGCTCCAGATACGTGCACACTCCTGAGCCTTTGTCCCTGCTTTTCAACAAGATACCAAGAAAACAAAGAAAAATTGTTAATAGAACTAAATTAGAAAGTTGTTTAAAAGCACATGCTTTATCTGAATCAAGACAGAAAAAAAACAGAATTTATGCTTACCTGATAAATTACTTTCTCCAACGGTGTGTCCGGTCCACGGCGTCATCCTTACTTGTGGGATATTCTCTTCCCCAACAGGAAATGGCAAAGAGCCCAGCAAAGCTGGTCACATGATCCCTCCTAGGCTCCGCCTACCCCAGTCATTCGACCGACGTACAGGAGGAAATATGCATAGGAGAAACCATATGATACCGTGGTGACTGTAGTTAGAAAAAATAATTCAACAGACCTGATTAAGAAAACCAGGGCGGGCCGTGGACCGGACACACCGTTGGAGAAAGTAATTTATCAGGTAAGCATAAATTCTGTTTTCTCCAACATAGGTGTGTCCGGTCCACGGCGTCATCCTTACTTGTGGGAACCAATACCAAAGCTTTAGGACACGGATGAAGGGAGGGAGCAAATCAGGTCACCTAAATGGAAGGCACCACGGCTTGCAAAACCTTTCTCCCAAAAATAGCCTCAGAAGAAGCAAAAGTATCAAATTTGTAAAATTTGGCAAAAGTGTGCAGTGAAGACCAAGTCGCTGCCTTACATATCTGGTCAACAGAAGCCTCGTTCTTGAAGGCCCATGTGGAAGCCACAGCCCTAGTGGAATGAGCTGTGATTCTTTCAGGAGGCTGCCGTCCGGCAGTCTCATAAGCCAATCGGATAATGCTTTTAAGCCAAAAAGAAAGAGGTAGAAGTTGCTTTTTGACCTCTCCTTTTACCAGAATAAACAACAAACAAAGAAGATGTTTGTCTGAAATCTTTAGTGGCCTCTAAATAGAATTTTAGAGCACGGACTACGTCCAAATTGTGTAACAAACGTTCCTTCTTTGAAACTGGATTCGGACACAAAGACGGTACAACTATCTCCTGGTTAATATTTTTGTTGGAAACAACTTTCGGAAGAAAACCAGGCTTAGTACGCAAAACCACCTTATCTGCATGGAACACCAGATAGGGCGGAGAACACTGCAGAGCAGATAACTCAGAAACTCTTCTAGCAGAAGAAATTGCAACCAAAAACAAAACTTTCCAAGATAATAACTTAATATCTACGGAATGTAAGGGTTCAAACGGAACCCCTTGAAGAACTGAAAGAACTAGATTAAGACTCCAGGGAGGAGTCAAAGGTCTGTAAACAGGCTTGATTCTAACCAGAGCCTGAACAAACGCTTGAACGTCTGGCACAGCTGCCAGCCTTTTGTGAAGTAAAACAGATAAAGCAGAGATCTGTCCCTTCAGAGAACTTGCAGATAATCCTTTCTCCAAACCTTCTTGTAGAAAGGCTAGAATCTTAGGAATTTTTATCTTGTTCCATGGGAATCCTTTAGATTCACACCAACAGATATATTTTTTCCATATTTTATGGTAAATTTTTCTAGTTACAGGCTTTCTAGCCTGAATCAGAGTATCTATTACAGAATCTGAAAACCCACGCTTTGATAAAATCAAGCGTTCAATCTCCAAGCAGTCAGTTGGAGGGAAACCAGATTCGGATGTTCGAATGGACCTTGAACAAGAAGGTCCTGTCTCAAAGGTAGCTTCCATGGTGGAGCCGATGACATATTCACCAGGTCTGCATACCAAGTCCTGCGTGGCCACGCAGGAGCTATCAAGATCACCGAAGCCCTCTCCTGATTGATCCTGGCTACCAGCCTGGGAATGAGAGGAAACGGTGGGAATACATAAGCTAGGTTGAAGGTCCAAGGTGCTACTAGTGCATCTACTAGAGTCGCCTTGGGATCCCTGGATCTGGACCCGTAACAAGGAACCTTGAAGTTCTGACGAGAGGCCATCAGATCCATGTCTGGAATGCCCCATAATTGAGTTATTTGGGCAAAGATTTCCGGATGGAGTTCCCACTCCCCCGGATGGAATGTCTGACGACTCAGAAAATCCGCTTCCCAATTTTCCACTCCTGGGATGTGGATTGCAGACAAGTGGCAGGAGTGATCCTCCGCCCATTGAATTATCTTGGTCACTTCCTCCATCGCCAGGGAACTCCTTGTTCCCCCCTGATGGTTGATATATGCAACAGTCGTCATGTTGTCTGATTGAAACCTTATGAATTTGGCCTTTGCTAGTTGAGGCCAAGCTTTGAGAGCATTGAATATCGCTCTCAGTTCCAGAATGTTTATCGGGAGAAGAGATTCTTCCCGAGACCATAGACCCTGAGCTTTCAGGGGTTCCCAGACCGCGCCCCAGCCCACCAGACTGGCGTCGGTCGTGACAATGACCCACTCTGGTCTGCGGAAGCTCATTCCCTGTGACAGGTTGTCCAGGATCAGCCACCAACGGAGTGAATCTCTGGTCCTTTGATCTACTTGAATCGTCGGAGACAAGTCTGTATAGTCCCCATTCCACTGTCTGAGCATGCACAGTTGTAATGGTCTTAGATGAATTCGTGCAAAAGGAACTATGTCCATTGTTGCAACCATCAATCCTATTACTTCCATGCACTGCGCTATGGAAGGACGAGGAACAGAATGAAGCACTTGACAAGAGCTTAGAAGTTTTGATTTTCTGACCTCTGTCAGAAAAATCCTCATTTCTAAGGAATCTATTATTGTTCCCAAGAAGGGAACTCTTGTTGACGGGGACAGAGAACTTTTTTCTATGTTCACTTTCCATCCGTGAGATCTGAGAAAGGCTAGGACGATGTCCGTATGAGCCTTTGCTTTTGACAGAGACGACGCTTGAATCAGGATGTCGTCCAAGTACGGTACTACTTTAGCCAAAGCGCTCTGCGCGCCACGATAGCAAACCCTGAATTTTTCGCCGCTAATCTAGCTAATTGCAAAGCGGCATCTAAAATAAAAGAGTTAGCCAATTTAAGTGCTTGAACTCTGTCCATAACCTCCTCATACGAAGATTCTTTATTGAGCGACTTTTCTAGTTCTTCGAAGCAGAAACACGCTGCCGTAGTGACAGGAACAATGCATGAAATTGGTTGTAGAAGGTAACCTTGCTGAACAAACATCTTTTTAAGCAAACCCTCTAATTTTTTATCCATAGGATCTTTGAAAGCACAACTATCTTCTATGGGAATAGTAGTGCGTTTGTTTAGAGTAGAGACCGCCCCCTCGACCTTGGGGACTGTCTGCCATAAGTCCTTTCTGGGGTCGACTATAGGAAATAATTTCTTAAATATAGGGGGAGGAACAAAAGGTATGCCGGGCCTTTCCCACTCCTTATTTACTATGTCCGCCACCCGCTTGGGTATAGGAAAAGCATCGGGGGGCACCGGAACCTCTAGGAACTTGTCCATCTTACATAATTTCTCTGGAATGACCAAATTGTTACAATCATCCAGAGTAGATAATACCTCCTTAAGCAGTGCGCGGAGATGTTCTAATTTAAATTTAAATGTTACAACATCAGGTTCAGCTTGTTGAGAAATTTTTCCTGAATCTGAAATTTCTCCCTCAGACAAAACCTCCCTCCTGGCCCCTTCAGATTGGTGTGAGGGTATGTCAGAACCGTTATCATCAGCGTCCTCTTGCTCTTCAGTGTTTAAAACAGAGCAATCGCGCTTTCTCTGATAAGTAGGCATTTTAGATAAAATGTTTGCAATAGAATTATCCATAACAGCCGTTAATTGTTGCATGGTAATAAGTATTGGCGCACTAGATGTACTAGGGGCCTCTTGTGTGGGCAAAACTGGTGTAGACACAGAAGGGGATGATGCAGTACCATGCTTACTCCCCTCATTTGAGGAATCATCTTGGGCAATATCATTATCTGTGGCATCATTGTCCCTACTTTGTTTGGACACTATGTCACAATCATCACATATATTTAAATGGGGAGAAACCTTGGCTTTCATACATATAGAACATCGCTTATCTGATGGCTCAGACATGTTAAACAGGCTTAAACTAGTCAACAAAGCACAAAAAACGTTTTAAAATAAAACCGTTACTGTCACTTTAAATTTTAAACAGAACACACTTTATTACTGAATATGTGAAAAAGCATGAAGGAATTGTTCAAAATTCACCAAAATTTCACCACAGTGTCTTAAAGCCTTAAAAGTATTGCACACCAAATTTGAAAGCTTTAACCCTTAAAATAACGGAACCGGAGCCGTTTTTACATTTAACCCCTATACAGTCCCAGGTATCCGCTTTGCTGAGACCCAACCAAGCCCAGAGGGGAATACGATACCAAATGACGCCTTCTATAAGCTTTTTCAGTGGTTCTCACACATGCATCTGCATGCCTTGCTTTCCAAAAACAACTGCGCATTAGTGGCGCGAAAATGAGGCTCTGCCTATGACTAGAAAAGGCCCCCATCTGAAAAAGGTGTCCAATACAGTGCCTGACGTTTTTTAACAACAATCCCCAAGATTATAATAACTATTAAGAGTTATAATCTGCCAAATATGCTTAGCAAAGTAATCGTTTTAGCCCAGAAAAATGTCTACCAGTTTTATAAGCCCTTATAAAGCCCTTTATTCTTTTACTTAATCTAAGAAAATGGCTTACCGGTCCCCATAGGGGAAATGACAGCCTTCCAGCATTACAAAGTCTTGTTAGAAATGTGGCCAGTCATACCTCAAGCAGAAAAGTCTGCCAACTGTTTCCCCCAACTGAAGTTACTTCATCTCAACAGTCCTGTGTGGAAACAGCAATCGATTTTAGTAACGTTTGCTAAAATCATCTTCCTCTTACAAACAGAAATCTTCATCTCTTTTCTGTTTCAGAGTAAATAGTACATACCAGCACTATTTAAAAATAACAAACACTTGATTGAAGGATAAAAACTACATTTAAACACTAAAAAACTCTTAACCATCTCCGTGGAGATGTTGCCGGTGCAACGGCAAAGAGAATGACTGGGGTAGGCGGAGCCTAGGAGGGATCATGTGACCAGCTTTGCTGGGCTCTTTGCCATTTCCTGTTGGGGAAGAGAATATCCCACAAGTAAGGATGACGCCGTGGACCGGACACACCTATGTTGGAGAAAATTGAGTTTCATATCCCCTTTGGTTGCTAAGCCATTTCCCACCTGTGTGCTAAGCTGGTTTTGAGCTTTTTGTTGCAGTTCACGTTTAAAGACTTTTAGAAGTAAAGTTTGTGTGAATAAACTATACAAACTATATATTGTTTTTTTCAGCAGACCCAGTAGATTCAAAATATACCATTATTATATGTGTATGTATCATCAGGTTTAAAAAATAGCGCGTAAAATGTGAAAAAGTGTATTTTTTTTTTACTCCTGACTCAAATAATAATAATAATAATAATATGTAATCATCAAAACCTATGTGAATAAATATTTGTAGTGGGTAACCTGTCTGAAATAAGCAGAAATTAAGAATATTTCACGGTTTCCCCCCCACTGTTTTATTGCAGGCATGTCAATTTGATAAATTATCAAAAACAGCATCTTAGAATTTACCGTACTGTTTTCAGCAATTAAACAGTTCTAGCCACCTGAGAAATTAAAAACAGAATTTATGTTTACCTGATAAATTTCTTTCTCCAACGGTGTGTCCGGTCCACGGCGTCATCCTTACTTGTGGGATATTCTCTTCCCCAACAGGAAATGGCAAAGAGCCCAGCAAAGCTGGTCACATGATCCCTCCTAGGCTCCGCCTACCCCAGTCATTCGACCGACGTTAAGGAGGAATATTTGCATAGGAGAAACCATATGGTACCGTGGTGACTGTAGTTAAAGAAAATAAAATATCAGACCTGATTAAAAAAACCAGGGCGGGCCGTGGACCGGACACACCGTTGGAGAAAGAAATTTATCAGGTAAACATAAATTCTGTTTTCTCCAACATAGGTGTGTCCGGTCCACGGCGTCATCCTTACTTGTGGGAACCAATACCAAAGCTTTAGGACACGGATGAAGGGAGGGAGCAAATCAGGTCACCTAAATGGAAGGCACCACGGCTTGCAAAACCTTTCTCCCAAAAATAGCCTCAGAAGAAGCAAAAGTATCAAACTTGTAAAATTTGGTAAAAGTGTGCAGTGAAGACCAAGTCGCTGCCCTACATATCTGATCAACAGAAGCCTCGTTCTTGAAGGCCCATGTGGAAGCCACAGCCCTAGTGGAATGAGCTGTGATTCTTTCGGGAGGCTGCCGTCCGGCAGTCTCGTAAGCCAATCTGATGATGCTTTTAATCCAAAAAGAGAGAGAGGTAGAAGTTGCTTTTTGACCTCTCCTTTTACCTGAATAAACAACAAACAAGGAAGATGTTTGTCTAAAATCCTTTGTAGCATCTAAATAGAATTTTAGAGCGCGAACAACATCCAAATTGTGCAACAAACGTTCCTTCTTTGAAACTGGTTTTGGACACAGAGAAGGTACGATAATCTCCTGGTTAATGTTTTTGTTAGAAACAACTTTTGGAAGAAAACCAGGTTTAGTACGTAAAACCACCTTATCTGCATGGAACACCAGATAAGGAGGAGAACACTGCAGAGCAGATAATTCTGAGACTCTTCTAGCAGAAGAAATCGCAACTAAAAACAAAACTTTCCAAGATAATAACTTAATATCAACGGAATGTAAGGGTTCAAACGGAACCCCCTGAAGAACTGAAAGAACTAAATTGAGACTCCAAGGAGGAGTCAAAGGTTTGTAAACAGGCTTGATTCTAACCAGAGCCTGAACAAAGGCTTGAACATCTGGCACAGCTGCCAGCTTTTTGTGAAGTAATACCGACAAGGCAGAAATCTGTCCCTTCAGGGAACTTGCAGATAATCCTTTTTCCAATCCTTCTTGAAGGAAGGATAGAATCCTAGGAATCTTAACCTTGTCCCAAGGGAATCCTTTAGATTCACACCAACAGATATATTTTTTCCAAATTTTATGGTAAATCTTTCTAGTCACAGGCTTTCTGGCCTGAACAAGAGTATCGATAACAGAATCTGAGAATCCTCGCTTCGATAAAATCAAGCGTTCAATCTCCAAGCAGTCAGCTGGAGTGAAACCAGATTCGGATGTTCGAACGGACCCTGAACAAGAAGGTCTCGTCTCAAAGGTAGCTTCCAAGGTGGAGCCGATGACATATTCACCAGATCTGCATACCAAGTCCTGCGTGGCCACGCAGGAGCTATCAAGATCACCGACGCCCTCTCCTGCTTGATCCTGGCTATCAGCCTGGGGATGAGAGGAAATGGCGGGAACACATAAGCTAGTTTGAAGGTCCAAGGTGCTACTAGTGCATCCACTAGAGCCGCCTTGGTTTCCGGATGGAGTTCCCACTCCCCCGGATGCAATGTCTGCCGACTCAGAAAATCCGCTTCCCAATTTTCCACTCCTGGGATGTGGATAGCAGACAGGTGGCAGGAGTGAGACTCCGCCCAAAGAATAATTTTGGTTACTTCTTCCATCGCTAGGGAACTCCTTGTTCCCCCCTGATGGTTGATGTACGCAACAGTCGTCATGTTGTCTGATTGAAACCGTATGAACCTGGTCCTCGCAAGCTGGGGCCAGGCCTGGAGAGCATTGAATATCGCTCTCAGTTCCAGAATATTTATCGGTAGAAGAGATTCTTCCCGAGACCAAAGACCCTGAGCTTTCAGGGATCCCCAGACCGCGCCCCAGCCTATCAGACTGGCGTCGGTCGTGACAATGACCCACTCTGGTCTGTGGAACATCATCCCTTGAGACAGATTGTCCAGGGACAGCCACCAACGGAGTGAGTCTCTGGTTCTCTGATTTACTTGTATCTTCGGAGACAAGTCTGTATAGTCCCCATTCCACTGACTGAGCATGCACAGTTGTAATGGTCTTAGATGAATGCGCGCAAAAGGAACTATGTCCATCGCCGCCACCATCAACCCGATCACTTCCATGCACTGAGCTATGGAAGGAAGAGGAACGGAATGAAGTATCCGACAAGAGTCCAGAAGCTTTGTTTTTCTGGCCTCTGTTAGAAAGATCCTCATTTCTAAGGAGTCTATAATTGTTCCCAAGAAGGGAACCCTTGTTGACGGGGATAGAGAACTCTTTTCCACGTTCACTTTCCAGCCGTGAGATCTGAGAAAGGCCAGGACAATGTCCGTGTGAGCCTTTGCTTGAGGAAGGGACGACGCTTGAATCAGAATGTCGTCCAGGTAAGGTACTACTGCAATGCCCCTTGGTCTTAGCACCGCTAGAAGGGACCCTAGTACCTTTGTGAAAATCCTTGGAGCAGTGGCTAATCCGAAAGGAAGCGCCACGAACTGGTAATGTTTGTCCAGGAATGCAAACCTTAGGAACCGATGATGTTCCTTGTGGATAGGAATATGTAGATACGCATCCTTTAAATCCACCGTGGTCATGAATTGACCTTCCTGGATGGAAGGAAGGATAGTTCGAATGGTTTCCATCTTGAACGATGGGACCTTGAGAAATTTGTTTAAGATCTTGAGATCTAGGATTGGTCTGAACGTTCCCTCTTTTTTGGGAACTATGAACAGATTGGAGTAGAACCCCATCCCTTGTTCTCTTAATGGAACAGGATGAATCACTCCCATTTTTAACAGGTCTTCTACACAATGTAAGAACGCCTGTCTTTTTATGTGGTCTGAAGACAACTGCGACCTGTGGAACCTCCCCCTTGGGGGAAGTCCCTTGAATTCCAGAAGATAACCCTGGGAGACTATTTCTAGCGCCCAAGGATCCAGAACATCTCTTGCCCAAGCCTGAGCGAAGAGAGAGAGTCTGCCCCCCACCAGATCCGGTCCCGGATCGGGGGCCAATATTTCATGCTGTCTTGGTAGCAGTGGCAGGTTTCTTGGCCTGCTTTCCCTTGTTCCAGCCTTGCATTGGTCTCCAAGCTGGCTTGGCCTGAGAAGTATTACCCTCTTGCTTAGAGGACGTAGCACCTTGGGCTGGTCCGTTTTTACGAAAGGGACGAAAATTAGGTCTATTTTTTGCCTTGAAGGGCCGATCCTGAGGAAGGGCGTGGCCCTTACCCCCAGTGATATCAGAGATAATCTCTTTCAAGTCAGGACCAAACAGCGTTTTCCCCTTGAAAGGAATGTTTAGTAGCTTGTTCTTGGAAGACGCATCAGCCGACCAAGATTTCAACCAAAGCGCTCTGCGCGCCACAATAGCAAACCCAGAGTTCTTAGCCGCTAACTTAGCCAATTGCAAAGAGGCGTCTAGAGTGAAAGAATTAGCCAATTTGAGAGCATTGATTCTGTCCATAATCTCCTCATAAGGAGGAGAGTCACTATCGAGCACCTTAAGCAGTTCATCAAACCAGAAATATGCGGCAGTAGTGACAGGGACAATGCATGAAATGGGTTGTAGAAGGTAACCCTGCTGAACAAACATCTTTTTAAGCAAACCTTCTAATTTTTTATCCATAGGATCTTTGAAAGCACAACTATCCTCTATGGGAATAGTGGTGCGTTTGTTTAAAGTAGAAACCGCTCCCTCGACCTTGGGGACTGACTGCCATAAGTCCTTTCTGGGGTCGACCATAGGAAACAATTTTTTAAATATGGGGGGAGGGACGAAAGGAATACCGGGCCTTTCCCATTCTTTATTAACAATGTCCGCCACCCGCTTGGGTATAGGAAAAGCTTCTGGGAGCCCCGGCACCTCTAGGAACTTGTCCATTTTACATAGTTTCTCTGGGATGACTAAATTTTCACAATCATCCAGAGTGGATAATACCTCCTTAAGCAAAATGCGGAGATGTTCCAATTTAAATTTAAATGTAATCACATCAGATTCAGCCTGCTGAGAAATGTTCCCTAAATCAGTAATTTCTCCCTCAGACAAAACCTCCCTGGCCCCCTCAGATTGGGTTAGGGGCCCTTCAGAGATATTAATATCAGCGTCGTCATGCTCTTCAGTAACTAAAACAGAGCAGCCACGCTTACGCTGACAAGGGTTCATTTTGGCTAAAATGTTTTTGACAGAATTATCCATTACAGCCGTTAATTGTTGCATAGTAAGGAGTATTGGCGCGCTAGATGTACTAGGGGCCTCCTGAGTGGGCAAGACTCGTGTAGACGAAGGAGGGAATGATGCAGTACCATGCTTACTCCCCTCACTTGAGGAATCATCTTGGGCATCATTGTCATTATCACATAAATCACATTTATTTAAATGAATAGGAATTCTGGCTTCCCCACATTCAGAACACAGTCTATCTGGTAGTTCAGACATGTTAAACAGGCATAAACTTGATCAGAAAGTACAAAAAACGTTTTAAAATAAAACCGTTACTGTCACTTTAAATTTTAAACTGAACACACTTTATTACTGCAATTGCGAAAAAACATGAAGGAATTGTTCAAAATTCACCAAATTTTCACCACAGCGTCTTAAAGCCTTGAAAATATTGCACACCAATTTTGGAAGCTTTAACCCTTAAAATAACGGAACCGGAGCCGTTTTAAGCTTTAAACCCCTTTACAGTCCCTGGTATCTGCTTTGCTGAGACCCAACCAAACCCAAAGGGGAATACGATACCAAATGACGCCTTCAGAAGTCTTTTATAAGTATCAGAGCTCCTCTCACATGCGACTGCATGCCATGCCTCTCAAAAACAAGTGCGCAACACCGGCGCGAAAATGAGACTCTGCCTATGCTTTGGGAAAGCCCCTAAAGAATAAGGTGTCTAAAACAGTGCCTGCCGATATTATTATATCAAAATACCCAGATAAAATGATTCCTCAAGGCTAAATATGTGTTAATAATCAATCGATTTAGCCCAGAAAAAGTCTACAGTTTAAATAAGCCCTTGTGAAGCCCTTATTTACAATCGTAATAAACATGGCTTACCGGATCCCATAGGGAAAATGACAGCTTCCAGCATTACATCGTCTTGTTAGAATGTGTCATACCTCAAGCAGCAAAGGACTGCAAACTGTTCCCCCAACTGAAGTTAATTGCTCTCAACAGTCCTGTGTGGAACAGCCATGGATTTTAGTTACGGTTGCTAAAATCATTTTCCTCATACAAACAGAATTCTTCATCTCTTTTCTGTTTCTGAGTAAATAGTACGTACCAGCACTATTTGAAAATAACAAACTCTTGATTGAATAATGAAAAACTACAGTTAAACACTAAAAAACTCTAAGCCATCTCCGTGGAGATGTTGCCTGTACAACGGCAAAGAGAATGACTGGGGTAGGCGGAGCCTAGGAGGGATCATGTGACCAGCTTTGCTGGGCTCTTTGCCATTTCCTGTTGGGGAAGAGAATATCCCACAAGTAAGGATGACGCCGTGGACCGGACACACCTATGTTGGAGAAATGTGTACTTGTTTATTTAATGAATCTTAGTTTCCCAGGTTTCTACAGCTGTCTGAAACAAAAAGTTGAAAGGCTATTTTTCTGATTTTTAGATTGCCATGTCTGCAATTAAACAGTTCTAGCCACTTGAAAAATTAAAATATGGTACACAAAGCACACATTTGTAGAAAGTACACCCTTTGGTGCATCAAATTAGGGGCTACATGTACAGTATCTCTAGCACATAATTGAGGTGAGCAACAATTAATGGAATATGGTGCTTTGCATAACAAATATTTTATTTTTAGCAAAAAGCCATATTCCACTTATTATTACATTGTCTATTTTTGTGCTAGCAATACTTGTAGCCCCCCATTTGATGCGTCAAGCGGTGAACTTTCCAAAAATCAAAATTTATGCTTATTTGATAAATGTATGTATTTTCAGATATGGTGAGCCCAGGGGATCAATTACTGTTGGGAATATCACTCCTGGCCAGCAGGAGGAGGCAAAGAGCACCACAGCAAAGCTGTTAAGTATCACTTCCCTTCCCACAATCACCAGTAATTTGACCAAAGGAAAATGGAGAAAAAGAAGCAACACAAGGTGTAGAGCTGCCTGAGGTTTAGACAAAAATAACTGTCTTAAAATAAAGAGCAGGGCCGTGGACTCACCATGTTCGGAAATAAATTTATCAGATAAGCATAAATTTTGTTTTCTTTCCTAAGATATGGTGAGTCCACAGGATCATCAATTACTGTTGGGAATCAATACCCAAGCTAGAGGACACAGATGATTAGGGAGGGACAAGACCGGGAACCTAAACAGAAGGCAGCACCGCTTAAAGAAACTTTCTCCCAAAGGAAGCTTCAACCGAGGCAAAAGTATCAAATTTATAAAATTTGGAAAAATTATGCAAAGAGGACCAAGTTGCAGCCTTGCAAATCTGTTCCACAGAGGCCTCTTTTTTTAAAGCCCAGGAAGAAGAAACAGCCCTAGTGGAATGAGCTGCAATTATCTCAGGAGGCTGCTGTCCAGCAGTCTCATAAGCCAAACTAATTATACTTCTCAACCAGAGAGAAAGAGAAGTAGCAGTAGCTTTCTATCCTTTACGTTTCCCAGAGAAACAAATACACAGGGCAGAAGACTGGCAAAAATTCTTAGTCGCCTGTAAATAGAACTTAAGAGCACGCACAACATCCAAGTTGTGCAATAACTGTTCCTTATGAGGAGGATTAGGACATAGTGAAGTAGCAACAATCTCCGAAACACCTTTTAGAAGGAAACCTAATTTAGTACGAATAACCGCCTTATTGGCATGAAAGATAAAATATGGCAAATCACACTGCAAAGCTGAGAGTTCCGAGACTCTCCAAGCAGAAGAGATAGCAATAAGAATAACAACTTAATATCTATGGTATGCAATGGCTCAAACGGAGACTGATGCAAAACCTTAAGAGCAAGGTTAATAGTCCAAGAAAGAGCAACAGACTTAAATACAGGCCTGATTCTGACTAAGGCCTGACAAAAAGATTGCACATCTGGCATGCCCACCAGATAGATAATGCAGAAATCTGACCCTTCATGGTACTGACTGACAAACCCTTCTCCAGACCTTACTGGAGAAAGGACAAAATCCTAGGAAACCTGACCCTACTCCAAGAGTAGCCCTTGGATTCACACCAATAAAGATATTTACGGTCTTTCTATGAACAAGATTTGGATGGAAGAAGGGACCCTGAATCAGAAGGTCCTACCTCAGAGGCAGTCTCCAAGGGGGGAGAGACGACATCTACACTAGGCCTGCATACCAGATCCTGCAAGGCCACGCAGGGGCTATTAAAATCACAGAGGCTCTCTCTTGTTTGATACGAGCAATGACTTGTGGAAGAAGAGCAAACGGAGGAAACCAGTATGCCAGGCTGAAATCCCAAAGAACCACCAGAGCATCTATCAGAGCATCCTGTGGATCTCTAGATCACCTCCTCCTTGCACTGAAGGCAAAGAGAATGACTGGGGATTGTGGAAGGGAAGTGATACTTAACAGCTCTTTGCCTCCTCCTTCTGGCCAGGAGTGATATTCCCAACAGTAATTGATGATCCCGTGGACTCACCATATCTTAGGAAAGAAATGTGTACTTTATTTAATGTATCTTAAATTCTCAGGTGCCTACAGCTGTCTGATTGCAGACATAACCCCCCGTAAAGTTGAAAGACTATTTAAAAAATAATAATAACAGAATTTATGTTTACCTGATAAATTTCTTTCTCCAACGGTGTGTCCGGTCCACGGCGTCATCCTTACTTGTGGGATATTCTCTTCCCCAACAGGAAATGGCAAAGAGCCCAGCAAAGCTGGTCACATGATCCCTCCTAGGCTCCGCCTACCCCAGTCATTCGACCGACGTTAAGGAGGAATATTTGCATAGGAGAAACCATATGGTACCGTGGTGACTGTAGTTAAAGAAAATAAAATATCAGACCTGATTAAAAAAACCAGGGCGGGCCGTGGACCGGACACACCGTTGGAGAAAGAAATTTATCAGGTAAACATAAATTCTGTTTTCTCCAACATAGGTGTGTCCGGTCCACGGCGTCATCCTTACTTGTGGGAACCAATACCAAAGCTTTAGGACACGGATGAAGGGAGGGAGCAAATCAGGTCACCTAAATGGAAGGCACCACGGCTTGCAAAACCTTTCTCCCAAAAATAGCCTCAGAAGAAGCAAAAGTATCAAACTTGTAAAATTTGGTAAAAGTGTGCAGTGAAGACCAAGTCGCTGCCCTACATATCTGATCAACAGAAGCCTCGTTCTTGAAGGCCCATGTGGAAGCCACAGCCCTAGTGGAATGAGCTGTGATTCTTTCGGGAGGCTGCCGTCCGGCAGTCTCGTAAGCCAATCTGATGATGCTTTTAATCCAAAAAGAGAGAGAGGTAGAAGTTGCTTTTTGACCTCTCCTTTTACCTGAATAAACAACAAACAAGGAAGATGTTTGTCTAAAATCCTTTGTAGCATCTAAATAGAATTTTAGAGCGCGAACAACATCCAAATTGTGCAACAAACGTTCCTTCTTTGAAACTGGTTTTGGACACAGAGAAGGTACGATAATCTCCTGGTTAATGTTTTTGTTAGAAACAACTTTTGGAAGAAAACCAGGTTTAGTACGTAAAACCACCTTATCTGCATGGAACACCAGATAAGGAGGAGAACACTGCAGAGCAGATAATTCTGAGACTCTTCTAGCAGAAGAAATCGCAACTAAAAACAAAACTTTCCAAGATAATAACTTAATATCAACGGAATGTAAGGGTTCAAACGGAACCCCCTGAAGAACTGAAAGAACTAAATTGAGACTCCAAGGAGGAGTCAAAGGTTTGTAAACAGGCTTGATTCTAACCAGAGCCTGAACAAAGGCTTGAACATCTGGCACAGCTGCCAGCTTTTTGTGAAGTAATACCGACAAGGCAGAAATCTGTCCCTTCAGGGAACTTGCAGATAATCCTTTTTCCAATCCTTCTTGAAGGAAGGATAGAATCCTAGGAATCTTAACCTTGTCCCAAGGGAATCCTTTAGATTCACACCAACAGATATATTTTTTCCAAATTTTGTGGTAAATCTTTCTAGTCACAGGCTTTCTGGCCTGAACAAGAGTATCGATAACAGAATCTGAGAATCCTCGCTTCGATAAAATCAAGCGTTCAATCTCCAAGCAGTCAGCTGGAGTGAAACCAGATTCGGATGTTCGAACGGACCCTGAACAAGAAGGTCTCGTCTCAAAGGTAGCTTCCAAGGTGGAGCCGATGACATATTCACCAGATCTGCATACCAAGTCCTGCGTGGCCACGCAGGAGCTATCAAGATCACCGACGCCCTCTCCTGCTTGATCCTGGCTATCAGCCTGGGGATGAGAGGAAATGGCGGGAACACATAAGCTAGTTTGAAGGTCCAAGGTGCTACTAGTGCATCCACTAGAGCCGCCTTGGGATCCCTGGATCTGGCCCCGTAGCAAGGAACTTTGAAGTTCTGACGAGAGGCCATCAGATCCATGTCTGGAATGCCCCACAGGTGAGTGACTTGGGCAAAGATTTCCGGATGGAGTTCCCACTCCCCCGGATGCAATGTCTGCCGACTCAGAAAATCCGCTTCCCAATTTTCCACTCCTGGGATGTGGATAGCAGACAGGTGGCAGGAGTGAGACTCCGCCCAAAGAATAATTTTGGTTACTTCTTCCATCGCTAGGGAACTCCTTGTTCCCCCCTGATGGTTGATGTACGCAACAGTCGTCATGTTGTCTGATTGAAACCGTATGAACCTGGTCCTCGCAAGCTGGGGCCAGGCCTGGAGAGCATTGAATATCGCTCTCAGTTCCAGAATATTTATCGGTAGAAGAGATTCTTCCCGAGACCAAAGACCCTGAGCTTTCAGGGATCCCCAGACCGCGCCCCAGCCTATCAGACTGGCGTCGGTCGTGACAATGACCCACTCTGGTCTGTGGAACATCATCCCTTGAGACAGATTGTCCAGGGACAGCCACCAACGGAGTGAGTCTCTGGTTCTCTGATTTACTTGTATCTTCGGAGACAAGTCTGTATAGTCCCCATTCCACTGACTGAGCATGCACAGTTGTAATGGTCTTAGATGAATGCGCGCAAAAGGAACTATGTCCATCGCCGCCACCATCAACCCGATCACTTCCATGCACTGAGCTATGGAAGGAAGAGGAACGGAATGAAGTATCCGACAAGAGTCCAGAAGCTTTGTTTTTCTGGCCTCTGTTAGAAAGATCCTCATTTCTAAGGAGTCTATAATTGTTCCCAAGAAGGGAACCCTTGTTGACGGGGATAGAGAACTCTTTTCCACGTTCACTTTCCAGCCGTGAGATCTGAGAAAGGCCAGGACAATGTCCGTGTGAGCCTTTGCTTGAGGAAGGGACGACGCTTGAATCAGAATGTCGTCCAGGTAAGGTACTACTGCAATGCCCCTTGGTCTTAGCACCGCTAGAAGGGACCCTAGTACCTTTGTGAAAATCCTTGGAGCAGTGGCTAATCCGAAAGGAAGCGCCACGAACTGGTAATGTTTGTCCAGGAATGCAAACCTTAGGAACCGATGATGTTCCTTGTGGATAGGAATATGTAGATACGCATCCTTTAAATCCACCGTGGTCATGAATTGACCTTCCTGGATGGAAGGAAGGATAGTTCGAATGGTTTCCATCTTGAACGATGGGACCTTGAGAAATTTGTTTAAGATCTTGAGATCTAGGATTGGTCTGAACGTTCCCTCTTTTTTGGGAACTATGAACAGATTGGAGTAGAACCCCATCCCTTGTTCTCTTAATGGAACAGGATGAATCACTCCCATTTTTAACAGGTCTTCTACACAATGTAAGAACGCCTGTCTTTTTATGTGGTCTGAAGACAACTGCGACCTGTGGAACCTCCCCCTTGGGGGAAGTCCCTTGAATTCCAGAAGATAACCCTGGGAGACTATTTCTAGCGCCCAAGGATCCAGAACATCTCTTGCCCAAGCCTGAGCGAAGAGAGAGAGTCTGCCCCCCACCAGATCCGGTCCCGGATCGGGGGCCAATATTTCATGCTGTCTTGGTAGCAGTGGCAGGTTTCTTGGCCTGCTTTCCCTTGTTCCAGCCTTGCATTGGTCTCCAAGCTGGCTTGGCCTGAGAAGTATTACCCTCTTGCTTAGAGGACGTAGCACCTTGGGCTGGTCCGTTTTTACGAAAGGGACGAAAATTAGGTCTATTTTTTGCCTTGAAGGGCCGATCCTGAGGAAGGGCGTGGCCCTTACCCCCAGTGATATCAGAGATAATCTCTTTCAAGTCAGGACCAAACAGCGTTTTCCCCTTGAAAGGAATGTTTAGTAGCTTGTTCTTGGAAGACGCATCAGCCGACCAAGATTTCAACCAAAGCGCTCTGCGCGCCACAATAGCAAACCCAGAGTTCTTAGCCGCTAACTTAGCCAATTGCAAAGAGGCGTCTAGAGTGAAAGAATTAGCCAATTTGAGAGCATTGATTCTGTCCATAATCTCCTCATAAGGAGGAGAGTCACTATCGAGCACCTTAAGCAGTTCATCAAACCAGAAATATGCGGCAGTAGTGACAGGGACAATGCATGAAATGGGTTGTAGAAGGTAACCCTGCTGAACAAACATCTTTTTAAGCAAACCTTCTAATTTTTTATCCATAGGATCTTTGAAAGCACAACTATCCTCTATGGGAATAGTGGTGCGTTTGTTTAAAGTAGAAACCGCTCCCTCGACCTTGGGGACTGACTGCCATAAGTCCTTTCTGGGGTCGACCATAGGAAACAATTTTTTAAATATGGGGGGAGGGACGAAAGGAATACCGGGCCTTTCCCATTCTTTATTAACAATGTCCGCCACCCGCTTGGGTATAGGAAAAGCTTCTGGGAGCCCCGGCACCTCTAGGAACTTGTCCATTTTACATAGTTTCTCTGGGATGACTAAATTTTCACAATCATCCAGAGTGGATAATACCTCCTTAAGCAAAATGCGGAGATGTTCCAATTTAAATTTAAATGTAATCACATCAGATTCAGCCTGCTGAGAAATGTTCCCTAAATCAGTAATTTCTCCCTCAGACAAAACCTCCCTGGCCCCCTCAGATTGGGTTAGGGGCCCTTCAGAGATATTAATATCAGCGTCGTCATGCTCTTCAGTAACTAAAACAGAGCAGCCACGCTTACGCTGACAAGGGTTCATTTTGGCTAAAATGTTTTTGACAGAATTATCCATTACAGCCGTTAATTGTTGCATAGTAAGGAGTATTGGCGCGCTAGATGTACTAGGGGCCTCCTGAGTGGGCAAGACTCGTGTAGACGAAGGAGGGAATGATGCAGTACCATGCTTACTCCCCTCACTTGAGGAATCATCTTGGGCATCATTGTCATTATCACATAAATCACATTTATTTAAATGAATAGGAATTCTGGCTTCCCCACATTCAGAACACAGTCTATCTGGTAGTTCAGACATGTTAAACAGGCATAAACTTGATCAGAAAGTACAAAAAACGTTTTAAAATAAAACCGTTACTGTCACTTTAAATTTTAAACTGAACACACTTTATTACTGCAATTGCGAAAAAACATGAAGGAATTGTTCAAAATTCACCAAATTTTCACCACAGCGTCTTAAAGCCTTGAAAATATTGCACACCAATTTTGGAAGCTTTAACCCTTAAAATAACGGAACCGGAGCCGTTTTAAGCTTTAAACCCCTTTACAGTCCCTGGTATCTGCTTTGCTGAGACCCAACCAAACCCAAAGGGGAATACGATACCAAATGACGCCTTCAGAAGTCTTTTATAAGTATCAGAGCTCCTCTCACATGCGACTGCATGCCATGCCTCTCAAAAACAAGTGCGCAACACCGGCGCGAAAATGAGACTCTGCCTATGCTTTGGGAAAGCCCCTAAAGAATAAGGTGTCTAAAACAGTGCCTGCCGATATTATTATATCAAAATACCCAGATAAAATGATTCCTCAAGGCTAAATATGTGTTAATAATCAATCGATTTAGCCCAGAAAAAGTCTACAGTTTAAATAAGCCCTTGTGAAGCCCTTATTTACAATCGTAATAAACATGGCTTACCGGATCCCATAGGGAAAATGACAGCTTCCAGCATTACATCGTCTTGTTAGAATGTGTCATACCTCAAGCAGCAAGGGACTGCAAACTGTTCCCCCAACTGAAGTTAATTGCTCTCAACAGTCCTGTGTGGAACAGCCATGGATTTTAGTTACGGTTGCTAAAATCATTTTCCTCATACAAACAGAATTCTTCATCTCTTTTCTGTTTCTGAGTAAATAGTACGTACCAGCACTATTTGAAAATAACAAACTCTTGATTGAATAATGAAAAACTACAGTTAAACACTAAAAAACTCTAAGCCATCTCCGTGGAGATGTTGCCTGTACAACGGCAAAGAGAATGACTGGGGTAGGCGGAGCCTAGGAGGGATCATGTGACCAGCTTTGCTGGGCTCTTTGCCATTTCCTGTTGGGGAAGAGAATATCCCACAAGTAAGGATGACGCCGTGGACCGGACACACCTATGTTGGAGAAAATTTAATTCTCTTTACAAAATAAATAGATATTTTTATGTTTAAATCATTTTTATTAATAAATTCTTTGTACATAAGCCAAACAAAAAAGAAAGTTTTCTTCATGAGTTATACAAAGAAGAAATTATTTCCTCCCATCCGATTTTCCAAAGGAGCAAGGAGTAAACAAATTAACATTTTGGAGGAAAGCAACTTTAACGCAGTCTTACAACTTTTCCCCCATCACCTCCCCATATATCTAAACACCCATCATACCTTTGGGAATTTCACTATTGGATGCCGTGGACCATGGGAAGATAATCAAGTTACATATTCCAGTAATTGGTTCTCCACCAGTGGATTCACCAATAGAACAGTAATTTCTTATCTGACTATTAAATAGATATTTTTAAAGGAATTATGTCGCTAGAAAATATGTTTTTTATTGCAAAAAAAAGTTTTAAAAGATGGAGAGAGCTGCGTAAACATGGTGTTTTACTCATCTTCCACGCACGCTAAAAGGGCAGATTATAAAAATATAAAAAATGTTAAAAGCATTCCTCTATCATTTATTAATTTGTAACATTATCCAAGAGATCATGGGATTACAAATATAATATGTGTCCGTATTGTAAAAGGCAATGCGACATTTGTTAGCTAGGTGATCACTGCGGTAATGCGAGTTACCACAGTGATCATTTAGCAATAAACAACTTTATTTTTAGAATATGTATTTTGGGGGTCTCTAAGCAATTTTGATCTGTATTTATGTGCCTTTAGAGACCACCAAATCGAATTTATATTAAAATCTTTTGCTATCTCTTTACATGGACAGTAAACACCTTCCAATTTTTTCTGCATTCCTGTGATAAAATAACATTGTGAGTGTCAAATTATTTGGAATGCATTAATATTTTATTTGCTGCAACTGTTTTTCAATAACCAAACTCCACAACCACTTGTCTTAACTGGAGAAGCCAAGCCAAACTTTTTATTGGAGTAGTCACATCTAGCCACTGTCATTCTGTTAGGAAACTCTCCATAGTTTTGAAATTCATTACCAGATTAACCTTGCTGTTGCCAATTAGGGATGAATTTCTGGCAAGGTTAGGTTTGTGAACTTCCAGTTCTTAGAAAACTCACAAAGGGACCGTAAACAGCTTGAGATTGTAATATAAAATATTTAAATTATGCATTCATTGTTCAACAACTTTGCAAAATTCTTTATTTTCCAACAACTGTCAGATTAAATTAAAAGAAATATGCATACTTTAGGATTTTACATTACAATCTTAAAGTGTTCACAGTCTCTTTAATGATATTTTTAGAGGGCATTTTAAAGTACCTTACAGTTGTTGTTTTTTTAAAATGGATGTTCCTGTACCGAGAAAAAAAATGCAGAACTGTGAGTCATGTGACTGCCCAGGAATAGTCCTTATCAGTCAATGAGTAATTGATCCTATGGGTGAGCTGTGCACAAAAAATTAAACGTCCTGCTACTTGCAAAATAAATGTATTTAATCCGCTATCTGCATTTATCATTGCACACGAGTGCTCATGTGCAACCCCACCCCCTGCCTGCGTGCAGCCAATCACATGGGGGGCAGGGGCTATTAAAGGGACATTATACACATTTTTTCTTTGCATAAATGTTTTGTAGATGATCTATTTATATAGCCTATAAAGTTTTTTTTTAAATAAATGTAAAGTTTTGCTTATTTTTAAATAACATTGCTCTGATTTTCAGACTCCTGACCAAGCCCCAAAGCTTTATGTGAGTACCGTCACCTACCTTCTCCAGCTTGCTCCTGTTTGTGTAAAGAGTCTTTTCATATGCAAAAGAAGGGGGAGGGGGGGAGTGTCTTATTTGCCACTTGCAGTGGGCTTTCCAGCTACCTTTTCAACGGAGCTAAACTGAGAGCTTCTAAGTAAGTTTTTAAACAGTTTTATACTGGATTTTTATATCAGTATCTGTGCATCTTATTCTTTATAGTAATGTCTATTACATGCAGTTCTATGAAAATGAGTGTATACTGTCCCTTTAATCTCCCACAGTCAGAAAAGTCCAGGGAGATTGATATCCACCACATAATAGGTGGCGGATAGGGTTAGGGGTGAGAAGCAGCGGTCGTATGACCGCGGCTTCTTAAATCTCGCCTGCAGGCTCGCTTGTGCGAACCTGCAGCTGATGGGGCTGAGACACCTTGATAAATCTTGGCCTTACTGGGAGGTAAAGGGGGTGCTACACTAATATAAGATAATTATTAGGCATTATCTTTAGTGATATGAAATCAGAGGTGTGAAATAGAACCTATGAGTCCCACACTGCAGGCTGTTTATGACTTTACGTTGTGCTATATAACTTGTAACACTTCCGTACTCAAAGACATAAATGTAATAAAAGACTTTTTTTGCAACAAAAACGGTTGGAAATAGACTGGATAAAGAAGTCACTCCGCAATAAAACAACAAGTCACATGTTAGATGACATCTTTCTACTACAAATTAAGGGGATACAATGTTTAGTTATGAATAGTAAAAAACGAATTTGCCATATATTTTCATTATTTATTTTGCCCCCTTATAATTTAAAGGGACATAAAACCCATTTTTTTTTCTTTCATGATTTAGATAGAACATACATTTTTTTTCAAAACTTTTCAATTTACTTCTATTACCAAATTGTATTTGTTTTCTTGTTATCTTTTGTTGAAAAGCAGGAAGGGAAGTTCAGGAGTGTGCATGTGTCTGCAGCACTATACGGCAGCAGTTTTTTAACAGTGTTATACATTAGCAAGACCACTAGATGGCAGCACTGTTTCTTTTCATGTAGTGTCCCAGACATGTGTACGCTACCTATCTAGAGATCTCTTCAACAAAGAATAACACGAGAAAATCTGATAATAGAAGTAAATTAAAAACTTGTTTTTAAACTGTATGCTCTGTCTGAATCATGACAGAAAAAATGTGGGTTTTATGTCACTTTAACTGAAAATTGTGACTTTTCTAATGTTTAGAACTGAAAAAGCACACTGCAGACTTCTTAAGACTAGCACTGCTACATATATCTTTCCCTAATTGGCTTTAGCAGAAAAAAACAGCAAAACAATTCACTTTGTACTAACAGAATGACCGTGGCCTTGTCAGCTGTAAAGACAACCCCAGGATACCTCCTCCAAATGAGGCAAGTGGTGGTTGGAGTTTGGCTTTTGCAGTTGAACAAATACCACCATGCAAATTAAGTAAATTTGATAATAGAAATAAATTACAGTATGTTAAATTTGTGGTTTTATGACTCTTGAATCAGGGGAAAGCTCCTGGTCCTGATGATTTTTCTTAACATTTTCAGGCTATCATTGTCCCTATATGTGACGGGATTGCATGACTATATTTTAGGACATTTGTAGGACAAACTACAGAAACCACAACATCAGACAAGAATTCTATCATATGCAGTAATTGTAGATTTAACAAAACGTGACACAATAGGGCACATGCTAGATCTTATAGTTTTAGAAAGCTGGTGCTCCGCCTCCAACGCTAATACTAGTCCATGGTGCAGCAAAGCGTTGACAAAATATTTCTCTTTAGGGCCCAGATTCTCCCACACAATAATGGCCCTATATACCCTTCCCAGTGGTGCAGCAGATGGGGAATCAATTTATTTCTCAAATATTTCATAGTAGTAACAGCACTCACCAGGAATGGCTCCTTTATTATGTTTTATCAATGAAATCTCAAATATGTCTGACAATCTCAAGAGATAGTGGGATTTAAAGGGATACTGAACACAATTTTTTTTTTCATGATTCAGATAGAGCATGCAATTTTAAGCCACTTTCTAATTTACCAAGAGAATGAAGAAAAATTTACTTTGTTCTTCATTCTCTTGGTATCTTTATTTGGAAAAGCAGGAATGTAAGCATAGGAGCTTGCCCATTTTTGTTCAGAACCCTGGATAGCGCTTGCTGATTGGTGGCTACATTTAGCCACCAATCAGCAAGTCCTACCCAGGTGCTTAACCAAAGATGGGCTGGCTCGTAAGCTTATATTCCTGCTTTTTCAAATAAAGATACCAAGAGAACAAAGAAAAAATAATAGGAGTAAATTAGAAAGTTGCTTAAAATTGCATGCTCTCTCCGAATCATACAAGAAAAAATGTGGGTTCAGTATCCCTTTAAAGTGTCTTCTAGACACCCTTGCAGTGATTATTTTGTATTCACCACATTCAGGAAATGTATAAAGTTAGCTTATAGTGATTTATCATACAATACTACACTTAAAAGGGACATGAAATTCATAATTAAACAAGTTGTCATTGTTCAGCCAGAACATTACATTTTAAGATACTTTCCCATTTACGTCTACTGTATTATCAAATTTACTTTGTTCTCTAAGTATGTTTTGCTGAGAAATTGTGCATTGCTGCTATGGAGCCAACTTTAACTATGTGTTTAACCCATTTTGCAGGGGTTTAACATAAAGGGGTTGATTCTAATCTTTTGTTTATCTGCTTTTTTGTGTTTATCGGCAGCACCAAATATGCTCTTTTCAAATTAGAATGATTACAATATAAAAACAGAATTTATGTTTACCTGATAAATTTCTTTCTCCAACGGTGTGTCCGGTCCACGGCGTCATCCTTACTTGTGGGATATTCTCTTCCCCAACAGGAAATGGCAAAGAGCCCAGCAAAGCTGGTCACATGATCCCTCCTAGGCTCCGCCTACCCCAGTCATTCGACCGACGTTAAGGAGGAATAATAGCATAGGAGAAACCATATGGTACCGTGGTGACTGTAGTTAAAGAAAATAAATTATCAGACCTGATTAAAAAACCAGGGCGGGCCGTGGACCGGACACACCGTTGGAGAAAGAAATTTATCAGGTAAACATAAATTCTGTTTTCTCCAACATAGGTGTGTCCGGTCCACGGCGTCATCCTTACTTGTGGGAACCAATACCAAAGCTTTAGGACACGGATGAAGGGAGGGAGCAAATCAGGTCACCTAAATGGAAGGCACCACGGCTTGCAAAACCTTTCTCCCAAAAATAGCCTCAGAAGAAGCAAAAGTATCAAACTTGTAAAATTTGGTAAAAGTGTGCAGTGAAGACCAAGTCGCTGCCCTACATATCTGATCAACAGAAGCCTCGTTCTTGAAGGCCCATGTGGAAGCCACAGCCCTAGTGGAATGAGCCGTGATTCTTTCGGGAGGCTGCCGTCCGGCAGTCTCGTAAGCCAATCTGATGATGCTTTTAATCCAAAAAGAGAGAGAGGTAGAAGTTGCTTTTTGACCTCTCCTTTTACCTGAATAAACAACAAACAGGGAAGATGTTTGTCTAAAATCCTTTGTAGCATCTAAATAGAATTTTAGAGCGCGAACAACATCCAAATTGTGCAACAAGCGTTCCTTCTTTGAAACTGGTTTCGGACACAGAGAAGGTACGATAATCTCCTGGTTAATGTTTTTGTTAGAAACAACTTTTGGAAGAAAACCAGGTTTAGTACGTAAAACCACCTTATCTGCATGGAACACCAGATAAGGAGGAGAACACTGCAGAGCAGATAATTCTGAAACTCTTCTAGCAGAAGAAATTGCAACCAAAAACAAAACTTTCCAAGATAATAACTTAATATCAACGGAATGTAAGGGTTCAAACGGAACCCCCTGAAGAACTGAAAGAACTAGATTGAGACTCCAAGGAGGAGTCAAAGGTTTGTAAACAGGCTTGATTCTAACCAGAGCCTGAACAAAGGCTTGAACATCTGGCACAGCTGCCAGTTTTTTGTGAAGTAACACCGACAAGGCAGAAATCTGTCCCTTCAGGGAACTTGCCGATAATCCTTTTTCCAATCCTTCTTGAAGGAAGGATAGAATCCTAGGAATCTTAACCTTGTCCCAAGGGAATCCTTTAGATTCACACCAACAGATATATTTTTTCCAAATTTTGTGGTAAATCTTTCTAGTTACAGGCTTTCTGGCCTGAACAAGAGTATCGATAACAGAATCTGAGAAACCTCGCTTCGATAAAATCAAGCGTTCAATCTCCAAGCAGTCAGCTGGAGTGAAACCAGATTCGGATGTTCGAACGGACCCTGAACAAGAAGGTCTCGTCTCAAAGGTAGCTTCCAAGGTGGAGCCGATGACATATTCACCAGATCTGCATACCAAGTCCTGCGTGGCCACGCAGGAGCTATCAAGATCACCGACGCCCTCTCCTGATTGATCCTGGCTACCAGCCTGGGGATGAGAGGAAACGGCGGGAACACATAAGCTAGTTTGAAGGTCCAAGGTGCTACTAGTGCATCCACTAGAGCCGCCTTGGGATCCCTGGATCTGGACCCGTAGCAAGGAACTTTGAAGTTCTGACGAGAGGCCATCAGATCCATGTCTGGAATGCCCCAAAGTTGAGTGACTTGGGCAAAGATTTCCGGATGGAGTTCCCACTCCCCCGGATGCAATGTCTGACGACTCAGAAAATCCGCTTCCCAATTTTCCACTCCCGGGATGTGGATAGCAGACAGGTGGCAGGAGTGAGACTCCGCCCATAGAATAATCTTGGTCACTTCTTCCATCGCTAGGGAACTCCTTGTTCCCCCCTGATGGTTGATGTACGCAACAGTCGTCATGTTGTCTGATTGAAACCGTATGAACTTGGTCCTCGCTAGCTGAGGCCAAGCCTTGAGAGCATTGAATATCGCTCTCAGTTCCAGAATATTTATCGGTAGAAGAGATTCTTCCCGAGACCAAAGACCCTGAGCTTTCAGGGATCCCCAGACCGCGCCCCAGCCCATCAGACTGGCGTCGGTCGTGACAATGACCCACTCTGGTCTGTGGAATGTCATCCCTCGTGACAGGTTGTCCAGGGACAGCCACCAACGGAGTGAGTCTCTGGTCCTCTGATTTACTTGTATCTTTGGAGACAAGTCTGTATAGTCCCCATTCCACTGACTGAGCATGCACAGTTGTAATGGTCTTAGATGAATGCGCGCAAAAGGAACTATGTCCATTGTCGCTACCATCAACCCGATCACTTCCATGCACTGAGCTACGGAAGGAAGAGGAACGGAATGAAGTATTCGACAAGAGTCCAGAAGCTTTGTCTTTCTGGCCTCTGTTAGAAAAATCCTCATTTCTGAGGAGTCTATAATTGTTCCCAAGAAGGGAACCCTTGTTGACGGGGATAGAGAACTCTTTTCCACGTTCACTTTCCAGCCGTGCGATCTGAGAAAGGCCAGGACGATGTCCGTGTGAGCCTTTGCTCGAGGGAGGGACGACGCTTGAATCAGAATGTCGTCCAGGTAAGGTACAACTGCAATGCCCCTTGGTCTTAGCACAGCTAGAAGGGACCCTAGTACCTTTGTGAAAATCCTTGGAGCAGTGGCTAATCCGAAAGGAAGCGCCACGAACTGGTAATGTTTGTCCAGGAATGCAAACCTTAGGAACCGATGATGTTCCTTGTGGATAGGAATATGTAGATACGCATCCTTTAAATCCACCGTGGTCATGAATTGACCTTCCTGGATGGAAGGAAGGATAGTTCGAATGGTTTCCATCTTGAAAGATGGGACCTTGAGAAATTTGTTTAAGATCTTGAGATCTAGGATTGGTCTGAACGTTCCCTCTTTTTTGGGAACTATGAACAGATTGGAGTAGAACCCCATCCCTTGTTCTCTCAATGGAACAGGATGAATCACTCCCATTTTTAACAGGTCTTCTACACAATGTAAGAACGCCTGTCTTTTTATGTGGTCTGAAGACAACTGAGACCTGTGGAACCTTCCCCTTGGGGGAAGTCCCTTGAATTCCAGAAGATAACCCTGGGAGACTATTTCTAGCGCCCAAGGATCCAGAACATCTCTTGCCCAAGCCTGAGCGAAGAGAGAGAGTCTGCCCCCCACCAGATCCGGTCCCGGATCGGGGGCCGATATTTCATGCTGTCTTGGTAGCAGTGGCAGGTTTCTTTGCCTGCTTTCCCTTGTTCCAGCCTTGCATTGGTCTCCAAGCTGGCTTGGCCTGAGAAGTATTACCCTCTTGCTTAGAGGACATAGCACCTTGGGCTGGTCCGTTTTTACGAAAGGGACGAAAATTAGGTCTATTTTTTGCCTTGAAAGGCCGATCCTGAGGAAGGGCATGGCCCTTACCCCCAGTGATATCAGAGATAATCTCTTTCAAGTCAGGACCAAACAGCGTTTTCCCCTTGAAAGGAATGTTTAGTAGCTTGTTCTTGGAAGACGCATCAGCCGACCAAGATTTCAACCAAAGCGCTCTGCGCGCCACAATAGCAAACCCAGAATTCTTAGCCGCTAACTTAGCCAATTGCAAAGAGGCGTCTAGAGTGAAAGAATTAGCCAATTTGAGAGCATTGACTCTGTCCATAATCTCCTCATAAGGAGGAGAGTCACTATCGAGCACCTTAATCAGTTCATCAAACCAGAAATATGCGGCTGTAGTGACAGGGACAATGCATGAAATGGGTTGTAGAAGGTAACCCTGCTGAACAAACATCTTTTTAAGCAAACCTTCTAATTTTTTATCCATAGGATCTTTGAAAGCACAACTATCCTCTATGGGAATAGTGGTGCGTTTGTTTAAAGTAGAAACCGCTCCCTCGACCTTGGGGACTGACTGCCATAAGTCCTTTCTGGGGTCGACCATAGGAAACAATTTTTTAAAATATGGGGGGAGGGACGAAAGGAATACCGGGCCTTTCCCATTCTTTATTAACAATGTCCGCCACCCGCTTGGGTATAGGAAAAGCTTCTGGGAGCCCCGGCACCTCTAGGAACTTGTCCATTTTACATAGTTTCTCTGGGATGACCAAATTTTCACAATCATCCAGAGTGGATAATACCTCCTTAAGCAAAATGCGGAGATGTTCCAATTTAAATTTAAAAGTAATCACATCAGATTCAGCCTGCTGAGAAATGTTCCCTAAATCAGTAATTTCTCCCTCAGACAAAACCTCCCTGGCTCCCTCAGATTGGGTTAGGGGCCCTTCAGAGATATTAATATCAGCGTCGTCATGCTCTTCAGTAACTAAAACAGAGCATCCACGCTTACGCTGACAAGGGTTCATTTTGGCTAAAATGTTTTTGACAGAATTATCCATTACAGCCGTTAATTGTTGCATAGTAAGGAGTATTGGCGCGCTAGATGTACTAGGGGCCTCCTGAGTGGGCAAGACTCGTGTAGACGAAGGAGGGAATGATGCAGTACCATGCTTACTCCCCTCACTTGAGGAATCATCTTGGGCATCATTGTCATTATCACATAAATCACATTTATTTAAATGAATAGGAATTCTGGCTTCCCCACATTCAGAACACAGTCTATCTGGTAGTTCAGACATGTTAAACAGGCATAAACTTGATAAGAAAGTACAAAAAACGTTTTGAAATAAAACCGTTACTGTCACTTTAAATTTTAAACTGAACACACTTTATTACTGCAATTGCGAAAAAACATGAAGGAATTGTTCAAAATTCACCAAACTTTCACCACAGTGTCTTAAAGCCTTGAAAATATTGCACACCAATTTTGGAAGCTTTAACCCTTAAAATAACGGAACCGGAGCCGTTTTAAGCTTTAACCCCTTTACAGTCCCTGGTATCTGCTTTGCTGAGACCCAACCAAACCCAAGGGGAATACGATACCAAATGATGCCTTCAGAAGTCTTTTATCAGTATCAGAGCTCCTCTCACATGCGACTGCATGCCATGCCTCTCAAAAACAAGTGCGCAACACCGGCGCGAAAATGAGACTCTGCCTATGCTTTGGGAAAGCCCCTAAAGAATAAGGTGTCTAAAACAGTGCCTGCCGATATAATTATATCAAAATACCCAGAATAAATGATTCCTCAAGGCTAAATAAGTGTTAATATCAATCGATTTAGCCCAAAAAATGTCTACAGTCTAAATAAGCCCTTGTGAAGCCCTTATTTACAATCGTAATAAACATGGCTTACCGGATCCCATAGGGAAAATGACAGCTTCCAGCATTACATCGTCTTGTTAGAATGTGTCATACCTCAAGCAGCAAAGGACTGCAAACTGTTCCCCCAACTGAAGTTAATGCTCTCAACAGTCCTGTGTGGAACAGCCATGGATTTTAGTTACGGTTGCTAAAATCATTTTCCTCATACAAACAGAATTCTTCATCTCTTTTCTGTTTCTGAGTAAATAGTACGTACCAGCACTATTTGAAAATAACAAACTCTTGATTGAATAATGAAAAACTACAGTTAAACACTAAAAAACTCTAAGCCATCTCCGTGGAGATGTTGCCTGTACAACGGCAAAGAGAATGACTGGGGTAGGCGGAGCCTAGGAGGGATCATGTGACCAGCTTTGCTGGGCTCTTTGCCATTTCCTGTTGGGGAAGAGAATATCCCACAAGTAAGGATGACGCCGTGGACCGGACACACCTATGTTGGAGAAATAAAACACAATTTCAGTATTTTAAAAATATCAGATCGGATATAAAACCCACATTTTTTTCTTTCATGATTTAGAGCGATCATGGCATTTTAAACTTTTCAATTTAGTGCTAATATCTAATTTGTTTCCTTCTCTAGCTATTCTTTGTTGAAAATCAAACCTAGGTATGCTCAGGAAAAGCAATGCACTACTTAAGAGTTAATTGTCTATTGGAGGCTGCATATATACCTGTTGCCATTGGCTAATCCAATGTATTGAGCTTGCTCCCAGTAGTGCATTACTGCTACTTCAACAAATAGTTATGATGCCAAAAGAATGAAGCAAATTTGATAATTTAATTGGAAAGTTGTTCAAAATTGCATGTGCTATCTGAATTGTGAAAAAAAAAAAATCACCTTTAGATCAAAATCCACCCAACCTCAATCGACTTAATATTTACAACAAAATAGACACCAAATTCAACAGCTAAATGCTCAACTACAACAGATCAAACAATAACACACAACAGATAAACGATAATGATTTTGGGCACTGATCAGACACGAAAAAACAAGATGGTGCTTCCCATGCCAAAAACTGCAATGGCCCTTTTTAAGGATAATTGAATCATGTCAAATGAAAAACAAATACTGAACACGTCATCACCATCAATTAGAAAAACATGAAGAAGACATAGCTACAATATAAACAGTTGTGAGATGCAGAGAGAGAGGAGAGAATGCTGGACCAGCAGAATGAGAATGAATGGCCTGGTCACTTGGTAAGTGTGGCTGAGTAGTCTGGAGAGCAGTTGTATTTTTTGTACATCGATTTGGTTTTTCGTGATTAACAGCCATTATCGGTCATTAAAGGGACAGTCTACACCAAGTTGTTATTGTTTAAAAACATAGATAAAGCCTTTACTACCCATCCCCCCAGCTTTGCACAACCAACATTGTTATATTAATATACTTTATAACATTGAAACCTCTAAATCTCTGCCTCTTTCTAATCCACTACAGACAGCCTCTCATCACATTCTTTTTTAGAAGCTCTTCACGACTGCCTTTTCATGTGTGCCATATAGATAACATTGTGTTCTTTCCCGTGGAGTCGTGAACGACACAGCACTAACTGGCTAAAATGCAAGTCAATAGATAATAAATATAAAGTCATGTGATCAGGGGGCTGTCAGAAGAGGATTAGATACAAGGTAATCACAGAAGTTAAAAGTATATTATTATAACTATTGTTATTGTTTAGATATATCTATCTAAACAATAACAATTTTGGTGTAGACTGTCCCTTTTGCTGATGTGGGTAAATAAACATCAAATATCATGGGAGTCATCAACCTCGGCTGCGTTTGATTCAGAATGATTGTGATTAAAAAAATGGGGGGGGGGGGAATGGCCCGATCGCAATTTCAGATATTGAATGAAAATTTTGGAAAGAATGAAAACTATAGTGAAATAACAAAAAAGTTTGAACACAGACAGATATAAAAAGAAAACTTATGCTTACCTGATAAATTGGTTTCTTTTTAGACACGATGAGTCCACAGATCATCATCCTTACTTGTGGGATTACACCTCCAGGTCAGCAGGAGGCGGCACAGAGCACCACAGCAGAGCTGTTATATATAGCTCCTCCCTTCCCTCCCACTCCAGTCATTCGACCGAAGTTAGGAAGAGAAAGGAAAAGCCAAGGTGCAGAGGTGTCTGAAGTTTACAAAAATTAACAACCTGTCTTAAGAGAACAGGGCGAGCCGTGGACTCATCGTGTCTAAAAAGAAACAAATTTATCAGGTAAGCATAAATTTTCTTTTCTTTTTAAAGACACGATGAGTCCACGGATCATCATCCTTACTTGTGGGATACAATACCAAAGCTAGAGTAGAGTACACGGATGATAAGGGAGGGACAAGACAGGGAACCTAAACGGAAGGCACCACTGCTTGAAGAACCTTTCTCCCAAAAACAGCCTCAGCCGAGGCAAAAGTATCAAATTTGTAAAAATTTAGAAAAAGTGTGAAGAGAAGACCAAGTTGCAGCCTTGCAAATCTGTTCCACAGAAGCTTCATTTTTGAATGCCCATGAGGAAGCAACCGCCCTAGTGGAATGAGCCGCAATTCTTTCTGGAGGCTGCTGTCCAGCAGTCTCATAAGCAAAGCAAAGCGGATGATACTCCTCAACCAAAAAGAAAGAGGTAGCCGTAGCTTTCTGACCCTTATGTTTTCCATAGAAAATTACAAACAGAAGAAGACTGACGAAAGTCTTTTGTTGCTTGTATGTAAAACTTCAAAGCACGGACTACGTCCAAATTATGCAGAAGCCTTTCCTTCTGAGAAGAAAGATCAGGACACAAGGAAGGAACAACAATCTCCTGATTAATGTCCATGTCTGAAACAACCTTAGGAAGGAACCCTAGTTTAGCACGTAAAACTACCTTATCCGAATGGAAAATAAGGTAAGCAAAGTATGGACAAATTAATTTGTCCATACTTTGCTTACTAGAATAATACAAATCAAACGTTATGAGTGATATATTTGTACTCTTTTTTTTTTTTCCAGGTCTCAGCTGAAAAATTGTGAATTTTAAAGTACAAGCACCGTAAAAGTACAAAATATATTTGATTACCCTCCTCCTGACTGGCGTCCTCACTAGTGTTAGCTGAGCCTGGTGAGCCACACACACAGGGCAAGTATAGGCGAGCAGTAAGAGAGGATAGAGCAGCAGCCAGGAAGTGGATCAAATTCCTATGCTCTGCTCTGTAGAAGTATAGCGCACCCTACAGTTTCCACAATGTGCGCCTCCCACACACACAGCTCTCAGTGTGCGAGTGTCACGTGATCACTCGCACACTGAGACCTGTGCGGTTAACAAGTCTATGGGCTGGGTTGTGGGAGGTGCAGCAGGCACTGCTGACTTTAAGGGGAAAGTGCTTTTCCCTATACTTCTATCTATCGCACAAGCGGTGATGTGCAATAGATAGCAGTAAACATGGCAAATTTTTTTTTTTTTTTTTTACAAAACTGCAGTGGAGCCTGTATTAAAATCGATATAATTAGATTTATTAAGCCACAATGAAATATTATATAATTTGAATTATTGAGCCAATGTGATTTATTTATTAATTTTTTTTTTTTTTTTTTAAATTTATTACTTCTTTTGGGGGGGCTCTGGGGGTTCACGTGCGGCTGTGATCCTATGGAGGAGCCTGCTCTGCTGGTTGTCCAGAGAGATCTGTGGAGATAGATCCAAATGATTGCCGTTCCACTGTTTCAGCATGCACAGCTGTAATGGTCTGAGATGGAACCTGGCAAAGGGAAGTATGTCAATGCTGGACACCATGAGACCAATCGCCTCCATACACTGTGTCACAGAGGGCCTTGAGGAGGTCAGTAGGGCAAGACATGCGAAGCCAGTTTGCAGCATCTCTTGTCTGAGAGAAATATCCTCATGGCTAGTGAGTCTATTATAGTGCCCAGGAATTCTACTCTGATGCTTGGAATAAAATAACTCTTTTCTAAGTTTATCTTCCATCCATGGGATTGAAGAAGAGAGAGAAGAGATTCCGAATGTTCGCCCGCTAGACGAAAGGATGGTGCTTGTACCAGAATATCGTCCAAGTAAGGTGCTACTGCAATGCCCTGGGTTCTGGCCACGGCTAAGAGAGTCCCCAGAACCTTTGTGAAAAGTCTTGGGGCAGTAGCTAGGCCAAACAGAAGAGCAATAAACTGGAAGGGCTGGTCCAGGAAGGCAAACCTTAGAAACTGAAAGTGTTCCCTGATTGGGACATGAAGGTAAGCCTCCTTCAGATCTATAGTGGTCATGAACTGTCCCTTCTGGACTAAGGGAAGGATAGACCTTATCGTCTCCATCTTGAACGAGGGGACGTTCAGAAACGTGTTTAAGCACTTTAGGTCCAGAATCGGGCGGAAAGTTCCCTACTTCTTTGGGACCACAAAAAGGTTTGAGTAGTATCCCAAGCCTCATTCTTCTATGGGAACCGAGAAAAGGACTCCTAAGGAGGACAGATCCCTAACGCACCACAGAAAAGCATCCCTCTTTTCTGGTTTTGATGACAGATTTGAGAGAAGGAATCTGCCCTTGGGTGGAAGAAACTTGAACCCAATTCTGTAACCCTGAGCAACAACATCCAGGACCCAAGGATCCTGCACATTCCTGAACCAAGCTTCTGAGAAGAGTGAAATTCTGCTCCCTACCTTATCCACAGACGGATCGGGGGTGAACCCTTCATGCTGACTTAGTCTCAGCGGGCTTCTTGCTCTGCTTGGACTTATTCCAGGACTGAGCCGGCTTCCAAGTCTTAGGTTGCTTGGTCTTAGCAGAGGATTACTGGCGCTGGGATTTATCAGAACGAAAGGAACGAAAATTATTAGATTGTCCCTTAGATCTGTTCTTTTTATCTTGCAGTATGAAGGCACCCTTGCCCCCTGTAATCGTGGAAATAATGGAGTCCAGACCAGGATCAAACAAAATCTTACCATTGAATGGAAGAAAAAAGAGTCTGGACTTGGAAGTCAAGTCCGCAGACCAGGACTTCAGCCACAGAGCCCGGCGGGCCTGAACAGAATACCCAGCAGTTTTAGCGTTTAAACAAATAAACATATTCGCATCACAAATAAAAGAATTAGCGACTCTTAAAGCCTTAATTCTATCCAGAATAATATCGAGGGGACCTTCCACCTCGATCAATTCCGATAAGGAGTCACGCCAGTAGGTAACCGCTCCCGCAAACCGTAGCAACTGCCGCCGCTGGTTGAAATAAATATCCTGAATGTTGAAACATCTTTCTTAACAGAGTTTCCATCTTTTTATCCATGGGCTCTTTGAATGACAAACTATCCTCCAGTGGGATAGTAGTGCGTTTTGCCAGCGTGGAGACAGCGCCATCCACCTTAGGGACAGAACCCTACATCTCCAATTGAGAGTCTGGGACCGGGAACAGTTTCTTAAAGGCAGACGAAGGGGTGAAGGAAGAACCAATCCTCTCCCATTCGTTCTTAATAATGTTTGCCATCTTTACAGGAACAGGGAAAGTCTGAGGAACAACCCTGTCTCTATCCAGTTTAGGATTTAAAGGTTCTTCAGGCAGTTTAGCCTCTGGAACCTCTAAGGTAGCCAGAACTTCCTTTAAAAGAAAGCGCAAGTGCTTCATCCTAAATCTAAAATCTGGTTCCTCTGCAATCGGAGGCTTAGAGGCAGCCGATTCCAACCAAGAAAGTTCACACTCTGAAGTATCAGAAAGAACTTCATCATCAGATAACCGTCTATCAGCTATAGCCAATAAACTAGATGATGACCCCTGGGAAGGATAGCAATATTTGACCTTTCGCTTGCGCTTAGCAGGGAGAGGTAAAGCACTAATGGCCGCAGACACCGCCGTTTGTAACTGCGCAGTGAAGTCTGGAGGTAAAAGGCCTCCTCCAGATGGAGGATCAGGCGTGCTATGGGAAACTGTATGTGTATTAGGAGATGAAAGCAGGGTGCACAGCTCACGGGACGGGGACCCCTCAGAGGTGGAAGGCTCAGTGGTATCAAACATGTTAACCTTTTTTTACATAATCACTTTTTCTAGGCATGTGGAACATAATTGACAGGGCAGGTATACCTTGGCCTCCTCACAATATAAACAGGCATTAGTCTTAGGTATAGATGGAGTTCCCTCTAAAACGTCAGAGTACTCCATAGCTATGGGCTATATCCTATATAACAATAACAAACGTTATATAAAATATAAAAATGGTACCTTTATAACCCCAATGGCTGGGGCACTCACCACCTCCTATGTCCCAGGCACACAGAGTAAACCACTTATTTCCGATACCCAGTACGGCCAGAGAGTAGGAAGTGAAACTACGACCACACCCGGTCACATGGAGTGCAACCTAGGACCTCATCCACTAAGGAAAAGCGTGCCAAGCTTGTAAAGCTACGCAGCTCTAAAGTGAACGTAACCTGTATGTTCCAACCTCAGCCTATGAGCCTCAAAAAACATATTGCACATAACGCAGTATAAATCAAATAAAAATGTATGAGATTAATCCCCACTGTTCAATAATCAATAATCTGAGGGGGCAGGAGATATTAACCCTTGATTCCATACAGATAAAAGGAGCCACACTTTGACCCTGTCTTCTAGCGTTACCATATGTGTAAAAAAATTAAACGATCTTACAGGAATCTATGCTGTGGAAAAGAAACACAGCCTCTCAAGTGTGACAGTCTTGTAGCATCGCTCCTGACATGGACTTGAGTGAAGAAAGCAGGCAGTGAAACTCGTCAACACCGATTGCTTAGGAGCTGTTATTACGAGTCTGGGTGGTTTAGCAGAAAGACTCTCCCCTGCATCACCAGACCCTAACTTTCGTCAATGCTCTCACTGAGAGGCTGACAAGACTACTTAAAACTCCAGTTCCATTTCAAAGGGTAGATACCCCTTATAAGGAACTACTCTGTATCTTCTGACACTTCTCTGCCAACCTCCTGTGACGAAAGGCAAAGAATGACTGGGATATGAGGGAAGTGTCTTTGCCTCCTCCTGGTGGCCAGGTTCTGTATTCCCACAAGGAATGAAGCCGTGGACTCTCCTCATATTAAGTAGGAAATACCATCAGACAATATGTACAAATATGTATTTAAGAATAAATAGAACATATTCTGCTAAGCGAAGTACATTGGGATGTGAAATATTAATATTTCATGTTGGGTTAGCGCAATTGAGAAAAAGTGATCAAGTTTGCGATATTGTCAGTTCGCTTTTTGCGTGAGTGGAAACTTTTTTACTTTCAACTTGTAATACGTTTGGTATAAGACAACGGCAAAAATCCAAAATTGAGGAGTTACTATAATTAGCTCTTAACCCCTTAATGACCGGACCATTTTTCAATTTTCTTACCCTTAATGACAATGGCTATTTTTAAATTTCTGCAGTGTTTGTGTTTAGCTGTAATTTTCCTCTTACTCATTTACTGTACCCACACATATTATATACCGTTTTTCTCGCCATTAAATGGACTTTCTAAAGATACCATTATTTCCATCATATCTTATAATTTACTGTAAAACAAAATACAAAATATGAGGAAAAAATGGAAAAAAACACACTTTTTCTAACTTTGACCCCCAAAATCTGTTACACATCTACAACCACCAAAAAACACCCATGCTAAATAGTTTCTAAATTTTGTCCTGAGTTTAGAAATACCCAATGTTTACATGTTCTTTGCTTTTTTTGCAAGTTATAGGGCCATAAATACAAATAGCACTTTGCTATTTCCAAACCATTTTTTTTTTAAATTAGCGCTAGTTACATTGGAACACTGATATCTTTCAGGAATCCCTGAATATCCCTTGACATGTATATATTTTTTTTTAGTAGACATCCCAAAGTATTGATCTAGGCCCATTTTGGTATATTTCATGCCACCATTTCACCGCCAAATACAATCAAATAAAAAAAAAACTGTTAAATTTTTCACAATTTTAGGTTTCTCACTGAAATTATTTACAAACAGCTTGTGTAATTATGGCACAAATGGTTGTAAATGCTTATCTGGGATCCCCTTTGTTCAGAAATAGCAGACATATATGGCTTTGGCGTTGCTTTTTGGTAATAATAAGGCCGTTAAATGCTGCTGCGCACCACACTTGTAATATGCCCAGCAGTTAAGGGGTTAATTAGGTAGCTTGTAGGGTTAATTTTTAGCTTTAGTGTAGAGATCAGCCTCCCACCTGACACATCCCACCCCCTGATCCCCCCCTGACCTCCCTCAAACAGCTCTCTTCCCTCCCCCACCTCACAATTGTCACCGCCATCTTAAGTACTGGCAGAAAGTCTGCCAGTACTGAAATAAAAATCATTTTTTATTTTTTTTTATTTATTTTTTCATACTGTCTGCAGTCTGCATCCCCCCTTACCCCACAACCTCCCTGATCCCCCCATACATCTTTCTAACCCTCCCCCTCTACCTATTTGCCGCCATCTTGGGTACTGGCAGCTGTCTGCCAGTACCCAATTTGCCCCCAAAAATAGGGTTTTTTTTTTACTTTTAAGATGAAAAATATGTTTTCTGTAGTGTAGCTGGGCCCCCCTTAAAAATCTACATCCCTCCCCCTCCCAGATCCCTTACTACTCAAAGAAGATCCCCAGGACGCCAGGCATCTGCATTAATTATATATTTATTCCGGTCATATTTTGCGTGCGCGCGCACACACGCGCACCCGCCCCCACTCCCCCCCCACCGCAACCGCCGATATTGCAGGAACTACTGATGCCAGATACCAATTGGGAGCATATACCTAACGGTCCTCCCAGAAGCTGCTCCCACCCACCAACGAATGTGATATGACTATAGTCCGATGCAGGGAGGGCCACAGAGTGGCCCTTTCTGCATCGGTGGGTAAAATAAGGGATTGCAGTGATGCCTCAATATTGAGGCATCACTACAATCCCTTGTAAGCAGCTGGAAGCGATCATGATCGCTTCCAGCGCTTCTAACAACAGAGGACGTACCAGGTACGTCAATTGTCATTAAGGGAATGTTTTTCCATGACGTACCTGGTAAGTCCTCTGTCATTAAGGGGTTAACTTATACTGACACCATAAAAATGCCTTCAAAACATTACATTTACAAAATGGAGGGAAAACAGTCCACTCTAACATATGAAAATAAAGAAAAGCTGAATAACTTATTATCTTTGAAATAGTGAGACACGACTAACAAGATAAGGTCTTTATGAATTCCACATGCATGGCGTTAGTGTTGGTAAAAACTTCAAACCACTCCTACAAGGAGCACCTCGTGTGTCTGAGCGATCTTTGAAGAACCTCTCATTCTATCCAGCTAAACACATTTTTCTTTAACAAGAGACACATGCAAATAGTTTTTGCTTTAAGAAATCTACAATAATCATGCTGAAAGCAGATTTCCTAAGCTGTTGGTTTGTTATATTTTTAACCACTTAGCAATAGGTTCTTGTTCCGTGAGCAAGAGTTCATGTATCGGGCAATAGATGTTTATAGCAGGTACGCCCACTAATGAATCAGTAGAAGATATAGGTGAAGCCATATGCCTTCACAATGAGGCCCCTTAACAACCTCATGAGGATCTGGGAATTTTTGCTACATCGTACTGCTTGATGTGATGTTGCACTGCTTGCTGACGGCCAGATGTAAGGCTGCACTGCTTTAGACAGATGAGATGGAACTGAAAACAGGAAGTAGCATGTACTAGAGCAGGATGTGTGGGATCCTACTGACATCTGGTCTGAGTCAGACTGTAGATGTCTTGTGAGTTTTTTGTTTTTTTTGTTTTACTGTCCTACAGAAATCAACAATATTGCAGCTTGCCAAACTCAGTTTACTTCTTTTTGTCATAGCTGAAGCAGAGTCAATAGTCAAATACATCCCTGGGACATAGTAACTGTGCTGCCTGCAGACTAAGACCCCTATTTATCAACCTGTCAACTTACTTGCATTTGCCGGCACCAATACGCTTGCCTAAGATCGCCTAACATCGCTGCCGCGGACCTGAATATGTTCTCCAAAGTTACCAAAAAAGCTGTCAAAAAGCCGCGCACCAACTACGGGGCAATGAGGAGCGGACTGTTGTTAACAAACAATCATCAATCTCGCTGCTCTTCGGCTTTTTCTCAGCTTTATTGGTATACTGTCACTAAACACCCACACTATACTATACTGTTTTACCTCTATACCGCCGCTCCCGGACCCCGCCGCAACTAAATAAACTTATTAACCCCTAAACCGCCGCTCCCGGAGCCTACATTATACTTATTAACTCCTAATCTGCCGCCCCCTACACCGCCGCCACCTACATTATGTTATTAACCCCTAATCTGCCCCCCGCCGCCACCTACATTATACTTATTAACCCCTAATCTGCTCCCCCCTACACCGCCACCACCTACATAACACTTAACCCCTAATCTGCTCCCCCCTACACCGCCGCCACCTACATAACACTTATTAACCCCTAATCTGCCGCCCCCAACGTTGCCGCTACTATATTACATTTATTAACCCCAAATCCTAACACCCCCTAACTTAAATCTAATTTAAATAAAATTACTATCATTAACTACATTATTCCTATTTAAAACAAAATACTTACCTATAAAATAAACCCTAAGCTAGCTACAATATAACTAATAGTTACATTGTATCTAGCTTAGGGTTTATTTTTATTTTACAGACAAGTTTATATTTATTTTAACTAGGTAGAATAGTTACTAAATAGTTATTAACTATTTAATAAACTACCTAGCTAAAATAAATACAAAAGTACCTGTAAAATAAAACCTAACCTAAGTTACAATTACACCTTACACTACGCTACAATTAAATAAATTAAAAACAATTAACTAAATTATATACAATTATCTAAAGTACAAACCCTCCCACACTAAATTACAGAAAATAAAAAACAAATTACAAGATTTTTAAAACTAATTACACCTAATCTAATATCCCTATCAAAATAAAAAAAGCCCCTCCAAAATAAAAAAACCCTAGCCTAAACTAAACTACCAATAGCCCTTAAAATGGCCTTTTGCAGGGCATTGCCCCAAAGTAATCAGCTCTTTTACCTGTAAAAAAAAATACAAACAACCCCCCAACAGTAAAACCCACCACCCACACAACCAACCCCCCCAAAAAAATACTAACTAAAAAACCCTCAGCTCCCCATTGCCCTGAAAAGGGCATTTGGATGGGCATTGCCCTTAAAAGGTCAGTTAGTTCTTTTGTAGGCCCAAAGCCCTAACCTAAAAATAAAACCCACCCAATACACCCTTAAAAAAACCTAACACTAACCCCCTGAAGATCGACTTACCGGGAGACGTCTTCATCCAAGCTGGGCAGAAGTGGTCCTCCAGACGGGCAGAAGTCTTCATCCAAGCCGGGCAGAAGTGGTCCTCCAGACGGCATCTTCTATCTTCATCTATCCGGCGTGGAGCGGGTCCATCTTCAAGACATCTCGGCCGACGACTACCCGACGAATGAAGGTTCCTTTAAGTGACGTCATCCAAGATGGCGTCCTTTATATTCCGATTGGCTGATAGAATTCTATCAGCCAATCAGAAGTAAGGTAGAAAAAAATCCTATTAGCTGATTAGAACAGCGAATATGATTGAGCTTGCATTCTATTGGCTGTTCCAATCAGCCAATAGGATTGAAGTTCAATTCTATTGGCTGATTGCATCAGCCAATAGGGGTTTTTCTACCTTAATTCCTATGGGCTTACCACTTCTGCCCGGTTTGGATGAAGACGCCTCACGGTAAGTCGATCTTCAGGGGGTTAATGTTAGATTTTTTTAAGGGTGTATTGGGTGGGTTTTATTTTTAGGTTAGGGTTTTGGGCCTGCAAAAGAGCTAACTGCTATTTTTTTGGGGGGATTGGTTGTGTGGGTGGTGGGTACTGTTGGGGGTGGGTGTTTGTATTTTTTTTTTTACAGGTAAAAGAGCTGATTACTTTGAGGCAATGCCCCGCAAAAGGCTAGGTTTTTTTTTTGTTTTTTTTTTGGGGGGGGGGGCTTTTTTATTTTGATAGGGCTATTAGATTAGGTGTAATTAGTTTAAAAATCTTGTAATTTGTTTATTATTTTCTGTAATTTAGTGGGGGGGTTTTCTACTTTAGATAATTTAATTTAATTGTATTTAAAGGATTACTTTCTGTTATAATTTTTAAGCTAAACAACTAACATATTAAAGTTAATAAACATTAATTAAAACCTACTGACCTATATTTTCTCCAAAACGAAGTTTCATAACGTTCTAAAAGTTATATCTTTTATTCGCCGATGAGGTCACGTTATCCTGCCCACTATTTTCAGCACTGAGTGTTCAAAATACTTATACCAATAAATTTGTGTTTAAAGCGCCATTTTGAAACCTAGGTATTGTAAACGGATTGGTACAGAACGAAGGATACCCACGGAGTGGGTTTGGAAAACAATTAAATTTGCAGACAAGATTTCTGATATACGGTAGAGATATGTTAATGAAATGCTAGTGATAAAAAGCGTATTTGGGGTAGTTAGTAACAGGCATAGAAAATATTTACTGGCCCTTTAATTTAGGGAAATGATTTAAGTATAGTGTAGTGTTAGGTGTAATTGTAACTTAGGTTAGGTTTTATTTTACAGGTACTTTTGTATTTATTTTAGCTAGTTATTAAATAGTTAACTATTTAGTAACTATTCTACCTAGTTAAAATAAATACAAACTTGCCTGTAAAATAAAAATAAACCCTAAGCTAGATACAATGTAACTATTAGTTATATTGTAGATAGCTTAGGGTTTATTTTATAGGTAAGTATTTAGTTTTAAATAGGAATAATTTAGATAATAATTGTAGGTTTTATTTAGATTTATTTAAATAATATTTAGGATAGGGGGTGTTAGGGTTAGACTTAGGTTTAGGGGTTAATACATTTAGAATAGTGACGGCGCCGTTGGGGGTGGCAGATTAGGCGTTAATAAATGTAATGTAGGTGGCGGTGGTGTAGGGGCGGCAGATTAGGGGTTAATAACATAATGTAGGTGGCGGTGGGTTCCGGAAGTGGTGGTTTAGGGGTTAATAAATATAATGTAGGTGGTGGCGGTGTCGGGGTGGCAGATTAGGGGTGTTTAGACTGGGGGTACATGTTAGGGTGTTAGGTGTAAACATAACTTTATTCTCCCATAGGAATCAATGGGATATCGGGCAGCAGCAAATAAGCTTTCGCTGCTTTCCGACTCCCATTGATTCCTATGGCATCCGTCGCCTACAGGGCGGAGGATTGAAAACCAGGTACGCTGGGCCGGAATAGTGGCGAGCGTACCTGGTGGATTTAGATAGTGCCGAATTTGCATTCGGAACATCTGTAATGACATAAGCATCGATCTGCGTCGGACTGAGACCGACGGATCGTATGTTACGTCACAAAATTCTACTTTTGGCGGTCTGTAGGCTTTCATAAATATGGAGAATCAAGGTCTCCACAATTACGCTGCGGAATTCCAGCGTATTTGCGGTTGACGGCTTGATAAATAGGCCCCTAAGTGTTAAATGAAACTTAAAGGGACAGTAAAGTCAAAATTAAACTTTTATGATTCAGATAGAGCTGGTCACTTTAAACAACTTTCCAATTTACTTCTATTATCTAATTTGCTTTGTTTTCTTGGTATCCTTTGTTGAAAGGTGCACCTGGGAGCTAACTTCTTATTGGTGGCTGAACATATAGGCCTCTTTTCTTTGGCTCATCTGATGTACTCAGCTAACTTCCAGAAGTACACTGATGCTTTTTTAATAAAGAATACCAAGAGAATTAAGCAAATCTTGTAATGGAAGTAAATTAGAAAGTTGACTGAATCATGTCCCTTTAAAATGTCGGTAACAATCATAATCTTAATCTTTAAAAGGGACATTACCCTTAAAAAAAAACATTGCAACATCTGTTTTTTTTTTTAAAAAAAAAAAACAGAATTTATGCTTACCTGATAAATTACTTTCTCCAACGGTGTGTCCGGTCCACGGCGTCATCCATTACTTGTGGGAATATTCTCTTCCCCAACAGGAAATGGCAAAGAGCGCAGCAAAAGCTGCCCATATAGCCCCTCAGGCTCCGCCCCCCAGTCATTCGACCGACGGTTAGGAGAAAAAAAGGAGAAACTATAGGGTGCCGTGGTGACTGTAGTGTATAGAGAAAGAAATTTTTCAAACCTGATTAAAAAACCAGGACGGGCCGTGGACCGGACACACCGTTGGAGAAAGTAATTTATCAGGTAAGCATAAATTCTGTTTTCTCCAACATTGGTGTGTCCGGTCCACGGCGTCATCCATTACTTGTGGGAACCAATACCAAAGCTTTAGGACACAGATGAAGGGAGGGAGCAAATCAGGTTACCTAAACGGAAGGCACCACGGCTTGCAAAACTTTTCTCCCAAAAATAGCCTCCGAAGAAGCATAAGTATCAAATTTGTAGAATTTGGCAAGTGTGTGCAGAGAAGACCAAGTCGCTGCCTTACATATCTGATCAACAGAAGCCTCGTTCTTGAAGGCCCATGTGGAAGCCACAGCCCTAGTAGAGTGAGCTGTGATTCGTTCAGGAGGCTGCCGTCCGGCAGTCTCATAAGCCAATCGGATAATGCTTTTCAGCCAGAAAGAAAGAGAGGTAGCAGTAGCTTTTTGTCCTCTCCTCTTACCAGAGTAAACGACAAACAAAGATGAGGTTTGTCTAAAATCCTTTGTTGCTTCTAAATAGAACTTTAAAGCACGAACTACATCTAAATTGTGTAACAAACGTTCCTTCTTTGAAACTGGATTAGGACACAGAGAAGGAACAACTATTTCCTGGTTAATATTCTTGTTGGAAACAACTTTTGGAAGAAAACCACGCTTAGTATGCAAAACGACCTTATCTGAATGGAACACCAGATAGGGTGGATTACACTGCAAAGCAGATAATTCAGAAACTCTTCTAGCAGAAGAAATAGCAACCAAAAACAGAACTTTCCAAGATAGTAACTTGATATCTATGGAATGTAAAGGTTCAAACGGAACCCCTTGAAGAACTGAAAGAACTAAATTTAGACTCCAAGGAGGAGTCATGGGTCTGTAAACAGGCTTGATTCTGACCAAAGCCTGTACGAAAGCTTGTACATCTGGCACAGCTGCCAGGCGTTTGTGTAACAAAACAGATAAAGCGGAAATCTGTCCTTTTAGAGAACTCGCTGACAACCCTTTATCCAAACCCTCTTGGAGAAAGGAAAGAATCTTAGGAATTTTAATTTTTTTAATTTTACTCCAGGAGAATCCCTTGGATTCACACCAACAGATATATTTTTTCCATATTTTATGGTAAATCTTTCTAGTCACAGGTTTTCTGGCTTGTACCAGAGTATCTATCACTGAATTTGAAAATCCACGCTTGGATAAAATCAAGCGTTCAATTTCCAAGCAGTCAGCTGCAGAGAAACTAGATTTGGATGTTCGAATGGACCTTGTACTAGAAGATCCTGTCTCAAAGGTAGCTTCCATGGTGGAGCCGAGGACATATTCACCAGGTCTGCATACGAAGTCCTGCGTGGCCACGCAGGAGCTATCAGGATCACCGAGGCCTTCTCCTGTTTGATCCTGGCTACAAGCCTGGGAAGGAGAGGAAACGGTGGAAACGCATAAGCTAGGTTGAACGACCAAGGCGCCACTAATGCATCCACTAGAGTCGCCTTGGGATCCCTGGATCTGGACCCGTAGCAAGGAACCTTGAAGTTCTGACGAGACACCATCAGATCCATGTCCACTCCCCGGATGGAAAGTCTAAAGATTCAGATAATCCGCCTCCCAGTTGTCTACTCCTGGGATGTGAATTGCAGATAGATGGCAGAAGTGATCCTCCGCCCATTTGATGATCTTGGATACCTCTCTCATCGCCAAGGAACTCTTTGTTCCTCCCTGATGGTTGATGTAAGCTTCAGTCGTCATGTTGTCTGACTGGAATCTTATGAATCCGGCCTTCGCTAGTTGAGGCCAAGCCCTGAGAGCATTGAATATCGTTCCAGGATGTTTATCGGGAGAAGAGACTCTTCCCGAGACCATAGACCCTGAGCTTTCAGGGAGTCCCAGACCGCGCCCCAGCCTAATAGACTGGCGTCGGTCGTGACAATGACCCACTCTGGTCTGCGGAAACTCATTCCCTAAGACAGGTGATCTTGAGTCAACCACCAACGGAGTGAGTCTCTGGTTAACTGGTCTACTTGAATCTGAGGAGACAAGTCTGCATAGTCCCCATTCCACTGATTGAGCATGCACAGTTGTAATGGTCTTAGTTGAATTCGAGCAAAAGGAACTATGTCCATTGCTGCAACCATCAATCCTACTACTTCCATGCACTGAGCTATGGAAGGCTGCAGAATAGAGTGAAGAACTTGACAAGCGTTTAGAAGCTTTATAGAAAAGAAGATAAAAGAAGGCGCCAACATAGTGCGGTTACCAGTGAGATGGGACACACAATGCAAATAAAACCAAATACTCACAGGATAAAGGACACTTGAAAAGTGTCACAAGTGCCTCCTGGACCCTCAGAGTTGTCCAGCTAACTCCCACTCCACTGTGGTGGTAAGGTTCCGCTCGTCTCTGCCAATTAGGGTGGCTGCGCTGGTGGTCTTGGCTCCCAGCCAATGTTCAAAAGGACTGACTTGCGGTCTCCTCTGATCAAGATATCCAATTTAGATCCGTGCTCTCCAAAGTGATACAGCAAGGCAAATGGTAGTTTGTAATGTAATGGCAAACTACAATGTTACCAATATAGATGTCAGAAAAAGAAAGTTTGTGGCTGCAATCTTAAAATCAATAAGACTTTATTTACACAACGTTTCTCTGTCTGTACGTGACCGTTTCCTCAGGTGCATAAGTGTAGATGTCTTAATGCTTTTAAAGTATTGCACCCCAATTTTCAAGCTTTTAACCCCTTAAATGAGGAAACCGGAGCCGTTTAATCAATTAGCAATTTTAATCCCACTACAGCCCCAGACACAGCGTTTGCTGCGACTTCACCTGTCCTTGGGGGTTATACGATACCAAATTAAGCCTTCCAGGAACGTTTTCAATGATCACCAGACCCTCTCACATGCAGCTGCATGCAATGCATCCAAAAGAAACTGCGCAATTATGGCGCGAAAATGAGGCTCTGCCTACTATAGTGAAAGGCCCTTCCTGACAGGGAAGGTGTATAAACAACTGCCTGGCGCCTAAAAACGTTCCCCAACACTAAAAGTTTAGAAATATCACTTCAAACTTCATAAAAAACTTAAATAAAGCAATTTATTTAGCCCACAAGAGTGTCAACCAGTGTATAGCCCATAATAAGCCTTCATTCTGTTAAGAGTCTAAGAAAATGGCTTACCGATCCCCAAGAGGGAAAATGACAGTCTTCTAGCATTACACAGTCTTGTTAGAAAATGGACTAGTCATACCTTGAGCAGAAAAGTCTGCAAACTGTTCCCCCCAACTGAAGTTCTCTGGGCTCAACAGTCCTGCGTGGGAACAGCAATTGATTTTAGTTACTGCTGCTAAAATCATACTCCTCTTTTAAACAGAACTCTTCATCCCTTTCTGTTTTAGAGTAAATAGTACAAACCGGCACTATTTTAAAATAACAAACTCTTGATAGAAGAATAAAAAAACATAATTTATGCTTACCTGATAAATTCCTTTCTTCTGTAGTGTGATCAGTCCACGGGTCATCATTACTTCTGGGATATTACTCCTCCCCAACAGGAAGTGCAAGAGGATTCACCCAGCAGAGCTGCATATAGCTCCTCCCCTCTACGTCACTCCCAGTCATTCGACCAAGGACCAACGAGAAAGGAAAAGCCAAGGGTGAAGTGGTGACTGGAGTATAAATTAAAAAATATTTACCTGCCTTAAAAACAGGGCGGGCCGTGGACTGATCACACTACAGAAGAAAGGAATTTATCAGGTAAGCATAAATTATGTTTTCTTCTGTTAAGTGTGATCAGTCCACGGGTCATCATTACTTCTGGGATACCAATACCAAAGCAAAAGTACACGGATGACGGGAGGGATAGGCAGGCTCTTTATACAGAAGGAACCACTGCCTGAAGAACCTTTCTCCCAAAAATAGCCTCCGATGAAGCAAAAGTGTCAAATTTGTAAAATTTGGAAAAAGTATGAAGCGAAGACCAAGTTGCAGCCTTGCAAATCTGTTCAACAGAGGCCTCATTCTTGAAGGCCCAAGTGGAAGCCACAGCTCTAGTAGAATGAGCTGTAATTCTTTCAGGAGGCTGCTGTCCAGCAGTCTCATAAGCTAAACGAATTATGCTACGAAGCCAAAAAGAAAGAGAGGTAGCGGAAGCTTTTTGACCTCTCCTCTGCCCAGAGTAAATGACAAACAGAGAAGACGTTTGTCGAAATTCCTTAGTTGCCTGTAAGTAAAATTTTAGAGCACGGACTACATCCAGGTTGTGCAGTAGACGTTCCTTCTTTGAAGAAGGATTTGGGCATAAAGAAGGAACAACAATCTCTTGATTGATATTCCTGTTAGTAACTACCTTAGGTAAGAACCCAGGTTTAGTACGCAGGACTACCTTATCTGAATGAAAAATCAAATAAGGAGAATCACAATGTAAGGCTGATAATTCAGAGACTCTTCGAGCCGAGGAAATAGCCATTAAAAATAGAACTTTCCAAGATAACAACTTTATATCAATGGAATGAAGGGGTTCAAACGGAACGCCCTGTAAAACATTAAGAACAAGGTTTAAACTCCATGGTGGAGCAACAGTTTTAAACACAGGCTTAATTCTGGCCAAAGCCTGACAAAAAGCCTGGACGTCAGAAACTTCTGACAGACGTTTGTGTAACAGAATGGACAGAGCTGAGATCTGTCCCTTTAATGAACTAGCAGATAAACCCTTTTCTAAACCTTCTTGTAGAAAAGACAATATCCTAGGAATCCTAACCTTACTCCAAGAGTAACCTTTGGATTCACACCAATATAGGTATTTACGCCATATCTTATGGTAAATCTTTCTGGTAACAGGTTTCCTAGCCTGTATTAAGGTATCAATAACTGACTCAGAAAATCCACGTCTTGATAAAATCAAGCGTTCAATTTCCAAGCAGTCAGCTTCAGAGAAGTTAGATTTTGATGTTTGAAGGGACCCTGTATCAGAAGGTCCTGTTTCAGAGGTAGAGACCAAGGTGGACAGGATGACATGTCCACCAGGTCTGCATACCAAGTCCTGCGTGGCCACGCAGGTGCTATTAGAATCACTGATGCTCTCTCTTGTTTGATTCTGGCAATCAATCGAGGAAGCAACGGGAAGGGTGGAAACACGTAAGCCATCCTGAAGTCCCAAGGTGCTGTCAGAGCATCTATCAGGACTGCTCCTGGATCCCTGGATCTGGACCCGTAACGAGGAAGCTTGGCGTTCTGTCGAGACGCCATGAGATCTATCTCTGGTTTGCCCCAACGTCGAAGTATTTGGGCAAAGACCTCCGGATGAAGTTCCCACTCCCCCGGATGAAAAGTCTGACGACTTAAGAAATCTGCCTCCCAGTTCTCCACTCCCGGGATGTGGATTGCTGACAGGTGGCAAGAGTGAGACTCTGCCCAGCAAATTATCTTTGATACTTCCATCATAGCTAGGGAGCTTCTTGTCCCTCCCTGATGGTTGATGTAAGCTACAGTCGTGATGTTGTCCGACTGAAACCTGATGAACCCCCGAGTTGTCAACTGGGGCCAAGCCAGGAGGGCATTGAGAACTGCTCTCAATTCCAGATGTTTATTGGCAGGAGACTCTCCTCCTGACTCCATTGTCCCTGAGCCTTCAGAGAATTCCAGACGGCACCCCAACCTAGAAGGCTGGCGTCTGTTGTTACAATTGTCCAGTCTGGTCTGCTGAATGGCATCCCCCTGGACAGATGTGGCCGAGAAAGCCACCATAGAAGAGAATTTCTGGTCTCTTGATCCAGATTCAGAGAAGGGGATAAGTCTGAGTAATCCCCATTCCACTGACTTAGCATGCACAGTTGCAGTGGTCTGAGGTGTAAGCGTGCAAAGGGTACTATGTCCATTGCCGCTACCATTAAGCCGATTACCTCCATGCATTGAGCCACTGACGGGTGTTGAATGGAATGAAGGGTGCGGCAAGCACTTTGAAGTCTTGTTAGCCTGTCCTCTGTCAGGTAAATCTTCATTTCTACAGAATCTATAAGAGTCCCCAGGAAGGGAACTCTTGTGAGTGGAACGAGTGAACTTTTCTTTTCGTTCACCTTCCATCCATGTGACCTTAGAAATGCCAGCACTAACTCTGTATGAGACTTGGCAGTTTGAAAGCTTGAAGCTTGTATCAGAATGTCGTCTAGGTATGGAGCTACCGAGATTCCCCGCGGTCTTAGTACCGCCAGAAGAGCACCCAGAACCTTTGTGAAGATTCTTGGAGCTGTAGCCAATCCGAATGGAAGAGCCACAAACTGGTAATGCCTGTCTAGGAAGGCAAACCTTAGGTACCGATAATGATCTTTGTGAATCGGTATGTGAAGGTAAGCATCTTTTAAATCTACAGTGGTCATGTATTGACCCTCTTGGATCATAGGTAAAATTGTCCGAATAGTCTCCATCTTGAACGATGGAACTCTTAGGAATTTGTTTAGGATCTTTAAGTCCAGGATTGGTCTGAAAGTTCCCTCTTTTTTGGGAACCACAAACAGATTTGAGTAAAACCCCTGTCCCTGTTCCGATCGTGGAACTGGATGGATTACTCCCATTAACAAGAGCTCTTGTACGCAGCGTAGAAACGCCTCTTTCTTTGTCTGGATTGTTGACAATCTTGACAGATGAAATCTCTCTCTTGGAGGAGAGTATTTGAAGTCCAGAAGGTATCCCTGAGATATTATCTCTAGCGCCCAGGGATCCTGAACATCTCTTGCCCAAGCCTGGGCGAAGAGAGAAAGTCTGCCCCCCACTAGATCCGATCCCGGATCGGGGGCCCTCAATTCATGCTGTTTTAGGGGCAGCAGCAGGTTTCCTAGTCTGCTTGCCCTTGTTCCAGGACTGGTTAGGTTTCTAGCCTTGTCTGTAGCGAGCAACAGCTCCTTCCTGTTTTGGTGCAGAGGAAGTTGATTCTGCTCCTGCTTTGAAATTACGAAAGGAACGAAAATTAGACTGTCTAGTCTTGGCTTTGGCTTTGTCCTGAGGCAGGGCATGGCCTTTACCTCCTGTAATGTCAGCGATAATCTCTTTCAACCCGGGCCCGAATAAGGTCTGCCCTTTGAAAGGTATATTAAGCAATTTAGACTTAGAAGTAACATCAGCTGACCAGGATTTTAGCCACAGCGCCCTGCGTGCCTGAATGGCGAATCCTGAATTCTTCGCCGTAAGTTTAGTAAGATGTACTACGGCCTCCGAAATGAATGAATTAGCTAGTTTAAGGACTCTAAGCCTGTCCGTAATGTCGTCCAGAGTAGCTGAACCAATGTTCTCTTCCAGAGACTTAATCCAGAATGCCGCTGCAGCCGTGATCGGCGCAATGCATGCAAGGGGTTGCAATATAAAACCTTGTTGAACAAACATTTTCTTAAGGTAACCCTCTAACTTTTTATCCATTGGATCTGAAAAAACATAATTTATGCTTACCTGATAAATTCCTTTCTTCTGTTGTGTGATCAGTCCACGGGTCATCATTACTTCTGGGATATAACTCCTCCCCAACAGGAAATGCAAGAGGATTCACCCAGCAGAGCTGCATATAGCTCCTCCCCTCTACGTCAGTCCCAGTCATTCGACCAAGAATCAACGAGAAAGGAGTAACCAAGGGTGAAGTGGTGACTGGAGTATAATTTAAAAGATATTTAGCTGCCTTAAAAAAGGGCGGGCCGTGGACTGATCACACAACAGAAGAAAGGAATTTATCAGGTAAGCATAAATTATGTTTTCTTCTGTTATGTGTGATCAGTCCACGGGTCATCATTACTTCTGGGATACCAATACCAAAGCAAAAGTACACGGATGACGGGAGGGATAGGCAGGCTCATTATACAGAAGGAACCACTGCCTGAAGAACCTTTCTCCCAAAAATAGCCTCCGAAGAAGCAAAAGTGTCAAATTTGTAAAATTTGGAAAAAGTATGAAGCGAAGACCAAGTTGCAGCCTTGCAAATCTGTTCAACAGAGGCCTCATTCTTAAAGGCCCAAGTGGAAGCCACAGCTCTAGTGGAGTGAGCTGTAATTCTTTCAGGAGGCTGCTGTCCAGCAGTCTCATAGGCTAAACGTATTATGCTACGAAGCCAAAAAGAGAGAGAGGTAGCAGAAGCTTTTTTGACCTCTCCTCTGTCCAGAATAAACGACAAACAGGGAAGAAGTTTGGCGAAAATCTTTAGTTGCCTGCAAGTAGAACTTGAGGGCACGAACTACATCCAGATTGTGTAGAAGACGTTCCTTCTTTGAAGAAGGATTTGGACACAAGGATGGAACAACGATCTCTTGATTGATATTCCTGTTAGTGACTACCTTAGGTAAGAACCCAGGTTTAGTACGCAGAACTACCTTGTCTGAGTGAAAAATCAGATAAGGAGAATCACAATGTAAGGCTGATAACTCAGAGACTCTTCGAGCCGAGGCAATAGCCATTAAAAACAGAACTTTCCAAGATAACAATTTTATATCAATGGAATGAAGGGGTTCAAACGGAACACCCTGTAAAACGTTAAGAACTAAGTTTAAACTCCATGGCGGAGCAACAGCTTTAAACACAGGCTTGATCCTAGCTAAAGCCTGACAAAAAGCCTGGACGTCTGGATTTTCTGACAGACGCCTGTGTAACAAGATGGACAGAGCTGAAATCTGTCCCTTTAATGAACTAGCTGATAAACCCTTTTCTAAACCTTCTTGTAGAAAGGACAATATCCTAGGGATCCTAACCTTACTCCAGGAGTAACCTTTGGATTCGCACCAGTATAGGTATTTACGCCATATTTTATGGTAAATCCTTCTGGTAACAGGCTTCCTAGCCTGTATCAGGGTATCAATAACCGACTCAGAAAAACCACGTTTTGATAAAATCAAGCGTTCAATTTCCAAGCAGTCAGCTTCAGAGAAGTTAGATTTTGATGTTTGAATGGACCCTGTATCAGAAGGTCCTGTCTTAGAGGTAGAGACCAAGGCGGACAGGATGACATGTCCACTAGATCTGCATACCAAGTCCTGCGTGGCCATGCAGGCGCTATTAGAATCACTGATGCTCTCTCCTGTTTGATTTTGGCAATCAATCGAGGAAGCAGCGGGAAGGGTGGAAACACATAAGCCATCCCGAAGTTCCAAGGTGCTGTCAAAGCATCTATCAGAACCGCTCCCGGATCCCTGGATCTGGACCCGTAGTGAGGAAGTTTGGCGTTCTGGCGAGACGCCATGAGATCTATCTCTGGTTTGCCCCAACGTCGAAGTATTTGGGCAAAGACCTCCGGATGAAGTTCCCACTCCCCCGGATGAAAAGTCTGGCGACTCAAGAAATCCGCCTCCCAATTCTCCACTCCCGGGATGTGGATTGCTGACAGGTGGCAAGAGTGAGACTCTGCCCAGCGAATTATCTTTGATACTTCCATCATTGCTAGGGAGCTTCTTGTCCCTCCCTGATGGTTGATGTAAGCTACAGTCGTGATGTTGTCCGACTGAAACCTGATGAACCCCCGAGTTGTTAATTGGGGCCAAGCCAGAAGGGCATTGAGAACTGCTCTCAATTCCAGAATATTTATTGGAAGGAGACTCTCCTCCTGGTTCCATAGTCCCTGAGCCTTCAGAGAATTCCAGACAGCGCCCCAACCTAGTAGGCTGGCGTCTGTTGTTACAATTGTCCAGTCTGGCCTGCTGAATGGCATCCCCCTGGACAGGTGTGGCCGATAAAGCCACCATAGAAGAGAATTTCTGGTCTCTTGATTCAGATTCAGAGTAGGGGACAAATCTGAGTAATCCCCATTCCACTGACTTAGCATGCACAATTGCAGCGGTCTGAGGTGTAGGCGTGCAAAAGGTACTATGTCCATTGCCGCTACCATTAAGCCGATCACCTCCATGCATTGAGCTACTGACGGGTGTTGAATGGAATGAAGGACACGGCATGCATTTTGAAGCTTTGTTAACCTGTCTTCTGTCAGGTAAATCTTCATTTCTACAGAATCTATAAGAGTCCCCAAGAATGGAACTCTTGTGAGAGGAAAAAGAGAACTCTTCTTTTCGTTCACTTTCCATCCATGCGACCTTAGAAATGCCAGAACTAACTCTGTATGAGACTTGGCAGTTTGAAAGCTTGAAGCTTGTATTAGAATGTCGTCTAGGTACGGAGCTACCGAAATCCCGCGCGGTCTTAGTACCGCCAGAAGGGCACCCAGAACCTTTGTGAAGATTCTTGGAGCCGTAGCCAATCCGAATGGAAGAGCTACAAACTGGTAGTGCCTGTCTAGGAAGGCAAACCTTAGATACCGGTGATGATCTTTGTGAATCGGTATGTGAAGGTAAGCATCTTTTAAATCCACTGTGGTCATGTACTGACCCTTTTGGATCATGGGTAAGATTGTCCGAATAGTTTCCATTTTGAACGATGGAACTCTTAGGAATTTGTTTAGAATCTTTAAATCTAAGATTGGCCTGAAAGTTCCCTCTTTTTTGGGAACCACAAACAGGTTTGAGTAGAACCCTTGTCCTTGTTCCGACCGCGGAACCGGATGGATCACTCCCATTAATAACAGATCTTGTACACAGCGTAGAAACGCTTCTTTCTTTATCTGGTTTGTTGACAACCTTGACAGATGAAATCTCCCTCTTGGGGGAGATAATTTGAAGTCTAGAAGGTATCCCTGAGATATGATCTCTAGCGCCCAGGGATCCTGAACATCTCTTGCCCAGGCCTGGGCGAAGAGAGAAAGTCTGCCCCCCACTAGATCCGGTCCCGGATCGGGGGCTCTCGGTTCATGCTGTCTTTGGGGCAGCAGCAGGTTTCCTGGCCTGCTTGCCCTTGTTCCAGGACTGGTTAGGCTTCCAGCCTTGCCTGTAACGAGCAACAGCTCCCTCCTGTTTTGGTGCAGTGGAGGTTGATGCTGCTCCTGTTTTGAAATTCCGAAAGGGACGAAAATTAGACTGTCTAGCCTTAGCTTTGGCTTTGTCTTGAGGTAGGGCGTGGCCCTTACCTCCTGTAATGTCAGCGATAATTTCTTTCAAACCGGGCCCAAATAAAGACTGCCCCTTGAAAGGTATATTAAGTAATTTGGACTTAGAAGTAACATCAGCTGACCAGGATTTTAGCCACAGCGCCCTACGTGCTTGGATGGCGAATCCTGAGTTCTTAGCCGTAAGTTTGGTTAAATGTACTACGGCCTCCGAAATGAATGAATTAGCTAGTTTAAGGACTCTAAGCCTGTCCGTAATGTCGTCTAGCGTAGATGAACTAAGGTTCTCTTCCAGAGACTCAATCCAAAATGCTGCCGCAGCCGTAATCGGCGCGATACATGCAAGGGGTTGCAATATAAAACCTTGTTGAACAAACATTTTCTTAAGGTAACCCTCTAATTTTTTATCCATTGGATCTGAAAAAGCACAGCTATCCTCCACCGGGATGTTGGTACGCTTAGCTAAAGTAGAAACTGCTCCCTCCACCTTAGGGACCGTTTGCCATAAGTCCCGAGTGGTGGCGTCTATTGGAAACATCTTTCTAAATATTGGAGGGGGTGAGAACGGCACACCGGGTCTATCCCACTCCTTAGTAACAATTTCAGTTAGTCTCTTAGGTATAGGAAAAACGTCAGTACTCGCCGGTACCGCAAAGTATTTATCCAACCTACACAGTTTCTCTGGTATTGCAACGGTGTTACAATCATTGAGAGCTGCTAAAACCTCCCCTAGTAATACACGGAGGTTCTCCAATTTAAATTTAAAATTTGAAATATCTGAATCCAATCTGTTTGGATCAGAACCGTCACCCACAGAATGAAGCTCTCCGTCCTCATGCTCTGCAAGCTGTGACGCAGTATCAGACATGGCCCTAGTATTGTCAGCGCACTCTGTTCTCACCCCAGAGTGATCACGCTTGCCTCTTAGTTCTGGTAATTTAGACAAAACTTCAGTCATAACAGTAGCCATATCTTGTAATGTTATCTGTAATGGCCGCCCAGATGTACTAGGCGCCATAATATCACGCACCTCCCGGGCGGGAGATGCAGGTACTGCCGCGTGAGGCGAGTTAGTCGGCATAACTCTCCCCTCGCTGTTTGGTGAAATTTGTTCAAATTGTACAGATTGACTTTTATTTAAAGTAGCATCAATACAGTTAGTACATAAATTTCTATTGGGCTCCACCTTGGCATTGGAACAAATGACACAGATATCTTCCTCTGAGTCAGACATGTTTAACACACTAGCAATAAACTTGCAACTTGGTTATAATCTCTTTTAGCAAAAACGTACTGTGCCTCAAAGAGGTACTAAACGATTAAATGACAGTTGAAATAATGAACTGAAAAACAGTTATAGCATCAAACTTTAAAACAACACAACTTTTAGCAAAGGTATGTTCCCATTAGCAACATAACAATAATTAAATTTGACATAAAAATTACAGAGCAACGTTTTTATTCACAGTCAATATAAAATTCTCACAGCTCTGCTGAGAGAATCTACCTCCCTCTAAAGAAGTTTGAAGACCCCTGAGATCTGTCGGAGATGAACCGGATCATGCAGGAAATATAAGAGTAACTGACTGGAAATTTTTGATGCGTAGCAAAGAGCGCCAAAAACGGCCCCTCCCCCTCACACACAGCAGTGAAGAGAAACGAAACTGTCACAATTAAAACCAAACAACTGCCAAGTGGAAAATAATGCCCAAATATTTATTCACTCAGTACCTCAGAAATGTAAACGATTCTACATTCCAGCAAAAACGTTTAACATGATAAATACTTATTAAAAGGATTAGTGACTTTTAACAGAGTAGTTCCGGTGAAATACCATCCCCAGAATACTGAAGTGTATACATACATTCATTATAACGGTATGGCAGGATTTTCTCATCAATTCCATTCAGAAAATAAAAACTGCTACATACCTCAATGCAGATTCATCTGCCCGCTGTCCCCTGATCTGAAGCTTTTACCTCCCTCAGATGGCCGAGAACAGCAATATGATCTTAACTACTCCGGTTAAAATCATAGTAAAAAACTCTGGTAGATTCTTCCTCAAACTCTGCCAGAGAAGTAATAACACGCTCCGGTGCTATTGTAAAATAACAAACTTTTGATTGAAGTCATAAAAACTAAGTATAATCACCATAGTCCTCTCACACATCCTATCTAGTCGTTGGGTGCAAGAGAATGACTGGGACTGACGTAGAGGGGAGGAGCTATATGCAGCTCTGCTGGGTGAATCCTCTTGCATTTCCTGTTGGGGAGGAGTTATATCCCAGAAGTAATGATGACCCGTGGACTGATCACACATAACAGAAGAAAGCACAGCTATCCTCCACCGGGATAGTGGTACGCTTAGCTAAGGTAGAAACTGCTCCCTCCACCTTAGGGACCGTTTGCCATAAGTCCCTTGTGGTGGCGTCTATTGGAAACATTTTTCTAAATATCGGAGGGGGTGAGAACGGCACACCGGTCTATCCCACTCCTTAGTAACAATTTCAGTAAGTCTCTTAGGTATAGGAAAAACCTCAGTACTCGTCGGTACCGCAAAATATTTATCCAACCTACACATTTTCTCTGGTATTGCAACTGTGTTACAATCATTCAGAGCCGCTAACACCTCCCCTAGTAATACACAGGGGTTTTCCAGTTTAAATTTAAAATATCTGAATCCAGTCTGTTTGGATCAGAACCGTCACCCACAGAATGAAGTTCTCCGTCCTCATGTTCTGCCACCTGTGACGCAGTGTCTGACATGGCCCTAATATTATCAGCGCACTCTGTTCTCACCCCAGAGTGATCACGCTTACCTCTTAGTTCTGGTAATTTAGCCAAAACCTCAGTCATAACAGTAGCCATATCCTGTAATGTGATTTGTAATGGCCGCCCAGATGTACTCGGCGCTACAATATCACGCACCTCCCTCTGAGCGGGAGATGTAGGTACTGACACGTGAGGCGAGTTAGTCGGCATAACTCTTGACTTTTATTTAAAGTAGCATCAATACAGTTAGTACATAAATTTATATTGGGCTCCACTTTGGCATTGCAACAAATGACACAGGTATCATCCTCTGAATCAGACATGTTTAACACACTAGCAAATAAACTTGCAACTTGGAAATACAATTCAATTAGAATAATATTAAAATGTACTGTGCCTTTAAGAAGCACAGAAGATCTATGACAGTTGAAAATTAATAAATTGAAACAGTTATAGCCTCAATCCTTGTAAACAACACAACTTTAGCAAAGGTTTAATCCCATTAGCAAAGATAACAAATTCTGAAAGCAGGAAACAAATTACAGAATAAACGTTTTTTTATCTCAGTCAAACTATAATTCTCACAGCTCTGCTGAGAGAAATTACCTCCCTCAAAATAAGTTTTGAAGACCCCTGAGCTCTGTAGAGATGAACCGGATCATGCAGGGAATACAATGAGTTGCTGACTGAAATATTTGATGCATAGAAAAAGCGCCAAAAAACGGCCCCTCCCCCTCACACACAGCAGTGAGGGAGAACAGAAACTGTCAGAAAAACAGATTAAGCAACTGCCAAGTGGAAAAATAGTGCCCAAACATTTATTCACACAGTACCTCAGCAAATGAAAACGATTTTACATTCCAGCAAAAACGTTAAACATAATCTCTAGTTATTAAACAGCTTTATGTATTTCTTACAGTGTAATTCTAGTGAAGTACCATTCCCCAGAATACTGAAGTGTAAAGTATACATACATGACATTATATCGGTATGGCAGGATTTTCTCATCAATTCCATTGTCAGAAAATAAAAACTGCTACATACCTCTATGCAGATTCATCTGCCCGCTGTCCCCTGATCTGAAGTTTACCTCACTCCTCAGATGGCCGAGAACAGCAATATGATCTTAACTACTCCGGCTAAAATCATAGCAAAACTCTGGTAGATTCTTCTTCAAACTCTGCCAGAGAGGTAATAACACACTCCGGTGCTATTTTAAAATAACAAACTTTTGATTGAAGATATAAAACTAAGTATAATCACCATAGTCCTCTCACACATCCTATCTAGTCGTTGGGTGCAAGAGAATGACTGGGAGTGACGTAGAGGGGAGGAGCTATATGCAGCTCTGCTGGGTGAATCCTCTTGCACTTCCTGTTGGGGAGGAGTAATATCCCAGAAGTAATGATGACCCGTGGACTGATCACACTTAACAGAAGAAACTACAACTAAACACCACATACTCTTCACCATCTCCGTGGAGATGCTACTTGTTCAGAGCGGCAAAGAGAATGACTGGGGGGCGGAGCCTGAGGAGGGGCTATATGGGCAGCTTTTGCTGTGCTCTTTGCCATTTCCTGTTGGGGAAGAGAATATTCCCACAAGTAATGGATGATGCCGTGGACCGGACACACCAATGTTGGAGAAAAAAGACTAATGATAATGTTGCTTTAATGGAATTGTTTGCAATGGCCACCAGTTGTTAAAGGGACAGTCTAGGCCAAAATAAAATTTCATGATTCAGATAGAGCATGTAATTTTAAACAATTTTCCAATTTACTTTTATCACCAATTTTGCTTTGTTCTATTGGTATTCTTAGTTGAAAGCTTAACCTAGGAGGTTCATATGCTAATTTCTTAGACCTTGAAGCCCACCTCTTTCAGATTGCATTTTAACAGTTTTTCACCACTAGAGGGTGTTAGTTCACGTATTTCATATAGATAACACTGTGCTCGTGCACGAGAAGTTATCTGGGAGCAGGCACTGATTGGCTAGACTGCAAGTCTGTCAAAAGAACTGAAAAAAGGGGCAGTTTGCAGAGGCTTAGATACAAGATAATCACAGAGGTTAAAAGTATATTATTATAAATGTGTTAGTTATGCAAAACAGGCAAATGGGTAATAAAGGGATTATCTATCTTTTAAAACAATAAAAATTCTGGTGTAGACTGTCCCTTTAACAAATGAAATATGATATAGCCCTAAGTCAGCATTAGATGCAAGTGTGGAATATAACACAGAATAGGAGGCTATAAAAATAAAGGGGATACGATGATATGGACATACATACACTGTATTCCACTGACATAAGTACAAGCCTTAGCAATACCAGTCACTTCACTATAGCTCCGGTATATATGATGCTCTGGTATATATGAATACGGGCAGGATATGTGCATATTGCAGTCCTCACTCATAGCCCTAAACTAAAAGCAAGAGGAACACAGCAATCACGAAACACTGTTTTGCCAAGCATTCCCCCCAAAGCCCCTCTTGGCATTTTGTTTTTAGGACCTCTGCCAAGGGATTCTCGAACGCACGTCTCTATGCAAGGAGCTCCAGTCACTTACTGATCCGACAATTGTTTTCACAAACAGTTCTGCCCAGTTCGCCACCACATACAAATGTATCTGCTCAGTGTTCCCTGGCACACACAGCTATGCTCATCATTCACCCACATACATATTATTCTGTGCCTTGCTCCCACACACATGTGCCACCATACCTGCCAAACACATCAATGTCTAGTGCTTCCCATAACCACTCTTCCCACTGCTCCTTCCACATTTGCACTTTACTGTCCAGCATTTCGTAGCACTGACCTCTCTCAGCACAGTCTGGCACTCTCTTCCCATACACCCATCTACCCATTGCATCCCTTGCAGGTTTCATATGCCCACTGCCAGACTGCACTTACCCATACACAAAGCTCTCATGCACTTTATTGTCTAGTACTCAGCCCAGCATTTCTCTCACAAACAGCTTCTGCCCAACTCCCCCAGACACACCCTGTACAATGGTCCCAATGTACATACACCGTATTTTACCCTCTGATCGCTCCACACACCACATGCCAATTTACCCTTCTATCCCCCCATACATACACACTAATATATCCTCTGATACCCCATACACATTACTTTACCCGCTGATTCTCCCATTAACACGCTAATTTACCATCTGATCCCCCATACACACACACGCTAATTTACCATCTGATCCCCCCATACACACACGCTAATTTACCCTCTGATCCCCCCCATACACACGCTAATTTACCCTCTGATCCCCCCATACACATGCTAATTTACCATCTGATCCCCCCATACACACGCTAATTTACCATCTGATCCCCCCATACACACACACATGCTAATTTACCCTCTGATCCCCCCATACACACACACACGCTAATTTACCATCTGATCCCCCCATACACACACACACGCTAATTTACCCTCTGATCCCCCCATACACACACACATGCTAATTTACCCTCTGATCCCCCCGTACACACACACTAATTTACCATCTGATCCCCCCATACACACATGCTAATTTACCCTCTGATCCCCCCATACACACACACTAATTTACCATCTGATCCCCCCATACACACACACACACGCTAATTTACCCTCTGATCCCCCTATACACACACACGCTAATTTACCATCTGATCCCCCCATACACACACACGCTAATTTACCCTCTGATCCCCCATACACACACACATGCTAATTACCCTCTGATCCCCCCATACACACACACATGCTAATTTACCATCTGATCACCCCATACACACACATGCTAATTTACCCTCTGATCCCCCCATACACACACGCTAATTTACTCTCTGATCCCCCCATACACACACGCTAATTTACTCTCTGATCCCCCCATACACACACGCTAATTTACTCTCTGATCCCCCCCATACACACACGCTAATTTACTCTCTGATCCCCCCAAACACACACGCTAATTTACTCTCTGATCCCCCCATACACACACGCTAATTTACCCTCTGATCCCCCCATACACACACGCTAATTTACCCTCTGATCCCCACATACACACACATGCTAATTTACCCTCGGATCCCCCCATACACACACATGCTAATTTACCCTCTGATCCCCCCATACAAACATGCTAATTTACCCTCTGATCCCCCCATACACACACGCTAATTTACCCTCTGATCCCCCCATACACACACACTAATTTACCATCTGATCCACCTATACACGCTAATTTACCCTCTGCGTTTCCTATACACACTACTTTAACCTCTGATCCTCCCATACACACGCTAATTTACCCTCTGATCCCCCCATACACACGCTAATTTACCATCTGATCCCCCCATACACACACACATGCTAATTTACCCTCTGATCCCCCCATACACACACACACGCTAATTTACCATCTGATCCCCCCATACACACACACACGCTAATTTACCCTCTGATCCCCCCATACACACACACATGCTAATTTACCCTCTGATCCCCCCGTACACACACACTAATTTACCATCTGATCCCCCCATACACACATGCTAATTTACCCTCTGATCCCCCCATACACACACACTAATTTACCATCTGATCCCCCCATACACACACACACACGCTAATTTACCCTCTGATCCCCCTATACACACACACACACACGCTAATTTACCATCTGATCCCCCCATACACACACGCTAATTTACCCTCTGATCCCCCCATACACACACACATGCTAATTACCCTCTGATCCCCCCATACACACACACATGCTAATTTACCATCTGATCACCCCATACACACACATGCTAATTTACCCTCTGATCCCCCCATACACACACGCTAATTTACTCTCTGATCCCCCCATACACACACGCTAATTTACTCTCTGATCCCCCCATACACACACGCTAATTTACTCTCTGATCCCCCCCATACACACACGCTAATTTACTCTCTGATCCCCCCAAACACACACGCTAATTTACTCTCTGATCCCCCCATACACACACGCTAATTTACCCTCTGATCCCCCCATACACACACACGCTAATTTACCCTCTGATCCCCACATACACACACATGCTAATTTACCCTCGGATCCCCCCATACACACACATGCTAATTTACCCTCTGATCCCCCCATACAAACATGCTAATTTACCCTCTGATCCCCCCATACACACACGCTAATTTACCCTCTGATCCCCCCATACACACACACTAATTTACCATCTGATCCACCTATACACGCTAATTTACCCTCTGCGTTTCCTATACACACTACTTTAACCTCTGATCCTCCCATACACGCTAATTTGCCCTCTGATCTCCCCATACACACGCTAATTTACTCTCTGATCCCCCCATACACACACGCTAATTTACCCTCTGATCCCCCCATACACACACATGCTAATTTACCCACTGATCCCCCCATACAAACATGCTAATTTACCCTCTGATCCCCCCATACACACATGCTAATTTACCCTCTGATCCCCCCATACACACACACTAATTTACCATCTGATCCACCTATACACGCTAATTTACCCTCTGCGTTTCCTATACACACTACTTTAACCTCTGATCCTCCCATACACGCTAATTTGCCCTCTGATCTCCCCATACACACACGCTAATTTACTCTCTGATCCCCCCATACACACACGCTAATTTACTCTCTGATCCCCCCATACACACATGCTAATTTACTCTCTGATCCCCCCATACACACAAGCTAATTTACTCTCTGATCCCCCATACACACACGCTAATTTACTCTCTGATCCCCCCAAACACACACGCTAATTTACTCTCTGATCCCCCCAAACACACATGCTAATTTACTCTGATACCCCCCATACACACACGCTAATTTACTCTCTGATCCCCCCACACACACACGCTAATTTACTCTCTGATCCCCCCCATACACACACGCTAATTTACTCTCTGATCCCCCCATACACACACATGCTAATTTACCCTCTGATCCCCCCATACACACATGCTAATTTACCCTCTGATCCCCCCATACACACACGCTAATTTACTCTCTGATCCCCCCATACATACACGCTAATTTACCATCTGATCCACCTATACACGCTAATTTACCCTCTGCGTTTCCTATACACACTACTTTAACCTCTGATCCTCCCATACACGCTAATTTGCCCTCTGATCTCCCATATACACACTAAATTACCCTCTGACCCCCCCAAACAATATACATTCTGATCCCCCCATACACACTACTTTATCCTCCGATCCCCCTTCACACACAACTTTACTCTCTGATCCACCCCTCCCATAAACACTACTTTACCCTCTGATTCGCCCAGGGCCCCATACACACAACTTCAGCATAGCACACAGACAACACTCTATCCAGTGTTCTCACGTGTGCCACACTGGCCAGATTTCATTACTTAAAGTAATTACTATGTCCAGTCCTAGCCAGAACTCCCCTCTCACATGCTTCCCTCTCCCATGCTGCTCTGCCAGCGCTCCGCTCTCCCATGCTGCTCTGCCCAGCGCTTCCCTCTCCCATGCTGCTCTGCCCAGCGCTTCCCTCTCCCATGCTGCTCTGCCCAGCGCTCCCCTCTCCCATGCTGCTCTGCCCAGCGCTTCCCTCTCCCATGCTGCTCTGCCCAGTGCTCCCCTCTCCCACGCTGCTCTGCCCAGCGCTTCCCTCTCCCATGCTGCTCTGCCCAGCGCTCCCCTCTCCCATGCTGCTCTGCCCAGCGCTCCCCTCTCCCATGCTGCTCTGCCCAGCGCTCCCCTCTCCCATGCTGCTCTGCCCAGCGCTCCCCTCTCCCATGCTGCTCTGCCTAGTGCTCCCCTCTCACATGCTGCTCTGCCCAGCGCTCCCCTCTCACATGCTGCTCTGCCCAGCGCTCCCCTCTAACATGCTGCTCTGCCCAGCGCTCCCCTCTCCCATGCTGCCCTGCCCAGCGCTTCCCTCTCCCATGCTGCTCTGCCCAGCGCTCCCCTCTCCCATGCTGCTCTGCCTAGTGCTCCCATGCTGCTCTGCCCAGTGCTCCCCTCTCCCATGCTGCTCTGCCCAGCGCTCCCCTCTCCCATGCTGCTCTGCCCAGCGCTCCCCTCTCCCATGCTGCTCTGCCCAGCGCTCCCCTCTCCCATGCTGCTCTGCCCAGCGCTCCCCTCTCCCATGCTGCTCTGCCCAGCGCTCCCCTCTCCCATGCTGCTCTGCCCAGCGCTCCCCTTCTCCCATGCTGCTCTGCCCAGCGCTCCCCTTCTCACATGCTGCTCTGCCCAGCGCTCCCCTCTCCCATGCTGCTCTGCCCAGCGCTCTCCTCTCCCATGCTGCTCTGCCCAGCGCTCCCCTCTCCCATGCTGCTCTGCCCAGCGCTCCCCTCTCCCATGCTGCTCTGCCCAGCGCTCCCCTCTCCCATGCTGCTCTGCCCAGCGCTCCCCTCTCCCATGCTGCTCTGCCTAGTGCTCCCATGCTGCTCTGCCCAGCGCTCCCCTCTCACATGCTGCTCTGCCCAGCGCTCCCCTCTCCCATGCTGCCCTGCCCAGCGCTTCCCTCTCCCATGCTGCTCTGCCCAGCGCTCCCCTCTCCCATGCTGCTCTGCCCAGCGCTCCCCTCTCCCATGCTGCTCTGCCCAGTGCTCCCCTCTCACATGCTGCTCTGCCCAGCGCTCCCCTCTCCCATGCTGCTCTGCCCAGCGCTCCCCTTCTATGTTGCTCTGCCCAGCGCTCCCCTCTCCCATGCTGCTCTGCCCAGCGCTCCCCTTTCCCATGCTGCTCTGCCCAGCGCTCCCCTTCTCCTATGTTGCTCTGCCCAGCGCTCCCCTCTCCCATGCTGCTCTGCCCAGCGCTCCCCTTTCCCATGCTGCTCTTCCCAGCGCTTCCCTCTCCCATGCTGCTCTTCCCAGCGCTCCCCTCTCACATGCTGCTCTGCCCAGTGCTTCCCTCTCCCATGCTGCTCTGCCCAGCGCTCCCCTCTCCCATGCTGCTCTGCCCAGTGCTTCCCTCTCCCATGCTGCTCTTCCCAGCGCTCCCCTCTCCCATGCTGCTCTGCCCAGTGCTTCCCTCTCCCATGCTGCTCTGCCCAGTGCTTCCCTCTCCCATGCTGCTCTGCCCAGCGCTTCCCTCTCCCATGCTGCTCTTCCCAGCGCTTCCCTCTCCCATGCTGCTCTGCCCAGCGCTCCCCTCTCCCATGCTGCTCTGCCCAGCGCTCCCCTCTCCCATGCTGCTCTGCCCAGCGCTTCCCTCTCCCATGCTGCTCTGCCCAGTGCTTCCCTCTCCCATGCTGCTCTGCCCAGCGCTCCCCTCTCACATGCTGCTCTGCCCAGCGCTCCCCTCTCACATGCTGCTCTGTCCAGTGCTTCCCTCTCCCATGCTGCTCTGCCCAGCGCTTCCCTCTCCCATGCTGCTCTGTCCAGTGCTTCCCTCTCCCATGCTGCTCTGCCCAGCGCTCCCCTCTCACATGCTGCTCTGCCCAGCGCTCCCCTCTCCCATGCTGCTCTGCCCAGCGCTCCCCTCTCCCATGCTGCTCTGCCCAGCGCTCCCCTTCTCACATGCTGCTCTGACCAGCGCTCTCCCCTCTCCCATGCTGCTCTGCCCAGCGCTCCCCTCTCCCATGCTGCTCTTCCCAGTGCTCCCCTTCTCACATGCTGCTCTGCCCAGCGCTCCCCTCTCCCATGCTGCTCTGCCCAGCGCTCCCCTCTCCCATGCTGCTCTGCCCAGCGCTCCCCTTCTCACATGCTGCTCTGACCAGCGCTCTCCCCTCTCCCATGCTGCTCTTCCCAGCGCTCCCCTTCTCACATGCTGCTCTGCCCAGCGCTCCCCTCTCCCATGCTGCTCTGCCCAGCGCTCCCCTCTCCCATGCTGCTCTGCCCAGCGCTCCCCTTCTCATATGCTGCTCTGACCAGCGCTCTCCCCCCTCCCATGCTGCTCTTCCCAGCGCTCCCCTTCTCACATGCTGCTCTTCCCAGCGCTCCCCTTTCCCATGATGCTCTTCCCAGTGCTTACCTCTCCCATGCTGCTCTGCCCAGCGCTCCCCTTCTCACATGCTGCTCTGACCAGCACTCTCTCCCCTCTCCTATGCTGCTCTGCCCAGCGCTCCCCTCTCCCATGCTGCTCTTCCCAGCGCTTCCCTCTCCCATGCTGCTCTTCCCAGCGCTTCCCTCTCCTATGCTGCTCTGCCCAGTGCTTCCCTCTCCCATGCCGCTCTTCCCAGCGCTCCCCTCTCCCATGCTGCTCTGCCCAGTGCTTCCCTCTCCCATGCTGCTCTTCCCAGCGCTTCCCTCTCCCATGCTGCTCTTCCCAGCGCTTCCCTCTCCTATGCTGCTCTGCCCAGTGCTTCCCTCTCCCATGCTGCTCTTCCCAGCGCTCCCCTCTCCCATGCTGCTCTGCCCAGTGCTTCCCTCTCCCATGCTGCTCTGCCCAGTGCTTCCCTCTCCCATGCTGCTCTGCCCAGCGCTCCCCTCTCCCATGCTGCTCTGCCCAGCGCTCCCCTTCTCACATGCTGCTCTGACCAGCGCTCTCCCCTCTCCCATGCTGCTCTTCCCAGCGCTCCCCTTCTCACATGCTGCTCTTCCCAGCGCTCCCCTTTCCCATGATGCTCTTCCCAGTGCTTACCTCTCCCATGCTGCTCTGCCCAGCGCTCCCCTCTCACATGCTGCTCTGCCCAGCGCTCCCCTCTCACATGCTGCTCTGCCCAGTGCTTCCCTCTCCCATGCTGCTCTGCCCAGCGCTCCCTTTTTCACATGCTGCTCTGCGCTCCCTTTTTCACATGCTGCTCTGCTCCGCGCTCCCCTTTTCACATGCTGCTCTGCTCCGCGCTCCCCTTTTCACATGCTGCTCTGCCTAGCGCTCCCCTCTCACATGCTGCTCTGCTCAGAGCTCCCCTCTCACATGCTGCTCTGCCTAGCGCTCCCCTCTCTCACATGCAATTATTCCAGGAACCCCATATAACTCACCACCAACAAGCTCTCTTGAATATTCTACACCATATTATCTAGATAAAATTCTGCACAATCATATCTCATATTTCTTACATGCATTCCCCTTACACATACCCCACTTCATAGCAATCCATAACCCCACTACTTTGCCCTAACTCCTCGTCATGTGTGTGCAGTGTTACGTTCACATACATCGCTCAAACCAGTACTCATACCTAACAGAGCATTGCACAAACATACACAAAATCATATCTTGCTTTTTGCCTGTACACACAGACTGCTCTGATTTACACAAAACATTCTGCCATTCTTAACTCCCTCCGTTCTTTCCAGTGCTTTGCGAGTTTGCGTTTCCTATTTCAAACGTCCCCACCCCTATAATATCCAAGAACAGTACCACTACTCATCCTGTGCCTTGCACTGTTCCTAATATTCACCCCCTCACTCTGATATTCCAGGATCCCAGGACTGAGAGCTGAGTCATGCAGGATGCTGCATATCTCTCCCACTAACAGTCTGTCTTATTATTCTATGTCGGAGACATTGCTCTGTCGTCATGGAGATAAGTGCTCAGCAACAAGCATGGCGAACAAGGACCAATGGCACTAGCATCATGAAATCTAGTGAGGTGTGTGGCACCAGCGGGTATGAAAAGCAAAGAGAAAAGGAAAAGAGAAAACAATGAGAGCTCCCCTATTGCATATTTTAGTTCCTAAAGAAATGTCCTCACTACTCCCACACTTACAGGATATCACTCATGTTTACCAAGCAAGAACAACCATTTACTTATAGCCATTAAAGGGACACGAAACACTATTTTTCTTTCATGATTCAGGCAGAGCATATTTTTATGCAACATTCCAATTTACTTATATTATTAAATTTGCTTTATTCTTTGTGTATCTTTTGCTGAAGAAGCAGCAATTAACTGCTGGGAGCTAGCTGAACACATCCAAATGCAAGAGACAAAATGTATGCAGCCACCAATCACCAGCTAGCTTCCAGTAGTGTAAAATATGTACATTATTTTTAAACATAGGATACCAAGAGAACAAGGAGTGAATTTAAAAGTACAAAAAAAGTGCTTCCAACACTCACAGTGTTGTTTAATATGACTCTTATAATACAATTGCGCTTACAGGATGTGATAATATGTCTTACAATCGAATAGGCAGGGCCAGTTTATACCAATGTCACTTACTAGCAAGACTCAGCTGCAGTCACACTACTCTGCCTTTTCCTGGTCCCCTTCTCCTCCTGTGTGTTGACAGACACTCCACACTGTCTCTCTCTTCCGTCCTCTACGCGTTTCGTCTGCACCCAGGCAGACTTTTTAAAGAGGGTAACAGTGCTGTATAGCTCTTCTCTGGGAAGAGAATTTAAACTTTACAGTACCCTCTCCTGAGTGACTTGTTATTCAATTAAAACATCTGATTTCTGAAACATCAGTAGCACATCTGTTATTTACAATCTCACAAAATATATTTTTACAATATTCTGCAAGATCAAAAACAACAGACTGGGAAAAGCAGAGCCCGACTATGTGATTGCAAGACATATTCCCACATCCTGTAAGTGCAACTGTATGTGGTTTTTATAAATGGCATATTTAACAACACTGAGTTTTTTCTTATTTTTTTTTTTCCTTATGCATACAAAAAGATAAGCACTCTACCAGGAATGAAAACAGCTCAGTAGCTTGTTCTATGGCGAGTTGCCACCTAGGAGCAACCTCTTTTAGACCAGTGTGCTATTCACAGAGGAAAACTTTCCTAAAGTATATCAGTCTGATCTCGCCGAGTAAGGTCAGTCCAGCCCTGAAATACCAGGCAATTCTCCTCTGAACAAGGAACATGACAACCCCAGACGATCGTTTTGGCCTTCTGTGGGCATCATCAGTGAGGTGCAGCCATATTCCTCTAAGCACACTGGGCAATGAGTCCACATCTGGTTTCCCCATCACCCTTAGGGAGGCCTCCCCAGGGTCATAATACAAATGCAAACTAAGAGAGAAGCGCTCTACCAGGAACGAACAACAGCTCAGTAGCTTGTTTTATGGCGAGTTACCACCGAGGAGCAGACTCTTTTAGCCCAGAGTTTTCTCAGAGGACAACTTTCCTGAAGTTTATCAGTCTGATCCCGTTAGATTTGCCTTGGACTACATATTGCTGTAGTCTGAGGAAGTAGTTGCACAGCTACAGCAAACAGTGGATGTTTGGGGCTCCTGCTAACCTGGATTGTGATAAAAGGATCAAGAGATTTGTCAAAAAAGGGATCCTTGTGATTAGAGGCATTGCTATTAAAATGATGGTAAACTTTAGCTAATCAAATCCCATGTATGTAGTCTTTGCCATCAAATAAGTGTGTATGTACATTTTTTGTTCTTTATCTGTGAAAAGGGTTACATTTGTGTCTATTGTCATTCTATTACAATAGACACTGGGATGAATTTTTTTTTTTTATTACAATTCCAATGAACATCCAATCAGTGTGTGTGTCATATGACACTCTTGAAGTCCAGTCCTTTCAAAGATATTAGGAGGTCTATGTAGAGAGTGGGTGAGACTGTCACTGACCTGCCAAAAGAGGAAATAAGGAGGGCAGAGGAACAGAAGATACCAAGTATTATTTTACAATATTTTACATCAACATTTTCTTTTATGGCATAGTATTCAGATTTCATTGTTGTGACTAAATAGATCACTTTTTTTTATTCAATAAGTTTGAATTTGAATTTAAAATAGTCTTAAAAAGACATGCTTTATCTGAATCATGTGAGTTTAATTTTGACTTTCCTATCCCTTTAGCTTATATTAAAGCTGTGGACAACCTCAGACACAAAAAACATAATTTATGTATGAACTTACCTGATAAATTCATTTCTTTCATATTAGCAAGAGTCCATGAGCTAGTGACGTATGGGATATACATTCCTACCAGGAGGGGCAAAGTTTCCCAAACCTCAAAATGCCTATAAATACACCCCTCACCACACCCACAAATCAGTTTAACGAATAGCCAAGAAGTGGGGTGATAAGAAAAAAGTGCGAAAGCATAAAAAATAAGGAATTGGAATAATTGTGCTTTATACAAAAAAATCATAACCACCACAAAAAGGGTGGGCCTCATGGACTCTTGCTAATATGAAAGAAATTAATTTATCAGGTAAGTTCTTACATAAATTAGGTTTTCTTTCATGTAATTAGCAAGAGTCCATGAGCTAGTGACGTATGGGATAATAAATACCCAAGATGTGGAGCTTCCACGCAAGAGTCACTAGAGAGGGAGGGATAAAATAAAGACAGCCAATTCCGCTGAAAAAATAATCCAGACCCCAAAATAAAATTTAAATCATATAATGAAAAAAACTGAAATTATAAGCAGAAGAATCAAACTGAAACAGCTGCCTGAAGTACTTTTCTACAAAAAACTGCTTCAGAAGAAGAAAACACATCAAAATGGTAGAATTTAGTAAAAGTATGCAAAGAAGACCAAGTGGCTGCTTTGCAAATCTGATCAACCGAAGCTTCATTCCTAAATGCCCAGGAAGTAGAAACTGACCTAGTAGAATGAGCTGTAATCCTTTGAAGCGGAGTTTTACCTGACTCGACATAAGGATGATGAATCAAAGATTTTAACCAAGATGCCAAAGAAATGGCAGAAGCCTTCTGACCTTTCCTAGAACCGGAAAAGATAACAAATAGACTAGAAGTCTTTCGGAAATCCTTAGTAGCTTCAACATAATATTTCAAAGCTCTAACTACATCCAAAGAATGCAACAATCTTTCCTTAGAATTCTTAGGATTAGGACACAATGAAGGAACCACAATTTCTCTAATGTTCACAACTTTAGGTAAAAATTTAAATGAGGTTCGTAACACCGCCTTATCCTGATGAAAAATCAGAAAAGGAGATTCACAAGAAAGAGCAGATAACTCAGAAACTCTTCTAGCAGAAGGTTCAAACGGAGGAGCTTGTAAAGCCCTCAGAACCAAATTCAAACTCCAAGGAGGAGAGATTGACTTAATGACAGGTTTGATACGAACCAAAGCCTGAACAAAACAATGAATATCAGGAAGATTAGCAATCTTTCTGTGAAACAACACAGAAAGAGCAGAAATTTGTCCTTTCAAAGAGCTTGCAGACAAAACCTTTATCCAGACCATCCTGAAGAAATTGTAATATTCTAGGAATTCTAAAAGAATGCCAGGAAAAATGATGAGAAGAGCACCAAGAAATGTAAGTCTTCCAGACTCGATAATATATCTTCCTAGATACAGTTTTACGAGCCTGTAACATAGTATTAATTACAGAGTCAGAGAAACCTCTATGACTGAGAATCAAGCGTTCAATCTCCATACCTTCAAATTTAAGGATTTGAGATCCTGATGGAAAAAAGGACCTTGCAATAGAAGGTCTGGTCTTAACGGAAGAGTCCACGGTTGGCAAGTAGCCATCCGAACAAGATCCGCATACCAAAAACTGTGAGGCCATGCTGGAGCCACCAGCAGAACAAACGAGCACTCCTTCAGAATCTTGGAAATCACTCTTGGAAGAAGAACTAGAGGCGGAAAGATATAGGCAGGATGATACTTCCAAGGAAGTGACAACGCATCTACTGCCTCCGCCTGAGGATCCCTGGATCTGGACAGATACCTGGTAAGTTTCTTCTTTAGATGAGAAGCCATCAGATCTATTTCTGGAAGACCCCAGATTTGAACAATCTGAAGAAACACCTCTGGGTGAAGAGACCATTCGCCCGGATGTAACGTCTGGCGACTGAGATAATCCGCTTCCCAATTGTCTACACCTGGGATGTGAACCGCAGAAATTAGACAGGAGCTGGATTCCGCCCAAGCAAGTATCCGAAATACTTCTTTCATAGCCAGAGGACTGTGAGTCCCCCCTTGATGATTGACTTATGCCATGTCCGTCTGAAAACAAATGAACGACTCTCTCTTTAGAAGAGGCCACGACTGAAGAGCTCTGAAAATTGCACGGAGTTCCAAAATGTTGATTGGTAATCTCGCCTCCTGAGATTCCCAAACCCCCTGTGCTGTCAGAGACCCCCATACAGCTCCCCAACCTGTCAGACTTGCATCTGTTGAGATCACAGTCCAGGTCGGAAGAACAAAAGAAGCCCCCTGAACTAAACGATGGTGGTCTGTCCACCACGTCAGAGAGTGTCGTACATTTGGTTTTAAAGATATTAATTGTGATATCTTTGTATAATCCCTGCACCACTGGTTCAGCATACAGAGCTGAAGAGGTCGCATGTGAAAACGAGCAAAGGGGATCTCGTCCGATGCAGCAGTCATAAGACCTAGAATTTCCATGCATAAGGCTACCGAAGGGAATGATTGAGACTGAAGGTTTCGACAAGCTGAAACCAATTTCAGACGTCTCTTGTCCGTCGACGACAGAGTCATGGACACTGAATCTATCTGGAAACCTAAAAAGGTTACCCTTGTCTGAGGAATCAACAAACTCTTTGGTAAATTGATCCTCCAACCATGTTCTTGAAGAAACGATACAAGTCGATTTGTATGAGATTTTGCTAAATGTGAAGACTGAGCAAGTACCAAGATATCGTCCAAATAAGGAAATACCACAATACCCTGTTCTCTGATTATAGATAGTAGGGCACCGAGAACCTTTGTAAAAATCCTTGGAGCTGTTGCTAGGCCAAACGGCAGAGCCACAAACTGGTAATGCTTGTCTAGAAAAGAGAATCTCAGAAACTGAAAGTGATCTGGATGAATCAGAATATGCAGATATGCATCTTGTAAATCTATTGTGGACATATAATGCCCTTGCTGAACAAAAGGCAGAATAGTCCTTATAGTTACCATTTTGAATGTTGGTATTCTTACATAACGATTCAATATTTTTAGATCCAATACCGGTCTGAAGGAATTCTCCTTCTTTGGTACAATGAATAGATTTGAGTAAAACCCCAGACCCTGTTCCAAAACTGGAACTGGCATAATTACTCCAGCCAACTCTAGATCTGAAACACATTTCAGAAACGCTTGAGCCTTCACTGGATTTAAAGGAACGTGAGAAAGAAAAAATCTTATTGCAGGGGGCCTTATCTTGAAACCTATTCTGTACCCTTGTGAAACAATGTTCTGAATCCAAAGACTGTGAATCGAATTGATCCAAATTTCTTTGAAAAATCGTAATCTGCCCCCTACCAGCTGGGCTGGAATGAGGGCCGCACCTTCATGTGGACTTGGGAGCTGGCTTTTGCTTTCTAAAAGGCTTGGATTTATTCCAGCCTGGAGATGGTTTCCAAACGGATACCGTTCCTGTAGGGGAAGGATCAGGCTTTTGTTCCTTATTGTGACAAAAGGCACGAAAACGATTAGCAGCCCTATATTTACCTTTAGATTTTTTATCCTGTGGTAAAAAAGTTCCTTTCCCTCCAGTAACAGTTGAAATAATAGAATCAAACTGTGAACCAAACAATTTATTACCTTGGAAAGAAAGGGAAAGCAAAGTTGACTTAGAAGACATATCAGCATTCCAAATTTTAAGCCATAAAGCTCTTCTAGCTAAAATAGCTAAAGACATATACCTGACATCAACCCTAATGATATCAAAGATGGCATCACAAATAAAGTTATTAGCATGTTGAAGAAGATTAACAATGCTATGAGTATTATGATCTGTAACTTGTTGTGATAAAGCCTCCAACCAGAAAGTTGAAGCTGCAGCAACATCCGCCAAAGATATAGCAGGCCTAAGAAGATTACCTGAACATAAATAAGCTTTTCTTAGAAAGGATTCAATTTTCCTATCTAAAGGATCCTTAAAGGAAGTACTATCTGCCGTAGGAATAGTAGTACGTTTAGCAAGAGTAGAGATAGCCCCATCAACCTTAGGGATTTTGTCCCAAAACTCTAATCTATCAGATGGCACAGGATATAATTTCTTAAACCGTTTAGAAGGAGTAAATGAATTACCCAGATTATTCCATTCCCTGGAAATTACTTCAGAAATAGCATCAGGGACGGGAAAAACCTCCGGAATAACTACAGGAGGTTTAAAAACCGTATTTAAACGTTTAGATTTAGTATCAAGAGGACCAGATTCCTCTATTTCTAAAGCAATTAAGACTTCTTTAAGTAAAGAACGAATAAATTCCATTTTAAATAAATATGAAGATTTATCAGTGTCAATCTCTGAAACAGAATGCTCTGAACCAGACAAATCATCATCAGAAGCAGAATCAGAATGATGATGTTCATCTAAAAATTCATCTGGAAAATGAGAAGTTTTAAAAGACCTCTTACGTTTACTGGAAGGAGGAATAACAGACATAGCCTTCCTAATAGATTTAGAAACAAAATCTCTTATGTTAACAGGAACACCCTGAGTATTAGATGTTGATGGAACAGCAACAGGTAATGGAATATTACTAAAGGAAATATTATCTGCATTAGCAAGTTTATCATGACATTCATCACAAACAACAGCCGGAGGGACAGTTACCAACCACAGGTTTGCAACAAATACACTTAACTTTGGTAGATCCAGCATCAGGCAGCGATTTTCCAGAAGTAGCTTCTGATTCAGGGTCAATCTGAGACATCTTGCAATATGTAATAGAAAAAACAACATATAAAGCAAAATTATCAAATTCCTTAAATGACAGTTTCAGGAATGGGAAAAAATGCCAATGAACAAGCTTCTAGCAACCAGAAGCAAATAAACAATGAGACTTAAATAATGTGGAGACAATAATGATGCCCATATTTTTTAGCGCCAAAAAAAAGACTCCCAAATTATTTGGCGCTTAAATGCTTTTGGCGCCAAAAATGACGCCACATCCGGTGACGCCGACAAAAACGTCAAAAAAATGACGCAACCTCCGGTGACGAGTATGACGCCGGAAATGACAAAGAAAATTTTTCGCGCCAAAAAAGTCCGCGCCAAGAATGACGCAATAAAATGAAGCATTTTCAGCCCCCGCGAGCCTAACAGCCCACAGGAAAAAAGTCAAATTTTAAGGTAAGAAAAAATTGATTTATTCATATGCATTATCCCAAATATGAAACTGACTGTCTGAAATAAGGAATATTGAACATCCTGAATCAAGGCAAATAAATGTTTAAACACATATATTTAGAACTTTATATAAAAGTGCCCAACCATAGCTTAGAGTGTCACAAAATATAAGGCTTACTTACCCCAGGACACTCATCTACATGTAGTAGAAAGCCAAACCAGTACTGAAACGAGAATCAGTAGAGGTAATGGTATATATAAGAGTATATCGTCGATCTGAAAAGGGAGGTAAGAGATGAATCTATACGACCAATAACAGAGAACCTATGAAATAGATCCCGTAGAAGGAGACCATTGAATTCAAATAGGCAATACTCTCTTCACATCCGTCTGACATTCACTGCAACACTGAGAGGAAAACCGGGCTCCAGCCTGCTGCGAAGCGCATATCAACGTAGAATCTAGCACAAACTTACTTCACCACCTCCATGGGAGGCAAAGTTTGTAAAACTGATTTGTGGGTGTGGTGAGGGGTGTATTTATAGGCATTTTGAGGTTTGGGAAACTTTGCCCCTCCTGGTAGGAATGTATATCCCATACGTCACTAGCTCATGGACTCTTGCTAATTACATGAAAGAAACATCATTTATATTTTTTTTCTAGAGATACCCGCTCTAATCATATATTGTTTTTTCCGCAAATTATGCATTTTGTAATATATCTTTAGCCTGAAGAAATAAAAATGCAAAATAGAAATGCAAATGCAACATGTATCTGTTGTTTAAGCACCACTAGAAAATAACAATGGCAAATGATTAATGGATCCATATTTAGGATTCTAAAACAATAAGAAAATTGCAAGTGATTTTTTTTATAACATATTAGATCAATTTGAAACTACAGAATTTTGATTTTAGAAAGGCATAACACACCATTTTGATACTATATGCATGATCTTACTCCTGTCCAAACAGACAAAAAATAAAATAAAAAAATACGATAGATGCTGTCTTTTGGAAACAGGGTATCGCCGAACTTTAATCGTTAAGAGCAAGTTATATTTAATTCAATCATTGATTCACTTCTCTAAGTATTGAAGGGGGCAGAAACCAAGCACCTTCAATTTTATTTTATAGTTAAAGGGACATTATACACTTGTTTTTTTCTTTGCATAAATGTTTTGTAGATTATCTATTTATATAGCCCATAGTTTTTTTTGTTTTTTTTTAATGGATAGTTTTGCTTATTTTTAAATAACATTGCTCTGATTTTCAGATTCCTAACCAAGCCCCAGAGTATTAGGAGAATACCGAGATATACTTACTCCAGCTTGCTTCTGTTTTTGTAAAGGGTCTTTTCAAATTCAAAGGAAGGGGGAGGGTCTGATATTTCCCACTTGCAGTGGGTGTTCCAGTATCCTTTTAAACAGTAAAATTTTTAAACGATTTTATACTGGATTTTTATATATCAGTATCTGTGTATATTATTCTTTAAAGTAGTGTCTATTACAGGCAGTTATATGAAAATTGGTGTATACTGTCCCTTTAAATGGATCTTTTAGGTGACCACATGGGTTTGTGACCCCCTCATTTAACAGAGGAACATCTCCTCTTTCAAGAATGGTCACTTGCACAATTATGGTACGACAGTAGTCATTACTACAGGGAGTGCAGAATTATTAGGCAAATGAGTATTTTGACCACATCATCCTCTTTATGCATGTTGTCTTACTCCAAGCTGTATAGGCTCGAAAGCCTACTACCAATTAAGCATATTAGGTGATGTGCATCTCTGTAATGAGAAGGGGTGTGGTCTAATGACATCAACACCCTATATCAGGTGTGCATAATTATTAGGCAACTTCCTTTCCTTTGGCAAAATGGGTCAAAAGAAGGACTTGACAGGCTCAGAAAAGTAAAAAATAGTGAGATATCTTGCAGAGGGATGCAGCACTCTTAAAATTGCAAAGCTTCTGAAGCGTGATCATCGAACCATCAAGCGTTTCATTAAAAATAGTCAACAGGGTCGCAAGAAGCGTGTGGAAAAGCCAAGGCGCAAAATAACTGCCCATGAACTGAGAAAAGTCAAGCGTGCAGCTGCCAGGATGCCACTTGCCACCAGTTTGGCCATATTTCAGAGCTGCAACATCACTGGAGTGCCCAAAAGCACAAGGTGTGCAATACTCAGAGACATGGCCAAGGTAAGAAAGGCTGAAAGACGACCACCACTGAACAAGACACACAAGCTGAAACGTCAAGACTGGGCCAAGAAATATCTCAAGACTGATTTTTCTAAGGTTTTATGGACTGATGAAATGAGAGTGAGTCTTGATGGGCCAGATGGATTGGCCCGTGGCTGGATTGTAAAGGGCAGAGAGCTCCAGTCCGACTCAGACGCCAGCAAGGTGGAGGTGGAGTACTGGTTTGGGCTGGTATCATCAAAGATGAGCTTGTGGGGCCTTTTCGGGTTGAGGATGGAGTCAAGCTGAACTCCCAGTCCTACTGCCAGTTTCTGGAAGACACCTTCTTCAAGCAGTGGTACAGGAAGAAGTCTGCATCCTTCAAGAAAAACATGATTTTCATGCAGGACAATGCTCCATCACACGCGTCCAAGTACTCCACAGCGTGGCTGGCAAGTAAGGGTATAAAAGAAGAAAATCTAATGACATGGCCTCCTTGTTCACCTGATTTGAACCCCATTGAGAACCTGTGGTCCATCATCAAATGTGAGATTTACAAGGAGGGAAAACAGTACACTTCTCAGAACAGTGTCTGGGAGGCTGTGGTTGCTGCTGCACGCAATGTTGATGATGAACAGATCAAAACACTGACAGAATCCATGGATGGCAGGCTTTTGAGTGTCCTTGCAAAGAAAGGTGGCTATATTGGTCACTGATTTGTTTTTGTTTTGTTTTTGAATGTCAGAAATGTATATTTGTGAATGTTGAGATGTTATATTGGTTTCACTGGTAAAAATAAATAATTGAAATGGGTATATATTTGTTTTTTGTTAAGTTGCCTAATAATTATGCACAGTAATAGTCACCTGCACACACAGATATCCCCCTAAAATAGCTATAACTAAAAACAAACTAAAAACTACTTCCAAAACTATTCAGCTTTGATATTAATGAGTTTTTTGGGTTCATTGAGAACATGGTTGTTGTTCAATAATAAAATTAATCCTCAAAAATACAACTTGCCTAATAATTCTGCACTCCCTGTACTATTAATCACCTGAGACCTCACTTTCATATGGGGGATGTATAATGTATTTACTGGATTTGGCAGATGCCATAAAGTAACAAAAAAATTATTTGCAAGCATAACATTGCCAAACACACAGCTAAACAAACCCGTTAACCAGGATCATAGTGTCAAAGAATTAGTCTGGTTTATGGATTTGAGAGCTCTGGGCTACCATCTGACTGAATCCTAGTTTTATTTATTTGTGATAGTGACAAATCAGTTGTGCCGAGTGTAGCTGGGACTATGGCTGGAGCTGAATATCATCTGGACGAGCACAGGCCACAAACACCAGGAAGCCGGAGGTGAGAGACATGAATACCCAGGCATGGAGCGATGGTTACAAAAGCTATGCAGTAGGTTTTTATAAAACTGCTTATTGTATTAAAACCATAGAGCAGTGCAGATTCTGGCCTGCTGAGCACAGTATTACATGGTCCATGAAGCTTAAGCAATATACTCCTGCCACGCACACTCTGCAACAGCACTATTTTGTGGGTTGTGTAAGTGTGTGCAGTGGCACTTTGTGGCTGCTCTCTACATCTTCTGTCTCAGAGATCTACTTGTACTCGCTGCCTCTTGGTCTGGGGACTCCAGCAGATGGTACATGGTTGCCTTCCCCTAGCCATTAAAATTTAAGATTAGTTCAAAGAATGACGGAATTATCATTCACAATATAGGAAAACATGAAGCTTGGCAGGAATGCAAACTTTAACTTTTAGAACTGTCTCATAGATTTTGAAAAAATTGTCAAGCTATGGCCAAGCATACATATATATATATATATATATATATATATATATATATATATATATATATATATATATATATATATATATATATATATATATATAATTATATTCTTATCAGAAAGTATGACAACGAGGCGCTTCACCAACTAGCACTTGTAAGGGGTTAAAATAAGAGAATGGCAAGAACAGGAGGAAAATTTCATGTTGAGTATAGTAACCATGCTATTGTAGTTGTGTCCAGAAATGTCATGTCCCTTTAAACCCAAAGTTAAAGTTCCATTCAGAAAGCTGCAACACATTGAGCAGGACATGGCTGCAAGTGACAGCTGCTCCTAACTGGCTGTGTCCTGCAGCTTTAGAGAGGGACTTATGTGCTAAACCCCTTTGTGGTGGTAAAACACGATTAGCAAGCAGCATTAATGTAAAAATAAAATGTTCTAATTAAATAAGAGTATTTTATTTTTGTATTACCATGTTCTTTTGAGTGAAAACAGTTACCTATAATGGGTTTGATAGAGATGAAACACTATGTAATGTGAAGACTAATGCCAATGCAGGAGTAAGTGGCATATAAACTTAATTATGCTTACCTGATAAATTATTTCATGGTGGTGAGAGTCTACAATCCATTACTCCTGGGAATTACTCCTCCTGGCCACTAGGAGGGGGCAACGATTCCCAAACCCCAAGAACTCTATAAAACCTCTCCCACCTTATTAGAAACTAGTGTGACCTATATCCAAGCAAAAAAAAAAAAAGGTAGAAAAAGTAATAAGAGCAGAAAAGGAGCAGGGGAAAAAGAAAGATACCATCAGAAGAAAAAACAGGGTGGGGTCTCATGGACTCTTACCACTACGAAAACATAATTTATGCTTACCTGATAAATTTATTTCTCTTGTAGTGTATCCAGTCCACGGATCATCCATTACTTATGGGATATTCTCCTTCCCAACAGGAAGTTGCAAGAGGATCACCCACAGCAGAGCTACTATATAGCTCCTCCCCTAACTGCCATATCCAGTCATTCGACCGAAACAAACAGAGAAAGGAGAAACCATAGGGTGCAGTGGTGACTGTAGTTTAATTAAATTTTAGACCTGCCTTAAAATGACAGGGCGGGCCGTGGACTGGATACACTACAAGAGAAATAAATTTATCAGGTAAGCATAAATTATGTTTTCTCTTGTTAAGTGTATCCAGTCCACGGATCATCCATTACTTATGGGATACCAATACCAAAGCTAAAGTACACGGATGATGGGAGGGACAAGGCAGGGATTAAGCGGAAGGAACCACTGCCTGAAGAACCTTTCTCCCAAAAACAGTCTCCGAAGAAGCAAAAGTATCAAATTTGTAAAATTTTGAAAAAGTGTGAAGCGAAGACCAAGTCGCGGCCTTGCAAATCTGTTCAACAGAGGCCTCATTTTTAAAGGCCCAGGTGGAAGCCACAGCTCTAGTAGAATGAGCTGTAATTCTTTCAGGGGGCTGCTGTCCAGCAGTCTCATAGGCTAGGCGTACAATACTCCAAAGCCAAAAGGAAAGAGAGGTTGCCGAAGCTTTTTGACCTCTCCTCTGTCCAGAATAAACGACAAACAGGGAAGATGTTTGACGAAAATCTTTAGTAGCTTGTAAGTAAAACTTCAAGGCACGGACTACGTCCAGATTATGTAAAAGACGTTCCTTCTTTGAAGAAGGATTAGGACACAATGATGGAACAACAATCTCTTGATTGATATTCTTGTTAGAAACCACCTTAGGTAAAAACCCAGGTTTGGTACGCAGAACTACCTTATCTGCATGAAAAATCAGATAAGGAGAATCACATTGTAAGGCAGATAGCTCAGAGACTCTCCGAGCCGAGGAAATAGCCATCAAAAACAGAACTTTCCAAGATAAAAGCTTAATATCAATGGAATGAAGGGGTTCAAACGGAACTCCTTGAAGAACCTTAAGAACCAAGTTTAAGCTCCATGGGGGAGCAACAGGTTTAAACACAGGCTTAATTCTAACCAAAGCCTGACAAAATGCCTGGACGTCTGGAACTTCTGCCAGACGCTTGTGCAAAAGAATAGACAGAGCAGAAATCTGTCCCTTTAAGGAACTAGCTGATAATCCTTTGTCCAAACCCTCTTGGAGAAAGGACAATATCCTAGGAATCCTAACCTTACTCCATGAGTAATTCTTGGATTCACACCAGTAAAGATATGTATGCCATATCTTGTGATAGATTTTCCTGGTAACAGGCTTTCGTGCCTGTATTAAGGTATCAATGACTGACTCGGAGAAGCCACGCTTTGATAGAATCAAGCGTTCAATCTCCATGCAGTCAGTCTCAGAGAAATTAGATTTGGATGATTGAAAGGACCTTGTATTAGAAGGTCCTGTCTGACATGTCCACTAGGTCTGCATACCAGGTTCTGCGTGGCCACGCAGGCGCTATTAGAATCACTGATGCTCTCTCCTGTTTGATTTTGGCAATCAGTCGAGGGAGCAGAGGAAACGGTGGAAACACATAAGCCAGGTTGAAGAACCAAGGCGCTGCTAGAGCATCTATCAGCGTCGCTTCTGGGTCCCTGGACCTGGATCCGTAACAAGGAAGCTTGGCATTCTGGCGAGAAGCCATGAGATCCAACTCTGGTTTGCCCCAACGATGAATCAATTGAGCAAGCACCTCCTGATGGAGTTCCCACTCCCCCGGGTGAAAAGTCTGACGACTTAGAAAATCCGCCTCCCAGTTCTCCACGCCTGGGATATGGATTGCTGACAGGTGGCAAGAGTGAGTCTCTGCCCAGCGAATTATTTTTGAGACTTCTAACATCACTAGTGAACTCCTGGTTCCCCCTTGATGGTTGATGTAAGCCACAGTCGTGATATTGTCCGACTGAAATCTGATGAACCTCAGTGTGCTAACTGAGGCCAAGCCAGAAGAGCATTGAATATTGCTCTTAACTCCAGAATATTTATCGGAAGGAGTTTCTCCTCCTGAGTCCACGATCCCTGTGCCTTCAGGGAGTTCCAGACTGCACCCCAACCTAGAAGGCTGGCATCTGTTGTTACAATTGTCCAATCTGGCCTGCGAAAGGTCATACCCTCGGACAGGTGGACCCGAGACAACCACCAGAGAAGAGAATCTCTGGTCTCTTGATCCAGATTTAGCAGAGGGGAAAAAACATAATTTATGCTTACCTGATAAATTCCTTTCTTCTGTAGTGTGATCAGTCCACGGGTCATCATTACTTGTGGGATATTAACTGCTCCCCTACAGGAAGTGCAAGAGGATTCACCCAGCAGAGTTGCTATATAGCTCCTCCCCTCTACGTCACCTCCAGTCATTCGACCAAGGACCAACGAGAAAGGAGAAGCCAAGGGTGTAGTGGTGACTGGAGTATAATTTAAAAAATATTTACCTGCCTTAAAAAACAGGGCGGGCCGTGGACTGATCACACTACAGAAGAAAGGAATTTATCAGGTAAGCATAAATTATGTTTTCTTCTGTTAAGTGTGATCAGTCCACGGGTCATCATTACTTGTGGGATACCAATACCAAAGCAAAAGTACACGGATGACGGGAGGGATAGGCAGGCTCTTTATACAGAAGGAACCACTGCCTGAAGAACCTTTCTCCCAAAAATAGCCTCCGAGGAAGCAAAAGTGTCAAATTTGTAAAATTTGGAAAAAGTATGAAGCGAAGACCAAGTTGCAGCCTTGCAAATCTGTTCAACAGAGGCCTCATTCTTAAAGGCCCAAGTGGAAGCCACAGCTCTAGTGGAATGAGCTGTAATTCTTTCAGGAGGCTGCTGTCCAGCAGTCTCATAAGCTAAACGAATTATGCTACGAAGCCAAAAAGAGAGAGAGGTAGCAGAAGCTTTTTGACCTCTCCTCTGACCAGAGTAAACGACAAACAGGGAAGACGTTTGTCGAAAATCTTTAGTTGCCTGTAAATAAAATTTAAGGGCACGAACTACATCCAGATTGTGCAAAAGACGTTCCTTCCTCGAAGAAGGATTTGGGCACAAGGATGGAACAACAATCTCCTGATTGATATTCCTGTTAGTGACTACCTTAGGTAAGAACCCAGGCTTAGTACGCAGAACTACCTTATCCGAGTGAAAAATCAAATAAGGAGAATCACAATGTAAGGCTGATAACTCAGAGACTCTTCGAGCCGAGGAAATAGCCATTAAAAATAGAACTTTCCAAGATAACAACTTTATATCAATGGAATGAAGGGGTTCAAACGGAACACCCTGTAAAACGTTAAGAACAAGGTTTAAACTCCATGGTGGAGCCACAGCTTTAAACACAGGTTTAATCCTGGCCAAAGCCTGACAAAAAGCCTGAACGTCTGGAACTTCTGACAGACGCTTGTGTAACAGAATGGACAGAGCTGAGATCTGTCCCTTTAAGGAACTAGCGGATAACCCCTTTTCTAAACCTTCTTGTAGAAAAGACAATATCCTAGGAATCCTAACCTTACTCCAAGAGTAACCTTTGGATTTGCACCAATATAGGTATTTACGCCATATTTTATGGTAAATCTTTCTGGTAACAGGCTTCCTAGCCTGTATTAAGGTATCAATAACTGACTCAGAAAAACCACGCTTTGATAAGATCAAGCGTTCAATTTCCAAGCAGTCAGCTTCAGAGAAGTTAGATTTTGATGTTTGAAAGGACCCTGAATCAGAAGGTCCTGTTTCAGAGGTAACGACCAAGGTGGACAGAATGACATGTCCACCAGATCTGTATACCAAGTCCTGCGTGGCCATGCAGGCGCTATTAGAATCACTGATGCTTTCTCCTGTTTGATTCTGGCAATCAATCGAGGAAGCATCGGGAAAGGTGGAAACACATGAGCCATCCTGAAGGTCCATGGTGCTGTCAAGGCATCTATCAGGACCGCTCCCGGATCCTTGGATCTGGACCCGTAGTGCGGAAGCTTGGCGTTCTGTCGAGACGCCATGAGATCTATCTCTGGTTTGCCCCAACGTCGAAGTATTTGGGCAAAGACCTCTGGATGAAGTTCCCACTCCCCCGGATGAAAAGTCTGACGACTTAAGAAATCCGCCTCCCAGTTCTCCACTCCCGGGATGTGGATTGCAGACAGGTGGCAAGAGTGAGACTCTGCCCAGCGAATTATCTTCGATCCTTCCATCATTGCTAGGGAGCTTCTTGTCCCTCCCTGATGGTTGATATAAGCTACAGTTGTGATGTTGTCCGACTGGAACCTGATGAACCCCCGAGTTGCTAACTGGGGCCAAGCCAGAAGAGCATTGAGGACTGCTCTCAATTCCAGAATGTTTATTGGAAGAAGACTCTCCTCCTGATTCCATAGTCCCTGAGCCTTCAGAGAATTCCAGACAGCGCCCCAACCTAGTAGGCTGGCGTCTGTTGTTACAATTGACCAGTCTGGCCTGCTGAATGGCATTCCCCTGGACAGATGTGGCCGATAAAGCCACCATAGAAGAGAATTTCTGGTCTCTTGAATGGAATGAAGGACACGGCATGCACTTTGAAGTTTTGTTAACCTGTCCTCTGTCAGGTAAATCTTCATTTCTACAGAATCTATCAGAGTCCCCAGGAAGGGAACTCTTGTGAGTGGAAAGAGAGAACTTTTCTCTTCGTTCACTTTCCATCCATGCGACCTTAGAAATGCCAGTACTATCTCTGTATGAGATTTGGCAGTTTGAAAGCTTGAAGCTTGTATCAGTATGTCGTCTAAGTACGGAGCTACTGTAATTCCTCGCGGTCTTAGTACCGCCAGAAGAGTGCCCAGAACCTTTGTGAAGATTCTTGGAGCCGTAGCCAGTCCGAATGGAAGAGCTACAAACTGGTAATGCCTGTCTAAAAAGGCAAACCTTAGATACCGGTAATGACTTCTGTGAATCGGTATGTGAAGGTAAGCATCCTTTAAATCCACTGTGGTCAAGTACTGACCCTCTTGGATCATGGGCAAAATTGTTCGAATAGTTTCCATCTTGAACGATGGAACTCTTAGGAATTTGTTTAGGATCTTTAAATCCAAGATTGGCCTGAAGGTTCCCTCTTTTTTGGGAACTACAAACAGATTTGAGTAAAACCCTTGTCCTTGTTCCAACCGCGGAACTGGATGGATCACTCCCATTAATAAAAGATCTTGTACGCAGCGTAGAAACGCTTCCTTCTTTGTTAGGTTTGTTGACAACCTTGACAGATGAAATCTCCCTCTTGGGGAAGAGGATTTGAAGTCCAGAAGGTATCCCTGAGATATGATCTCTAACGCCCAGGGATCCTGAACATCTCTTGCCCAAGCCTGGGCGAAGAGGGAAAGTCTGCCCCCCACTAGATCCGGTCCCGGATCGGGGGCCCTCAATTCATGCTGTCTTAGGGGCAGCAGCAGGTTTTCTGGCCTGTTTGCCCCTGTTCCAGGACTGGTTAGGTTTCCAGCCTTGTCTGTAGCGAGCAACAGCTCCTTCCTGTTTTGGTGCCCTGCTTTGAAATTACGAAAGGAACGAAAATTGGACTGTCTAGCCTTGGCTTTGGCCTTGTCCTGAGGCAGGGCATGACCTTTACCTCCTGTAATGTCATCAATAATCTCTTTCAAGCCGGGCCCGAATAAGGTCTGCCCTTTGAAAGGAATATTAAGCAATTTAGATTTAGACGTAACATCAGCTGACCAGGATTTTAGCCACAGAGCTCTGCGTGCCTGAATGGCGAATCCTGAATTTTTAGCCGCAAGTTTAGTTAAATGTACTACGGCATCTGAAATAAATGAATTAGCTAACTTAAGGAATTTAAGTTTGTGTGTGATGTCATCTAGTGTGGATGATTGAAGTGTCTCTTCCAGAGACTCAAACCAAAATGCTGCTGCAGCCGTGACAGGCGCAATACATGCAAGAGGTTGCAATATAAACCCTTGTTGAACAAACATTTTCTTAAGGTAACCCTCTAATTTTTTATCCATTGGATCTGAAAAAGCACAGCTATCCTCCACTGGGATAGTGGTACGCTTAGCTAAAGTAGAAACTGCTCCCTCCACCTTAGGGACCATTTGCCATAAGTCCCGTGTGGCGGCGTCTATTGGAAACATTTTTCTGAATATAGGAGGGGGTGAGAAAGGCACACCGGGTCTATCCCACTCCTTAGTAACAATGTCAGTAAGTCTCTTAGGTATAGGAAAAACGTCAGTACTCGTCGGTACCGCAAAATATTTATCCAACCTACACATTTTTTCTGGGATTGCAACTGTGTTACAATCATTCAGAGCCGCTAATACCTCCCCTAGTAACACACGGAGGTTCTCAAGCTTAAATTTAAAATTTGAAATGTCTGAGTCCAGTTTATTTGGATCAGAACCGTCACCCACAGAATGAAGCTCTCCGTCTTCATGTTCTGCAAACTGTGACGCAGTATCAGACATGGCCCTTGCATTATCAGCGCACTCTGTTCTCATCCCAGAGTGATCACGTTTACCTCTTAGTTCTGGTAGTTTAGCCAAAACTTCAGTCATAACAGTAGCCATATCTTGTAATGTGATTTGTAATGGCCGCCCAGATGCACTCGGCGCTACAATATCACGCACCTCCTGAGCGGGAGATGCAGGTACTGACACGTGAGGCGAGTTAGTCGGCATAACTCTCCCCTCGTTGTTTGGTGAAATATGTTCAATTTGTACAGATTGACTATTTTTTAAAGTAGCATCAATACATTTAGTACATAAATTTCTATTGGGCTCCACTTTGGCATTAACACATATAGCACAGATATCTTCCTCTGAATCAGACATGTTTAACACACTAGCAAATAAACAGCAACTTGGAAATACTTTTCAAAGTAATTTACAAATAATATGAAAACGAACTGTGCCTTTAAGAAGCACAGAAAAATATTATAACAGATAAAATAATTAAGTTATAGCATCAATCTTTGTCAGAATATACAGTTTTAGCAAAGGATTGTTCCCCTCAGCAAATGATAACTAACCCAGGCAGCAGAAAAAAAATACACAAATAAACGTTTTTTATATCACAGTCAATACAATCAGCACAGCTCTGCTGTATGATTACTTCCCTCAAAAAAGACTCTTGAGATCCCTGAACTCTGTAGAGATGAACCGGATCATGCAGGAAGAAAATGAACCTCTGACTGAGTTTTTCTGATGCATAGTGAAAGCACCAAAATGGCCCCTCCCCCACACACATAACAGTGAGAGGGATCAGTGAACTGCTCTAATTTAAATCAAAACTATTGCCAAGTGGAAAAAAAGTGCCCAAAACATTTTTTCACCCAGTACCTCAGAGAAAAAAACGTTTTTACATGCCAGCAAAAAAACATTTTACCTCAATAATTAATTGTCATTTAAAACCTATTGCAAGTCCCTGCAAAATAGGTTAAGTCTATGTATACAGTTTAAAAGCCAGAGAAGTACCATTTCCCAGAAAACTGAAGTGTAAAATATACATACATGACAGCCTGATATCAGCTACATCTACTGCATTCAAGGCTGAGTTTACATTATAACGGTATGGCAGGATTTTCTCATCAATTCCATGTCAGAAAATAATAAACTGCTACATACCTCTTTGCAGATTAATCTGCCTGCTGTCCCCTGATCTGAAGTTTACCTCACTCCTCAGATGGCCGAGAAACAGCAATATGATCATAACTACTCCGGCTAAAATCATAGAAAAACTCAGGTAGATTCTTCTTCAAATTCTACCAGAGAAGGAATAACACACTCCGGTGCTATTATAAAATAACAAACTTTTGATTGAAGATATAAAAACTAAATATATCACCATAGTCCTCTCACACATCCTATCTAGTCGTTGGGTGCAAGAGAATGACTGGAGGTGACGTAGAGGGGAGGAGCTATATAGCAACTCTGCTGGGTGAATCCTCTTGCACTTCCTGTAGGGGAGCAGTTAATATCCCACAAGTAATGATGACCCGTGGACTGATCACACTTAACAGAAGAAATCTGTGTAATCCCCATTCCACTGACTTAGCATGCATAATTGCAGCGGTCTGAGATGTAGGCGCGCAAATGGCACTATGTCCATTGCCGCTACCATTAAGCCGATCACCTCCATACACTGAGCCACCGAAGGGCGCGGAATGGAATGAAGAATACGGCAAGCATTTAGAAGCTTTGATAACCTGGACTCCGTCAGGTAAATTTTCATCTCTACAGAATCTATAAGAGTCCCTAAGAAGGAGACTCTTGTGAGTGGGGATAGAGAACTCTTTTCCTCGTTCACTTTCCACCCGTGCAATCTCAGAAATGCCAGAACTATCTCTGTATGAGACTTGGCAATTTGAAAGCTTGACGCCTGTATCAGGATGTCGTCTAGATACAGAGCCACCGCTATGCCTCGCGGTCTTAGAACCGCCAGAAGTGAGCCCAGAACCTTCGTAAAGATTCTCGGGGCTGTAGCCAACCCGAAGGGAAGAGCTACAAATTGGTAATGCCTGTCTAGAAAGGCAAACCTTAGGAACCGATGATGATCTTTGTGAATCGGTATGTGAAGGTAGGCATCCTTTAAGTCCTCTGTGGTCATGTACTGACCCTCTTGGATCATGGGTAGGATGGTCCGAATAGTTTCCATTTTGAAAGATGGAACTCTGAGGAATTTGTTTAAGATCTTTAGATCCAAAATTGGTCTGAAGGTTCCCTCTTTTTTGGGAACCACAAACAGATTTGAATAAAAACCCTGTCCTTGTTCCGTCCGCGGAACTGGATGGATCACTCCCATTACTAGGAGGTCTTGCACACAGCGTAGGAATGCCTCTTTCTTTTTCTGATTTGCAGATAACCTTGAAAGATGAAATCTCCCTTGTGGAGGGGAAGCTTTGAAGTCCAGAAGATATCCCTGAGATATGATCTCCAATGCCCAGGGATCCTGAACATCTCTTGCCCACGCCTGGGCGAAGAGAAAAAAAGTCTGCCCCCTACTAGATCCGTCACCGGATAGGGGGCCGTTCCTTCATGCTGTCTTAGAGGCAGCAGCAGGCTTTCTGGCCTGCTTGCCTTTGTTCCAGGACTGGTTAGGTTTCCAGGCCTGCTTAGATTGAGCAAAAGTTCCCTCTTGTCTTTGAAGCGGAGGAAGTTGATGCTGCACCTGCCTTGGAATTTCGAAAGGCACGAAAATTAGACTGTTTTGCCTTTGATTTGGCCCGGTCCTGAGGAAGGGTATGACCCTTACCTCCAGTAATGTCAGCAATAATTTCTTTCAAACCAGGCTGAATAAGGTCTGCCCCTTGAAAGGAATGTTGAGTAATTTAGACTTTGAAGTCACATCAGCTGACCAGGATTTGAGCCATAGCGTCCTACGCGCCTGGATAGCGAATCCAGAATTCTTAGCCGTTAGTTTAGTCAAATGAACAATGGCATCAGAAACAAATGAGTTAGCTAGCTTAACAGTTCTAAACTTGTCAACAATTTCAGTCAATGGAGCTGTATGGATGGCCTCTTCCAGGGCCTCAAACCAGAATGCCGCCGCAGCAGTGACAGGCGCAATGCATGCAAGGGGCTGTAAAATAAAACCTTGTTGAATAAACATTTTCTTAAGGTAACCCCCTAATTTTTTATCCATTGGATCTGAAAAAGCACAACTGTCCTCAACCGGGATAGTGGTACGCTTTGCTAAAGTAGAAACTGCTCCCTCCACCTTAGGGACAATCTGCCATAAGTCCCGTGTAGTGTCATCTATTGGAAACATTTTTCTAAATATAGGAGGTGGGGAAAAGGGCACACCAGGCCTATCCCACTCCTTACTAATAATTTCTGTAAGCCTTTTAGGTATTGGAAAAACATCAGTACTCACCGGCACTGCATAGTATTTATCCAGCCTACACAATTTCTCTGGCACTGCAATTGTGTCACAGTCATTCAGAGCAGCTAATACCTCCCCAAGCAATACATGGAGGTTCTCAAGCTTAAATTTAAAATTAGAAATCTCTGAATCAGGTCTCCCCGAATCAGAGACGTCACCCACAGACTGAAGCTCTCCGTCCTCAGGTTCTGCATATTGTGACGCAGTATCAGACATGGCTCTTACAGCATCTACGCGCTCTGTATCTCGTCTAACCCCAGAGCTATCGCGCTTGCCTCTCAATTCAGGCAATCTGGATAATACCTCTGATAGGGTATTATTCATGATTGCAGCCGTGTCCTGCAAAGTAATCGCTATGGACGTCCCTGATGTACTTGGCGCCATATTAGCGTGCGTCCCTTGAGCGGGAGGCGAAGGGTCCGACACGTGGGGAGAGTAAGTCGGCATAACTTCCCCCTCGACAGACCCCTCTGGTGACAATTCTTTTATAGATAAAGACTGATCTTTACTGTTTAAGGTGAAATCAATACATTTAGTACACATTCTCCTATGGGGCTCCACCATGGCTTTTAAACATAATGAACAAGTATCCTCTGTTTCAGACATGATTTTACAGACTAGCAATGAGACTAGCAAGGTTGGAAAACACTTTAAAGCAAGTTAACAAGCAATATAAAAAACGTTACTGTGCCTTTAAGAGAAACAAATTTTGACAAAATTTGAAATAACAGTGAAAAAAGGCAGTTACACTAACAAAATTTTTACAGTGTATGTAACAAGTCAGCAGAGCATTGCACCCACTTGCAAATGGATGATTAACCCCTTAATAACAAAAACAGAATAATAAATGACAAAAACGTTTTTTAAACACAGTCACAACAACTGCCACAGTCTACTGTGATTGTTACCCTCCTCAAACACGACTTTGAAGCCTTTTGAGCCCTTCAGAGATGTCCTGTATCATGCAGAGGGAAGCTGAATGTCTCTGTCAGTATTTTTAGCTGCACAGAAAAGCACTAAAATAGGCCCTTCCCACTCATATTGCAACAGTGGAAAGCTTCAGGAAACTGTCTCTAGGCAGAAATCAAACCAGCCATGTGGAAAAAAACTAGGCCCCAATAAGTTTTGTCACCAAACATATATAAAAACGATTAACATGCCAGCAAACTTTTTATATTACATTTTTATAAGAGTATGCATCTCTATTAATAAGCCTGATACCAGTAGCTATCACTGCCTTTAAGGCTTTACTTACATTAATCCGGTATAAGCAGCATTTTCTAGCAAATTCCATCCCTAGAAAAATATTAACTGCACATACCTTATTGCAGGAAAACCTGCACGCCATTCCCTCTCTGAAGTTACCTCACTCCTCAGAATATGTGAGAACAGCCATGGATCTTAGTTACTTCTGCTAAGATCATAGAAAATGCAGGCAGATTCTTCTTCTAAATACTGCCTGAGATAAACAGCACACTCCGGTACCATTTAAAAATAACAAACTTTTGATTGAAGAAATAAACTAAGTATAAAACACCACTCTCCTCTTACGACCTCCATCTTTGTTGAGGGTTGCAAGAGAATGACTGGATATGGCAGTTAGGGGAGGCGCTATATAGCAGCTCTGCTGTGGGTGATCCTCTTGCAACTTACTGTTGGGAAGGAGAATATCCCATAAGTAATGGATGATCCGTGGACTGGATACACTTAACAAGAGAAAGAAATCATTTTATCAGGTAAGCATAAATTATGTTTTATTTCATACAGGTGGTGAGTCCACGATCCATTACTCCTGGGAAACTAATACCCAAGCAAAGAAGTCCATGAGTAATGAGTGCAGGACAAGCAAGATACATAATCCTCTTTTTTTCTCCCTTTTTTTGTTTACAATACTTAGGTTCTTTTTTGCTAAATAAAATTCTAATTTAACAAAACTACATCAACCAGAAAAAACAGCCTGGAGGACTTTCCTAAAGGCAGCTTCAGAAGAAGCAAAAACTTCAAATGGTAGAATTTAGAAAAAGTATGCAAATAAGACTAAGTAGCTGCCTTGCAAATTTAATCTACAGAGGAATCATTATTAAAGGTCCAAGATGTGGCAACTGATCTGGTTGAATGGGAAGTAATCCGTTTAGGAGTAGACTGACCCGCCACCAAGTAAGTCTTCTAAATCAAAATGTTAAGCCAAGACACCAAATATACAGCCGTAGCTTTCTGCCCCTTTCTAGAACCAGAAAAATTAACAAACATACTAGAAGGTTGTCTTAAATCCCTAGCATTTCAAAGCTCTAACAACATTCAAATTACGGGGCATATTTTCCATAGATTTCTTGGGATTAAGACAAAAAGAAGGAACAATTTCCCTACTCATATTGTACGAAGACACCACCTTAGGGAATAAATCAAACTTTGTTCTCAAAACTGCTTTATCCTTATGAAAAATAAGTTAAGGATGATCACAAGAAAGGGCACACAATTCAGAAACTCTCCTATCAAAAGAGAAAAAAACTTCCAAGATAAAAGCTTGATATCCACCTATGCATGGGTTCAAATGGAGGAGCCTGCATAATCTTCAAAACCAGATTAGGGCTCCAGAGTGGAGAAATCGGTTTAACAGGTTTAATCCTGAACAAAGCCTGCAAAAAAAAAAAACCTGAATATCAGGAAGATTAGCACAGAACAGAAAGACGAAATCTGACCTTCTAAGGGAACTGGCGGATAGACCCTTATCTAAACCATGCTTAAGAAACGTCAAAATCCTAGGAATTCTAAAAGAATGTCAGGAAAAAACACCACAAAATAAAAACCTTCCAAACCTTATAATAGATCTTCCTAGTCTTATGAGCCTGAATCAAAGACTCAACAACAGTCTCAGAAAAAAAAACCTCTCTATAAACTAACCCTTCAATCTCCATGCCATCAAGTCTTGAAGAGTTAAGATCCTGATGAAAAAAACCTACCTTGAGACAGAAAATTTTGACGCAGTGAAAGCGGCCATGGTGGACAACTGGACATCTGAACCAGAGACGGCAAACCAAGTCACGCAAGGCCGGGCCAGAGCAATCAATATCAATGATGACCCTCTTATCTGATCCTGGCAATCACCCTTGGCAGAAGTACCAGAGGAAGAAAGATATAGGATAGATGAAAAGACCAAGGGGTTCCCTGGAGCTCACAAAGTACCTGGGAAGTTTGTTGTTTTGGGAAGTTTGTTGTTCAACCGAAAGGCCATCAGATCTATCTCTGGGAGACCCCAAAGACCCACAATCTGATTGAAAAAATTCAAATGAAGAGACCATTTCCCTGGATACAGGGATAAATGACTGAGACAGTTGCTCCCCCCGGGATATGAACTGTAGAATAGACAACTGTTCTCTGCCCAGAAAATAATCTGAAATACTTCCCTCATGGCTAGGGAACAGCGAGTTCCCCCAGATGATTGATATATGCCACTGCTGTAATACTTTCTGAATAAAAAAACAAAAAGAGGAGACTCCCTAAGAGGATGAAGAAGATTGTTGTTCTTTACTTTGATGAAAGGAACTAAAACAATTATAAGCTTAAAAATTTACTCTTATATTTCTTGTCTTGGGGAAGAAAAGCTCCCTTATCTCATGCCACAGTAGAAATAATAGAAATCTTACTCAGAACTAAACATTCTACCCTGAAAAGAAAGAGATACAAGTCTGAATTTGGAAGCCATATCAGCTAACTATGACTTTAACCACAAAGCCCTTCTAGAAAGAACTGCTAATGATATACTCTTAGAATTAATCTTAATTATGTAAATAACTGCATCACAAATTAAAGCATTAGCAAACTTCAGTAAACACAAAAGGTTAAGGAAACCTTCACTAGCAGAATCATCCGAAAACTGCTCAGAAAGACTATCCAACCAAACAAACAGAAGAAGCCGCAACCACACAGGCAACTCTAAATGCTACCCTAAAAAGAAAACTTGCATGCTGGAAAGCTCTCATATGAAAGGATTCCAGTTTCCTATCCAAAGGATCTTTGAAAGAAAAAAAACTATCTTCAAAAGGAATGGTAGTATCTGCCTAGCCAAGGTAGAAATAGCTTTATCAACCTTCAGGAACGTTTTCCCAAAGTTCAACATTAGAAGCTGGCAAAGGATACAGTTACTTAAACCTAGCTGAAGAATTAAAAGGGCTGTCAGGCTCAGACCAATCCTTGGAAACTATCTCAGAGACAGCATTAGGGGTAGAAAAAACCTCTGTAGACTTTAGAGGTTTAAAAATTAAATTAAAAAAATGTACAGATTTATCTTCAGATACCTTAGGATCTTGAAAACCTAAAGTACATAATGCCTTTTTAAAAAGGGAACAAATATGATCAACCTTAAGCAAAAAAAAAAAAAAAAAGGAGGATGACTCAGAATTCTGATCAGAAAAAGAATCCTGATCACCAGATAATATTCATCCTGTGTGGACAAATCAGCTGAACCAGGATCCGGAACATTATGTAATACAGGCTTAAAGCTAGCAGAGGGTAAATTATGAACTGACCTTTTACGCATACTTGAAGGCTGCCCGCATTTCGAATACATTAGAGCGTACAAAATTATTGAATCCTGGAGATAAATCTGTAGAACTCCTCTGTGTTGAACAAACAGTATGAAGGCAGATACCTTTAGAAGCAAGAGCAGCATTAGTCTGATTAGAATGCATAATAACATTTAAACACGGATTGCACAGCTGAGCTGGAGGTAACACATCAGCAAGTTTACAATAAACACATTCCTCATTGCTAGGAAAGTGTTCAGATGAATTAGCATCTAAAGTAATTTCAGAGACAGACGGCTCCATGATTAGATGTGATTATATTGACTAAAGCACTCCAAAATACTAACGCCTAGATTACGAGTTTTGCGTTAGAGGCTATGCGGTGCTAACAAGCAGTTTATGCTCACCGCTCACTTACAGACTGAGCTGGTATTACTCCACATCTCACCTCAATACCAGCGCTGAGCTGGCTGAACGCGCTTGTGCACGATTTCCCCATAGGAATCAATGGGGGAGAGCCGGCTGAAAAAAAACCTAACACCTGCAAAAAAGCAGTGTTTAGCTCCTAACGCAGCCCAATTGATTCCTATGGGGAATATACATTTATGTCTACACTTAACACCCTAACATGAACCCCCCGAGTCTAAACACCCCTTAATCTTACACTTATCAACCCCTAATCTGCCGCCCCGACGCCTACATTATATTATTAACCCCTAATCTGCCGCTCCGAACACCGCCGCAACCTACATTATACTTATGAACCCCTAATCTGCCGCTCCGGACACCGCTGCCACCTACCTACATTTATTAATCCCTAATCTGCCGCCACCAACGTCGCCGCCACTATATTAAATGTATTAACCCCTAAATCTAAGTCTAACACTAATCCCCCCTAATTTAAATATAATTTAAATAAATCTAAATAAAATAACTAACTATCATTAACTAAATTATTCCTATTTAAAATTAAATACTTACCTGTAAAATAAACCCTAAGATAGCTGATCCAATCATCACTTAAAGGTAACTTCATTCAGTCGTAGCCGTGGAAAGAGGATGCTCCGCGTCGGATGTCTTGAAGATGGACCCGCTCCGCGCCGTATGGATGAAGATAGAAGATGCCGTCTGGATGAAGACTTCTGCCTGGTTGGATGAAGACGTCTCCCGGTAAGGTGATCTTCAAGGGGTTAGTGTTAGGTTTTTTTAAGGGCGGATTGGGTGGGTTTTAGAGTAGGGTTGGTTGTGTGGGTTTTAATGTTGGGGGGGGGGGATTAGTAATTTTTTTTTTTACAGGTAAAAGAGCTGATTACTTTGGGGCAATGCCCCGCAAAAGGCCCTTTTAAGGGCTATTTGTAATTTAATGTAGGTAGGGTTTTTTTTTATTTGGGGGGGGGGGGGGCTTTTTTATTTTGTTAGGGGGATTTGATTAGGTGTAATTAGTTTAAAAATCTTGTAATTCTTTTTATTATTTTCTGTAATTTAGTGTTTTTGTACTTTAGATAATTTAATTTAATGAATTAATTTAATTATAGTGAAGTGTTAGGTGTAATTGTAACTTAGGTTAGGTTTTATTTTACAGGTACTTTTGTCTTTATTTTAGCTAGGTAGTTATTAAATAGTTAAGAACCATTTAATAACTATTCTACCTAGTTAAAATAAATACAAAGTTGCCTGTAAAATAAAAATAAACCCTAAGCTAGCTACAATGTAACTATTAGTTATATTGTAGCTATCTTAGGGTTTATTTTACAGGTAAGTACTGAATTTTAAACAGGAATAATTTAGTTAATGATAGGGATTTTATTTAGATTATATTTAAGTTAGGGGGTTAGGGTTAGATTTAGGGGTTAATAAATTTAATATAGTGGTGGCGGCAGATTAGGGGTTAATAAATGTAGGTAGGTGTCGGCAATGTTAGGGACAGCAGATTAGGGGTTAATAATATTTAACTAATGTTTGTGAGGCGGGAGTACGGCGGTTTAGGGGTTAATATATTTATTATAGTGGCAGCGATGTCTGGTTCGGCAGATTAGGGGTTAAAAATGTAATTTTAGTGTTTGCGATGTGGGAGGGCCTCGGTTTAGGGGTTAATAGGTAGTTTATGGGTGTTGGTGTACTTTTTAGCACTTTAGTTAAGAGTTTTATGCTACGGCGTTGTAGTGTAAAACTCTTAACTACTGACTAAAATGCGGTACCAGGCTTGACAGGAGAGGGTCTACCGCTCACTTTTTGGAAGACTCTTAATACTGGCGCTATGCAAGTCCCATTGAAAAAAAAAAAAAAAAAGAGGATACGCAATTGACGTAAGTGGATTTGCGGTATTTCTGAGTCTGGCCAAAAAAGCGAGCGGTACACCTGTACCTGCAAGACTCGTAATACCAGCGGGCGTTAAAAAGCAGCGTTGGGACATCTTAACGCTGCTTTTTAAGCCTAATGCACAACTCGTAATCTAACCGTAAGTGTGAAAAAATTGATGCGCCCAAAAAACCTAACATGCGATATCCTGATACGACGTGTGCTATCCAGACTAGCTGATGTGTGCAAAACTGACATGCACAGAAGAGCCAATGTGCACAAACTCAAAGAGCCAACAAATAATGTGCAAGCAAAAACATAAAGGGGAATAGAGCATAATAATTAAAAAGGAGCCATACTAAACAAATACATATTAAAGGGACAGTCTACACCAGAATTTTTATTGTTTAAAAAGATAGATAATCCCTTTATTACCCATTCCCTAGTTTTGCATAACTTAGTTATATTAATACACTTTTTACCTCTGTGATTACCTTGTATCTAAACCTCTGCAGACTGCCCCCTTATTTCAGTTCTTTTGACAGACTTGCATTTTAGACAATCAGTGTTGACTCCTAGGTAACTCCACGTGCGTGAGCACAACGTTATCTATTTGGCACACATGAACTAACAACCTCTAGTTGTGAAAAAAATTCAAAATGCACTTAAAGAGGCAGCCTTCAAGTGCTTAGAAATTAGCATACCAAGAGAACAAAGCAAAATTGATAAAAGTAAATTGGAAAGTTGTTTAAAATCACATGCCCTATCTGAATCATGAAAGTTTATTTTTGACTAGACTGTCCCTTTAAACATGTTCCCCCGCTAAGTACAATAGTGTGCAAACTATAAAGCTAAATGAGTGCCCCTAAATAAAAACAAATGTACTTACCCATAGGCACCCAACTACTGGAAATCTTTAAACTGGGAGAAAATAGTAGAGAGCCAAACCAGTGCTGCAACATAACAGTAGAGGATATGGAATAGGAGTATAATGGCGACCCAACAGGAGGTGGCCAAGGACAGGTCCCTACAACACCTGTGAAAGGCTTGTGACTAACTCCCATAGGGTGTAATTGTGCCACTACCACATACATCACTCAGTTTAACAGCAGCACTATGAGGGGAAATGGGCCTCAAATCAGTCTTAGAACTCCTCTCACAGAACAACATCAAGAGCACCTTCATTCTTCGCTTTCCTCAAGCGGAGGCTAAGACAAAACTAGTTTTTAGTTAGATTGGAGGAATTTTATAGTGCTCTTGTGGTTTGGGAATCTTTGCCTCCTCTTAGTAGCTAGGAAGAGTAATTCTTATGAGTAATGAATCGTGGACTCCACCTGTATGAAAGAACCAACTTTCTCACATGAATACCTGCACACAACTCGCCCACATGCATACCCATACGTATGGTTCTATAGACCTGCACACCAACTCTCCCACATGGATAACCATAATAGTATAATCCTATATACCTGCACAACGACTTGCTCACATGATGCATGCTCATACGTATGATCCTATACACCTGTACACCGACTAGCCTACATACATGCCCATATGTATCATCCTTTACACCTGCACATCAACTCGCTTACATCCATGGGCAAGCATGTGATCCTATACAGCTGTGCACCAGATCGCCCACATGCATGGCCACACATGTGATCCTATAAACCTGCCCACTGACTCACCCACATGCATGCCCATGTCTTATACTATACAACTGAACACCAACTCACCCACATTCATGTGCACAAGTCTGATCCTATAACCTGCACATACGTCTTATCCTTTACACCTGCGTACCAACTCATCCCCCATGTATGCCCATACGTCTAATCCTATACACCTGTGCACCGACTTGCCCACATGCCTGCAAATATGTATGAGCTTACATATCTGTACATTGAATGACCCACATGCATACCTATACGTATGACCATATACACCTGTTCCCAGACTCAGTCACATGCATGCCGATATTTCTTAACATGTACACACCGTATAACCCCCATGCATGTCTGCAAATATGACCATGCACACCAGCACTTCTAAACATCCACATAAAACACTTGCACTCAAGATTATGAACACCTGCTATCGTGATCACCACACACATGTATCCACTTTATATTACACATACCCTCATTCCTTCTGTCTGGCAGGAGGGCAAGTATGTGAAGCCAACTATCAGCCACAAACAAAACACAAGGGAGAAAAGGTAAACTAAACAATCAGCAACCGACCGTGCTGCATACTGTCTGCTTTAGCAAGCAACAAATCCAAGACTGACAGATGGAAACACATTAAAAGACAGTGGTATGGCTAATCTTTCACACAAGGCATACAACAAAAATAGCATTTAGTATCTTCTCAGTTGAAAAACTCAGAAAGTGTAGTGTGGACTCTCACAAGTAGGGACAGAGCTGTTCCTGGGTATTGTTAATTTTCCCAGTCCTGTGACAGTCATTGGAGATAAGGTAAAGTAACTTATATTCTCAACAACAATGTCAACAGTAACAATGAACTCTACACATGGTAGTCAGCCCATGCCAACATCTATACAATAACTAAACAATACCAGCAGAACTACCAACAATAGACACCCCATACCAACATCCTCAATGTGCACATGGTAAATATTCTATATCAACATACACACATGGTTTGCAGCACTGATAGCAAGTGCAATGACACAATGAGTCATGCTTTGCCTACCGTTTTGTCCCTGAGCTTTTCTCCATGGACGTGTATGTCTGCACAGCCATTCTCTCCTGTGTTTAGGGTCTTGAAAATAGAGATATAGCTGAGTCCTCCTCCTCCTAGAGGCAGCCACCCTCCAGTTGAGTCATCTCGCGTCATCACCACAGCTTGCACCCTTGCGTAACTCTCACTGCAAAGAGAACACAAGTGCATTTTATATATGAAGCAGGAAAACATTGAGATAACTCCTATCTCTGTGTGCCTATTTATTAGACAAAGAACTGGTGAAGGTTAAAGTAACTGTAAACACCTTAAAGAGATTTAAACCTGCTTCTTTAGTAAAAAAAAAAAAAAAAGAATATTTTAAATCACAGTAAACATGAAAAGAAAAACATTGTGTTAAAAAAAGCAAATAACTTACTTGTTTTCTTGCAAAATAAGCACTTAGACATTCTTAGTGTAACCCCTACCTACAGCTAGATAAGGAGGCAGACATTACAAAAGCTCTAACATCACATGCTGTTTTGCAGTAGAAGTCCTCTACTAATCATGGTTAATAAACTGACTGGAGCTATTTAGCTATTTTATGGTGTCCCATAGCAACACTTCCTGTAAAAACCAGAGCCTTCTTTTGTTGCTGTGACAGAAGTTATCAACACTGCACAAATACAGTTAAAAAAAATTAAAGGTAAAATACTTTTAAACGATGAAGAATACATATTGCAAATGATTTATACAGTTAGAAAACCCTTTATCTAAACTGCTTGGGACCGGAAAAGGTTTCGATTCCGGAATAGTTTGGATTTTGGAATATTTGCATCTGTAAAATGGGACAGTTGGGAGAGGGGAGGGAACCAAGTGTAAACAACAATATCTTATGTCATTTAGGCAATACTGACATATTCATTGTCATAATACAGCTTATACATGTAACTAAAGGTAGCTTTATATCATTCTTTTAATACTTTTGTGATTTACAGGCAGGGAAAATTGTAATTTTTAATAATTTTTTTTTTTTTTTTTTTTTTTTAAATTGTAAAAAAAGTTTGGATTTTGCTATTCCAGATTTAGGAATATGTACCTGTATGTGAAAGTAAATCCTAGCGTTTTACAAACGCTAGGATTTACTATTGAAACAAATAAAGGGGGACTTTCATTCATGAAGAATAAGATACTTCATGTAGAAAGCTCTTTTATTTGATTCAATCGATTGCCGTTTTTACCTTGTACGGCAGCCCACGGCAAAAAAAATTTTGGCTAAGAGGTGACGTTTTCACCTCTTAGCCAATAGCCGTGCGGTAAATCCGGCTTGGCACCCATGGGAGCCGGATTTACCGCACGGCTATTGGCTAAGAGGTGAAAATGTCACCTCTTAGCTAAAAAATTTTTTTGCCATGGGCTGCTGTACAAGAAAAAAACGGTGATCGATTGAATCAAATAAAAGAGCTTTCTACATGAAGTATCTTATACTTCATGAATGAAAGTCCCCTTTGTTTCAATAGTAAATCCTAGCGTTTGTAAAACGCTAGGATTTACTTTCACTTTAAGTGTAACCAACTGCTTAGAGCTTTTTTTATTATAGCAATGAAACAGACTGTTTTATATCCCTTTAAGATTTTAACAACAAATATTTAATTTTATGTAGTGAAACAACTTTGCAATATACATTCATTATTTCTTTATATAGCACCTTTCATGTCATTTTTGCTCTGAAAATAGTGCATTTTCTAAATCTCTGAACTTGGAAAACACACCGCAGACTTTTCATGGCTAACCCTTATTTTTTACATAACTGGTGTCAGCTGGTAACAACTGCAAAACAATCAAGTTGTTGCCAACATAATGACTGTGGCTAGACTTGTCCACTCTATTAAGTCCACTCTGGACTGGCTCCTCCAATTAATGCAAAAGGTGGGTGGAGTATTGTTTATTATAGCACTATTGTTTGCATATAACAATGTGTTCAATCCCAGCAAAGGGGGTAAACACATAATTAAAGTCAGCTCCACAGCAGCAATGCACTATTTGGACCTAGCTGAACACTGTTGGTAAGAGGTACATGTGCATACTGCACCATTTACTTGCTAGAATGTATTATGTTGTTTACAAATAGCTCCTTTATTTTGGCATTAGCGCTGAAGAATCTGTTGGCGCTCTACAAATAAATGACAATAATAACAATTTAAAAACCCCATCTATACTGAAATTTTCAATACTGCAGTATTGGTTATAGAAAACCTGTGTAAACAAGTGGAATCAGCAGAAATCAATCTTCCAATGGGTGATGGGGAAGAGAGCCCAGCTGTTAAAGGTTTTTATTGCATCATCCCTCTTTACGCTGAGGAGTGGGTGTGAGTAAAGGTTGATTACATATAAACCTCCTATATAAGTACCAGTGTTTGTGTATTGCAATGTTCTTTTTTATTTTGATTTAAAATACTACTGGGATCGCGCGTACAGTGAAATTCTGCACATTGTAAAAATGCACTTGCTGGTTTGTTTTATTTTTACTACAAAATTCTTTTACGCTTTACAATGTCATCTTACCCTTAGAGCCTAGTTATCTTGTAGAGAGACACAGAAGAACAGGCTCGTGGATGAACAGAAGGATACATTATTGACTTATGTAACAGAAGATATTAAAAACCATCTTTAAAGTGAATGTCAATTTTGATGCTAAAGTGCCCGTTTTTTAAAAATTCGATTAAAAACAGGGGCACTTTAAGTCATCAAAATTTACATTTCACTCCAGTTGTGGGGGAAAAAAAAAAAAAACTCGACAGTCCTCCACCTGTCGCAAAGCCTCTTCCTGGGTCTAAAATGAGGAATCCGGCTTCCTCCAATTACGGCGTTGAATCAGACACTGATTCCCCCGGGGGGAAGCCGTGATTGGAGGATGACCTATCCATCATTTCTGACGTCAGAAATGGCTTGCAACGACCGGAGGAAGCTGGAGCTGCTGTCAAGTTTAAAAGGTAAGTTTTTTTTTCACAACAGGAGTGAAAAAAAGGAGGAATTTTGATGAATTAAAGTGCCCCTGTTTTTAATCGAATTTTAAAAAAATCGGGCACTTTAGCATCAAAATAGACATTCACTTTAATGATACCTTTTTACATAGGTTTATAATATATTTTCAGCACACAGATTCTGTATAAAATGTAAACAGTTTATTTTGTAATACATCAGTAAAAATATATTATCTCAGAGAAAGAGATGTTCAAATAGTCAAAACCCCAAATCATCCACACTGACATTCAACAGCATTAAAAGAAAAGAAGAAACAAGAAAAAATTGCAGAAAAATAGCAAAAAAGCAAAAACCTTTTTCACTACCCCTAAGGTGTCCCAATGGAGAGCCAGGCATTATCAAAATAATGGAGTATCAAAAGAATCCAATGCAAAGATATAATATCAAATGTCTCTTTCCCTTTAAGATATATTCAATGTCCATGTGATGATGGCTCCAGTGTGTAAAAAAGGGCGCTACCAAGATTCTGTGCCACTAACATTTGTAATCCATGTATCACTTTTATTTAGTGTTTGAACTAGGGCTGCAACTAAGTTATTTTCATAATCGATTAATCTGATTATTTTTTCGATTAATCGAATAAAAAAAATAAAAAAAAAAACATTTCCCCCACCCCATATTGAAAGTAAAAACAGAATTTATGTTTACCTGATAAATTTCTTTCTCCAACGGTGTGTCCGGTCCACGGCGTCATCCTTACTTGTGGGATATTCTCTTCCCCAACAGGAAATGGCAAAGAGCCCAGCAAAGCTGGTCACATGATCCCTCCTAGGCTCCGCCTACCCCAGTCATTCGACCGACGTTAAGGAGGAATATTTGCATAGGAGAAACCATATGGTACCGTGGTGACTGTAGTTAAAGAAAATAAAATATCAGACCTGATTAAAAAACCAGGGCGGGCCGTGGACCGGACACACCGTTGGAGAAAGAAATTTATCAGGTAAACATAAATTCTGTTTTCTCCAACATAGGTGTGTCCGGTCCACGGCGTCATCCTTACTTGTGGGAACCAATACCAAAGCTTTAGGACACGGATGAAGGGAGGGAGCAAATCAGGTCACCTAAATGGAAGGCACCACGGCTTGCAAAACCTTTCTCCCAAAAATAGCCTCAGAAGAAGCAAAAGTATCAAACTTGTAAAATTTGGTAAAAGTGTGCAGTGAAGACCAAATCGCTGCCCTACATATCTGATCAACAGAAGCCTCGTTCTTGAAGGCCCATGTGGAAGCCACAGCCCTAGTGGAATGAGCTGTGATTCTTTCGGGAGGCTGCCGTCCGGCAGTCTCGTAAGCCAATCTGATGATGCTTTTAATCCAAAAAGAGAGAGAGGTAGAAGTTGCTTTTTGACCTCTCCTTTTACCTGAATAAACAACAAACAAGGAAGATGTTTGTCTAAAATCCTTTGTAGCATCTAAATAGAATTTTAGAGCGCGAACAACATCCAAATTGTGCAACAAACGTTCCTTCTTTGAAACTGGTTTCGGACACAGAGAAGGTACGATAATCTCCTGGTTAATGTTTTTGTTAGAAACAACTTTTGGAAGAAAACCAGGTTTAGTACGTAAAACCACCTTATCTGCATGGAACACCAGATAAGGAGGAGAACACTGCAGAGCAGATAGTTCTGAGACTCTTCTAGCAGAAGAAATCGCAACTAAAAACAAAACTTTCCAAGATAATAACTTAATATCAACGGAATGTAAGGGTTCAAACGGAACCCCCTGAAGAACTGAAAGAACTAAATTGAGACTCCAAGGAGGAGTCAAAGGTTTGTAAACAGGCTTGATTCTAACCAGAGCCTGAACAAAGGCTTGAACATCTGGCACAGCTGCCAGCTTTTTGTGAAGTAATACCGACAAGGCAGAAATCTGTCCCTTCAGGGAACTTGCAGATAATCCTTTTTCCAATCCTTCTTGAAGGAAGGATAGAATCCTAGGAATCTTAACCTTGTCCCAAGGGAATCCTTTAGATTCACACCAACAGATATATTTTTTCCAAATTTTGTGGTAAATCTTTCTAGTTACAGGCTTTCTGGCCTGAACAAGAGTATCGATAACAGAATCTGAGAATCCTCGCTTCGATAAAATCAAGCGTTCAATCTCCAAGCAGTCAGCTGGAGTGAAACCAGATTCGGATGTTCGAACGGACCCTGAACAAGAAGGTCTCGTCTCAAAGGTAGCTTCCAAGGTGGAGCCGATGACATATTCACCAGATCTGCATACCAAGTCCTGCGTGGCCACGCAGGAGCTATCAAGATCACCGACGCCCTCTCCTGATTGATCCTGGCTACCAGCCTGGGGATGAGAGGAAATGGCGGGAACACATAAGCTAGTTTGAAGGTCCAAGGTGCTACTAGTGCATCCACTAGAGCCGCCTTGGGATCCCTGGATCTGGCCCCGTAGCAAGGAACTTTGAAGTTCTGACGAGAGGCCATCAGATCCATGTCTGGAATGCCCCACAGGTGAGTGACTTGGGCAAAGATTTCCGGATGGAGTTCCCACTCCCCCGGATGCAATGTCTGACGACTCAGAAAATCCGCTTCCCAATTTTCCACTCCTGGGATGTGGATAGCAGACAGGTGGCAGGAGTGAGACTCCGCCCATAGAATGATTTTGGTCACTTCTTCCATCGCTAGGGAACTCCTTGTTCCCCCCTGATGGTTGATGTACGCAACAGTTGTCATGTTGTCTGATTGAAACCGTATGAACTTGGTCCTCGCTAGCCGAGGCCAGGCCTTGAGAGCATTGAATATCGCTCTCAGTTCCAGAATATTTATCGGTAGAAGAGATTCTTCCCGAGACCAAAGACCCTGAGCTTTCAGGGATCCCCAGACCGCGCCCCAGCCCATCAGACTGGCGTCGGTCGTGACAATGACCCACTCTGGTCTGCGGAACGTCATCCCTTGAGACAGATTGTCCAGGGACAGCCACCAACGGAGTGAGTCTCTGGTCCTCTGATTTACTTGTATCTTCGGAGACAAGTCTGTATAGTCCCCATTCCACTGACTGAGCATGCACAGTTGTAATGGTCTTAGATGAATGCGCGCAAAAGGAACTATGTCCATCGCCGCTACCATCAACCCGATCACTTCCATGCACTGAGCTATGGAAGGAAGAGGAACGGAATGAAGTATCCGACAAGAGTCTAGAAGTTTTGTTTTTCTGGCCTCTGTTAGAAAGATCCTCATTTCTAAGGAGTCTATAATTGTTCCCAAGAAGGGAACCCTTGTTGACGGGGATAGAGAACTCTTTTCCACGTTCACTTTCCAGCCGTGAGATCTGAGAAAGGCCAGGACAATGTCCGTGTGAGCCTTTGCTTGAGGAAGGGACGACGCTTGAATCAGAATGTCGTCCAGGTAAGGTACTACTGCAATGCCCCTTGGTCTTAGCACCGCTAGAAGGGACCCTAGTACCTTTGTGAAAATCCTTGGAGCAGTGGCTAATCCGAAAGGAAGCGCCACGAACTGGTAATGTTTGTCCAGGAATGCAAACCTTAGGAACCGATGATGTTCCTTGTGGATAGGAATATGTAGATACGCATCTTTTAAATCCACCGTGGTCATGAATTGACCCTCCTGGATGGAAGGAAGAATAGTTCGAATGGTTTCCATCTTGAAAGATGGAACCTTGAGAAACTTGTTTAAGATCTTGAGATCTAAGATTGGTCTGAACGTTCCCTCTTTTTTGGGAACTATGAACAGATTGGAGTAGAACCCCATCCCTTGTTCTCTTATTGGAACAGGATGAATCACTCCCATTTTTAACAGGTCTTCTACACAATGTAAGAACGCCTGTCTTTTTATGTGGTCTGAAGACAACTGAGACCTGTGGAACCTCCCCCTTGGGGGAAGTCCCTTGAATTCCAGGAGATAACCCTGGGAGACTATTTCTAGCGCCCAAGGATCCAGAACATCTCTTGCCCAAGCCTGAGCGAAGAGAGAGAGTCTGCCCCCCACCAGATCCGGTCCCGGATCGGGGGCCAATATTTCATGCTGTCTTGGTAGCAGTGGCAGGCTTCTTGGCCTGCTTTCCCTTGTTCCAGCCTTGCATTGGTCTCCAAGCTGGCTTGGCTTGAGAAGTATTACCCTCTTGCTTAGAGGACGTAGCACTTTGGGCTGGTCCGTTTTTACGAAAGGGACGAAAAACAGAATTTATGTTTACCTGATAAATTTCTTTCTCCAACGGTGTGTCCGGTCCACGGCGTCATCCTTACTTGTGGGATATTCTCTTCCCCAACAGGAAATGGCAAAGAGCCCAGCAAAGCTGGTCACATGATCCCTCCTAGGCTCCGCCTACCCCAGTCATTCGACCGACGTTAAGGAGGAATATTTGCATAGGAGAAACCATATGGTACCGTGGTGACTGTAGTTAAAGAAAATAAAATATCAGACCTGATTAAAAAAACCAGGGCGGGCCGTGGACCGGACACACCGTTGGAGAAAGAAATTTATCAGGTAAACATAAATTCTGTTTTCTCCAACATAGGTGTGTCCGGTCCACGGCGTCATCCTTACTTGTGGGAACCAATACCAAAGCTTTAGGACACGGATGAAGGGAGGGAGCAAATCAGGTCACCTAAATGGAAGGCACCACGGCTTGCAAAACCTTTCTCCCAAAAATAGCCTCAGAAGAAGCAAAAGTATCAAACTTGTAAAATTTGGTAAAAGTGTGCAGTGAAGACCAAGTCGCTGCCCTACATATCTGATCAACAGAAGCCTCGTTCTTGAAGGCCCATGTGGAAGCCACAGCCCTAGTGGAATGAGCTGTGATTCTTTCGGGAGGCTGCCGTCCGGCAGTCTCGTAAGCCAATCTGATGATGCTTTTAATCCAAAAAGAGAGAGAGGTAGAAGTTGCTTTTTGACCTCTCCTTTTACCTGAATAAACAACAAACAAGGAAGATGTTTGTCTAAAATCCTTTGTAGCATCTAAAAAGAATTTTAGAGCGCGAACAACATCCAAATTGTGCAACAAACGTTCCTTCTTTGAAACTGGCTTTGGACACAGAGAAGGTACGATAATCTCCTGGTTAATGTTTTTGTTAGAAACAACTTTTGGAAGAAAACCAGGTTTAGTACGTAAAACCACCTTATCTGCATGGAACACCAGATAAGGAGGAGAACACTGCAGAGCAGATAATTCTGAGACTCTTCTAGCAGAAGAAATCGCAACTAAAAACAAAACTTTCCAAGATAATAACTTAATATCAACGGAATGTAAGGGTTCAAACGGAACCCCCTGAAGAACTGAAAGAACTAAATTGAGACTCCAAGGAGGAGTCAAAGGTTTGTAAACAGGCTTGATTCTAACCAGAGCCTGAACAAAGGCTTGAACATCTGGCACAGCTGCCAGCTTTTTGTGAAGTAATACCGACAAGGCAGAAATCTGTCCCTTCAGGGAACTAGCAGATAATCCTTTGTCCAATCCTTCTTGAAGGAAGGATAGAATCCTAGGAATCTTAACCTTGTCCCAAGGGAATCCTTTAGATTCACACCAACAGATATATTTTTTCCAAATTTTGTGGTAAATCTTTCTAGTCACAGGCTTTCTGGCCTGAACAAGAGTATCGATAACAGAATCTGAGAATCCTCGCTTCGATAAAATCAAGCGTTCAATCTCCAAGCAGTCAGCTGGAGTGAAACCAGATTCGGATGTTCGAACGGACCCTGAACAAGAAGGTCTCGTCTCAAAGGTAGCTTCCAAGGTGGAGCCGATGACATATTCACCAGATCTGCATACCAAGTCCTGCGTGGCCACGCAGGAGCTATCAAGATCACCGACGCCCTCTCCTGCTTGATCCTGGCTATCAGCCTGGGGATGAGAGGAAATGGCGGGAACACATAAGCTAGTTTGAAGGTCCAAGGTGCTACTAGTGCATCCACTAGAGCCGCCTTGGGATCCCTGGATCTGGCCCCGTAGCAAGGAACTTTGAAGTTCTGACGAGAGGCCATCAGATCCATGTCTGGAATGCCCCACAGGTGAGTGACTTGGGCAAAGATTTCCGGATGGAGTTCCCACTCCCCCGGATGCAATGTCTGCCGACTCAGAAAATCCGCTTCCCAATTTTCCACTCCTGGGATGTGGATAGCAGACAGGTGGCAGGAGTGAGACTCCGCCCAAAGAATAATTTTGGTTACTTCTTCCATCGCTAGGGAACTTCTTGTTCCCCCCTGATGGTTGATGTACGCAACAGTCGTCATGTTGTCTGATTGAAACCGTATGAACCTGGTCCTCGCAAGCTGGGGCCAGGCCTGGAGAGCATTGAATATCGCTCTCAGTTCCAGAATATTTATCGGTAGAAGAGATTCTTCCCGAGACCAAAGACCCTGAGCTTTCAGGGATCCCCAGACCGCGCCCCAGCCTATCAGACTGGCGTCGGTCGTGACAATGACCCACTCTGGTCTGTGGAACATCATCCCTTGAGACAGATTGTCCAGGGACAGCCACCAACGGAGTGAGTCTCTGGTCCTCTGATTTACTTGTATCTTCGGAGACAAGTCTGTATAGTCCCCATTCCACTGACTGAGCATGCACAGTTGTAATGGTCTTAGATGAATGCGCGCAAAAGGAACTATGTCCATCGCCGCCACCATCAAACCGATCACTTCCATGCACTGAGCTATGGAAGGAAGAGGAACGGAATGAAGTATCCGACAAGAGTCCAGAAGCTTTGTTTTTCTGGCCTCTGTTAGAAAGATCCTCATTTCTAAGGAGTCTATAATTGTTCCCAAGAAGGGAACCCTTGTTGACGGGGATAGAGAACTCTTTTCCACGTTCACTTTCCAGCCGTGAGATCTGAGAAAGGCCAGGACAATGTCCGTGTGAGCCTTTGCTTGAGGAAGGGACGACGCTTGAATCAGAATGTCGTCCAGGTAAGGTACTACTGCAATGCCCCTTGGTCTTAGCACCGCTAGAAGGGACCCTAGTACCTTTGTGAAAATCCTTGGAGCAGTGGCTAATCCGAAAGGAAGCGCCACGAACTGGTAATGTTTGTCCAGGAATGCAAACCTTAGGAACCGATGATGTTCCTTGTGGATAGGAATATGTAGATACGCATCCTTTAAATCCACCGTGGTCATGAATTGACCTTCCTGGATGGAAGGAAGGATAGTTCGAATGGTTTCCATCTTGAACGATGGGACCTTGAGAAATTTGTTTAAGATCTTGAGATCTAGGATTGGTCTGAACGTTCCCTCTTTTTTGGGAACTATGAACAGATTGGAGTAGAACCCCATCCCTTGTTCTCTTAATGGAACAGGATGAATCACTCCCATTTTTAACAGGTCTTCTACACAATGTAAGAACGCCTGTCTTTTTATGTGGTCTGAAGACAACTGCGACCTGTGGAACCTCCCCCTTGGGGGAAGTCCCTTGAATTCCAGAAGATAACCCTGGGAGACTATTTCTAGCGCCCAAGGATCCAGAACATCTCTTGCCCAAGCCTGAGCGAAGAGAGAGAGTCTGCCCCCCACCAGATCCGGTCCCGGATCGGGGGCCAATATTTCATGCTGTCTTGGTAGCAGTGGCAGGTTTCTTGGCCTGCTTTCCCTTGTTCCAGCCTTGCATTGGTCTCCAAGCTGGCTTGGCCTGAGAAGTATTACCCTCTTGCTTAGAGGACGTAGCACCTTGGGCTGGTCCGTTTTTACGAAAGGGACGAAAATTAGGTCTATTTTTTGCCTTGAAAGGCCGATCCTGAGGAAGGGCGTGGCCCTTACCCCCAGTGATATCAGAGATAATCTCTTTCAAGTCAGGACCAAACAACGTTTTCCCCTTGAAAGGAATGTTTAGTAGCTTGTTCTTGGAAGACGCATCAGCCGACCAAGATTTCAACCAAAGCGCTCTGCGCGCCACAATAGCAAACCCAGAGTTCTTAGCCGCTAACTTAGCCAATTGCAAAGAGGCGTCTAGAGTGAAAGAATTAGCCAATTTGAGAGCATTGATTCTGTCCATAATCTCCTCATAAGGAGGAGAGTCACTATCGAGCACCTTAAGCAGTTCATCAAACCAGAAATATGCGGCAGTAGTGACAGGGACAATGCATGAAATGGGTTGTAGAAGGTAACCCTGCTGAACAAACATCTTTTTAAGCAAACCTTCTAATTTTTTATCCATAGGATCTTTGAAAGCACAACTATCCTCTATTGGAATAGTGGTGCGTTTGTTTAAAGTAGAAACCGCTCCCTCGACCTTGGGGACTGACTGCCATAAGTCCTTTCTGGGGTCGACCATAGGAAACAATTTTTTAAATATGGGGGGAGGGACGAAAGGAATACCGGGCCTTTCCCATTCTTTATTAACAATGTCCGCCACCCGCTTGGGTATAGGAAAAGCTTCTGGGAGCCCCGGCACCTCTAGGAACTTGTCCATTTTACATAGTTTCTCTGGGATGACTAAATTTTCACAATCATCCAGAGTGGATAATACCTCCTTAAGCAAAATGCGGAGATGTTCCAATTTAAATTTAAATGTAATCACATCAGATTCAGCCTGCTGAGAAATGTTCCCCAAATCAGTAATTTCTCCTTCAGACAAAACCTCCCTGGCCCCCTCAGATTGGGTTAGGGGCCCTTCAGAGATATTAATATCAGCGTCGTCATGCTCTTCAGTAACTAAAACAGAGCAGCCACGCTTACGCTGACAAGGGTTCATTTTGGCTAAAATGTTTTTGACAGAATTATCCATTACAGCCGTTAATTGTTGCATAGTAAGGAGTATTGGCGCGCTAGATGTACTAGGGGCCTCCTGAGTGGGCAAGACTCGTGTAGACGAAGGAGGGAATGATGCAGTACCATGCTTACTCCCCTCACTTGAGGAATCATCTTGGGCATCATTGTCATTATCACATAAATCACATTTATTTAAATGAATAGGAATTCTGGCTTCCCCACATTCAGAACACAGTCTATCTGGTAGTTCAGACATGTTAAACAGGCATAAACTTGATCAGAAAGTACAAAAAACGTTTTAAAATAAAACCGTTACTGTCACTTTAAATTTTAAACTGAACACACTTTATTACTGCAATTGCGAAAAAACATGAAGGAATTGTTCAAAATTCACCAAATTTTCACCACAGCGTCTTAAAGCCTTGAAAATATTGCACACCAATTTTGGAAGCTTTAACCCTTAAAATAACGGAACCGGAGCCGTTTTAAGCTTTAAACCCCTTTACAGTCCCTGGTATCTGCTTTGCTGAGACCCAACCAAACCCAAAGGGGAATACGATACCAAATGACGCCTTCAGAAGTCTTTTATAAGTATCAGAGCTCCTCTCACATGCGACTGCATGCCATGCCTCTCAAAAACAAGTGCGCAACACCGGCGCGAAAATGAGACTCTGCCTATGCTTGGGGAAAGCCCCTAAAGAATAAGGTGTCTAAAACAGTGCCTGACGATATTATTATATCAAAATACCCAGATAAAATGATTCCTCAAGGCTAAATATGTGTTAATAATCAATCGATTTAGCCCAGAAAAAGTCTACAGTTTAAATAAGCCCTTGTGAAGCCCTTATTTACAATCGTAATAAACATGGCTTACCGGATCCCATAGGGAAAATGACAGCTTCCAGCATTACATCGTCTTGTTAGAATGTGTCATACCTCAAGCAGCAAGAGACTGCAAACTGTTCCCCCAACTGAAGTTAATTGCTCTCAACAGTCCTGTGTGGAACAGCCATGGATTTTAGTTACGGTTGCTAAAATCATTTTCCTCATACAAACAGAATTCTTCATCTCTTTTCTGTTTCTGAGTAAATAGTACGTACCAGCACTATTTGAAAATAACAAACTCTTGATTGAATAATGAAAAACTACAGTTAAACACTAAAAAACTCTAAGCCATCTCCGTGGAGATGTTGCCTGTACAACGGCAAAGAGAATGACTGGGGTAGGCGGAGCCTAGGAGGGATCATGTGACCAGCTTTGCTGGGCTCTTTGCCATTTCCTGTTGGGGAAGAGAATATCCCACAAGTAAGGATGACGCCGTGGACCGGACACACCTATGTTGGAGAAATTAGGTCTATTTTTCGCCTTGAAAGGCCGATCCTGAGGAAGGGCGTGGCCCTTACCCCCAGTGATATCCGAGATAATCTCTTTCAAGTCAGGGCCAAACAGCGTTTTCCCCTTGAAAGGAATGTTTAGTAGCTTGTTCTTGGAAGACGCATCAGCCGACCAAGATTTCAACCAAAGCGCTCTGCGCGCCACAATAGCAAACCCAGAATTCTTAGCCGCTAACCTAGCCAATTGCAAGTGGCGTCTAGGGTGAAAGAATTAGCCAATTTGAGAGCATTGATTCTGTCCATAATCTCCTCATAAGGAGGAGAATCACTATCGAGCGCCTTTATCAGCTCATCAAACCAGAAACATGCGGCTGTAGTGACAGGGACAATGCATGAAATTGGTTGTAGAAGGTAACCCTGCTGAACAAACATCTTTTTAAGCAAACCTTCTAATTTTTTATCCATAGGATCTTTGAAAGCACAACTATCCTCTATGGGTATAGTGGTGCGTTTGTTTAAAGTAGAAACCGCTCCCTCGACCTTGGGGACTGTCTGCCATAAGTCCTTTCTGGGGTCGACCATAGGAAACAATTTTTTAAATATGGGGGGAGGGACGAAAGGAATACCGGGCCTTTCCCATTCTTTATTAACAATGTCCGCCACCCGCTTGGGTATAGGAAAAGCTTCTGGGAGCTCCGGCACCTCTAGGAACTTGTCCATTTTACATAGTTTCTCTGGGATGACCAACTTTTCACAATCATCCAGAGTGGATAATACCTCCTTAAGCAGAATGCGGAGATGTTCCAACTTAAATTTAAATGCAATTACATCAGGTTCAGCCTGTTGAGAAATGTTCCCTGAATCAGTAATTTCTCCCTCAGACAAAACCTCCCTGGCCCCCTCAGATTGGGTTAGGGGCCCTTCAGAGATATTAATATCAGCGTCGTCATGCTCTTCAGTAACTAAAACAGAGCAGCCACGCTTACGCTGACAAGGGTTCATTTTGGCTAAAATGTTTTTGACAGAATTATCCATTACAGCCGTTAATTGTTGCATAGTAAGGAGTATTGGCGCGCTAGATGTACTAGGGGCCTCCTGAGTGGGCAAGACTCGTGTAGACGAAGGAGGGAATGATGCAGTACCATGCTTACTCCCCTCACTTGAGGAATCATCTTGGGCATCATTGTCATTATCACATAAATCACATTTATTTAAATGAGCAGGAATTCTGGCTTCCCCACATTCAGAACACAGTCTATCTGGTAGTTCAGACATGTTAAACAGGCATAAACTTGATAATAAAGTACAAAAAACGTTTTAAAATAAAACCGTTACTGTCACTTAAAATTTTAAACTGAACACACTTTATTACTGCAATTGCGAAAAAACATGAAGGAATTGTACAAAATTCACCAAATTTTCACCACAGTGTCTTAAAGCCATAAAAGTATTGCACACCAAATTTGGAAGCTTTAACCCTTAAAATAACGGAACCGGAGCCGTTTTAACACTTTAACCCCTTTACAGTCCCTGGTATCTGCTTTGCTGAGACCCAACCAAACCCAAAGGGGAATACGATACCAAATGACGCCTTCAGAAAGCCTTTTCTAAGTATCAGAGCTCCTCTCACATGCGACTGCATGCCATGCCTCTCAAAAACAAGTGCGCCACACCGGCGCGAAAATGAGGCTCTGCTTATGCTTTGGGAAAGCCCCAGAGAAATAAGGTGTCTAATACAGTGCCTGCCGATATTATAATATCAATATACCCAGATAAAATGATTCCTCAAGGCTAAATATGTTTTAAAAATGAATCGATTTAGCCCAGAAAAGTCTACAATCTTAATAAGCCCTTATGAAGCCCTTATTTACCATCGTAATAAACATGGCTTACCGGATCCCATAGGGAAAAATGACAGCTTCCAGCATTACATCGTCTTGTTAGAATGTGTCATACCTCAAGCAGCAAGAGACTGCACACTGTTCCCCCAACTGAAGTTAATTGCTCTCAACAGTCCTGTGTGGAACAGCCATGGATTTTAGTTACGGTGCTAAAATCATTTTCCTCATACAAACAGAAATCTTCATCTCTTTTCTGTTTCTGAGTAAATAGTACATACCAGCACTATTTTAAAATAACAAACTCTTGATTGAATAATAAAAACTACAGTTAAACACTAAAAAACTCTAAGCCATCTCCGTGGAGATGTTGCCTGTACAACGGCAAAGAGAATGACTGGGGTAGGCGGAGCCTAGGAGGGATCATGTGACCAGCTTTGCTGGGCTCTTTGCCATTTCCTGTTGGGGAAGAGAATATCCCACAAGTAAGGATGACGCCGTGGACCGGACACACCTATGTTGGAGAAAACCAAGTTATTTTGCCTGCAGAAGAGAAGAGGCGCTTAGATGGTGTTGAGGTGCCTAAGATGCATAAGTAGGGTTTTGCCAATTTCACCAAGGTGCAATATTTATCTTTGTTAACTCTCAACCAATGCAAGTTGCCTCTTAACAAAGAAAGCCTGGACTTCATTCTAACATAAAAAATATCTTGAATATCTATATGCAATGGTAAATAACCAGCTATAAGGTTAGGGAAAAAATATCTAGCCCGCTCTTAAAATAACAGATATATACATAGAGGTTGAATTTGGTACATATTACAATTAATTAAAAATATTAAAAAAGAAAAAAAAAGGCAAACGCGCTAAGGACTATATATCATTATCAGGACAAAGCCTTTAACATTTATATATACAGTACATATAATCAGCAACAGCCAGTAATCCGCTAATAATTATGCAAACAGATAATAGTGCACATCAATTCAAATAACAACTCCCATCAATCTAGCGCTAGGTATAAATAACAAGGTTGGCACTATATCATGCAAAGCATAGTCCCAAATCACCTGATTTAACATAAACAATCCAAATGATAACTCCTATTATTTATGGGTTGCACATAAGCCCGGAGTAGTTGTGATGTGAACTTAAAAAGAAACGTATACTGTCCGGAAAAAGTGAAAAGTAAATGTCTGTAGACGTCCTTTAGGCTAAAGACATAACGATAAAACACAATACCATGTGCAGGAGCTCATTGGAGTAATGTGCACAGACCAACTAATTACAAACCCACTAATCGATTATGAGATTTGTTGACAACTTTTTTCATAATCGATTATTATTGATTATACTGAATAGTTGTTGCAGATCTAGTTTGAACTAGGACAGTCACAGAGAAATATATCCAATATCTCTGAAAAAACTTTTTACATTAGGGTTTTGTATTTGAACATGCATAAAAGTGGAGATCTGGGTAGTATTCTGAAGGCAGGAAGGTCAATTATGAGGTAGGTGCAATAGTGATCAGAGAATGAACAAATAATTGTAATTGCACCACAATTTAACATACCCATATTCATATTAGCCTTATGCATATACCCTTCACTCTTTGTTCTTACTTCCTTTTGATGGAAGTTTATTCCATGAATCAGCCACCCTTTCTGTAAAGAAGTGTTCCTGTAATGTATGCCAGAACCTACTACCCTTTCAGATCATGTTGTTCTGGTGTTGCTCTTTTTTTGGGAAAGTGCTTTCAGCCTCAGCTTTATTAAATCTTTAAGGATGCTATCAGTAAGATACCCTGTTCCCAAGTCCCTAAAAAATTACCACATTCTGAAAAAAAATTAAAATCCTAACATCAGAGCAGGAGAGCTGACCGCATCATCTGCTGCCTAAGCGCTACTGAGACTGAAGCAGTTGCCAGTTTCTTCAATATGTACATGTGTAACAAATTTGGCAGTTGAGCAGAAATATTGTTTCCAGTAATGGGTTAAAAAAATCTGTAGGGAGGTGTCCCTACGACACCTGAGGGGAGTTATGGCTGAAATCCCATAGGGAGATACTGTGCACATAACCTGCTACTCCTGTAACCCGTCTTTTTAAGTAGTATGTCCAAGGGATAGTGGATCTCGCATTGGTCTGTGCACCTTTAAAATATTCCAAAGTTGATTATAACTGGAACACCTCTATCTTCACCTGAGAGGCAAAGAACAAAACTGAGTAGTACAGGGGGTGGGAGGGCTTAAAAGCGCTTGTGGTTTTTGCCTCCTCCTAGTGGCGGGAATCAAATCCCACATGTTAAGGCTTGTGGACTCTCATCATTATATGAAAGAAAAAGGCTTATGCAGCCTTGTTTTTTTATTTTATTTAAGTCACTATTCACTGTATTTTAAAGTCAATAGTATGTGGGGGGCTATAAAGACAAATTATTTTATTAGCAGAAAAAAAAAAGATAAAATTATTTATAAAACGAAACACTTTGAAGCAAGATATGAAACTCAAACCACACAAATGCGAAAATTATTATCAAGAGATTTTCCACAAATTCCATTCTGCAAGGTTGGAATGCTGGAATACGAGTATTTTAAGGTGTTTTGAGGTCTCTCTTTGATAAACAGCCCTCTAAGTGCTATTTTATCTCCAGGGGAGAAAAAAAAAAAAAAAAAAAAAAAAAAAGGACAGGAAATCAGTTTCCATGACAATGGTTATTTTCTTTCCTTGAAATGCCAGCATTAAGCAGTACATATATATAATTCTGCCTTACAAAAGCAAGTATTCCCACAACCTGTTTCTAAACTATCTAGGCCCCACTTCTTGCCCCAAGTGTGCTATCTGTTCTCATACTATGCAACACTCACTTCCCAGTATGGCTTCTTGTCCTATCATATTAATCACTTATCCCTGGGCAGGACTCCATACTGCCTATATACCCATCTTTACTCACTGCTGAACTTTCTGTTCAAGTCTACCTACTGATAGCATTGTTTACAATTAGTGACAATGACATTGCTTGCTGTCCAACTCACAGTCTAGCTTCAAATTCTACCCAGCTACATCCTAGGGTTGCAGAGCAAGCGAGAGTGGGTTCAGGTAACAATTAGGGGTAACCTAAGATATTGATTGGTAACCTCACCTATTGAGGAGACCACACTCCCTGTGATCTCCGAGGACCCCAGACCGCGCCCCAAACTGAAAGACTCACATCCGTAATTATTTCCCAGGACGAACAATTTGGCTTTGAGAGATTGATGTAATCCCAGTTCCACTACTTTAGCATGCATAGCTGAAGAGGGCAAAGGTGAAAATTCACAAATGGAATGGCTTATGATGCAGCAACTATCAGTCCCACTACATTCATACAGTGGGCCACTGAAGGCACAGGTATAGACTGAAGATTCCAGCAAGCAGATTGAAGTTTGAGCTTGTGTTGATATGTTAGGTACAGATGCAATGACAATGAATCTCATAAGTGTCCTTGGTTGTAATAATAGAAGGATTAGAGAACTCTTGGGAACATTTACCTTCCATCCATGACTGCAAAGAAACCATAGCAGTTTTTCAGTATGAGCAGTCGGTAAAGATGGTGCCTGAACCAAAGTATCTTCCAAGTATGGTGATACAGCTATACTCTGAGGTCTAACAGCTTGCAGAGCCCTCAGAACTTTGGTAAAAACTCTAAACACTATAGCTAGTCCAATGGGAAGAACTACAAACTGAAAATGTCAGTCCAAAAAGCAAACAAAGGAACCGATTATGCTCTTTATGAATATGAAGGTAAGCATCCTTCAAATCTACAGTGGTTATAAATTGTCCCTGTTGGACTAACAGAAGAATAGATCTGATAGTTTCCATCTTGAACGAAGGAACCATTGAGAATTTGTTTAAGGTTTTCAGATCCAAAATGGGTCTGAAGGTTCCCTCCTCCTTTGGAACAATAGAGAGGTTGGAGCAAAACTCCTTCCCCTGTTGCGACAGAGGAACAGGAGCGACAACCCCCATAATTTATGGATCCTGAAGACACTGAAAAAAGGTAGATCTTTTTTTCATGCGTTTATGATACATGGGACAGAAGAAACCTCCCTTGAGGAGGCAGTGATCAAAAACCTATAATGTAACCTTGAGAAATAATCTCTGAGACCAGGCCTTCTGGAAAAGGCTCAATCTGCCCCATACCAGCAGCGAGTCTGGTACGGGGGCCATACGTTCATGCAGATTTTGCATTGGAAGAAGATTTCTTAGCCTGCTTGGACTTATTCCACGCTGTATTGGGCTTCCAAGAATGCTTTGTGGAGTCTGACTTTTGAGAAGACGACGACTTCTGGTTTCTAGACTGACAAAAGAAGCGAAAATGATTATTAGATTTGCCCTTGGATTTGGATTTCTTATCCTTGGGAAGAAAAGCTCATTTGCCACCAGTAAAAGTGGAGTAAAAGTGGAGATAATAGAATCTAAACCTGGCCCAAACAGGATTTTCCGTTGAAAGGATAAAGATAAGGGCCTTATTTTTTGCATTGATACAAATAATCTCAGTAACTGCATCACAGATGAAGGAGTTAGCCAATCTTAAGAATCATATAAACTCCTGAATATCTTCAAAGATTCAACTGATACTAACTCTGACAAGGAATTGCACCAAAGGCATGCTGTACCAGCGACACAAGTGATACCAACAGCTGGTTGAAACAGAAGTCCCCCTTGAAGAAAGCTTTACAACTTTCTATCTGTAAGATCTCTGAAAGAAGGGCATCTTCCAAAGGGATAGTGGTTCTTTTTGCCAAAGTAGAAATGGCTCCATCCACCTTGAGAGGTCCATTTATATATGTGCTATAGCGAACCATGTCCGCCGCACATCGATAAATGCCGACAGCATATGCTGTCGGCATTTATCATTGCACCAGCAGTTCTTGTGAACTGCTGTGCAATACCGCCCCCTGCAGATTTGCGGCCAATCGGCTGCTAGCAGGGGATGTCAATGAGAGAGAAAAAGAGAGAGAAAAAGAGAGAGAAAAAGAAGAGAGAAAAACAGAATTTATGTTTACCTGATAAATTTCTTTCTCCAACGGTGTGTCCGGTCCACGGCGTCATCCTTACTTGTGGGATATTCTCCTCCCCAACAGGAAATGGCAAAGAGCCCAGCAAAGCTGGTCACATGATCCCTCCTAGGCTCCGCCTACCCCAGTCATTCGACCGACGTTAAGGAGGAATAATAGCATAGGAGAAACCATATGGTACCGTGGTGACTGTAGTTAAAGAAAATAAATTATCAGACCTGATTAAAAAACCAGGGCGGGCCGTGGACCGGACACACCGTTGGAGAAAGAAATTTATCAGGTAAACATAAATTCTGTTTTCTCCAACATAGGTGTGTCCGGTCCACGGCGTCATCCTTACTTGTGGGAACCAATACCAAAGCTTTAGGACACGGATGAAGGGAGGGAGCAAATCAGGTCACCTAAATGGAAGGCACCACGGCTTGCAAAACCTTTCTCCCAAAAATAGCCTCAGAAGAAGCAAAAGTATCAAACTTGTAAAATTTGGTAAAAGTGTGCAGTGAAGACCAAGTCGCTGCCCTACATATCTGATCAACAGAAGCCTCGTTCTTGAAGGCCCATGTGGAAGCCACAGCCCTAGTGGAATGAGCCGTGATTCTTTCGGGAGGCTGCCGTCCGGCAGTCTCGTAAGCCAATCTGATGATGCTTTTAATCCAAAAAGAGAGAGAGGTAGAAGTTGCTTTTTGACCTCTCCTTTTACCTGAATAAACAACAAACAGGGAAGATGTTTGTCTAAAATCCTTTGTAGCATCTAAATAGAATTTTAGAGCGCGAACAACATCCAAATTGTGCAACAAGCGTTCCTTCTTTGAAACTGGTTTCGGACACAGAGAAGGTACGATAATCTCCTGGTTAATGTTTTTGTTAGAAACAACTTTTGGAAGAAAACCAGGTTTAGTACGTAAAACCACCTTATCTGCATGGAACACCAGATAAGGAGGAGAACACTGCAGAGCAGATAATTCTGAAACTCTTCTAGCAGAAGAAATTGCAACTAAAAACAAAACTTTCCAAGATAATAACTTAATATCAACGGAATGTAAGGGTTCAAACGGAACCCCCTGAAGAACTGAAAGAACTAAATTGAGACTCCAAGGAGGAGTCAAAGGTTTGTAAACAGGCTTGATTCTAACCAGAGCCTGAACAAAGGCTTGAACATCTGGCACAGCTGCCAGTTTTTTGTGAAGTAACACCGACAAGGCAGAAATCTGTCCCTTCAGGGAACTTGCCGATAATCCTTTTTCCAATCCTTCTTGAAGGAAGGATAGAATCCTAGGAATCTTAACCTTGTCCCAAGGGAATCCTTTAGATTCACACCAACAGATATATTTTTTCCAAATTTTGTGGTAAATCTTTCTAGTTACAGGCTTTCTGGCCTGAACAAGAGTATCGATAACAGAATCTGAGAAACCTCGCTTCGATAAAATCAAGCGTTCAATCTCCAAGCAGTCAGCTGGAGTGAAACCAGATTCGGATGTTCGAACGGACCCTGAACAAGAAGGTCTCGTCTCAAAGGTAGCTTCCACGGTGGAGCCGATGACATATTCACCAGATCTGCATACCAAGTCCTGCGTGGCCACGCAGGAGCTATCAAGATCACCGACGCCCTCTCCTGATTGATCCTGGCTACCAGCCTGGGGATGAGAGGAAACGGTGGGAACACATAAGCTAGTTTGAAGGTCCAAGGTGCTACTAGTGCATCCACTAGAGCCGCCTTGGGATCCCTGGATCTGGACCCGTAGCAAGGAACTTTGAAGTTCTGACGAGAGGCCATCAGATCCATGTCTGGAATGCCCCAAAGTTGCGTGACTTGGGCAAAGATTTCCGGATGGAGTTCCCACTCCCCCGGATGCAATGTCTGACGACTCAGAAAATCCGCTTCCCAATTTTCCACTCCCGGGATGTGGATAGCAGACAGGTGGCAGGAGTGAGACTCCGCCCATAGAATAATCTTGGTCACTTCTTCCATCGCTAGGGAACTCCTTGTTCCCCCCTGATGGTTGATGTACGCAACAGTCGTCATGTTGTCTGATTGAAACCGTATGAACTTGGTCCTCGCTAGCTGAGGCCAAGCCTTGAGAGCATTGAATATCGCTCTCAGTTCCAGAATATTTATCGGTAGAAGAGATTCTTCCCGAGACCAAAGACCCTGAGCTTTCAGGGATCCCCAGACCGCGCCCCAGCCCATCAGACTGGCGTCGGTCGTGACAATGACCCACTCTGGTCTGTGGAATGTCATCCCTCGTGACAGGTTGTCCAGGGACAGCCACCAACGGAGTGAGTCTCTGGTCCTCTGATTTACCTGTATCTTTGGAGACAAGTCTGTATAGTCCCCATTCCACTGACTGAGCATGCACAGTTGTAATGGTCTTAGATGAATGCGCGCAAAAGGAACTATGTCCATTGCCGCTACCATCAACCCGATCACTTCCATGCACTGAGCTACGGAAGGAAGAGGAACGGAATGAAGTATTCGACAAGAGTCCAGAAGCTTTGTCTTTCTGGCCTCTGTTAGAAAAATCCTCATTTCTGAGGAGTCTATAATTGTTCCCAAGAAGGGAACCCTTGTTGACGGGGATAGAGAACTCTTTTCCACGTTCACTTTCCAGCCGTGCGATCTGAGAAAGGCCAGGACGATGTCCGTGTGAGCCTTTGCTCGAGGGAGGGACGACGCTTGAATCAGAATGTCGTCCAGGTAAGGTACTACTGCAATGCCCCTTGGTCTTAGCACAGCTAGAAGGGACCCTAGTACCTTTGTGAAAATCCTTGGAGCAGTGGCTAATCCGAAAGGAAGCGCCACGAACTGGTAATGTTTGTCCAGGAATGTAAACCTTAGGAACCGATGATGTTCCTTGTGGATAGGAATATGTAGATACGCATCCTTTAAATCCACCGTGGTCATGAATTGACCTTCCTGGATGGAAGGAAGGATAGTTCGAATGGTTTCCATCTTGAAAGATGGGACCTTGAGAAATTTGTTTAAGATCTTGAGATCTAGGATTGGTCTGAATGTTCCCTCTTTTTTGGGAACTATGAACAGATTGGAGTAGAACCCCATCCCTTGTTCTCTCAATGGAACAGGATGAATCACTCCCATTTTTAACAGGTCTTCTACACAATGTAAGAACGCCTGTCTTTTTATGTGGTCTGAAGACAACTGAGACCTGTGGAACCTTCCCCTTGGGGGAAGTCCCTTGAATTCCAGAAGATAACCCTGGGAGACTATTTCTAGCGCCCAAGGATCCAGAACATCTCTTGCCCAAGCCTGAGCGAAGAGAGAGAGTCTGCCCCCCACCAGATCCGGTCCCGGATCGGGGGCCGATATTTCATGCTGTCTTGTTAGCAGTGGCAGGTTTCTTTGCCTGCTTTCCCTTGTTCCAGCCTTGCATTGGTCTCCAAGCTGGCTTGGCCTGAGAAGTATTACCCTCTTGCTTAGAGGACGTAGCACCTTGGGCTGGTCCGTTTTTACGAAAGGGACGAAAATTAGGTCTATTTTTTGCCTTGAAAGGCCGATCCTGAGGAAGGGCATGACCCTTACCCCCAGTGATATCAGAGATAATCTCTTTCAAGTCAGGACCAAACAGCGTTTTCCCCTTGAAAGGAATGTTTAGTAGCTTGTTCTTGGAAGACGCATCAGCCGACCAAGATTTCAACCAAAGCGCTCTGCGCGCCACAATAGCAAACCCAGAATTCTTAGCCGCTAACTTAGCCAATTGCAAAGAGGCGTCTAGAGTGAAAGAATTAGCCAATTTGAGAGCATTGACTCTGTCCATAATCTCCTCATAAGGAGGAGAGTCACTATCGAGCACCTTAATCAGTTCATCAAACCAGAAATATGCGGCTGTAGTGACAGGGACAATGCATGAAATGGGTTGTAGAAGGTAACCCTGCTGAACAAACATCTTTTTAAGCAAACCTTCTAATTTTTTATCCATAGGATCTTTGAAAGCACAACTATCCTCTATGGGAATAGTGGTGCGTTTGTTTAAAGTAGAAACCGCTCCCTCGACCTTGGGGACTGACTGCCATAAGTCCTTTCTGGGGTCGACCATAGGAAACAATTTTTTAAATATGGGGGGAGGGACGAAAGGAATACCGGGCCTTTCCCATTCTTTATTAACAATGTCCGCCACCCGCTTGGGTATAGGAAAAGCTTCTGGGAGCCCCGGCACCTCTAGGAACTTGTCCATTTTACATAGTTTCTCTGGGATGACCAAATTTTCACAATCATCCAGAGTGGATAATACCTCCTTAAGCAAAATGCGGAGATGTTCCAATTTAAATTTAAAAGTAATCACATCAGATTCAGCCTGCTGAGAAATGTTCCCTAAATCAGTAATTTCTCCCTCAGACAAAACCTCCCTGGCTCCCTCAGATTGGGTTAGGGGCCCTTCAGAGATATTAATATCAGCGTCGTCATGCTCTTCAGTAACTAAAACAGAGCATCCACGCTTACGCTGACAAGGGTTCATTTTGGCTAAAATGTTTTTGACAGAATTATCCATTACAGCCGTTAATTGTTGCATAGTAAGGAGTATTGGCGCGCTAGATGTACTAGGGGCCTCCTGAGTGGGCAAGACTCGTGTAGACGAAGGAGGGAATGATGCAGTACCATGCTTACTCCCCTCACTTGAGGAATCATCTTGGGCATCATTGTCATTATCACATAAATCACATTTATTTAAATGAATAGGAATTCTGGCTTCCCCACATTCAGAACACAGTCTATCTGGTAGTTCAGACATGTTAAACAGGCATAAACTTGATAAGAAAGTACAAAAAACGTTTTGAAATAAAACCGTTACTGTCACTTTAAATTTTAAACTGAACACACTTTATTACTGCAATTGCGAAAAAACATGAAGGAATTGTTCAAAATTCACCAAACTTTCACCACAGTGTCTTAAAGCCTTGAAAATATTGCACACCAATTTTGGAAGCTTTAACTCTTAAAATAACGGAACCGGAGCCGTTTTAAGCTTTAACCCCTTTACAGTCCCTGGTATCTGCTTTGCTGAGACCCAACCAAACCCAAGGGGAATACGATACCAAATGATGCCTTCAGAAGTCTTTTATAAGTATCAGAGCTCCTCTCACATGCGACTGCATGCCATGCCTCTCAAAAACAAGTGCGCAACACCGGCGCGAAAATGAGACTCTGCCTATGCTTTGGGAAGGCCCCTAAAGAATAAGGTGTCTAAAACAGTGCCTGCCGATATTATTATATCAAAATACCCAGAATAAATGATTCCTCAAGGCTAAATAAGTGTTAATATCAATCGATTTAGCCCAAAAAATGTCTACAGTCTAAATAAGCCCTTGTGAAGCCCTTATTTACAATCGTAATAAACATGGCTTACCGGATCCCATAGGGAAAATGACAGCTTCCAGCATTACATCGTCTTGTTAGAATGTGTCATACCTCAAGCAGCAAAGGACTGCAAACTGTTCCCCCAACTGAAGTTAATGCTCTCAACAGTCCTGTGTGGAACAGCCATGGATTTTAGTTACGGTTGCTAAAATCATTTTCCTCATACAAACAGAATTCTTCATCTCTTTTCTGTTTCTGAGTAAATAGTACGTACCAGCACTATTTGAAAATAACAAACTCTTGATTGAATAATGAAAAACTACAGTTAAACACTAAAAAACTCTAAGCCATCTCCGTGGAGATGTTGCCTGTACAACGGCAAAGAGAATGACTGGGGTAGGCGGAGCCTAGGAGGGATCATGTGACCAGCTTTGCTGGGCTCTTTGCCATTTCCTGTTGGGGAGGAGAATATCCCACAAGTAAGGATGACGCCGTGGACCGGACACACCTATGTTGGAGAAAAGAAGAGAGAAAAAAAAGAGAGAAAAAAAAGAGAGAAAAAAAAGAGAGAAAAAAAAGAGAGAAAAAAAAGAGAGAAAAAAAAGAGAGAAAAAAAAGAGAGAAAAAAAAGAGAGAAAAAAAAGAGAGAAAAAAAAGAGAGAAAAAAAAGAGAAAAAAAAGAGAGAGAAAAAGAGAGAAAAAGAGAGAAAAAGAGAGAGAGAAAAAGAGAGAGAGAAAAAGAGAGAGAGAAAAAGAGAGAGAAAAAAAGAGAGAGAAAGAGAGAGAGAAAGAGAGAGAGAAAGAGAGAGAGAAAGAGAGAGAGAGAGAAAGAGAGAGAGAAAGAGAGAGAGAGAGAGAGAGAGAGAGAGAGAGAGAGAGAGAGAGAGAGAGAGAGAGAGAAGGCTACTCTCCTCCCACAGATGGAATGAAATTATCAGGTAAGCATAATTTATGTTTTCCATCTTAATGGGAAGAGAGTCCAATGCTTCATTCATTACTTGTGGGAACAAATACCCAAGCTCAAGCACTGAATGAAAAAAAGGGAGGGTAAAAAGATGCAGACCCTATACTGAGGGCACCCCAGCCTGAAGAACATTTCTCCCAAAAACTGTTTCTGCCAAAGCAAAAAACATAAAATATGTAAAATGTTGCAAAAGTATGTAAAGAGGACCAAGTAGACGCCTTACAAATCTGCTCCATAGAAGCCTTATTCTTAAAGGCCCAAGAAGAGGCCACAGCTCTAGTTGAATGAGCAGTAATCCTCAGAGGAGGGTTATGTCCCACTGTCTCAATGCGAAATGGATGCCACTCCTCAGCCAAAAAGATAAGGAGGTCGAAGAGGCCCTATGACCCCCAGGCTTCCCGGAAAGAAAACAAACAGAGAAATAAGTTTGTCTACATTCCTACGTGGCCTGAACATAGGACTTAAAGGCACAAACCACATCCAGAATTACGTTGAAAGGAACCACAATCTCTTGATTGATGTTGCTAATTGACACAACCTTAGGAAGAATACTTAACTTGGTTCGTAGAACAGCCTTATCAGCATGGAAAGCCAAATAAGGAGGGACGCATTCCAAGGCAGTAATCACAGATACTCTGCGCGCAGAAGCAACAGCCCGTAGAAAAGGAACCTTCCAAGACAATAATTTAATGTCTACTTCATGCATAGGCTCCAACGGAGCCCGTGCAAAACCTAAAGAACAAGATTTAAACTCCAAGGAGGAGCAATAGATCTAAAACACAGGTCTGATCGTAGCAGAGCCTTAACAAGTGACTGCACATCAGGAAGCTCAGCGAACCTCTTGTGCAGTAACAGACAGGGCCGAAAATTTGTCCCTTCAGGGGACTTGCAGAAAATGCCCTTCTCCAGTTAATCCTGGAGAACAGAATAAGTAGGTCCTCCACACCTGATAGATGCGACAAGCAACCAGCTACAAACTTGAATGAGAGTAAAAATAACACTCTCGGAAAACCCTCTCTTGCTAGGATTAAGCGTTCAATCTCCACGCAGTCAGCCTCAGAGATGTAGACATAGATGAACAAAGAGACCTTGGTCAGCAGATTCCTGCAACAAGGTAACTTCCACGGAGGGGATAACAATATCCCCACTAGTCCGCGAACCATATCCTTTGCGGCCAAGACGGAGCAATCACTATCACTGACGCCTGCTTGATTAGAGCCACTACACTAGGAAGTAGTGGTAACGGCCGTAAAAGATAAACTAGATTGAACCTCCAAGGCCCCGCTAATGCATCTGTTAGCTCCTCCTGAGGATTCCTGTACCTCGACCCATATCTGGGTAACTTGGTAATGAGACGTCATATCTTCCTCTTGCAAATTTCCGCAAACACTCGGGATGGATAGACCAATCCCCCGGATTAAAGTATTGTCTGCTGAGGAAATCCACTTCCTAGTTGTCCACACCCGGAATGTGGATCTCTGACAGCAGATGTGGGTCTCCGCCCACTAAAGAATCCAAGATACTTACATCATAGCTAGGGAGATTCTCGTTCCCCCCTGATGGTTGATGTAAGCCACCAAGGATATATTGTCCGATTGGAATCTGATAAACTGGGACGAACCCATCAGAGGCCAAGCCTTCAGAGCATTGTATATTGCCCGAAGATCCAAAATGCAATCAGGAAGGAGCTTTTCCTCTTAAGTCCATAGGCCCTGTGCCTTCCTGGCACCCCAAACAGCTCCACATCCTGACAGGCTCGCAACTGTAGTCACAATCACCCAGGATGGTCTTGAGACAGACATCCCTTGGGACAAGTGATCCGGACAAAAACACAGAGAGTGATTCTCTCAATCGGTTGTCCAGAGAAATCTGTTGACAGATCCGAATAATCTCCGTTCCACTGCTTCAGCATGCGCAGTTGCAACAGTCTGAGGTGGAACCTGACAAAGGAAATGTCCATGCTGGATATCATGAGACCAATCAATCACCTCCATACACCGAGCCACAAATGGCCTTAAGGAGGTCTGGAGGGCAAGACATGTTGAAGCTAGCCTGCAATGTCTCTGGTCTGTTAGAAATATTATGATGTATATGGAGACTATTATAGTACCCAAGAATTCTACCCTTGTACTTGATACAAGAGAATTCTCTCTAGATTTATCTTCCATCCATGGGATCGAAGAAGACAAAGGAAAGATTCCGAATGGTCCACTCTCCGAAAAACTTGTTGGAGAATGTTGCGTTGGCCCGGGAATCAAACCCGGGTCATCTACTTGGAAGGCAGCTATGCTCATCACTATACCAGCTAGACCAAACAGAAGATCAATAAAATGGAAGTGCTGGTCCAGGAACGCAAACCTTAGGAACTGGAAGTGGTCCTTGAGGATTGGTACGTGAAGGAGCATCCTTCAGATCTATTGTTGTCATGAACTGCCCTTTTCGAATGAGGGGAAGAATGGACCTATTGTCTCCCTCTTGAACGATGGGACATTTAAAAACTTGTTTAAGCACTACAGGTCCAAATCGGACAGAAAGATACCTCCGTCTTTGGAACCACGAAAAGGCTTGAATAGTATCCCAAACCTCTCACTGCGATAGGCACCAGTACAATAACTTCTAAGAGGACAGATCCCGTACACACCAAAGAAAGGCTTCCCTTCTTTCTGGTCAGGAAGATAGGAGAGAGAGGAGGAACTGCCTTTGGGTGGCTGAGACTTGAAATCTATCTTCTTGTAACCCTAAACAATGACCTCCAGGACTCCCTGAACCAAGCGACTGAAAAGAGCGACAGTCTGCCCCCTACACAATCCAGAAAAGGACCGGGGACCGCCCATTCATGCAGACTTAGACTCGGCGTGCTTCTTGCTCTGTTTGGACTTATTCTAGGACTGAGCCAGCTTCCAAGAGCTCTTGGTTTGCTCAGGCATAGCGGAGGACTGCTGACATGGGCTTTAGCAAAACAAAAAGAATGAATTGTCCCTTAGACTCGTTCATATTCTCTTGCGGTAGAAGGGCACACTTGCCCCCTGTGACAGTGGAGATAATTGAGTCCAGGCTTGGACCAAACAAAATTATTCCCTTAAAGGGGAAGGAAAGAAGACTAGACTTAGAAGTCATATCCACAGACCATGACTTCAGCCAGAGTCCGACGGATCTGAACAGAAAAAGCTGAATTCTTTTAGGCGAATAATGTGCCTAATAGCTAACAGAATTAGCAACCCTCAAGGCCGTAAATATTTCCTGAGCAACATCGAGGGGACCTCTCCACGCCGATCAATCCTATAAGGAGTCACACCAGAAGGAAGTTTCTCCAGCAACCGCGGCAACGGCCGCCTCCGGTTGAAACAAATATCCTGTATGTTGAAACAACTTTCTTAACAGAGTTTCCATCCTTTATCCATGGGCTCTTAAAATGAGGATAGTAATACGTTTAGCAAGGGTGAAGATAGTGCCATCCCTTTTAGGGACGGAACCTCACAACTCCATTGAGAGTCCAGGACCGAGAACGATTTGTTAAAGGTAGAAGAGAGGAACAATCCAGTCCCATTCATTCTTAATAATGTTCTCCATCTAAAAGGAGCAGCGAAGGATGAGGTACCACCCTGTACTCAAACTCTATCCAATTTAGGAATCAAAAGTTCCTCAGGCAATTTGGCCTCTGGAACCATTGAATTCGTCAAAAAACCTCCTTTAGAAGAAAGCGCAAATTCCGAAAACTTAAGTCTGGTTCCTCCGCAGACGGAGGTTTAGAGGCAGCAGACTGACCCAGAATGTTCATACTCTGAAGTCTCAGAAAGAACTTCGTCCTCTGATAACCCTATCAGTTAAATCCAATACATTATCTGATGTACTCTGGGAAGTGCAATATGTAACCTTTCGCTTGTGCTTAGCAGGGCGAGGTAAAGCATTATAGGCCGCAGACACTGCCGTCTGAGCGGCCCAGTAACGTCTGGTGAAAAAATGGCCCCCTCCAGATGGAGGATCAGGAATGCTACGGGAAACTGCATGTGTAGAGAGATAAGCATGTAGGGTACGCACCTCACTGAACAACTCCTCAGAGTTGGACGGCTCAGTGGTATCAAACATGTTTGATATTATCACATTATCAAGGAATATGGAACATAATTGAGGGGGCTGCTCGAAGGCCTCCTCACAATATAAACAGGAATTACTCTTTAGGAATAGAGGGAGTGCCCTCTAACAGAATCCTTCATCGCTAGTGCAATAACCAGAGAACTATAGAAAACATAATTTATGCTTACCTGATAAATTTATTTCTCTTGTAGTGTGTTCAGTCCACGGGTCATCCATTACTTATGGGATATATTCTCCTTCCCAACAGGAAGTTGCAAGAGGATCACCCAAGCAGAGCTGCTATATAGCTCCTCCCCTCACATGTCATATCCAGTCATTCAACCGAAACAAGACGAGAAAGGAGAAACTATAGGGTGCAGTGGTGACTGGAGTTATAATTTAAAATTTAGAACCTGCCTCAAAAAAAGACAGGGCGGGCCGTGGACTGAACACACTACAAGAGAAATAAATTTATCAGGTAAGCATAAATTAGGTTTTCTCTTGTTAAGTGTGTTCAGTCCACGGGTCATCCATTACTTATGGGATACCAATACCAAAGCTAAAGTACACGGATGATGGGAGGGACAAGGCAGGAACATTAAACAGAAGGAACCACTGCCTGAAGTACCTTTCTCCCAAAAACAGCCTCCGAAGAAGCAAAAGTGTAAAATTTGTAAAATTTGGAAAAAGTATGAAGTGAAGACCAAGTTGCAGCCTTGCAAATCTGTTCAACAGAGGCCTCATTCTTAAAGGCCCAGGTGGAAGCCACAGCTCTAGTGGAATGAGCTGTAATTTTTTCAGGAGGCTGCTGTCCAGCAGTCTCATAGGCTAAGCGTATTATGCTAAGAAGCCAAAAAGAGAGAGAGGTAGCCGAAGCCTTTTGACCTCTTCTCTGTCCAGAGTAAACGACAAACAGAGAAGAAGTTTGTCGAAAATCTTTAGTTGCCTGTAAGTAGAACTTCAGGGCACGGACCACGTCTAGATTATGCAAAAGACGTTCCTTCTTTGAAGAAGGATTAGGACATAAAGATGGAACAACAATCTCTTGATTGATATTCCTGTTAGAAACAACCTTAGGTAAAAACCCAGGTTTAGTACGCAGGACTACCTTGTCTGAATGAAAGATCAGATAAGGAGAATCACAATGTAAGGCAGATAACTCAGAGACTCTTCGAGCCGAGGAAATAGCCATCAAAAACAGAATTTTCCAAGATAAAAGCTTAATATCAATGGAATGAAGGGGTTCAAACGGAACACCCTGAAGAACTTTAAGAACCAAGTTTAAGCTCCACGGAGGAGCAACAGCTTTAAACACAGGCTTAATCCTAGCCAAAGCCTGACAAAAAGCCTGGACGTCTGGGTTCTCTGCCAAACGCTTGTGCAAAAGAATAGACAGAGCAGAAATCTGTCCCTTTAGTGAACTAGCGGATAAGCCCTTTTCTAAGCCCTCTTGTAGAAAAGACAATATCCTAGGAATCCTAACCTTACTCCATGAGTAACTCTTGGATTCACACCAATAAAAATATTTACGCCATATCTTGTGGTAAATTTTTCTGGTAACAGGTTTCCGAGCCTGTATTAATGTATCAATAACCGAATCCGAAAACCCACGCTTTGATAGAATCAAGCGTTCAATTTCCAAGCAGTCAGCCTCAGAGAAATTAGGTTTGGATGGTTGAAAGGAACCTGAATTAGAAGGTCCTGCCTCAGGGGTAGAGACCATGGTGGACAGGACGACATGTCCACTAGATCTGCATACCAGGTCCTGCGTGGCCACGCAGGTGCTATCAGAATCACCGATGCTCTCTCCTGTTTGATCCTGGCAATCAGTCGAGGTAGCAACGGAAAAGGTGGAAACACATAAGCTATGTTGAAAACCCAAGGGGCTGCTAGTGCATCTACCAGCACCGCTCCCGGGTCCCTGGACCTGGATCCGTAACAAGGAAGCTTGGCGTTCTGGCGAGATGCCATGAGATCGAGATCCGGTTTGCCCCAACGACGAATCAGTTGAGCAAATACCTCCGGGTGAAGTTCCCACTCCCCCGGATGAAAAGTCTGGCGACTTAGAAAATCCGCCTCCCAGTTCTCCACGCCTGGGATGTAGATCGCTGACAGGTGGCAAGAGTGAGACTCTGCCCAGCGAATTATCTTCGAGACTTCCAACATCGCTAGGGAACTCCTGGTTCCCCCTTGATGATTGATGTAAGCCACAGTCGTGATGTTGTCCGACTGAAATCTGATGAACCTCAGTGTTGCTAACTGAGGCCAAGCTAGAGAGCATTGAATATTGCTCTTAATTCTAGAATGTTTATCGGGAGGAGTTTCTCCTCCTGAGTCCACAATCCCTGAGCCTTCAGGTAGTTCCAGACTGCTCCCCAGCCTAGTAGGCTGGCATCTGTTGTTACAATCGTCCAATCTGGTCTGCGAAAAGTCAGTCCTTTGGACAGATGAACCCGTGACAACCACCAGAGAAGAGAATCTCTGGTCTCCTGGTCCAGATTTAGCAAAGGGGACAGATCTGAGTAATCCCCGTTCCATTGACTTAGCATGCATAGTTGCAGCGGTCTGAGATGTAGCCGCGCAAATGGCACTATGTCCATTGCCGCGACCATTAAGCCGATTACTTCCATGCACTGAGCTACTGATGGGCTTGGAATGGAGTGAAGGACACGACAAGCATTGAGAATCTTTGATAACCTGGACTCCGTCAGGTAAATCTTCATCTCTACAGAATCTATAAGAGTCCCTAGAAAAGGGACCCTTGTGAGTGGTAACAGAGAACTCTTTTCCACGTTAACTTTCCACCCATTCGACCTCAGAAATGCTAGAACTATCTCTGTATGAGACTTTGCATTTTGAAAACTTGACGCTTGTATCAGAATGTCGTCTAGGTACGGAGCCACCGCTATGCCTCGTGGTCTTAGTACCGCCAGAAGTGAGCCCAGAACCTTTGTAAAAATTCTCGGGGCCGTAGCTAACCCGAAGGGAAGAGCTACAAACTGGTAATGCCTGTCTAGAAAGGCAAACCTTAGGTACCGATAATGATCTTTGTGAATCGGTATGTGAAGGTAGGCATCCTTTAAGTCCACTGTGGTCTTATATTGACCCTCTTGGATCATGGGTAGGATGGTCCGAATGGTTTCCATCTTGAACGATGGAACCCTTAGGAATTTGTTTAAGATTTTTAAGTCTAAGATTGGTCTGAAGGTTCCCTCTTTCTTGGGAACCACAAACAGATTTGAATAAAACCCTTGCCCCTGTTCCGTCCGCGGAACTGGGTGGATCACTCCCATCACTAAGAGGTCTTGTACACATTGTAGAAATGCCTCTTTCTTTACTAGGTTTGTTGAAAACCTTGACAGATGAAACCTCCCTTGTGGAGGAGAAGTTTTGAAATCCAGAAGGTATCCCTGAGATATAATCTCCAACGTCCAGGGATCCTGTACATCTCTTGCCCAAGCCTGGGCGAAGAGAGAAAGTCTGCCCCCCACTAGATCCGTCTCCGGAGAGGGGGCCCTGTCTTCATGCTGTCTTAGGGGCGGAAGTAGGCTTTCTGGCCTGCTTGCCCTTGTTCCATGACTGGTTGCCTTTCCAACCCTGTCTGTAACGAGCAGTAGTTCCTTCCTGTTTTGGAGCGGAGGAAGTTGATGCTGCTCCTGCCTTGAAATTACGAAAGGCACAAAAATTAGACTGTTTGGCCTTTGATTTGGCCCTGTCCTGAGGAAGGGTGTGGCCCTTACCTCCAGTAATGTCAGCAATAATTTCCTTCAAGCCGGGCCCGAATAAGGTCTGCCCTTTGAAAGGAATGTTTAGTAGTTTAGACTTAGAAGTTACATCTGCTGACCAGGATTTAAGCCATAGCGCTCTGCGCGCCTGTATGGCGAATCCGGAATTCTTAGCCGTAAGTTTGGTTAAATGCACTAAGGCATCCAAAACAAACGCATTAGCCAGCTTAAGGGTTCTAATCTTGCTCAAAGACTCATCCAATGGTGCTGTGCGAATCGCCTCATCCAGAGACTCAAACCAGAATGCAGCTGCAGCAGTGACAGGCGCAATGCATGCAAGAGGCTGTAATATAAAACCTTGTTGAACAAACATTTTCTTAAGGTAACCCTCTAATTTTTTATCCATTGGATCTGAGAAAGCACAGCTATCCTCCACCGGGATAGTGGTACGCTTGGCTAAAGTAGAAACTGCTCCCTCCACCTTAGGGACCGTCTGCCATAAGTCTCGTGTGGTGGCGTCTATAGGGAACATTTTTCTAAATATCGGAGGAGGGGAAAAAGGCACACCGGGTCTATCCCACTCCTTGCTAATAATCTCTGTAAGCCTCTTTGGTATAGGAAAAACGTCAGTACTCACCGGTACCGCATAGTATTTATCCAGCCTACATAATTTCTCTGGGATTGCCACCGTGTCACAATCATTCAGAGCCGCTAACACCTCCCCTAGCAACACGCGGAGGTTCTCAAGCTTAAATTTAAAATTTGAAATTTCTGAATCCGGTCTCCCCGAATCAGAACCGTCACCCACAGAATGAAGCTCTCCGTCCTCATGTTCTGCAAATTGTGACGCAGTATCAGACATGGCTCTCGTGTCATCGGCGCGCTCTGTCCTTAACCCAGAGCTGTTGCGCTTGCCTCTTAACTCTGGCATATTGTATAATACTTCTTTCATAACATTAGCCATATCATGTAAAGCGATTTGTAAGGGCCTTGATGTACTTGGCGCCTCAATCTCACGCACCTCCCGAGCGGGAGACGAAGGTACTGACACGTGAGGAGATTAAGACGGCATAACTTCCCCCTCGTTGTCTGGTGATAATTTCTTTATCGGTACAGATTGACTTTTATTCAAAGTAATATCAATACAATTGGTACACATATTTCTATTGGGCTCCACATCAGCTTTTAAACATAATGAACAAGCAGATTCCTCTGTATCAGACATGTTTAAACAGACTAGCAATGAAACTAGCAAGCTTGGAAATTACTTTCAATAAGTTTACAAGCAATATAAAAAACGTTGCAGCGCTTTTAAAAAACACAGTTGAATAACAAAGAACTAATTCAGTTATAGTCAACAATTCTTTAAATGTATTAATTAGCCGAGGATTGCACCCATTAGCAAAAGGATGATTAACCCCTCAGTACCCAAAAAACGGATATCAAATTAAGATTTAACGTTTTTATCACAGTCAAACACACTGTCACAGGTCTGCTGTGACTGATTACCTCCCTCAAAAACGAATTTTGAAGACCCCAGAGCTCTCTAGAGATGTCCTGGATCAAGGAGGAAGAACAGGAAGACTGTGCTAGAATTTTAACTGCGCAACAAGGCGCTAAAAAAGGTCCCTCCCACTCATTTACAACAGTGGGAGACCTGATATAACAGTTTCTATGCAGAAATATACGTTAGCCATGTGGAAAAAAATCATGCCCAAAAGGATTTGTCACCAAAGTACCTCACAAAACGAATAACATGCCAGTAAACGTTTTAAAAAAAAAACAAAAAACTGTTTTTAATGTCATGCAAAGTTATCACTAAGCCTGCTACCAGTCGCTTCCACTGCAGATAAGGCTTAAGCATTATTTCAGTATTAACAGTATTTTCTCAGTCAAATTCTAGTCCCTAGAAAATAACTCTACTGTGCATACATTTATCAGCCTGATACCAGTCACTACTACTGCATTTAAGGCTGTACTTACATCATACGGGTAACAGCAGTGTTTTCTTAGTCAATTCCATTCCCAGAAAATATTGTACTGCACATACCTCATTTGCGGGGGACCCCGCATGCTATTCCCATTTTCTGAAGTTACCCCACTCCTCAGAATGTCGAGAACAGCCAGTGGATCTTAGTTACGCCTGCTAAGATCATAGAAAACGCAGGCAGTTTCTTCTTCCAAATACTGCCTGAGATAGAAAAACAGCACACTCCGGTGCCATTTAAAATAACAAACTTTTGATTGAAGAATAATTAAGTAAAAACTCCAACTCCTCTCGCGACCTCCTTCTTTGTTGAGGATTGCAAGAGAATGACTGGATATGACATGTGAGGGGAGGAGCTATATAGCAGCTCTGCTTGGGTGATCCTCTTGCAACTTCCTGTTGGGAAGGAGAATATATCCCATAAGTAATGGATGACCCGTGGACTGAACACACTTAACAAGAGAAATAAAACATTTTATTCAAAAAAACTGCACCTTTATATCCCAATGGCTGGCGCACTCACCACCTCCCATGACCCAGAAAGTAAAGAGAGATAGGACTCCTCTCTGATAGACACTCGGTCAGGAAAGAGGGAAAGAATAACATGGTGCACAATACAGGACCGTCCCTGCTATGAGAAAAAGTGTGCCAAGCTTGTAAGCTGCATGGCTCTCAAAGTGAAAATAAAACCTGTATATTCCATAACAGCCTATGAGCCCATAACATCTCACTCATAAAAGCAGCATAAAATCAAATAAACATATAAGATTATTCCCCATGTTCAATAACCCCCCTCAGGAGATATTAACCCTTGATTCTATACAGATAAAAGGAGTCGCACTGTGACCCTGTCTTCTAGCGTTATCATACATGTATAAAAAAATGAAACAATCTCACCAGAATCTATGACGTGGAACAGGAACACGGCCTTTCAAGTGTGACAGGTTAGTAGCATCGCTCCTGACATGAACTTAAGAGCAGAAAGCAGGCAGCAAAACTCGTCAACACGGATTGCTTATGGAGCTGTTAACATGAGTCGAGATGGTTTCACATAAAGACTCTCCCTGCTTCTCCGGACTCTAACTTTCATCCATGCTCTCACTGAGAGGCTGACAGGACTACTTAAAACTCCAGTCTCATTGCGAAGAGTACTACCCTCCATAAGAGACTACTCCGAATCTTCCGACACGTCTCTGCCAACCTCCTGTGATGAAAGGCAAAGAATGAATGAGGGATGAGGGGAGTGGGGGAGGTATTTAAGCCTTTGGCTGGGGTGTCTTTGCCTCCTCCCGGTGGCCAGGTTCTTAATTCCCAACAATAATGAATAAATCTGTGGACTCTCCTCCCATTAAGATGGAAACATAAATTATGCTTACCAGATAATTTCCTTTCCTTCTGTACAAGGAGAGTCCACAGCTGCAATCATTACATGTGGGAAATACTGAACCTGGCCACCAGGATGCGGCAAAGACACCCCAGCCAAAGGCTTAAATACCTCCCCTACTTCCCTCATCCCCCAGTCATTCTGCCGGAGGGAACAAATAACAGTAGGAGAAATATCAGGGTGAAAAAGGTGCCAGAAGAAAAAGTTAAAATTTAGGGCCACGCAACGGAGAACACGGGCGGGAGCTGTGGACTCTCCCTGTACAGAAGGAAAGCAAATTATCTGGTAAGCATAATTTATGTTTTCCTTCTTAATACAGGGAGAGTCCACTGCTGCATTCATTACTCGTAGGAAATTATACCCAAGCTACAGAGGACACTGAATGCTAACGGGAGGGCAAAAAAGAAGAGTAAGATCCGATCTGAGGGCACCACAGCCTGCAAAACCCTTTCTCCCGAAGGCTGCTTCAAAAGAAGCAAAAAAACTTCAATAAAATTTTGGAAAAAGAATGTAAGGAAGACCAAGTAGTCCGCCCAACAAAACTGATCCATAGAGGCCTCATTTTAGAGACTCAAGAGGACTGCTCGAAAAAAACTCTGGGGAGGCTTGCGTCCCGCTGACTCATATCCCAAGCGGAAGATACTCCTCAACTAAAAGATAAGGAAGTCTAAGATGCCTTCTGACCCTTAGGCTTTACAGATAGAAAAAACTGTATATTCCTATATAGCCTGAAGATAGAACTTTAAGGCAAGGCTCCATATTATGTAGTAAACTTTCCTTCGCGAAGAAGGAATAGGATATAAAAAATGGACCACAAATTCTCGACTGAAGGTGCGATTTGACACAACCTTAGGAGGAATCCAAACTAAGTTCGTAGAACAGCCTTACTATCGTGGAATACCCGATAAAGAGAGTCGCATTGCAAGGCCATAAACTCAGAGACTTCTGCACGCAGAAGCAATATTTAGACGTAAAGGGACTTCTAAGATAACAACTTAAAGACAACCTCATGCATAGGTACAAAGCTAGCCCGATGCAAAAACAATAAGAACAAGATCCAAAACCCCAAGAAGGAGTATCAGAACTACACACCTACCTGAACGCAGTCAGAGCCCTAACAAAAACTGTATGTCCAGAAGCTCAATGAGCCTCTGGTGCCGAAAAACAGACAGGGCCAAAACTGTCCCAACAAGGAACTAGCTAAGAGGCCCTTCTCCAGATCATCCTGGAGGAAGGAAAGAATCCTGGCAGACATGAATAGTGTGCCAGAACAAACCATGCTCTTCACAGCTGAAGATAGATGACGAGGGACCAGCTTACGCGCTTTAAGGAGAGGACCATAACCTCTCAGAAAAACCGTCTCTTCAGCTAAAACTAAGCGACATCTCGCAGCCTCAGAGAAAAAAAAAAAAAAGATTACAGGAAGCAAAGAGAACTTGTTCCAGCAGATCCCTGTGACAAGGTAACCTTCATGGAGGCGAAACCACTAAATCGGGAACCACGATCTATGCAGCCTCAACGGAGCAACCAGTATCACTGACACCTGCCCCTGCTAGATTCGATCCACCACTCAAGAAAAGAGTGATATGGCAGAAAAGGAAAAAATTTAATGAACCACCAAGGCACCGCTTATGTATCTATTAGCTCTGCCTAAGGATCCCTGAACCCCGACCCATAATGGATAAACTGGACTAGAGACGAGACGTCCCGAGATTCTCAATCGGCGTCCCCTTCCAGTTACAATTCAGATAAAAGGAATTTCTCTAGATAACATCTGTCCTGGATGATCACCCCCGGAGAGAGGGTCGCTGACAGCGAGCAATAGTGGGCCTCTGCCCACTACCAAACCCGAGATACTACCCTCAACGCTAGGGAATCTCTCGTTCTCAGGAGGAGATCCAACCCAGCAAAAGTAAGACCGACTAGAATCCCTACACTGGGACGAACCCTCAGAGCAGAAAAGATTGCCTGAAGATAAATAAATGGGAGGGAGAACCTCCTGAGTTTCCTGGCCCCCTTTGGCACGCCCTCACCAACCTGACGAACTTGCGACGGAAAACCGCCCCAGGTGATGTAAGAAAGATGTCCCACAGGACAGGGAGATCTTGACAAGGACACTGAAGAGCTATTCTCTCAACCAGTAGTCCAGGTAAATCTGCAAAGACGGATTAGAAAAAGCTCCACTCCACTGCCTCAGAATAAACCGAACCTCAGCTGGGATGAGTCCTGGCAAAACGAATAAAGTCCAATATGGACCCCCCAAAATAAAGTCTACCTAGCTAAGAAGGCTAAATTAGCATCCAGGAATCCAACCTGGGGCCTACACCAGAAAAACTCTGGTCTAAATCCATCTCTGAGGATCGAGGAAGACAGAATCTTCTATCAGACGAGACGATGGTAATTAAGCTAGAATCGTCAAGACAAGGGAGGCTATCGTTAGATCTGGATTCTGGCCACTGCCAAAATAAAACCCCAGATCATAAAAAAAAAAAAATAATAATACTGGAAGTGCCGGTCCCTAGGAACAGGAAAGTTCCCAAAGGAGGAGTGAAAAGGTATGATATCCTTACTCAACAGTGACCCTGCACTGCTCCTCCCGTAAAAAAGGTAGAGTGTACCTTATAGTCTCTCTTTTGAACAAGGAGACATGATAAGCTTTGCTTAAATGGACATTAAACCAGATTTTTTTCTTTTGTGATTTAGATAGGCTCAAAAGGAGGAGCCTGTAAGGCCTTCAAAACCAAATTAAGACTCCAAGGAGGAGAGATTGAGTTAAAGGGACACTGAACCCAAATTGTTTCTTTTGTAAATCAGAAAGAGCATGCAATTGTAAGCAACTTTCTAATTTACTCCTATTATCAATTTTTCTTCATTCTCTTGCTATCTTTATTTGAAAAAGAAGGCATCTAAGCTATTTTTGGTTTAGTACCCTGGACAGCAGTTTATTAGTGGGTGAATTTATCCACCAATCATCAAGAACAACCAAGGTTGTTCACCAAAAATGAGCCGGCATCTAAACTTACAAGAGAACGAAGAAAATTTGATAATAGGAGTAAATTAGAAAGTTGCTTAAAATTGCATGCTCTATCTGAATCACGAAAGAAAAATTTTGGGTTCAGTGTCCCTTTAAGTACTATAGGACCCAAATAGGACGGGAGTTCCCTCCCTCTATTGGACCACGAAACAGCGGTTTTATTAATATCCCAAACCTCACACTGCGATAAGCACCGGGAAAATGACTCCAAAAGAGAACAAAAACCTGCACCCACCTGAAAATGCTTCCCCCTCTCTGTCGGAAAGACAGGATCAAGAGAAGGAAAACTGCCCTGAAAGGCTGGAATTGAAGCCTAGCTCTGACTTCTAGGACTCATGGATCCTATAATATCCTGAATCAAGCGCCTAAAAAAAAAGGCGATAGTCAGTCCCCAACGCGATCCAAGATAGGACCTGAAACAGGTCCCTCCTGTCATCTAGGTTAGATTGGCCTGCTCTGCCTGGACTTATTCCAGGACTGAGTCAGCTCCAAAACCACCTGGATAGCTCAGGTCATCAAAACGGTAAAAATTGCAGAATAACGGTACCAAATTAACTCTCTCTCAAGCAAAAGGAAAGAGTAGACTTAGAAGTCATATCTGTCAGAGCGACTCAAGGTCTATATATACTTAATCGGAATAGAAAAAGCAATAGGCAAGCACACAAAAAAAAAAAAAAAAGGGATAGCCAAGTAGGAATGTGTAACGACACAACCCCCCTATAGAGCCCGGAACTGGGATTCTAAAAAAAAGGTAAATAGACTAAAAGGAATAGGATCTCCATCCTTCTCCACTCGTCTAAACCAAATTCGCTATCTGATTTAGAGATCTGAGATTCGACTGGCAGATCAGTGCTAGGAATCTCTAATATCGCCAAAACTTCTCTCAGAAGCAAGCACAGGCGTGCCACTCTAAATCTATAAAGCACAATCCTCCTCTGCCAGAGGAATAGAAACAGCAGGCTCCGACCCAGGAGGTCCGTACTCTGAAGCCTCAGAGAGAACCGAATCCCCAGATGACTGATTGGATACAACCGTCAATTTACACGATGCTCCCTGGGCAGGAGTGCATGGATTAACCCTTTGCACGTAGCAGTACGAAGCAAAACCGCTAAGGCCACAGACATGGCCATACGGAACTGCGCAGTAACGTCTGGTGGAAAAAGGCCCCCACCAGGCGGAGGATTAGCGGTGCAAGGGGAACCTGCATGTGTAGGATCAGATTACTCTAGGGGTCACACCTCACGGGACCAAGAGTCCTCAGAGGCGGAAGACTCAGTGGTATCGAACATCTCAACATTGGTTGATGAAAACACCCTGTTGCGGCATACAGAACATAATTGAGAGGGCTGGTTTACCTGGGCCTCCTCACAATATACAAAAGGTATCGAAGTCTGTTGTAGAGGGATCCCCCTCTAAAAAAAAAAAGAATCAGAATCCTCCATAACTAGGTAACCCTATTTAAATCAGAGGAAAACAATAGGCACCTTATACCCCCAATGGCTGGGGCACTCACCACCTCCTATGACCCAGATAGTATAGAGAAAACTTGCTCCTCTCTGTAGTCACTCGGTCAGGAAAAGGAAATGGAAACCGTGACCACTCCCGGTCACACAGTGTGTCATGCAGGACCGCCCCTGCTAAAGGAAAAGTGTGCCAAGCTTAATAAAACTGCGCAGCTCTCAAGTAAAAAGGCAACCTGTACGTTCCGTATCAGCCTATGAGCCCAAAAACATTTCACACATATAAAGCAGCAGAAATCACATAAACAAATATGATTAAACCCACTGTTCAACAATCCCCCTCAGGAGATATTAACCCTAGATTCCATAAAAGATAAAAGGAGTCCCACTGTGACCTTGTCTTCTAGCGTTAACATATGTGTAAAAAATTACAGAAACACGGTCCTTCAAGTGTGACAGACTGTAGCATCGCTTCTGACATGGACTTGAGTGAAGAAAAGCAGGCAGCGAAACTTCTCAACACTGATTGCTTAGGAGCTGTTAACATGAGTCTGGATAGATTTGCAGAAAGACTCTCCCTGCATCTCCAGACTCTCTTGACTTTCATCAATGCTCTCACCGAGAGACTGACATGACTACTTAAAACTCCAGTCCCATATTGAAGGGTAGATACCCTTCCTAAGGAACTACTCCAAAATCTTCTGACACTCTGCCAACCTCCTGTGACGAAAGGCAAAGAATGACTGGGGGATGAGGGAAGTGGGGGAGGTATTTAAGCCTTTGGCTGGGGTGTCTTTGCCTCCTCCTGGTGGCCAGGTTCAGTATTTCCCACAAGTAATGAATGCAGTGGTGGACTCTCCCTGTATTAAGAAGGAAATACTTAAGACCAGAAAAAATGAGAAAAATAGGAGCGCTGCAGCTGAAGGTGGGTGTGTTGGTGTAAGAGATATAATACTAAATCCCACTGAGGGAATCAATTATAACCAAAAATATGAACAATGGCTATGCCAAATTTAATTAAACATTCAAGAGATATACATATAGCATAAAACCAGATAAAATTAAATTAAAAAACGGACGTCTCCGTTATAAAAGTTGCCACCACATAAAAATATAAATATAAGTTCCAGCAAACAATGAAGAAAGAACTCCTGAAAAGATTCAAGGTAACACAATGTCTACTACCTTACTTGTCCGGATAATGATCAAACTGACGGCTAACAGCCGTAGCACCTCCGTACAAAACACACTCACGTGACCGCTTTGCGTCACAGTATGTGGGAGCTGTCTCGTAATTTGAACCCTATTGGTCCGGTCAGTGCTCTCAGCCAAATGATATATTCTGCCGATTCTGATGTCGATATTGTATCCTCTCTTTAAGTGCACACAGCACGCAGGATACCTGAAGTTTTAGTAAAATCTGTGAGACTCCAAAGGTGGCCTGTGTCGATTACAACAGATCACTGCACAGCTTCTCTGCAATCCATTCCGCAGTTATATGCAATACAAAGCGGGTGTCTGTGTCACTCCATTGTACACAGCAACGCGTTTCTCCATTTGCAGGGCTTTTCAAGATTCTTGAAAAAGCCCTGCAAAGGGAGAAACGCGTTGGTGTATTGCCTGCAGTACTGACTTTCTTTACCGGTCTATGGACTTTTGCCACTTAAAGAGACTGCTGTGGAGCCGACAACTGACAGTTAAAGGGACAGTCTAGGCCAAAATAAACTTTCACGATTCAGATAGAGCATGTCATTTTAAACAATTTTACAATCTACTATTATCACCAATTTTGCTTTGTTCTCTTGGTATTTTTAGTTGAAAGCTTAACCTAGGAGGTTCATATGCTAATTTCTTAGACCTTGAAGACCACCTCTTTTCAGAATGCATTTTAACAGTTTTTCACCACTAGAGGGTGTTAGTTCACATATTTCATATAGATAACACTGTGCTCGTGCACGTGAAGTTATCTGGGAGCAGGCACTGATTGGCTAAACTGCAAGTCTATCAAAAGAACTGAAATAAAGGGGCAATTTGCAGAGGCTGAGATACAAGATAATCACCGAGGTTAAAGGTATATTAGTATGATATGATCCTATACACAAGAGACCCCAGAAGAAATATCCCCCATATAATGCACATTATTGCGGAGTTTGGGGAAATCTCGGGATACTGCGTAAAGAGATAAATTAGAGCTTCTGTGGTTGCAGAATAGGAGACCTGCAGAACCCCTACAGGACACCTTTAAAATAGTGACCAATACATTTAAATATCTAGGCATCACCTTAGCTAGAAACCCTGCCCAATGGTACGAGATCAACTTCCAACCACTGTTCAAAGACCTACGACAAACACTAATAAACTGGTTCGCACTGCCACCGACACTGTCGGGGAGAGTGGGATTAATCAAAATTATACTATTCCCTAAATTGCTATACACTATGCAAATGGGACATACTACACTTCCTGTGGGAGGGGAAAAAAACAGAATAAGCTTTCTCAAAATGACGTGCCCACCAGAGAGGGGAGGTTTTGGGCTTCCAAACATTGAACACAATAATTGGGCAGCCTTGGCTAAATATGTGATGGACTGGCTACTGGACAGGGGACACTTCACTAACCACAAACTAGAGACGGAAACCATTAAACCTTGGTCCTTAAAAATGCTTCCACACATGACACGCACACAACTCTATGCGATAGCTGGAGGCGCAACCCTTCTCCATCCTATAAAAGCGTGGTGGAAGATTTGCGGGGCACTTGGAGTCTCGCACCGACACACCATATATCTCCCTCTTATCTGTAGCCTAGACTTGCCACACCAGAAACAGATTATCTATCCACTAAGAAATTCAGAACATGTGTTAGAAGCCCAACTGGACGTAAAATGGAATATCTTCCATTAAAAATCCATGAGTGTTGGACGGACTGAAAGGAGAAGGAGAGAAAAGACCCTGGGGAGGCGCCTCGGGGAGAGACTGAGGAGTACAGACTCTGAGGACAAGGTGAAAGGAAGTGATAGGAAAGAAGTAAGAAATGTTAATATAAATTGTTACCTGAATGTTAAAAGACTCTTTTTAAAAGGCAAAAGCCGTGTTGACCATATGTAGAAGCTAACTTGAAGCCACAAACTTTTCCGGACCTACCAGTGAGCTCACAGAGTGATGTAGAACTACCATAATTAACAAGGACATATGAGCAAGACACACTAATAGAAAGTATTTTAATGTGTAACAAATTGTTCCAAGGGAGGACGTGTACAGGTTAGAATAGGAGTAGATGGCAGATAGAGAATAGAAGCTAAATGGAGTCCTGTGGAAGTAAGATAATAGAAAATGTAAAAGACCCAGTTCAATTGTGGTGGCAATATTCTTCACTGTACTTTGCAAAGTTTACTCGTATTTACACTGTTTGTTACTGTGATTTGTGCTGGAAATAAATAAAGTATTTAAAAGTATATTAGTATAACTGCGTTGGTTATGCAAAACTGGGGAATGGGTAATAAAGGGATTTCTATCTTTTAAAACAATAAAAATTCTGATGTAGACTGTCCCTTTAATTCATTAAATTCCGTGTGTATTGTATTCAACCTAAAAAGGTGTTGTCACAGCTTCAGAGAATATGGAAGACTTTTCTTTTTTTAGCTGTGGGCAGTGTCCGATTACTACAGATGGGAATTTATTGAGATTATACAAGCTTAGATCTCGGTAGGTCCAACACAAACAGACATGGGTGGGATGAACCTTTAAAACACTCTGATGTGAGTGACAACTTGTCTGCAATAAATATGCTTTTTTCAGTTCCCTCACTTACTCTTGATACTCAGGGCTCGATTTATCAAGCTACGGCAGACAGGGGCGTACATGTGCCTCTGGTGGACATAATTCTGCTGGCAGAATTTTACATTGCAGTTGCTGCCCCCTGCCCGCGCACAGCCAATCACGCAGGAGCTGTCAATCTCCCCGGTCAGAGGAGACCAGGGAGTTTGGATGACCGCTGCTTGATAAATTGTGACTGCAGGTTCTCTTGTGAGAGCCTGCAGTCGCAGAGAGGCGAAGGGCTTGATAAATCGAGCCCTCAGTGTACTTAACTAAACAAGAGTTGACAACAGAGATGGTGTGCTCTTTCATGAATTGTGACGTAGCTTCCAGTAGATTGATAATTTCAGGAGAAAGAGAGACAGTAGAGCGAGTGCATATAGCAGCCTTGAGAGAGTTTTAAAAAAAAAAACCTGAGAAAAAAAGATTTTGAGCACCTCTCTCTTCCATCTGCTTGCATCAAGGAGCTCTGTTATGGGCTCTAAACAAACTCTGTTTTTTTACTTTGAGTACCAGTCCCAGACGCCATTATTGGAAGATAAGCAGTGAGGACCCAGTTTTTGTGAGGTTTTTGTCTCCCAAGATGGTTTTGGCTTTGCAGAAGTTCCTAATGAGCTGTTGCATTCCTAGAGAGGTTACAAAGCACTTTGATGGCTCATCTTGGTTTTGGATTACCTGCAGAGATGGAATAGGCTAATCTCATGTTCATTCCTTTAGTTTATGATCTTCTGTATTATATTTATATATAAAACAGTCATAGTCTTTAATGAAGACTATTTAGTCTGAAAAATAACTTCAGACATTAAAAGGTATAGGAAAGTCAAAATTGCATGATTTAGATAGAGCATGTAATTTTAATCAAATGTGCCTTGTTCTCTTGGTATTCCTTGTTGAAAATGAATACATGCATACCCTAAACTAGTGGGAGCTAGCTTTTGATTGGTGCTTGCACACATTTGTCTCTTGTGATTGGTTAACTAGGTGTGTTCAGCTAGCTGTGAATGATCCTTCAGCAAAGGATAATAAGAGAATGATGCCAATTTGATAATAGAAGTAATTTGGAAAGTTTATTAAAATTGTATGTTCTATCCAAATCATGAAAGAAAATATGAAGGTTTCCTGTCCCTTTAATTTCAATAATTCACAATTTGCCAGTCTACAGTAGCATTACTCTTCTACATACGTTAAAAGTATTATCATTAAACTTTGCATTGGAAAACAGTTATAAAACAGAATTTATGTTTACCTGATAAATTTCTTTCTCCAACGGTGTGTCCGGTCCACGGCGTCATCCTTACTTGTGGGATATTCTCTTCCCCAACAGGAAATGGCAAAGAGCCCAGCAAAGCTGGTCACATGATCCCTCCTAGGCTCCGCCTACCCCAGTCATTCGACCGACGTTAAGGAGGAATAATAGCATAGGAGAAACCATATGGTACCGTGGTGACTGTAGTTAAAGAAAATAAATTATCAGACCTGATTAAAAAACCAGGGCGGGCCGTGGACCGGACACACCGTTGGAGAAAGAAATTTATCAGGTAAACATAAATTCTGTTTTCTCCAACATAGGTGTGTCCGGTCCACGGCGTCATCCTTACTTGTGGGAACCAATACCAAAGCTTTAGGACACGGATGAAGGGAGGGAGCAAATCAGGTCACCTAAATGGAAGGCACCACGGCTTGCAAAACCTTTCTCCCAAAAATAGCCTCAGAAGAAGCAAAAGTATCAAACTTGTAAAATTTGGTAAAAGTGTGCAGTGAAGACCAAGTCGCTGCCCTACATATCTGATCAACAGAAGCCTCGTTCTTGAAGGCCCATGTGGAAGCCACAGCCCTAGTGGAATGAGCCGTGATTCTTTCGGGAGGCTGCCGTCCGGCAGTCTCGTAAGCCAATCTGATGATGCTTTTAATCCAAAAAGAGAGAGAGGTAGAAGTTGCTTTTTGACCTCTCCTTTTACCTGAATAAACAACAAACAGGGAAGATGTTTGTCTAAAATCCTTTGTAGCATCTAAATAGAATTTTAGAGCGCGAACAACATCCAAATTGTGCAACAAGCGTTCCTTCTTTGAAACTGGTTTCGGACACAGAGAAGGTACGATAATCTCCTGGTTAATGTTTTTGTTAGAAACAACTTTTGGAAGAAAACCAGGTTTAGTACGTAAAACCACCTTATCTGCATGGAACACCAGATAAGGAGGAGAACACTGCAGAGCAGATAATTCTGAAACTCTTCTAGCAGAAGAAATTGCAACTAAAAACAAAACTTTCCAAGATAATAACTTAATATCAACGGAATGTAAGGGTTCAAACGGAACCCCCTGAAGAACTGAAAGAACTAGATTGAGACTCCAAGGAGGAGTCAAAGGTTTGTAAACAGGCTTGATTCTAACCAGAGCCTGAACAAAGGCTTGAACATCTGGCACAGCTGCCAGTTTTTTGTGAAGTAACACCGACAAGGCAGAAATCTGTCCCTTCAGGGAACTTGCCGATAATCCTTTTTCCAATCCTTCTTGAAGGAAGGATAGAATCCTAGGAATCTTAACCTTGTCCCAAGGGAATCCTTTAGATTCACACCAACAGATATATTTTTTCCAAATTTTGTGGTAAATCTTTCTAGTTACAGGCTTTCTGGCCTGAACAAGAGTATCGATAACAGAATCTGAGAAACCTCGCTTCGATAAAATCAAGCGTTCAATCTCCAAGCAGTCAGCTGGAGTGAAACCAGATTCGGATGTTCGAACGGACCCTGAACAAGAAGGTCTCGTCTCAAAGGTAGCTTCCAAGGTGGAGCCGATGACATATTCACCAGATCTGCATACCAAGTCCTGCGTGGCCACGCAGGAGCTATCAAGATCACCGACGCCCTCTCCTGATTGATCCTGGCTACCAGCCTGGGGATGAGAGGAAACGGCGGGAACACATAAGCTAGTTTGAAGGTCCAAGGTGCTACTAGTGCATCCACTAGAGCCGCCTTGGGATCCCTGGATCTGGACCCGTAGCAAGGAACTTTGAAGTTCTGACGAGAGGCCATCAGATCCATGTCTGGAATGCCCCAAAGTTGAGTGACTTGGGCAAAGATTTCCGGATGGAGTTCCCACTCCCCCGGATGCAATGTCTGACGACTCAGAAAATCCGCTTCCCAATTTTCCACTCCCGGGATGTGGATAGCAGACAGGTGGCAGGAGTGAGACTCCGCCCATAGAATAATCTTGGTCACTTCTTCCATCGCTAGGGAACTCCTTGTTCCCCCCTGATGGTTGATGTACGCAACAGTCGTCATGTTGTCTGATTGAAACCGTATGAACTTGGTCCTCGCTAGCTGAGGCCAAGCCTTGAGAGCATTGAATATCGCTCTCAGTTCCAGAATATTTATCGGTAGAAGAGATTCTTCCCGAGACCAAAGACCCTGAGCTTTCAGGGATCCCCAGACCGCGCCCCAGCCCATCAGACTGGCGTCGGTCGTGACAATGACCCACTCTGGTCTGTGGAATGTCATCCCTCGTGACAGGTTGTCCAGGGACAGCCACCAACGGAGTGAGTCTCTGGTCCTCTGATTTACTTGTATCTTTGGAGACAAGTCTGTATAGTCCCCATTCCACTGACTGAGCATGCACAGTTGTAATGGTCTTAGATGAATGCGCGCAAAAGGAACTATGTCCATTGTCGCTACCATCAACCCGATCACTTCCATGCACTGAGCTACGGAAGGAAGAGGAACGGAATGAAGTATTCGACAAGAGTCCAGAAGCTTTGTCTTTCTGGCCTCTGTTAGAAAAATCCTCATTTCTGAGGAGTCTATAATTGTTCCCAAGAAGGGAACCCTTGTTGACGGGGATAGAGAACTCTTTTCCACGTTCACTTTCCAGCCGTGCGATCTGAGAAAGGCCAGGACGATGTCCGTGTGAGCCTTTGCTCGAGGGAGGGACGACGCTTGAATCAGAATGTCGTCCAGGTAAGGTACAACTGCAATGCCCCTTGGTCTTAGCACAGCTAGAAGGGACCCTAGTACCTTTGTGAAAATCCTTGGAGCAGTGGCTAATCCGAAAGGAAGCGCCACGAACTGGTAATGTTTGTCCAGGAATGCAAACCTTAGGAACCGATGATGTTCCTTGTGGATAGGAATATGTAGATACGCATCCTTTAAATCCACCGTGGTCATGAATTGACCTTCCTGGATGGAAGGAAGGATAGTTCGAATGGTTTCCATCTTGAAAGATGGGACCTTGAGAAATTTGTTTAAGATCTTGAGATCTAGGATTGGTCTGAACGTTCCCTCTTTTTTGGGAACTATGAACAGATTGGAGTAGAACCCCATCCCTTGTTCTCTCAATGGAACAGGATGAATCACTCCCATTTCTAACAGGTCTTCTACACAATGTAAGAACGCCTGTCTTTTTATGTGGTCTGAAGACAACTGAGACCTGTGGAACCTTCCCCTTGGGGGAAGTCCCTTGAATTCCAGAAGATAACCCTGGGAGACTATTTCTAGCGCCCAAGGATCCAGAACATCTCTTGCCCAAGCCTGAGCGAAGAGAGAGAGTCTGCCCCCCACCAGATCCGGTCCCGGATCGGGGGCCGATATTTCATGCTGTCTTGGTAGCAGTGGCAGGTTTCTTGGCCTGCTTTCCCTTGTTCCAGCCTTGCATTGGTCTCCAAGCTGGCTTGGCCTGAGAAGTATTACCCTCTTGCTTAGAGGACGTAGCACCTTGGGCTGGTCCGTTTTTACGAAAGGGACGAAAATTAGGTCTATTTTTTGCCTTGAAAGGCCGATCCTGAGGAAGGGCATGGCCCTTACCCCCAGTGATATCAGAGATAATCTCTTTCAAGTCAGGACCAAACAGCGTTTTCCCCTTGAAAGGAATGTTTAGTAGCTTGTTCTTGGAAGACGCATCAGCCGACCAAGATTTCAACCAAAGCGCTCTGCGCGCCACAATAGCAAACCCAGAATTCTTAGCCGCTAACTTAGCCAATTGCAAAGAGGCGTCTAGAGTGAAAGAATTAGCCAATTTGAGAGCATTGACTCTGTCCATAATCTCCTCATAAGGAGGAGAGTCACTATCGAGCACCTTAATCAGTTCATCAAACCAGAAATATGCGGCTGTAGTGACAGGGACAATGCATGAAATGGGTTGTAGAAGGTAACCCTGCTGAACAAACATCTTTTTAAGCAAACCTTCTAATTTTTTATCCATAGGATCTTTGAAAGCACAACTATCCTCTATGGGAATAGTGGTGCGTTTGTTTAAAGTAGAAACCGCTCCCTCGACCTTGGGGACTGACTGCCATAAGTCCTTTCTGGGGTCGACCATAGGAAACAATTTTTTAAATATGGGGGGAGGGACGAAAGGAATACCGGGCCTTTCCCATTCTTTATTAACAATGTCCGCCACCCGCTTGGGTATAGGAAAAGCTTCTGGGAGCCCCGGCACCTCTAGGAACTTGTCCATTTTACATAGTTTCTCTGGGATGACCAAATTTTCACAATCATCCAGAGTGGATAATACCTCCTTAAGCAAAATGCGGAGATGTTCCAATTTAAATTTAAAAGTAATCACATCAGATTCAGCCTGCTGAGAAATGTTCCCTAAATCAGTAATTTCTCCCTCAGACAAAACCTCCCTGGCTCCCTCAGATTGGGTTAGGGGCCCTTCAGAGATATTAATATCAGCGTCGTCATGCTCTTCAGTAACTAAAACAGAGCATCCACGCTTACGCTGACAAGGGTTCATTTTGGCTAAAATGTTTTTGACAGAATTATCCATTACAGCCGTTAATTGTTGCATAGTAAGGAGTATTGGCGCGCTAGATGTACTAGGGGCCTCCTGAGTGGGCAAGACTCGTGTAGACGAAGGAGGGAATGATGCAGTACCATGCTTACTCCCCTCACTTGAGGAATCATCTTGGGCATCATTGTCATTATCACATAAATCACATTTATTTAAATGAATAGGAATTCTGGCTTCCCCACATTCAGAACACAGTCTATCTGGTAGTTCAGACATGTTAAACAGGCATAAACTTGATAAGAAAGTACAAAAAACGTTTTGAAATAAAACCGTTACTGTCACTTTAAATTTTAAACTGAACACACTTTATTACTGCAATTGCGAAAAAACATGAAGGAATTGTTCAAAATTCACCAAACTTTCACCACAGTGTCTTAAAGCCTTGAAAATATTGCACACCAATTTTGGAAGCTTTAACCCTTAAAATAACGGAACCGGAGCCGTTTTAAGCTTTAACCCCTTTACAGTCCCTGGTATCTGCTTTGCTGAGACCCAACCAAACCCAAGGGGAATACGATACCAAATGATGCCTTCAGAAGTCTTTTATCAGTATCAGAGCTCCTCTCACATGCGACTGCATGCCATGCCTCTCAAAAACAAGTGCGCAACACCGGCGCGAAAATGAGACTCTGCCTATGCTTTGGGAAAGCCCCTAAAGAATAAGGTGTCTAAAACAGTGCCTGCCGATATAATTATATCAAAATACCCAGAATAAATGATTCCTCAAGGCTAAATAAGTGTTAATATCAATCGATTTAGCCCAAAAAATGTCTACAGTCTAAATAAGCCCTTGTGAAGCCCTTATTTACAATCGTAATAAACATGGCTTACCGGATCCCATAGGGAAAATGACAGCTTCCAGCATTACATCGTCTTGTTAGAATGTGTCATACCTCAAGCAGCAAAGGACTGCAAACTGTTCCCCCAACTGAAGTTAATGCTCTCAACAGTCCTGTGTGGAACAGCCATGGATTTTAGTTACGGTTGCTAAAATCATTTTCCTCATACAAACAGAATTCTTCATCTCTTTTCTGTTTCTGAGTAAATAGTACGTACCAGCACTATTTGAAAATAACAAACTCTTGATTGAATAATGAAAAACTACAGTTAAACACTAAAAAACTCTAAGCCATCTCCGTGGAGATGTTGCCTGTACAACGGCAAAGAGAATGACTGGGGTAGGCGGAGCCTAGGAGGGATCATGTGACCAGCTTTGCTGGGCTCTTTGCCATTTCCTGTTGGGGAAGAGAATATCCCACAAGTAAGGATGACGCCGTGGACCGGACACACCTATGTTGGAGAAATCAAGTCTTGATAGATCTTGTAAGAGTTTGGGTCCCGTTGGCAAATACACAGTAGAGATTTGTGCAGCTCTGTAGTATTGCTGATATTATTCAGATAACTGGAGATTAGAGCTATGTGAATATAATTGCCTTTTCACCTTTAATGTGTGTTTATTTATTTTTTCTTATTTTGAAAATGTTTAAAAAATATTGACGTAAGACATGGACATTATTTTTTTATCCGATATATAAACCAGATTCTATCATTCTGGTTTATATTGGTTCCTGTATCTATAGGGAACAGTTGCAGAATATTGTTGTACACTATTGTATATATGTATAATGTATACACTGTTGGATGTGAATTTAGGTGGGTGTCTAATTAAATGTATGAAATTGCTATACAAGTATATGAATATAGTATATCAGCTTTGCATAACATTCAGGACCCACATTCAGCACAAATAACAAAAAACAGAATTTATGCTTACCTGATAAATTACTTTCTCCAACGGTGTGTCCGGTCCACGGCGTCATCCTTACTTGTGGGATATTCTCTTCCCCAACAGGAAATGGCAAAGAGTCCCAGCAAAGCTGGCCATATAGTCCCTCCTAGGCTCCGCCCACCCCAGTCATTCGACCGACGGACAGGAGGAAATATATATAGGAGAAACCATATGGTACCGTGGTGACTGTAGTTAGAGAAAATAATTAATTAGACCTGATTAAAAAACCAGGGCGGGCCGTGGACCGAACACACCGTTGGAGAAAGTAATTTATCAGGTAAGCATAAATTCTGTTTTCTCCAACATTGGTGTGTCCGGTCCACGGCGTCATCCTTACTTGTGGGAACCAATACCAAAGCTTTAGGACACGGATGAAGGGAGGGAGCAAATCAGGTTACCTAAACGGAAGGCACCACAGCTTGCAAAACCTTTCTCCCAAAAATAGCCTCCGAAGAAGCAAAAGTATCAAATTTGTAAAATTTGGCAAAAGTGTGCAGTGAAGACCAAGTCGCTGCCTTACATATCTGGTCAACAGAAGCCTCGTTCTTGAAGGCCCATGTGGAAGCCACAGCCCTAGTGGAGTGAGCTGTGATTCTTTCAGGAGGCTGCCGTCCGGCAGTCTCATAAGCCAATCGGATGATGCTTTTAAGCCAAAAGGAAAGAGATGTAGAAGTCGCTTTTTGACCTCTCCTTTTACCAGAATAAACAACAAACAAGGAAGATGTTTGTCTGAAATCTTTAGTAGCCTCTAAATAGAATTTTAGAGCACGGACTACATCCAAATTGTGTAACAAACGTTCCTTCTTTGAAACTGGATTCAGACACAAAGAAGGTACAACTATCTCCTGGTTAATATTTTTGTTAGAAACAACTTTAGGAAGAAAACCAGGCTTAGTACGCAAAACCACCTTATCTGCATGGAACACCAGATAGGGCAGAGAACACTGCAGAGCAGATAACTCTGAAACTCTTCTAGCAGAAGAAATTGCAACCAAAAACAAAACTTTCCAAGATAGTAACTTAATATCTATGGAATGTAAAGGTTCAAACGGAACCCCTTGAAGAACTGAAAGAACTAGATTTAGACTCCAGGGAGGAGTCAAAGGTCTGTAAACAGGCTTGATCCTAACCAGAGCCTGAACAAATGCTTGAACATCTGGCACAGCTGCCAGTCTTTTGTGTAGTAAGACAGATAAAGCAGAGATCTGTCCCTTTAGAGAACTTGCAGATAATCCTTTCTCCAAACCTTCTTGTAGAAAGGAGAGAATCTTAGGAATTGTTATCTTATTCCATGGGAATCCTTTGGATTCACACCAACAGATATATTTTTTCCATATTTTATGGTAAATTTTTCTAGTTACAGGTTTTCTGGCCTGAACCAGAGTATCTATTACAGAATCTGAAAACCCACGCTTCGATAGAATCAAGCGTTCAATCTCCAAGCCGTCAGCTGGAGGGAGACCAGATTTGGATGTTCGAATGGACCCTGAACAAGAAGGTCCTGTCTCAAAGGTAACTTCCATGGTGGAGCCGATGACATATTCACCAGGTCTGCATACCAAGTCCTGCGTGGCCACGCAGGAGCTATCAAGATCACCGAGGCCCTCTCCTGATTGATCCTGGCTACCAGCCTGGGAATGAGAGGAAACGGTGGAAATACATAAGCTAGGTTGAAGGTCCAAGGTGCTACTAGTGCATCTACTAGAGTCGCCTTGGGATCCCTGGATCTGGACCCGTAGCAAGGAACCTTGAAGTTCTGACGAGACGCCATCAGATCCATGTATGGAATGCCCCATAATTGAGTTATTTGGGCAAAGATCTCCGGATGGAGTTCCCACTCCCCCGGATGGAATGTCTGACGACTCAGAAAATCCGCCTCCCAGTTTTCCACTCCTGGGATGTGGATCGCAGACAAGTGGCAGGAGTGATCCTCCGCCCATTGAATTATTTTGGTCACTTCTTTCATCGCCAGGGAACTCCTCGTTCCCCCCTGATGATTGATATATGCAACGGTCATCATGTTGTCTGATTGGAACCTTATGAATTTGGCCTTTGCTAGTTGAGGCCAAGCTCTGAGAGCATTGAATATCGCTCTCAGTTCCAGAATGTTTATCGGGAGAAGAGACTCTTCCCGAGACCATAGACCCTGAGCTTTCAGGGATTCCCAGACCGCGCCCCAGCCCACTAGACTGGCATCGGTCGTGACAATGACCCACTCTGGTCTGCGGAAGCTCATTCCCTGGGACAGATGGTCCAGGGTCAGCCACCAGAGTGAATCTCTGGTCTTTTGATCTACTTGAATCATTGGAGACAAGTCTGTATAATCCCCATTCCACTGTTTGAGCATGCACAGTTGTAATGGTCTTAGATGAATTCGTGCAAAAGGAACTATGTCCATTGTTGCAACCATCAATCCTACTACTTCCATGCACTGCGCTATGGAAGGACGAGGAACAGAATGAAGCACTTGACAAGAGCTTAGAAGTTTTGATTTTCTGACCTCTGTCAGAAAAATCCTCATTTCTAAGGAGTCTATTATTGTTCCCAAGAAGGGAACTCTTGTCGACGGAGACAGAGAACTTTTTTCTATGTTCACCTTCCATCCGTGAGATCTGAGAAAGGCTAGAACGATGTCCGTATGAGCCTTTGCTTTTGACAGGGACGACGCTTGTATTAGAATGTCGTCCAAGTAAGGTACTACTGCAATGCCCCTCGGTCTTAGAACCGCTAGAAGGGACCCTAGCACCTTTGTGAAAATCCTTGGAGCAGTGGCTAACCCGAATGGGAGGGCCACAAACTGGTAATGCTTGTCCAGAAAAGCGAACCTTAGGAACTGATGATGTTCTTTGTGGATAGGAATATGTAGGTACGCATCCTTTAGATCCACGGTAGTCATAAATTGACTTTCCTGGATAGTGGGTAGAATCGTTCGAATGGTTTCCATCTTGAACGATGGTACCCTGAGAAATTTGTTTAGGATCTTCAAATCCAAAATTAGTCTGAAAGTTCCCTCTTTTTTGGGAACTACGAACAGATTGGAATAAAATCCCATTCCTTGTTCCTTTATCGGAACTAGGTGTATCACTCCCATCTTTAACAGGTCTTCTACACAATGTAAGAATGCCTGTCTCTTTATTTGGTTTGAGGATAAGTGAGACATGTGGAACCTTCCCCTTGGGGGTAGTTCCTTGAATTCCAGGAGATAACCTTGAGAAAGTATTTCTAGCGCCCAAGGATCCTGAACATCTCTTGCCCAAGCCTGAGCAAAGAGAGAGAGTCTGCCCCCCACTAGATCCGGTCCCGGATCGGGGGCTACTCCTTCATGCTGTTTTGTTAGCAGTGGCGGGCTTCTTGGCCTGCTTACCCTTGTTCCAGCCTTGCATCGGTTTCCAGGCTGGTTTGGGTTGTGAGGCATTACCCTCTTGCTTAGAGGATGCAGAATTGGAGGCCGGTCCGTTCCTGCGAAAGGGACGAAAATTAGACTTATTTTTAGCCTTAAAAGACCTATCCTGTGGAAGGGCGTGGCCCTTTCCCCCAGTGATGTCTGAAATAATTTCTTTCAATTCTGGTCCAAATAAAGTTTTACCTTTGAAAGGGATGTTAAGCAATTTTGTCTTGGATGACACATCCGCTGACCAAGACTTTAGCCAAAGCGCTCTGCGCGCCACGATAGCAAACCCTGAATTTTTCGCTGCTAATCTAGCTAATTGCAAAGCGGCATCTAAAATAAAAGAGTTAGCCAATTTAAGTGGGTGAACTCTGTCCATAACCTCCTCATATGGAGTCTCACTACTGAGCGACTTTTCTAGTTCCTCGAACCAGAACCACGCTGCTGTAGTGACAGGAACAATGCATGAAATTGGTTGTAGAAGGTAACCTTGCTGTACAAAAATCTTTTTAAGCAAACCTTCCAATTTTTTATCTATAGGATCTTTGAAAGCACAACTATCTTCGATAGGAATAGTAGTGCGTTTGTTTAGAGTAGAAACTGCCCCCTCGACCTTAGGGACTGTCTGCCATAAGTCCTTTCTGGGGTCGACCATAGGAAATAATTTCTTAAATATAGGGGGGGAACAAAAGGTATGCCGGGCTTTTCCCACTCCTTATTTACTATGTCCGCCACCCGCTTGGGTATAGGAAAAGCGTCGGGGTGCACCGGAACCTCTAGGAACTTGTCCATCTTGCATAATTTCTCTGGAATGACCAAGTTGTCACAATTATCCAGAGTAGATAACACCTCCTTAAGCAGTGCGCGGAGATGTTCTAATTTAAATTTAAATGTCACAACATCAGGTTCAGCTTGATGAGAAATTTTTCCTGAATCTGAGATTTCTCCATCTGACAAAACCTCCCTCATGGCCCCTTCAGATTGGTGTGAGGGTATGACAGAACAATTATCATCAGCGCCCTCTTGCTCTTCAGTGTTTAAAACAGAGCAATCGCGCTTTCTCTGATAAGTAGGCATTTTGGATAAAATATTTGCTATGGAGCTATCCATTACAGCCGTTAATTGTTGCATGGTAATAAGCATTGGCGCACTAGATGTACTAGGGGCCTCCTGCGTGGGCAAAACTGGTGTAGACACAGTAGGAGATGATGTAGTATCATGTTTACTCCCCTCATCTGAGGAATCTTCTTGGGCAATTTCATTATCTGTGGCAGTACTGTCCTTACTTTGTTTGGACGCTATGGCACAATTATCACATAAATTTAAATGGGGAGACACATTGGCTTTCATACATATAGAACATAGCTTATCTGAAGGTACAGACATGTTAAACAGGCTTAAACTTGTCAACAAAGCACAAAAAACGTTTTAAAACAAAACCGTTACTGTCTCTTTAAATTTTAAACAGAAAACACTTTATTACTGAATATGTGAAAAAGTATGAAGGAATTGTTCAAAAATTACCAAATTTTCACCACAGTGTCTTAAAGCATTAAAAGTATTGCACACCAAATTTCAGAGCTTTAACCCTTAAAATAACGGAACCGGAGCCGTTTTTAAATTTAACCCCTATACAGTCCCAGCTATAGTCTTTGCTGAGACCCAACCAAGCCCAGAGGGGAGTACGATACCAATTGACGCCTTCTAGAAGCTTTTCCAGTAATTTTTAGATCCTCACACATGCATCTGCATGCCCTGCTCTCAAAAAACAACTGCGCAGTAATGGTGCGAAAATGAGGCTCAGTCTATAACTAGAAAGGCCCCCTGACTGGAAAAGGTGTCTAACACAGTGCCTGCCGTTATATAAACGTTCCCCAAGATTATAAATGCAAATTGTCAGCCTAAATCTGAATAATATGCCCAAATAAAGCAATCGATTTAGCCCATAAAAATGTCTACCAGTTTTTTAGCCCATATTAAGCCCTTTATTCTGTTTGTTTGACTAAGAAAATGGCTTACCGGTCCCCATGAGGGGAAATGACAGCCTTCCAGCATTACACAGTCTTGTTAGAAATATGGCTAGTCATACCTTAAGCAGAAAAGTCTGCTAACTGTTTCCCCCAACTGAAGTTACTTCATCTCAACAGTCCTATGTGGAAACAGCAATCGATTTTAGTTACTGTCTGCTAAAATCATCTTCCTCTCACAAACAGAAATCTTCATCCTTTTCTGTTTCAGAGTAAATAGTACATACCAGCACTATTTTAAAATAACAAACACTTGATAGAAGAATAAAAACTACATTTAAACACCAAAAAACTCTTAACCATCTCCGTGGAGATGTTGCCTGTGCAACGGCAAAGAGAATGACTGGGGTGGGCGGAGCCTAGGAGGGACTATATGGCCAGCTTTGCTGGGACTCTTTGCCATTTCCTGTTGGGGAAGAGAATATCCCACAAGTAAGGATGACGCCGTGGACCGGACACACCAATGTTGGAGAAAAATATATAATATTGGATTTAGCCATCTGCTAACAGTCCTATAAACGTGCAATTCAAACAAGTCATCTGAGAGGAAACTAGCAGGGCAAGTGAGGTAATAAAGTGCACCCTGCCTGGTATTAGCATAATGCAAGTTAGTTACTCTGTGTCTTGTGCTGAGAAGCAAGGGAATTTTCCGCTGTGACACAGGAATCAAAAATGGTTTTGTAATCTCCAAAATGCAGACAATAACAGTGATGGAATATACATATCGCAGGGTTGTGGATAATGTCAAACTCTTATATAATTTATGGATACAATATTCACATTACCCTTCCAAGCTGAGATGGGGCAAAAAGCAAAAGGGTTTATTCTAGATTATAGAGCCAACCCTTACTGTTTTATGACACACCTTTATCAGTGTTTAACTACCTTTCTAATCCCATTACTGAAATTACCATCTTCAACTTTAATATTTGTATAACTTAGTGATACAGTTTGTTGCTTTGCTTTGTGTTTCAAAAGAGCAGTACATGGGTTAACATGAAGCATTCTTGATCTCTTAATGAATGCGGTTATCAGACATTTCCTCTCAAGGCCGCACCTACTGTGCAGTGGTTAATCATTCACCAGGAGACACTTATCAAGCACATAAAAAGTGTGCAATTGGTCAAGCAGGTTAAAAATAATAAATGAGGAATAGCTTTCATAACCTTGCTCCTTGGTTATACATGATCAGTTTAAACCTTATGACTCGATCACATATGATTCCTTTATAACCATGTGCGTACAATCTAATAATGCCTTGGTGTTGTATGTGTAATTACTATATATTCCTTTGTCTCATTAATAGTCCCAAGTAAGGGAAAGTAGGCCATGATTCTAAGCAAGAGGGTCCCAAAATAATTGCAGCCTTTTCACTATCAAATGCAGCTCAAGAGTGATCAAAAACAGATATGTAATTGTAACAGAAATTGTTTATATATATATATATATATATATATATATATATATATATATATATATATATATATATATATATAATCTTTTTTTTTCTTATTATTAATTAAGCATGATGTAGGTAGGACAGCTGTGTCAGGATTGAGACCCCTTTCTCTTCTGATTGGTTAATTAACTATTTTGTTTTGTGCCTATAAAAAGGAGGGAAGCCTGACCAGACCCAGACTACCACGAGGAAACTGGCTGTGTAAGACCTTCATTAGTGTGAAAGAAGTCGAAGATGAAACATGAATTGTTTTCTGTTAGGATTGCTTAAGATAGAGCATACAATTTTAAACATTTTTCCAATTTACTGCAATGATCAAATTTGATTCATTCTCTTGTTATCCTTTGTTGAAGGAGCATTGATGCACTACTGTGAGCTAGCAGTACACCTCGAGTGAGCCAATGGCAAGAGGCATATATGTGCAGCAACCAATCAGGAGCTAGCTCCCAGTAGTACATTAATGCTCCTGAGCCTACTTAGGTTTGCTTTTCAAAAAAGGATGCCAAAAGAACAAAGAAAATTATATAATACAAGTACATTGGAAAGTAGTTTAAAATGGTATACTCTATCTGGAAAAAAGGGTTTTATATTACTTCAAGACAGGCAAATAAAATATAGTTGTAATTACTAGTATTGTTTTTATGGTTATTTCTGTTGGTTGTTATGCTTTTTAATGGATGGTACTGTACTTAGAATAGCCCTGGGGTGTCATAGGATCTATAGGGAGGGCCTTAAAAGGACAGTAAAGTTACAATTTATCAAGGCCGCAAACTGGCCAACCCCACTGTACTGCATGCCCCACTGCACCGGGAGCTGCGAGCGGGACATTCACCTGGGCTTCCTGGAACTTCACAGGTCGCAAGACAACACGCAATCTCATGTTACACGATCCGGACCTCATTCTGCAGCCACCATACACACACTGAATGCTGCTTAGGTGCGCCTTTCGCACTCACACACACACCACCTCTTAATGGGTCACAAACTCAAACCACGCCTACTACATGGAGGAAGGAGGTCTCTCTCTCCCTATAAAAGACGTCTGACAAGTCTGCTCAGTGTTCAGATATACTGTGTACATAGTGCTACAAACTTCCTGTTATTCTGGTATTGACCTTTCTGCCTGTCTTAACGATTCCGAACCTTTGCTGCCTGAAATGACCTGTGGCCTGTTTGACTTCACTTATGTCTCATCGTTTTCTGTACCTTAAAAACAACCCTTAATACAGCTTCTCCTTCTGCATCCTGGGCTCCCATCACCAAACCCTTACAGAATATCTGAACAATTAAGTTGTTGAAATGCTGAATACCTTAACCAGGCAGGTATACGGCCTTACTCAAGCTGTCCAAGACTTACAAACTCAAGCCCAAGCTCAAGCTACAGCTTCTCCTCCTCCAGCGTTTTAATACCTCAACCGTCTGTGGCAGCGCTGGTTCCTTTACCCGAGGATAATTCTACAGCCCCTGAGCCACAGGTACCACTTCCAGAAAGGTTCACAGGAGATAGATCTAAATACGTTTCTTTTGTCATGCAAACTTATGTTTGCTTTGAAACCCTGCACATACCACTCTGAAACAATAAAAGTGCGCTGTGTTATATCACTCCTTTCTGGTCCACAACAAGAATGGGCTCATGCTCTCCTTAGTATCAACGATCCCTGTGTCCAGTCTTGGGACATATTTGTAAAGGCAATGTCTTCCATGTATGATGATCCCAACAAACAAGAAATGGCCCAAAGTGCCATTCGAGTGCTACGTCAGGGCCGCCGACCAGTAGGAGAGTATATATCTGATATCAAACACTATGCCCCAGACACATGCTGGAATGAAATAGGCATATTAAATCAGTTCCGTTTGGGACTGTCAGAGACTCTCAAGGATGACTTTGCTCATTTTGGTATGCCAGAGACAATTGAAGCCTTTATGCAACAAGCAATTCAATTGGATTGGCGCTTGCGAGAGCGTTGCTAAGAAAAAGCCACTTCCTATACCACAAAAGTTAACTATTCCAAACTCCCTACAGTTGCTCCTACAACACCAAATGAAGAACCAATGCAAGTTCGATTGGTCCAAGGAAGACTACCACCTGCTAACTTACAGAGGAGGAGAAGAGATCATACAGTAAGCAGTAAGAACATGCCCAGACAGAAAAACACAGAAATACCCAGGGTAAGAAATTTGAACATTCCCTAATGACCTCTATGCATAATACCACTACTCCTCCTTTATCCAGCTCTCTTTCATTGCAGTGGGACAAGAACATCTATGAATGTCAAGCCTTAATTAATTCCGGAGCCAGTAGCTGCTTCATCGATTCTGCATTAGCCAAGACCTTGTCTATTCCTGTATGCAATAAAAATCCACCTTTAAAAATCCAAGTCGTAGATAGGTCTTTTCTGTCTTCTGGTCCCCTCATGGAACAAACCCTTCCTATCCAGGTGTCTATAAAAAGACAGAGAATCTAGTATTTGATCTGGTACCTTCACACCTGTTTCCAGTCATCCTAGGCATTCCTTGGTTACGGATCCATGACCCCGCTATCTCCTGGTCTATAGGTGTGTTAACCTCTTCTCCTCTATGTTCCTCACAAAGTATTTCAAACAAAAATAAGAATGAGTATATACACTCCATTCTCGATGCAAATATGAAAAGAAAAGAGATGACCATCTTACTAGAAATATATAATCAATATCGAGACGTATTTGATAAGGATTAGAGATCCTCCCACCTAGCAGATCATACGACTGTCCCATTGATCTTCTACCCAGTGCACCTATACCTTTTGGCAAAATCTACTCGTTAGCAAAGGAAGAATTACAAATCTAAAAAAATACATCCAAGAAAATCTACAAAAAGGCTTTATTCGACCTTCTACGTCTCCTGCAGGAGCGTGTATATATAATATATATTGTGTTGGAAAGAAATACGGTAGTTTACGCCCCTGCATTTTTTACCATTAACTTAATAGAATCACTATCAAAAATAAGTTTCCAAAATGCCACTATATACTCCAAAACTAGACCTATGAGGTGCTTACAATCTTCTACGAATTCGTCAGGGAGACTAATGAAAAACCGCATTCCGCTCTCGTTATGGGCACTACAAGTATCTCGTTATGGCCTATTGGGCTATGTAACATCCCCGCCTCCTTACAAACACTCCCTGAACAATATGTTCAGAGACAATCAACCAGTACATAGTAGTCTATTTGGACAACATTCTTGTCTTTTCTCCTGATCTACACACACATCGCCTTCGTATGTTCCGAGTATTGAAGAGGCTACGACAAAACAATCTATACTCCAAAATAGAAAAAATCTGTTTTTGAGACCAATCGTGTCAAATTCCTAGGGTTCATAATTTGTCCGATAGAGATGGATCCCCGAAAAGTGGAGGACATCCTAAACTGGCCAATACCACAAAACAAGAAACGGATACAGTGATATATAGGCTTTTCCAAATTTTACCGGAAAATATATCCGCAACTTCTACACAGTAGCTCAACCTCTCACTAATCTTACGAAGAAAGACACCGTATGGCACTGGTCATCCTCTGCACAACAAGCCTTTGACACTCTGAAACTCCTTTTCACACCGCTACAGGTGCTATACTCTCACACAGAGAAGATATAACCGGCTCTATCCATCCCCTTGTCATCTATTCACGTAGGCTAACCAAAGCCGAAACCAATTAAGATGTTGAGGATAAGGAACGCCTAGCTATCAAACGTGCCTTTGAAGAATGGAGACATCTCCTAGAGGGTACCACAAATCCCATCACGGTGTTCACAGAACATAAAAACTTAAATACCTTTGCTGTGCCAAACGACTCAATCTTTGTAAAGCCCGCTGGGTACTATATTTCACGCGCTTTAACTTCCATGTAACGTACAGGCCTGGTTCTAGTAATCAAAAGGCAGATGCTCTATACAGGATGGAGACTCCACAGGATTCCAAAACCAAGAAAGAAGAAACCATTATACAAAACCATCACTTTTTGGGGGGTCACTGTCCACCTTCTCAAAGATATCCAAACTGCTGGAAAGATATCTGTTCCCGACTCCCTACGAGTTAAAAGCTCTACAGCAATTTCATGATGTACCTTTCGCAGGTCATGGGGGGCAACAAAAAACACTCCGTTCCATTCAGCAATACTTCTGGTGGCATTCCATACGACAGGATCTTATTGACTATGTTAAGTCCTGTATTGTCCGTGCAAGGTCCAAAAACTGCACCACCAAAACAGCTGGACCCAGAGGCAGAACTTTTCTACACTTTCTGTGAAGAGATTTTTTAGTGAAATTTTTTCTTCAGGTCTTTTTAAATAAAATTCTATTTTAAATTATGCATTTACACTACAGCACCAGCTCAAATGCAGTGTGTTGATTAAATGGTGAATAAAGCATTTTTTAAAGTTTTATAATATAATGCAGAAGCTGAAATTTGCAAATTGGCTGCAGACAAGAAAAAAAGTTTTTAAAATACATAGTAACATATTGAAAGAGGTTGAAAAAAAGAGAGGTCCATAGAGTTCAACCTATACAAAATGTATCTTGAACAAGTTTGGTTTAACATCACCAAGAGAAAACATCAAAAATCACAGCTTTGCAGACTGGAAAAGGCCTAGGGGGCATGGTTGAAAAGACCCTAAGAGCCAGTCAAAAATAAATAAAAACAAAAACTTACACAGTGCAGCAAGAGCACAGCTCTGTTTGTAGTGCTGCTCCAATTCAGGCTGTTCTCTTCAAAGTGAAAGCACTAACAGTTCCTGCATGTGTCCTGTTCTTTCTTTAGACATGATGCATTTTCTGCGATGTCATCTCAGATCACAGCATGTTCTGCCGTGGGGCAGCTGGGCTTCTCCAATCCCTATCAATGCCAACCAGACCCTGGAGTCATCTCACTGTTGACTTTATCGTAGAGCTACCTGAATCCCAAGGATACGACACCATCATGGTAGTAGTCGATTGCCTAACAAAGATGTCTCATTTTATCCCTATCAAAGGACTTCCAAAAGCTACAAAGACAGCAGCATTGTTTCATGACAACATCTTCAGACTCTATGGAATCCCGGACTCCATTCTTTCTGACAGAGGCACTCAGTTCACATCACACTTTTGGAAAGATTTCTGTTCCTCCCTTAGACCTCTGTAGAGATTTGAAGGGAGGAACAATCCAATGGCCAAACACAGAGAACCAACCAGACCTGGAGACATATCTTCGATATTATACATCCCATCTTCAATCCGATTGGAAAGAACTTCTAACTACAGCTGAATTTTCCTACAATTCAAAAGTTCACGATTCCATTCACACCTCTCCGTTTATGTTAAACTATGGATTTCAACCCTCAGACCGTCTGGACTTAACTTCACTAACATCAGTGCCAGATGTAATGTCACAACTCCAAATTCTGACTGAAGGTTTCAAACAAGTTCAAAAAGGTCCTTACAACACAGTCAAGAAAACTACAAAACCTATGCTAACCACAAAATAAATCCAACCCCTGTGCATCAGGTTGGTGAAAAAGGATGTCTGTCTACTAAATACCTCAAGATATCTTCCCTTTCCAAGAAGTTAGGTCACAAGTATATAGGACCATTCAATATCAACAAAATATTAAGTCAGGTTGTAGTCCAATTGAACCTACCTGGCAGCTATAGCATACACCCTTCCTTCCATGTCTCCCTCATATTCCGGTGAACCTGAATATGAGGTCCAGGAGATCCTGGACTCCTGAAAAAAAAAAAGGAGATATTCATTGGAGTATTACATTCAATGGAAAGGATATGGTCCAGAAGAAAGGTCCTGGGAACCATTCATGCTCCTCAACAAATCCGAAGATTCCATATGAAACATCCTTCAAAACCTGCTCCTCGATGTCTCCTGAGGCGACATCCTAAAAAGAGGGTACTGTCAAGGCCGCACACTAACTCACCCCTCTCTACCATGTCACGGCCCCATGTGGCCGATCCCACTGTACCCTATGCCCCACTGCACCGGGAGCTGCGTGCGGGACATTCATCTGGGTTCCCTGGAACATCACAGGCCGCAAGACAACACACAATTTCGTGTTGCACAATCCGGACCTCACTCTGCAGCCACCATACACACACTGAATGTTGCTTAGGTGCACTCGCGCGCGCGCACACACACACACACCATCTCTTAATGAGTCAGAAACTCAAACCACGCCTACTACATGGAGGAAGGAGGTCTCTCTCTCCCTTATAAAAAAAGACGTCCGACAAGTCTGCTCGGTGTTCAGATATACTGTGTACATAGTGTTACAAACTTGCTTATACCCTTTTATTCCGGTATTGACCTTTCTGCCTGTTTTATTGATTACGAACCTTTGCTGCCTGAACTGACCTTTGACCTGTTTGGCCTAATACAGCTTCTCCTACTGCATCCTGGGCTCCCATCACCAACCCCTTTCCAATTTACTTCTATTATTTAATTTGCTTCCTTCTCTTGTTATCCTTTGCGGCTCCTGAGATTTCTTAGATAAATCTTTCAGCAAAGAACCTAGGTTCTAGTTGCTGATTGGTGGCTGCATAAATATACCGATTGTCATTGACTCACCCATGTGTTCAGTTAGAAATCAGTAGTGCATTGCTGCTCCTTAAACAAATGAAACCAGGAGAATGAAGGTAATAGAAGTAAACTGGAAAGTTGTTTAAAATTGTATATTCTATCCAAATCATGAAAGAAAACAAAATTGGGTTTTATGTCCCTTTAAGATCAATAGTTATTCATGAATAGAATGTTACTGAAGTATAAGAGCTGCTGGCTTATTTACTTACATCCTCTACAAAAAGTGGCACATGAGAAAGGGGTGTGACCTTGAAATGTATTGCCAAGTATTATTTGGTTCATTACTTAAAGGGACAGTCTACACCAGAATTGTTATTGTTTTAAAATATAGATAATCCCTTTATTACCCATTCCCTAGTTTTGCATAACCAACAGTTATATGCATACACTTTTAGCTCTGTGATTATCTTGTATCTAAGCCTCTGCAAACTGCACCCTAATTTAAAGGAACACTAAACCCAAATTTTTTCTTCCGTGATTCAGATAGAGCATGAAATTTTAAGCAACTTTCTAATTTACTCCTATTATCAAATTGTCTTCATTCTCTTGGTATCTTTATTTGAAAAGCAAGAATGTAAATTTAGATGCCGGCCCATTTTTGGTGAACAACCTGGGTTGTTCTTGTTGATTGGTGAATAAATTTATCAACCAATAAAAAAGTGCTGTCCAGAGTCCTGAACCAAAAAAAGCTTAGATGCCTTCTTTTTCAAATAAAGATAGCAAGAGAACAAAGACAAATTGATAATAGGAGTAAATTAGAGAGTTGCTTAAAATTGCATGCTCCATCTGAATCGCGAAAGAAAAAAAACTATTTATGTAAGAACTTTCCTGATAAATTAATTTCTTTCATATTGGCAAGAGTCCATGAGCTAGTGACGTATGGGATATACAATCCTACCAGGAGGGGCAAAGTTTCCAAAACCTCAAAATGCCTACAAATACACCCCTCACCACACCCACAATTCAGTTTAACGAATAGCCAAGTAGTGGGGTGAAAAAGAAAGGAATTTGAAAATAATTGTGCTTTATACAAAAAAATCATAACCACCAAAACAGTGGGTCTCATGGACTATTGCCAATATGAAAGAAATTAATTTATCAGGTAAGAGCCAGCACTAATTGGCTAAAATGCATGTCTGTCAAAATAACTTTAAGGGACACTAAACCCAAATTTCTTTTATGTAATTGGCAAGAGTCCATGAGCTAGTGACGTATGGGATAGAAATACCCAAGATGTGGAACTCCACACAAGACTCACTAGAGAGGAAGGGATAAAATAATAACAGCCATTTCCGCTAAGAAAATTAATTCTGCAACTAAAAAAATTAGTTTTTTCTCATAAATGAAAGAAAAAATAAAATAAAACATAAGCAGAGGAATCAAACAAACAGCTTCCTGAAGAACTTTTCTACCAAAAACTGCTTCCGAAGAAGCAAATACATAAAAACGGTAGAATTTAGTAAATGTATGCAAAGAAGACCAAGTTGTTGCTTTGCAAATCTGATCAACTGAAGCTTCATTCTTAAAATCCCACGACGTGGAGACAGATCTAGTAGAATGAGCTGTAATTCTCTGAGACGGGACCTGACCGGACTCCAAATAAGCCTGATGAATCAAAAGCTTTAATCAAGATGCCAAGGAAATGGCAGAAGCCTTCTGACCTTTCCTAGAACCAGAAAATATAACAAATAGACTAGAAGTCTTCCTGAAATCTTTAGTAGCTTCAACATAATATTTCAAAGCTCTTACCATATCCAAAGAGATCAAGGATTTCTCCAAATAATTCTTAGGATTAGGACACAAAGAAAGGACAACAATTTCTCTATTAATGTTCTTAGAATTCACAACTTTAGGTAAGAATTTAAATGAAGACCGCAAAACTGCCTTATCCTGATGGAAAATCAGAAAAGGAGATTCACAAGAAAGAGTAGATAATTCAGAAACTCTTCTAGCAGAAGAGATGGCCAAAAGGAACAACACTTTCCAAGAAAGTAGTTTAATGTCCAAAGAATGCATAGGCTCAAAAGGAGGAGCCTGTAAGGCCTTCAAAACCAAATTAAGACTCCAAGGAGGAGAGATTGAGTTAAAGGGACACTGAACCCAAATTGTTTCTTTTGTAAATCAGAAAGAGCATGCAATTGTAAGCAAAGTTCTAATTTACTCCTATTATCAATTTTTCTATGTTCTCTTGCTATCATTATTTGAAAAAGAAGGCATCTAAGTTTTTTTTTGGTTTCAGTACTCTGGACAGCACTTTTTTATTGGTGGATGAATTTATCCACCAATCAGCAAGGACAACCCAGGTTGTTCACCAAAAATGGGCCGGCATCTAAACTTACATCCTTGCATTTCAAATAAAGATACCAAGAGAATGAAGAAAATGTGATAATAGGAGTAAATTCGAAATTTGCTTAAAATTTCATGCTCAATCTGAATCACGAAATAAAAATTTTGGGTACAGTGCCCCTTTAATGACAGGCTTGATACGAACCAAAGCCTGTACAAAACAGTGAATATCAGGAAGCTTAACAATCTTTCTGTGAAATAAAACAGAAAGAGCAGAGATTTGCCCCTTTAAGGAACTTGCAGACAAACCTTTAACCAAACCATCCTGAAGAAACTTTAAAATTCTAGGAATTCTAAAAGAAGGCCAGAAGAATTTATGAGAAGAACACCATGAAATATAAGTCTTCCAAACTCGATAATAAATCTTCCTAGAAACAGATTTACGAGCCTGTAACATAGTATTAATCACTGAGTCAGATAAACCTCTATGACTAATTTCCATAAGCAAGAAGAATTTGAGAAGCACAGAGGTACAGTTAAATTTATTGGACAGGATATCCAAACAACTAGACAATCATAATGTTCGGAGGGAATCAGCTCCCGGTTAAAAATACAGAGAAAAATGGATTTGACAACTTAAGGAGCTAGTAATAACATCGGTTAACGCGTTTCGGCATGAACCTTACTCATAGCCTCGATAAAATACAAGTAAACCTAGTGTGATTTAAAAACCCTAGCCCTCACCGCGATTGGTTGCCGGGAATTCACACCCTCCTATTACAGCAACCAATCCGGTGTGTTGTTATCACACGCCCCCTCTGTTTGCGTAAGCGGTGACTATTTACACTCCCACTTCAGACCAAGCACTGTGCAATCTCCCGTAACCAGATATAGCAATTCAGCAGGTACTTTGAATCTGGTTTAATTATGCAGCACACTATTCTATAGTGCCGCTTAGCCTGGCGTAATGGTAAAAACCGGAAAACCGTTTTTATATACTAAAAAGGATGGTACTGAATGCATTAACCTCATCAGCTCCAAACTTGTAATAGGGCTGGCGGACATACGGTGGGGTTGCAAGTTTAGTTGAAAATTTGAAACCTAAGATACATATTGTGAAAATAAGTAACTAGATAACTAATACCATGTGTATTTGCACTTGGAGCCCCATACTGGACCAAATTATGATATCATTAATGAAGCAAATAACGCTCCAAATAATGAAATAAAACTAAATCTAAAACTAAACTGAGCAGGTAAATGTTATATGTTATAAGGTCATAAGGTCATAAGTAAATAACTGGGCATTCCTCCACAATGCATATTAGCAACAAAGATCCAATATCAATCCAAAATATTTCTTTAGATAAAGCAAGTGATACTACAAATAGTGAAATATAATCAAACTAAACATTGTCACAAAAAGAGTGAAAAATTATGTGTGTATATATATATATATATATATATATATATATATATATATATATATATCTAAACATTTATAAATAATCATAAACATATGTACAAAAAGGGATAGTTCAAACATGGGATCTTACTGGTAACTTAAAGTCTAGTATCATTTGAAGGTCAAGGTAAGGGCCATTATAAAGGTGCCAAACAGTGCATACAAGCACAACTCCCTGACCCCTACCTATGAAAGGGAACCTAAACTGACCAAAAATTGATCAAGTCGAATTCAGAGTTGAGGCCTTCTGGAACCATTAAACCTCAGGGTGTTTGGATTAGAGTTTTCTGTACAAGCATAATTATACAAGTACAGATACCAGGAAGATATACGAAGTCCACTCTTGTTATCAGCATATTTTGTACCCTGAGCTATCTTTACACCCATTCTCTTGTTTCTCTTGTTTCCTCTATTTTGTGCTGAAGACTAATTTCCATACCTTCAAATTTAATGATTTGAAATCATGATGGAAAAACGGACCTTGAGACAGAAGGTCTAGCCTTAATGGAAGTGGCCATGGTTGGCAGCTGGACATCCAAACAAGATCTGCATACCAAAACATGTGAGGCCATACTGGAGCTACCAGCAACACAAACAATTGTTCAAAGGTTTTTATAAGCAGGTTGGTAACACCAAGGAATTGCTAACGCATACACTGCTTCCGCCTGATGATCCCTGGACCTGCACAGTTACCTGGGAAGTTTCTTGTTTAGATGGGAAGCCATCAGATCTATTTCTGGAAGACCCCACATCTGAACAATCTGAGAAAACACATCTGGATGGAGCGACCACTCCCCTGGATGTAAAAGTCTAACGGCTGAGATAATCCGCTTCCCAATTGTCTATACCTGGGATATGAACCGCAGAAATTAGACAGGAGCTGGATTCCACCCAAGCAATTATCCAAGATACTTCTTTCATGGCTTGGGGACTGCGAGTCCCACCCTGATGATTGACATATGCTACAGTTGTGATATTGTCTGTCTGAAAACAAATGAACGGTTCTCTCTTCAACAGAGGCCACACCTAAAGAGCCCTGAAGATAGCACGGAGTTCTAAAATATTGATTGTTAACCATGCCTCTTGAGATTTCCAAACACCTTGTGCTGTCAGAGATCCCTAGACAGCTCCCCAACCTGAAAGACTTGCATCTGTTGTGATCACAGTCCAGGTTGGACGAACAAAAGAGGCCCCTTGAACTATACAATGGTGATCTAACCACCAAGTCAGAGAGAGAGTCGAACATTGGGATTTAAGGATATTAATTGTGATATCTTTGTATAATCCCTGCACCACTGGTTCAGCATACAAAGCTGGAGAGGTCTCATATGAAAACGCGCAAAGAGGATTGCGTCTGATGCTGCAATCATGAGACCTAAAACTTCCATGCACATAGCCACTGAAGGGAATGACTGAGACTGAAGGTTCCAACAAGCTGAAACCAATTTTAATCGTCTCTTGTCTGTTAGAGACAGAGTCATGGACACTGAATCTATCTGGAAACCTAAAAAGGTGACCCTTGTCTGAGGAATCAAAGAAAATTTTGTTAAATTGATCCTCCAACCATGTCTTTGGAGAAACAACACTAGTTGATTTGTGTGAGATTCTGCAGAATGTAAAGACTGAGCTACTACCAAGATATCGTCCAAATAAGGAAATACCGCAGTACCCCGTTCTCCGATTACAGAGAGTAGGGCACCGATAACCTTCGAAAAGATTCTTGGAGCGGTCGCTAGGCCAAACGGAAGAGCGACAAATTGGTAATGCTTGTCTAGAAAAGAGAATCTCAGAAACTGATAATGGTCTGGATGAATCGAAATATGAAGAAAATCATCCTGTAAGTCTATTGTGGACATATAATGCCCTTGCTTAACAAAAGGCAGAATAGTCCTTATAGTCACCATTTTGAAAGTTGGCACTCGTACATAACGATTCAAAATGTTCAGATCCAGAACTGGCCTGAAAGAATTTTCTTTCTTTGGGTCAATGAATAGATTTGAATAAAACCCCAGACCCTGTTCCTGAAACAGAACTGGTATGATTACCCCTGAAAGCTCCAGGTCTAAAACACACTTTAGAAAAACTTGAGCCTTTACTGGATTTACTTGGATGCGCGAGAGAAAAAAAACCTTCTCACAGGAGGTCTTACTCTGAATCCTATTCGGTACCCTTGAGAGACAATACTCTGAATCCAATGATTTTGGACAGAATCTGCCCAAATGCTTTGGAAGAATCTTAATCTGCCCCCTACCAGCTGAGCTGGAATGAGGGCCGCACCTTCATGCAGACTTGGGGGCAGGCTTTGATTTCTTAAATGGTTTGGATTTACTCCAACTTGAAGGTTTCCAATTGGAACCAGATTCTTTGGGGGAAGGATTAGGTTTCTGTTCCTTATTTTGTCGAAAGGTACAAAAGAGGTTAGGAGCTTTAGATTTGCCCTTAGGTCTTTTATCCTGAGGCAAAAAAAACTCCCTTCCTCCAGTGACAGTTGAAATAATCGAATCCAACTGAGAACCAAATAAGTTATTACCTTGGAAAGAGATAGTAATCTAGACTTAGATGCCATGTCAGCATTCCAATATTTAAGCCACAAAGCTCTTCTAGCTAAAGACATAGATTTAACATCAATTTTGATATAAAAAATGGCATCACAAATAAAATGATTAGCATGTTGAAGCAAGCGAACAATGCTAGACAAATCAAGACCCGTTTCCTTTAAACTTTCCAACCAAAAAGTTGATGCAGCTGCAACATCAGCCATAGAAATGGCAGGCCTGAGGAGATGACCAGAATACAAATAAGCTTTCCTTAGATAAGATTCAAGTTTCCTATCTATAGGGTCTTTAAAAGAAGTACTATCTTCCATAGGAATAGTAGTACGTTTAGCAAGAGTAGAAATAGCCCCATCGACTTTGGGGATCTTTTCCCAAAACTCCAATCTAACTGCTGGCAAAGGATATGATTTTTTAAACCTTGAAGAAGGAATAAAAGAAGTACCAGGCCTATTCCATTCCTTAGAAATCATATCAGAAATAGCATCAGGAACTGGAAAAACCTCTGGAGTAACCACAGGAGGTTAATAAACAGAATTTAAACGTTTACTAGTTTTAATATCAAGAGGACTAGTTTCCTCAATATCCAATGTAATCAACACTTCTTTCAACAAGAACGAATATACTCCATTTTAAATAAATAAGTAGATTTGTCAATGTCAATATCTGAGGAAGGATCTTCTGAATCAGATAGATCCTCGTCAGATGAGGATAATTCAGTATGTTATCGGTCATTAAAAATTTCATCAACTTTATGAGAAGTTTTAAAAGACAGTTTACGTTTATTAGAAGGCGGGATGGCAGACAAAGCATTCTGAATCGCATCAGCAATAAAATCTTTTATATTCACAGGTATATCTTGTACATTAGATGTTGAAGGAACAACAGGCATAGTAAAATTACTGATGGACACATTCTCTGCATGTAAAAGCTTATCATGAAAACTATTACATACCACAGCTGGAGATATAATCTCCACAAATTTACAACAAATGCACTTAGCTTTGGTAGAACTTTTATCAGGCAGCAGGGTTCCAACAGTGGTTTCTGAGACAGGATCAGATTGAGACATCTTGCAAATGTAAGAGAAAAAACAACATATAAAGCAAAATTATCAATTTCCTTATATGGCAGTTTCAGGAATGGGGAAAAAATGCAAACAGCATAGCCCTCTAACATAGAAAAAGGCAAGAGGCACATAGGAATTGGGTTTTAAAAAATGAAAATATTTGGCGCCAAGTATGACGCACAGCGTAACTAAAAACATTTTGGCGCTAACAACATCCGGAAATGTCACACTTGCGTCATTGACGACGCAACCTTGAGCAAGGAACTCAGCATCAACTAAGACGCCGGAAATTACGAATTTGCGTCGTCGGACGTAACTTCGAGCCAAAAAAATTCTCGCGCCGAGTATGACGCAATAAACTTCAGCATTTGGCGCCCCCGCGTGAGCCTAATATTGCCTGCAAAATTTAAAGAGAAAACAAATAGTCAATAGAAAAAAAAGACTACACCCCAGGTAAGAAAAAATATTTTCCTAATATGCTTTTCCCAAATATGAAACTGACAGTCTGCAAAAGGAAATATACATAAACCTGACTCATGGCAAATATAAGTACAATACATATATTTAGAAATTTATATTAATACATAAAGTGCCAAACCATAGCTGAGAGTGTCTTACGTAATGAAAACATAGTTACCAAAAGACACCCATCCACATATAGCAGATATCCAAACCAGTACTGAAACAGTTATCAGTAGAGGTAATGGAATATGAGAGTATATCATTGATCTGAATAAGGGAGGTAGGAGATGAATCTCTACGACCGATAACAGAAAAGCTATGAAATAGCTCTCCTGTGAGGAAAACCATTGCATTCAATAGGTGATATTCGCTTCACAACCCTCTGACATTCGCTGTACTCTGAGAGGAATTGGGCTTCAAAATGCTGAGAAGCACATATCAACGTAGAATCTAAGCACAAACGTTCTTCACCACCTCCATAGGAGGCAAAGTTTGCAAAACTGAATTGTGGGTGTGGTGAGGGGTGTATTTATAGGCATTTTGAAGTTTGGAAAACTTTGCCCCTCCTGGTAGGATTGTATATCCCATACGGCACTAGCTCATGGACTCTTGCCAATTACATAAAAGAAATTTGGGTTTAGTGTCCCTTAAAGTTATTTTGACAGACATGCATTTTAGCCAATTAGTGCTGGCTCCTAGGAACTTCACGTGCGTGAGCACAGTGTTATCTATATGACACATATGAACTAACACCGTTTAGTGGTGAAAAATTGTCAAAATGCCCTGAGAGAAGAGGCGGCCTTCAAGGGCTTAGAAAACATAATTTATGCTTACCAGATAAATTCCTTTCCTTCCTGGCAGGGAGAGTCCACAACTTCATTCCTTACTGTTGGGAAATACAACACCTGGCCACCAGGAAAAGGTAAAGACACCCCAGCCAAAGGCTTAAATATCCCTCTCCCACTTCCGCTATCCCCCAGTTATTCTGCCGAGGGAACAAGGAAAAGTAGGAGAAACATCAGGGTAAAAAAGGTGCCAGAAGAAATAATATAAAAAGGGAGATGCCCATCAAAAACATAAATCACAGGTGGGATCGTGGACTCTCCCTTTCCCGGAAGGAAAGGAATTTATCTGGTAAGCATAAATTATGTTTTCCTTCCATAAGGCAGGGAGAGTCCACAACGTAATTCCTTACTGTTGGGAAAACTGTACCCAAGCTACAGAGGACAGTGAATAAATAACGGGAGGGGACAGAAAAAAAGAGGCGGACCCTATTCTGAGGGCACCACAGCCTGCAAAACTTTTCTTCCGAAACCTGCTTCAGCCGAAGCAAACACATCAAACTTGTAAAATTTAGAAAAAGTGTTTGAGAACCAGGTAGCCGCCTTACAAATCTGATCCATTGAGGCATCATTCTTAAAAGCCCAAGGAGGAAGCCGCTGCTCTAGTGGAATGAGCCGTTACCCTTTCAGGAGGCTGTTGTCCCGCTGTCTCATGAGCTAAGCGGATGACACTCCTCAACCAGAAAGATAGGGAAGTTGTAGTAGCCTTCTGCCCCGCTTCCCTGTATAGATGACAAAGAGGAAGAATGTCTGAATTTCTTAGTAGCCTGAAGATAGAACTTAAAAGGCACAAACTACATCTAGAATGTGAAGCAAACGTTCCTCAGCTGAAGGAGGATAAGGGGGGGTCACATTGCAAAGCAGAAATCTCAGAAAATCTGCACGCAGAAGCAATAGCCAACAAAAGAAAGAACCTTCCAAGATAACAATTTAATGTCAACAGTATGCATAGGCTCAAACGGAGCCTGCTGCAAAACACTAAGAACAAGATTAAGACTCCAAGGCAGAGCCCCAGATCTAAAAACGTCCGATTCTAGCCAGAGCCTTAAAGGGACAGTTCACCCAAAAACATTCTCCCCTTTAAATTATTCCCAATGATCCTATTTACCTGCTAGAGTATTAAATTGGTTACAAGTAGCTCCTTTACTCCTATTTCAGCATTTGAAAAAGCTGATTTAGCCTGTGGTATAGCCACCTATACTGAAGGTTTTGATACTGGAGCATAGGCTATTGAATAGCCCAAGTAAACACAGCCAGCAGAATAAGTTACACTCTAAGTGGGATGCAGGATAGTAAAATAATTGTCCATTGTTCTCTCTATGGGGGGGATATTAATCAAAGGTCCGCCAGACCTCGCTGAATGCGGAGAGCAATACGCTCTCCGTATTCAGCATTGCACCAGCAATCGGCCAATCAGCCGCCAGCAGGGGGTTGTCAATCAACCCGATCAAACTTGATTGGGTTGATTTTCGGCGATGTCTGCCTGCTCAGAGCAGGCGGACAGGTTATGGAGCAGCGGTCTTTAGACCACTGCTTCATAACTGCTGTTTCTGGCGAGGCTCGCCAGAAACACGGCCCTCAAGCTCCATCCAGAGCTTGATAAATGGACCCCTATGTATTGAGCTTTGGTGTTCCAGCCAAATAAAAGATAAGGAAGCAAGTATGTGTACACAAAGTTATAACATAATGATCACCTTTAAGTTCAACCCATTGTAATAGGCTGTGGTTTCAAAAGCACAAAATCAGCTACTTCATATACACAAATAAGCATGAAAATGCAATTTCTCAAATATTTTATACTCTGCAGCTGGTAAAACAAGTCATTTAAAATGCATTAATGGAAAAAAAAAATTACAGTGTACGCTCCCTTTAACAAAGGACTGCACATCCGGAAGCTCTTCCAATCTTTTGTGCAGTAACACCGACAGGGCCAATATCTGTCTCTTCAAGGAACTAGCAGATAAACCCTCCATCCTGGAGAAAAGCTAAAATTCTGGTAACCTTAACCTTATGCCAGGAAAAAAACCACACTCTTCACACCAGTACAAGTCCTCCACACTTTATGGTAGATACGACGAGTAACTGGCTTACGAGCTTGAACGAGAGTGTCGATAACACTCTCAGAAAATCCTCTGTTGGCTAAGACTTAGTCGTTCAATCTCCACGCAGTCAGCCTCAGAGAATTTAGAGTTTGATGAACGAAGGGACCCTGTATCAGCAGATCTCTGCAACAAGGTAACCTCTACTGAGGAGATGAGGACATCCCCACCAGATCTGCAAAGCACGTCCTTCGCAGCCACAACGGAGCAATCAGAATCACGAATGCTCGCTTCTGCTTTATGCGAGCTACCACACGAGGGAGAAGCGGTAATGGAGGAAAAAGATATACGAGTCTGTACCTCCATGGTACTGATATGGCATCTATCAGTTCCGTCTGAGGATCCTTCAACCTCGACCTGTACCTGGGTAGCTTGGTATTGAGGCGGGATGCCATGAGATCCATATCCGGTGTCCCCCACTCGCATATTTCTGCAAACACCTCGGGGTAAAGAGGCCATTCCCCTGGGTGAAAAGATTGGGTGCTGAGGAAGTCTGCTTCCCAGTTGTCCCCACCCGGAATGTGGATTGCCGACAGCGTTCATCCGAGTCTCCGCCCACTCTAGTATCTGAGATACTTCTCTCATCGCCAAGTAACTTCTCGTTCCCCCCCTGATGGTTGATGTAGGCAACTGAGGTTATATTGTCTGATTGGAAGCTGATAAACTGGGACGAACCCAGAATGGGCCAAGCCTTCAATGCATTGAAGATTGACAGAAGTTCCAAAATATTGATCGGAAGGGAGGACTCCTGAGTCCACAGACCTTGTGCCTTCTTGGCATCTCAAACGGCTCCCCAGTCCGAAGTCACAATCTCCCAGGACGGCCTTGGGACAGATGATCTGGACAGAGCCGCCAGGAGAGCGAGTCTCTTGATAGGTTGTCCAGCACGATCTGTTGAGACAGATCTGAATGGTCGCCGTTCCATTGCCTCAGCATGCATAGTTGTAAGGGTCTAAGATGGAATCTGGCAAAAGGAATGATGTCTATAGAAGTCACCATGAGTCTGATCACCTCCATACACTGAGCCACTGAGGGTCTCGAGCAGGCCTGGAGGGCAAGACATGCAGAAGTTAGCTTGCAACATCTCTGATCTGTGAGAAATATTCTCATGGATATGGAGTCTATTATTGTTCCCAGAAAATTCACCCTTGTACTTGGAGTAAGAGAACTCTTTTCCAAGTTTATCTTCCATCCATGTGATCAAAGAAGACTGAGAAGGAACTCTGAATGTTCTTCCACTAGAAGAAAAGATGGTGCCTGTACCAAAATATAGTCTGTGTTCTGGCAATGGCTAGAAGACTGGCTCCTAGAACCTTTGACAATATCCTTGGAGCAGTAGCTAGGCCAAAACGGAAGAGCTATGAACTGGAACAGCTGGTCCAGAAAAGTAAACCTCAGGAACTGAAAAGGTTCCGTGTATCGGGACATGAAGGTATGCATCCTTCAGGTGGTCTATTGTGGTCATAAACTGTCTTCCTGAACCAGAAGACGGATTGACTGAATTGTCTCCATTTTGAAAGAAGGAACACTCAGAAACTTGTTTAGGCACTTTAGGTCCAGAATTGGACGAAAAGATCCCTCCTCCTTTGGAACCATGAAAAGGTTTGAATAAAACCCCAAACCTCTTTCTGCTGTAGGTACCAGGACAATTACTCCTAGAGAGGAGAGATCCCGTACGCAACCTAAGAAGGCAGCCCTCTTTTCTGGTCTTGTAGACAGACTGGAGAGTAGGAATTATTAATCAGTACAGAATGAGCGTAACCTTCTAATGTAGTATCAGAGTCCTCCATAGCTTTGTATATACCCACAGAAGGACAAACAAAAAGAAACATTTTTAATAAATATAACAAAACGGCACCTTAATACCCCCAATGGCTGGGGCACTCGCCACCTCTCCTAGACCCAGACAGCTAACAGTGAACAAGCTCTCCTCAGGAATGAGGTCTGCAGCAGGATCTTAGGAAATGAAAGAGACCACACCGGTCACTTGGTGCTTAAGACAGGACTTCCCCTTTTATGAAAAAGGACGCTAAGCTATTATGAGCTGCGCAACACTTCAAAAACTAAAGTGAAACCTGTTTGTTCCAAGACAAACACACAGTCTCTCACATTAAGCAGATATAAATCCCCAAGCTGTTCAAATTATCTCCCTGAAGGAGATATTAACCCTTGAACCTATCAAGGTATAAAGGAGCCACACTGTGACCCTGCATAGCGTTTTAAAGTGTATATTTAAAAAACTGTCTTACTCTCCAGGATCCATGCTGTGGAACAGACACAGCCTCTCAAGTGTGACAGTCTTACAGCGCTTCTGACATGGACTTGAGTGTGTAACAGCAAGCAGTAAAACTCGTCAACACTGATTGCTCAGGACTTGTTAGCGACAGTCTGAATGGGTTCGCAGAAAAACTTTTCCTGCATCTCCAGACTCTAACTTTCATCAATAATCTCACTGATAGGTTGACATGATTACTTAAAACCCCAGTCCTTTCTTGAAGGAAACATACCCATTACAGGACTACCCAAATCTTCTGACACTTCTCTGCCACCTCCTATAATGACGAAAGGCAAAGAATGACTGGAGAATAGGGGAAGTGGGAGGGATATTTAAGCCTTTGGCTGGGGTGTCTGCCTCCTCCTGGTGGCCAGGTTTTGTATTTCCCAACAGTAAGGAATGAAGTTGTGGACTCTCCCTGCCTTATGGAAGGAAATTAGCATATGAACGTCCTAGGTTTAGCTTTCAACTAAGAATACCAAGAGAACAAAGCATAATTGGTGATAAAAGTAAATTGGAAAATTGTTTAAAATGACATGCCCTATCCGAATCATGAAAGTTTATTTTGGACTAGAATGTCCCTGCAATGTAATTTAATCTATGACATTTATATTTGTTATTTTTTTAAATAAACTTTTTTCACTACTCTCCTTCTAGTGTTTTCTATACACAAAATACATGCATAGTTACCATAATCGCTTATAAAAAGAAATAGAACTGTAGGCTCATCTTTCAGTTACTACTCAAGGCACGACTACCAATTTCTGACATACTGTGACAAATTCTACCAAAATTATCTTAACAGTTGACTGCCTCCATAGTTACCAGTTCTGCAAGAGCATTACATAGCAGTCACTGCTACCTGCTGCAATCATAAAAGGCTACTTTTGCTTAGCAACCTGTGGCCCACATCTCTGCACTCAGAAGTAAAACGAGCAAACTCCCACCATGCACTTCTCTTACTCTGCTTTTTATGCCACATAAACTACCCTGTATTTCTCCACAACCACCTTACTTTCAGCAATTCTAGATTTATCATATATTTGTCCTTACAACATTTGTAGGAGGCCTATTTCATGGTGGCTGATTCATGGAATAGGTGGGTGGGACATATTATACTATAGTAATAATGCCTGGGATGTGCACAAGGTTATGACAACACTTCAATTGATGGTAAATCCTAGTGTTTTTGAAACACTAGGATTTACCAGTGCAAAAAATAAAAGACTTTCAGTTAAGAAGTATAAAATATTTCATGCTAAAAGTTTCTTCATTTGTCTGCAGTGTATGCCGTGCTAAGCGCCTCAGGTCCCCACGGCAGAAAGCTATTTTTCAGTGAGGTGATTTTAGCCGATAGCATGCTAGATATCTGGCATATTGCCAGCTGGGCCTCACGTCTATTGGCTAAGAGGTGGAAACGTCACCTTATTGAAAAAAATAGCGTTCTGCTGGAGGCGGCTCCAGGCAAATAAAAGGAACTTGGGATCTCAGTGGGGAAGAGCATTATTAGATAACACTTTAAAATTAATAACAAGCGATATTCTTAATAATGGCGCATATGCAAAAGGATTAAAGTGACATATAACCAAAGAATACCATAGAATCACTATGACATTAAGCATGTACACACCGGACATCACAGTGACACCAAGTATGTATTTATCTTGGGTCAATGTAACAAAGATCCATGAATACAACATGGATCACAATGAAATTCAGCAGAAAAACAATACTGTTAGACAGGGATTACAATGGCATGACACATCAGCAGAGGGAGCATATTAACATGGAGCATAAGAACAGCTGAATATATACACATCAGAAAACCACTATTTCAATGCAATACAAGGCTGGCTCCTAGATTTAGAACAAATTTGTTGTGTCCTAATGAGGCTATGAGCTTTGCAGGATCAGGGATGTGTACCTAGTCCGGTTTGAGAGTGCAGTCCATTTCAATGATTATATATATATATATATATAACGGAGATAGGGCACTTATTAAATGAAAAAAATAAAATATTAGTCCCCAAAAGGAACCAATAAGTCTATCTTAACCAGCACTGATTATTAGAGAAAAATATATTTATGACCCAGCAGTATGCAAATGACACCAGATAAAAAAACATAAGTGAAAAGATTTTCCAAAAGTCCAATACAAAAGTTAGGAGCCAGGGGTAAAATTCTAGGAGTTAGTGGCTTTCTGGCTCCTGGGTTTGTCAAGCACTGATTTAAAGGCACATCTACGTATAAAGAAAATACCACATATTACACTTAAGTGACCGTTCCTTTTAAATTTTGAGTTCCCGGGAAGTAAAAATTAAAAAAAATATATATATATATAAATTATGCTTACCTGATAATTTAATTTCCTTCTGTAAGAGGAGAGTCCACGGCATCATTCCTTACTGTTGGGAAATACTGAACCTGGCCACTAGGAGGAGGCAAAGACACCCCAGCCAAAGTCTTAAATACCCCCCTACTTCCCTCATATCCCAGTCATTCTGCCAAGGGAACAAGGAACAGCAGGAGAAATATCAGGGTACAAATAGTGCCAGAAGAGAAAAACAAATGTTGGTCCGCCCATCGGAGTATACAGGCAGGGGCCGTAGACTCTCCTCATACAGAAGGAAAGGAAATAATCAGGTAAGCATAATTAAAAGGGACACTGAACCCAATTTTTTTCTTTCATGATTAAAATAGAGCATGCAATTTTAAGCTACTTTCTAATTTATTCCTATTATCAATTTTTCTTTGTTCTCTTGCTATCTTTATTTTAAAAAGAAGACATCTAAGCTTTTTTTCATTATTCAGAACTCTGGACAGCACTTTTTTATTGGTGGATGAGTTTATCCACCAATCAGCAAGAACAACCCAGGTTGATCACCAAAAATGGGCCGGCATCTAAACTTACTTCCTTGCATTTCAAATAAAGATACAAAGAGAATGAAGAAAAGTTGATAATAGCAGTAAATTAGAAAGTTGCTTAAAATGTCATGCTCTATCTGAATCAATAAAGAAAAAAATTTGGGTACAGTGTCCCTTTAATGTTTTCCTTCTTAATATGAGGAGAGTCCACGGCATCATTCTTTACTGTTGGGAAAACTATACCCAAGCTCTAGAGGACACTGAATGATAACGGGAGGGGTAAAAGAAATGCGGACCCTAATCTGAGGGCACCACAGCCTGCAAAATCTCTCCCAAAAGAGGCTTCCGTCAAAGCAAAAACGTAAAATTTTTAGAACTTTAAAAAAAAAATTAGGTAAGGAGGACCAGGTAGCCGCCTTACAAATCTGATCCATAGAGGCCTTTTTCTTAAAGGCCCAAGAGGAAGCCACCGCTCTAGTGGAATGAGCCATAATCCTCTGAGGAAGTCTAAGTCCCGCTGACTTGTAAACTAAGAATATAACACTCCTCAACCAAAAAGATAAGGAAATCGAAGAGGCCTTCAAACCCTTATGCTTCCCAGAGTAGATAACAAACAAGGAAAAAGTTTGTCTAAAATCCTTAGTAGTTTGAAGATCCACATCCAGATTATGAACCAAACGTTCCTTCGAAGGAGGAGGATTAGGACATAAGGAAGGAACCACAATCTCCTGATTGATGTTACGATCAGACACCACCTTAGGAAGAAAACTCAAGCGGGTATGTAAAACAGCCTTATCAGCTTGATGCAGGCCACTACACGAGGGAGAAGTGTTAATGGAGGAATAATGTAAATTAGGTTGAACTTCCAAAGCACTGCTAATGCATCTGTTAGCTCTGCCTGAGGATCCCTGGACCGCGACCCATATCTGGGCAGCTTGCAATTGGACTGGGACACCATGAGATCTATCTCCAGTGTCCCCCATCTGTTGCAAATCTCAGCAAACACCTCGGGATGGAGAGGCTAATCCCCCAGATGAAAGGATTGTCTGCTGAGGAAATCCGCTTCCCAGTTGTCCACACCCGGAATGTGGATTGCTGACAATAAGCAGTTGTGGGCCTCCACTCACTCCAGAATCCGAAATACTTCTCTCATTGCTAGGGAGCCCCCTGATGGTTGATGTAAGCCACCGAGGTTATGTTGTCTTATAGGAATCTGATAAACTGGGATGAACCCATAATAGGCCAAGCCTTCAGAGCATTGAAGATTGCTCGAAGTTCCAGAATGTTGATCGGGAGGAGGGATTCCTCTCAAGTCCACAGGCCCTGTGCCTTCCTGGCACCCCAAACAGCTCCTCATTCTGATAGACTTGCGTCCGTAGTCACAATCTCCTAGGATGGTCTCAAGAAGGATGTCCCTTGGAACAAGTGATCTGGACAGAGCCACCAGGAAACCGATTCTCTCGACCGGTGGTCCAGAGAAATTTGTTAAAACAGATCCGAATGATCGCCATTCCAGTGTCTCAGCATGCACAGCTGAAGAGGTCTGAGATGGAAGATAATAGGATAAAACGGCACCTTCATACCCCTTATGACTGGGGCACTCACCACCTCCTATTACCTAGGCCAAACAGAGAAACCGCTTCTTCTCCAGTAAACCGCACGGTACGGAAAGAGGAAATCAGCTTAACCACACCCGGTCACATGCGCAATGCAGGACCGCCCCTGCTATAGGAAAAAAGTGCACCAAGCCTTTCAGGCTGCGCAGCTTCCAAAAACGAAATTAAAACCTGTACGGTCCAACATCTGCCTGAGCCACATCTCATATGTCGCAGCATAATCATAATAAAATAAAATTATGTGATTAATCCCCCCTGTTTAATAATCCCCCTCTGTAGATATTAACCTTTGATTCCAAACAGATAAAAGGAGCCACACTGTGACCCCGTCTTCTTGCATTATATGTATAAAAAATGAAATGATCTTACCGGAATCTATGCCGTGGAACAGAAACACAGCCTCTCAAGTTTGACAGTCTTGTAGCATCGCTCCTGACATGGACTTGAGTGAAACTCATCAACACCGATTGCTTAGGAGCTGTTAATACGAGTCTGGATGGGTTTGCAGAAAGACTCTCCCAGCATCTCTAGACTCTAACTTTCGTCAATGCCCTCACTGAGAGGCTGACAAGACTACTTAAAACTCCAGTCCCATTTCGAAGGGTAGATACCCTTCAAAAGGAACTACTCCGAATCGTCTGACACTTCTCTGCCAACCTCCTGTGATGAATGGCAAAAAATGACTGGGATATGAGGGAAGTAGGGGGGGGGGGGGGGGGGGGGGGGGGGGGGGGGGGGGGGGGGGGGGGGGGGGGGGGGGGGGGGGGGGGGGGGGGGGGGTGGGGGAGTATTTAAGCCTTTGGCTGGAGTGTATTTGCCTCCTCCTGGTGGCCAGGTTCGGCATTTCCCAACAGTAAGGAATGATGCTGTGGACTCTCCTCATATTAAGAAGGAAACAGATTATATATTCAAAGCGATACACCAAGGTGATTAGTGTATCATAAGGTTTGATACAGTCCCTGCATCTGGCCAGTAGTGAATTATATTCATATGATTATATATATATACTATATATATATATATACTATATATATATATATATATATATATATATATATATATATATATATATATATATATATATATATATATATAATCTCCAGGATAGATCAAATGTGTCCTAGTCCATATCAAATGACCATCAATTGAAACGTATAATTCCCGAATTGTGCTGAAAGGGTTTATTAAATACATACGTGGAAGCTTCAAAAAGGAACAATAGGTAGCTATGTCTTGCTGAGGCAACACGTGCTAAACGCTACTATAGCGAAACCCCTTTAATCTTCCAAGAGTATCAGGTGAGTGTGCGGAGTCCCCACACCAGGGGATATAAGAATCCACAGTGTCAAACATCAGATATTAAGATTTCATACCTGACCCGTCCATAGACGGGTCTGCTGGAATACTTCACAAGTATATTCACGTGGTTCAAAAACCTCCACATTATACACACACACACACCTCCTCAGAATCTGAAATGTCCGGAGCTATGCCGTAAGGTAAAATCATACACGGGTGAAGATAGCTACCACCTCTTAACTTGCTGCGCAGAAAACCACAGGGGTTCAGCTGATACCCCCTAACGATAAAAATTCTTGGCTATGTGCATTTCACCTGAAACCGCCAATCCTTTTCTGTGCTTCATCTGGCCTATGTATATATTTTGTTTAGTTGGTGAAGCACTCTCGAAAACATTGAGAAGAATTCACCCCAGGGTGCTTACCAAAGTGAATACAATGCTCAAGGAAAATTCAGCACTCTGCAGAACTTTAATCAGTTGTGTACCACTTTATTTAGTACTGCAAAGTTTTTGGATACTATCCCTATAGTCAAGACATACAAAACGTGCCCTGCAACTCTGAGCCTGGATGCACACAGGGATCCCTGCAACTCCGAGCCTGGACGCACACAGGGATCCCTGAGCACGTATGTCCAAGTGATCTTTTCTACTGTGAGCATGTTCGTATATGCAAGTGATCCCTGCATTGTGTGTAGAATATGGCTCAGACAAATAACAATGATCACTGATTTACCTTAGATCAATAAGCACAAGTAAACCAGAGGTCACTGTCACTAATCAACTTCTTGGAAATAGGGTGATCATAATTACATATGGGACCAAAGTAATATTTAGCAAATTTACACTTCTCACTGGAGAATTAAAAAAAAAACACACACACAATCACATCACTTTTGGAGAAGTTTGCAATTATTTTCTGCTTGAAGCTGTTGGGGTTAAATTTTGCAAGAAAAGAGGAATTAAAAGACCAATGTAAAGCAGAAACATATGATAAATAATGGGGGGGGGGGAGCATGTCCACCCACATGCAGGGAGGCAGCTGGCCTGGATCACAGGCTGAGTCAGTCACTGCTTGCTCTCTGTGTAAAGTATACAGAGGAGCCTCTCACAGCACAGACTTGCAGCAGACAGGGTGCAAGCACGTACAGTGCATATTAATAGTACAGTCTGAGAATATGAATTAAGTCTAAACGCTCTCATAGACTGAAGATTAAAACAGACTCCAACTGCACATTAATAAATTGTAGCTTCATGGAATGCAGACAATGAAATCCCAATCACACATGAGCAGACTGCAGTTTTAAAGAATGATTAATAGACCACAGCAAATATAAAGAGAGCTGCAACACACTGTCCCCATCCTCCCCAGCTGCAGTGTCAGTAAATGGAACCGAGCCAAGGCAAGGCTGTCAGTTGATGTCACTTCCAGCCCAAGGCAGGAATGTCAGCATATGACACCCCCTTTAGACAGGAGTAATATGCATGGCACCTGGTCAAGGTAGAATTGTCAGTATCCTCCACCTTCTATGTAGGGTTGAAGTGTGTCAGCCCCCTCCCAGACACAAAAGTTAGTGAATGACATTCTCCACTTTTTCCCTCCCAGTAAGGAGTGTCAGTAAATGGCATGATCCCCCCCCCCCTTCCAAAGAAGATAGTGCCAGTAAATGGTTTGCTGTATCCCCTATAAACAGGGCTGTCACTGGATAACATCCCCCATGCAGTGTTGCTATTGGATGAAACCCACGAGAGATGAAGTGTCACTGCCACTGGATATTAATCGACCCCTCCCCCACACATACATAGGTCTCTGAACGCCAAGGGCTCTGTGAATGAAGGTATTTTATGAATGGAGGCGGAGGTCACGTGATACCAGATACATCGCTCTGTCAACAGGCAGAGGGGGAGAGAAGGAGAGGCCAGGAAATAGGGGGAGGGAGTGATAGGGAGGGGAGGGGAGGTGATGAGAGGGTAGGGAAAAAGGAGAAAAATGCAGAGACAATCTGACAGAAAACAGAACAGATAACTAGAAATGCTGTAACAGACCGACTGGAAATGCTGCCAAAGAAAAAAATAAATACAGTAGAAATACAGCAACCTAAAATTTTTTAATTAAAATGCTCTGACAGACAAAATCTATATTACACACAGAACAGAAATGCTGCCTGATGACAGCAAAACAACATAACGTGTGGCCCCCTGTCACCTTGTAAAATACACAAAACAGTACAGATAAGTAGTGTGTATATGAAGGGCACACGTATGTGTTTTGCCCCACCTAAGGCCTTCCTTCAATCTCACCTCCCCCTCCCCACTCAGCCCCTCCTGCTTCTGTCACAATGTGTGAAGGTTACACGCTTGGGAGCGTTTCATGAATGGGATCCTGCCTTGCCTCTGATGATGATTCACAAAACAGAAGAACAACATGGCGGCTCAGTCACAACACTGAAAAACACGCACACAGTTATCCTACAGCTCAATAAAACCTGAGCAGTCACAGAACAATACTGCAGCACACAGTATAAAGTACAGAGAGCACAAGACAGGGCATGTAACATGGTAAACAAAAAACAGGGGGCATAGCAGAAACCAGAGACAAGAACAATATGTTTTGTTTCTTTTTATTGTTGCATTTAAAATGTCATTCGAAAATGTATTGAGGTTTTGAGTTTTTTTAAACCAAAAATCGTTTAAATAGTTTCTTCATATGCTTGCTTGAAATATTTAATGATCCTTCATCAGAAGTCTGTATTTATGAAGCAGTGGTCATCAGACTGCTGCTTCCCTAATCTCTTCCCCACCTCTTAGGTGGCAAATTCAATCTCCCCAGTCTCGTCCGACCAGGGAGATTGACAGCTCCTGCCAGCGCATGATTCGCTGTGCACGGGCAGGGGGCGGCATTGCACAAGAGCGAAATATTGCGTTCTTGTGCAATACTGAATTCCAGCAGCATAATTTAGCCCGCCAGTACGTCCCTGTCCGCTGTAGCTTGATAAGTCAACCCCTATATCAATGAGAACACCGAGGAGAGATAAGGTGAAGCATTCAGCATTGCACAAAACATACGAGCAGCACGGGACCCACAAAAAAAAAAATACTAAAATGCAAAAAACTCAAACTACTCACAAGCACAATCACCAACATATTAGAGAGAATAGACAGCAGTAGACACTACAAATCTCCATTTCGGCATCTGTTCACTAAACAAATGCCGAAAATGGTCACAGTCTGCAGCATTGGGCTCTTTTCTTTTTTAAAAAGTTCAATACACAAATATCTGGATTTGCACAGGACCTAGTTAAAGGGAGGAGCTGAAACGCACAACACCTTAAGACAAGCTGATGATACTAGCAAACGCTGGCCGAGATTGCAATATCTTGGGCTTGTAACAGAACTACAATTATGCAGGCGTCCTTTACCAGGACACTATATCATACAGGGAGTGCAGAATTATTAGGCAAATTGTATTTTTGAGGATTAATTTTATTATTGAACAACAACCATGTTCTCAATGAACCCAAAAAACTCATTAATATCAAAGCTGAATAGTTTTGGAAGTAGTTTTTAGTTTGTTTTTAGTTATAGCTATTTTAGGGGAATATCTGTGTGTGCAGGTGACTATTACTGTGCATAATTATTAGGCAACTTAACAAAAAACAAATATATACCCATTTCAATTAAATTTTTTTACCAGTGAAACCAATATAACATCTCAACATTCACAAATATACATTTCTGACATTCAAAAACAAAACAAAAACAAATCAGTGACCAATATAGCCACCTTTCTTTGCAAGGACACTCAAAAGCCTGCCATCCATGGATTCTGTCAGTGTTTTCATCTGTTCACCATCAACATTGCGTGCAGCAGCAACCACAGCCTCCCAGACACTGTTCAGAGAGGTGTACTGTTTTCCCTCCTTGTAAATTTCACATTTGATGATGGACCACAGGTTCTCAATGGGGTTCAGATCAGGTGAACAAGGAGGCCATGTCATTAGATTTTCTTCTTTTATACCCTTTCTTGCCAGCCACGCTGTGGAGTACTTGGACGCGTGTGATGGAGCATTGTCCTGCATGAAAATCATGTTTTTCTTGAAGGATGCAGACTTCTTCCTGTACCACTGCTTGAAGAAGGTGTCTTCCAGAAACTGGCAGTAGGACTGGGAGTTCAGCTTGACTCCATCCTCAACCCGAAAAGGCCCCACAAGCTCATCTTTGATGATACCAGCCCAAACCAGTACTCCACCTCCACCTTGCTGGCATCTGAGTCGGACTGGAGCTCTCTGCCCTTTACCAATCCAGCCACGGGCCCATCCATCTGGCCCATCAAGATTCACTCTCATTTCATCAGTCCATAAAACCTTAGAAAAATCAGTCTTGAAATATTTCTTGGCCCAGTCTTGACGTTTCAGCTTGTGTGTCTTGTTCAGTGGTGGTCGTCTTTCAGCCTTTCTTACCTTGGCCATGTCTCTGAGTATTGCACACCTTGTGCTTTTGGGCACTCCAGTGATGTTGCAGCTCTGAAATATGGCCAAACTGGTGGCAAGTGGCATCTTGGCAGCTGCACGCTTGACTTTTCTCAGTTCATGGGCAGTTATTTTGCGCCTTGGTTTTTCCACACGCTTCTTGCGACCCTGTTGACTATTTTGAATGAAACGCTTGATTGTTCGATGATCACGCTTCAGAAGCTTTGCAATTTTAAGAGTGCTGCATCCCTCTGCAAGATATCTCACTATTTTTGACTTTTCTGAGCCTGTCAAGTCCTTCTTTTGACCCATTTTGCCAAAGGAAAGGAAGTTGCCTAATAATTATGCACACCTGATATAGGGTGTTGATGTCATTAGACCACACCCCTTCTCATTACAGAGATGCACATCACCTAATATGCTTAATTGGTAGTAGGCTTTCGAGCCTATACAGCTTGGAGTAAGACAACATGCATAAAGAGGATGATGTGGTCAAAATACTCATTTGCCTAATAATTCTGCACTCCCTGTATGTGATTGCATCCAAATAAGATCTATAGAACAGAAAGTTGCATTTAAAGTGAAGGTCTATTTAGATGAATCGGTGCCCGGTTTTTAATAATCCTATTAAAAACAAGGGCACTTTAATTCATCAAAATTGACATTTCAAAAACTTACCTTTTAATCCTGAAAGCCGCTGCAGCGCTTCCTCCACCCGTCGCAAGCCCTCTTCGCGATTCCAAAATGACAAATCCAGCTTTGACCAATCACGGCGTTGCCTCAGGGGAGTCGTGATTGGAGGAAGCCTGAAAAGGCTTCCAACGGCCGTGGGAATCGCTGGAGCGGCTGTCAGGATTAAAAGGTACGTTTTTGAAGAAAAACAAGTGAAATGCCAATTTTTATGAATTAAAGTGCCCTTGTTTTTAATAGGATTAATAAAAACCGGGCACCAATTAATCTAAATTGACCTTCACTTTAAAACACGAAACGTTAATACTTACCTTTGAGCATTACAGAGAATGCAAGGTCATATGTACACTGTGGTATATGAACTGCTGCACTTGGAAGCCAGCTTATAAAAAAGGTATACACTGGTACCACATTTACAGACCAAGGGTTTGTTAAATTTCTATGAACTAAAATATACGGATGATTCAAGAGCATATATTCACACAGTATGTTTGAAAAGAACGGATGGATGACTGAAAAAGTTGATTTCCAAACCGGCAGATATTAGCCATAAAGTGCTGCTCCTCTACTTGCTTAAAGGGACAGTAAACACCAAAAATGTTATTGTTTAAAAAGCTAGATAATCCCTTTATTTACCATTCCCCAGCTTTACATAACCAACACTGTTATAGAAATATACTTTATATATCTGTAATTACTTTGTGTCTTTCAGACTTTCAGGCAATTAGTGCTGACTCTTAAATAACTTCACTTGCGCGAGCACAATGCTATTTATATGAAACACATGAACTAACACCATCTAGCTATGAAAAACTGTCAAATGCATTCAGAGAAGAGGCGGCCTTCAAGGGCTTAGAAATTAGCAATATAGCTTTCAACTAAGAATAACAAGAGAACAAAGCAAATTTGATGATAAAAGTAAATTAGAAAGTTGTTTAAAATCACATGATTTGGACTTTACTTGACTTTTCATCATCCTACATTGAAAGTATACCCGGCGGGTATTAAAAGGACATGATACCCAAATTTTTTCTTTGACGAAACAACTTTCCAATTTACTTCTACAGGGAGTGCAGAATTATTAGGCAAGTTGTATTTTTGAGGATTAATTTTATTATTGAACAACAACCATGTTCTCAATGAACCCAAAAAACTCATTAATATCAAAGCTGAATATTTTTGGAAGTAGTTTTTAGTTTGTTTTTAGTTTTAGCTATTTTAGGGGGATATCTGTGTGTGCAGGTGACTATTACTGTGCATAATTATTAGGCAACTTAACAAAAAAACAAATATATACCCATTTCAATTATTTATTTTTACCAGTGAAACCAATATAACATCTCAACATTCACAAATATACATTTCTGACATTCAAAAACAAAACAAAAACAAATCAGTGACCAATATAGCCACCTTTCTTTGCAAGGACACTCAAAAGCCTGCCATCCATGGATTCTGTCAGTGTTTTGATCTGTTCGCCATCAACATCGCGTGCAGCAGCAACCACAGCCTCCCAGACACTGTTCAGAGAGGTGTACTGTTTTATATTATATAATTTGCTTCAAACTCTTGGTATCCTTTGTTGAAGAAGCAGTAATGCACTACTGAGAGCTATCTAAACACATTGGTCAGCCAAATACAAGAGGTATAACCAATCAGCAGCTCCTGAGTCTACCTAGGTATCCTTTTCAACAAAGGATTAAATAGAACAAAACAAAAAATAATAGAAGTAAAATTTGAAAGTTGTTTAAAATCACATGGTCTATGTGAATCAAGTTCCCTTTACCCTTAAGTGCTGGTGGTCAGGTGTTTGTAAGGTTTGTTATGCACATAATATTAGCAGAAATACTGCAACTTCTTATAATATTTAGCATATTTTTGTCTCTAATAAACAATGTGATTTGTCACTTCTTAATTAAGTCTGTGTGCAGGATATATATTATTTACGTATAACAAATATTTTGTGTTGCACTTTTTTTTACAAATGTATCTGTCACCGAAAAGAGGTGAAATAGACATATACACAGACCACTGGCATTTTCCACATTTGTTTAGTGAACCAATGCCAGAATACACATGTCCAGTAACTCAATCAGAAAAAGCATATGATGTCTGCACTACAATGGACCTTTAAGAGTCTCAGCACACTCTTAGGGACATGTGTAAGAGGCTCAACACACACACAGACTCAGGACCCCCTGTAAAAAGAAACTTAGAACATATGTAAGGACACAGGACACCTGGTGGAGGTTTGGTACACAGTAGGGGCTTGATTTATCAAGCAAGGGCAGACAGGGACGTACATATACACCCCTCTCCGCCCCAGCTTGTGCATGCAAGTGCTCACTTTACAGACCAGGGCATATAAAAGACTTGGAACACATCTGAACAACCACATGTAGAGACCTGGGCATGTAAAGCCCTTGAAACACATGTAGAGACTGGGGCAGGTAAATCCATTGGAACACATGTAGAGACTGGGGCATGTAAATCCATTGGAACACATGTAGAGAATGGGGCAGGTAAATCCATTGGAACACATGTAGAGACTGGGGCATGTAAATCCATTGGAACACATGTAGAGACTGGGACATGTAAATTCATTGGAACACATGTAGAGACTGGGGCATGTAAATCCATTGGAACACATGTAGAGACCAGGGCATGTAGAGACTGGGGCATGTAAATCCATTGGAACACATGTAGAGACCAGGGCATGTAGAGACTGGGGCATGTAAAGCCCTTGGAACACATGTAGAGACCGGGGCATGTAAATACATTGGAACACATGTAGAGACCGGGGCATGTAGAGACCGGGGCATGTAAAGCAGTTGGAACACATGAAGAGACCGGGGCATGTAGAGACTGGGGCATGTAAAGCAGTTGGAACACATGTAGAGACCGACCAGGGCATATAAAACACTTGGAAGACATACAATATAACTACATGTAGAGACAAGGGCATGTAAAACACTTGGAAGACATACAATATAACTACATGTAGAGACAAGGGCATGTAAAACACTTGGAAGACATACAATATAACTACATGAAGAGACAAGGGCATGTAAAACACTTGGAAGACATAAAATATAACTACATGTAGAGACAAGGGCATGTAAAACACTTGGAATACATACAATATAACTACATGTAGAGACAAGGGCATGTAAAACACTTGGAAAACATGATAAAACTAACATGTAGTGACGAGGTCATGTACAACACTTGGTAAACATGATAAAACTAACATGTAGTGACGAGGTCATGTACAACACTTGGAACACATTTAAAAAAGGACTGCAAGAGAGTACTTGGCAAATCATATGAGCAACTGTAATGTTCATGTAGAGACTGGGGCATGTAAATCCATTGGAACACATGTAGAGACTGGGGCATGTAAATCCATTGGAACACATGTAGAGACTGGGGCATGTAAATCCATTGGAACACATGTAGAGACTGGGGCATGTAAATCCATTGGAACACATGTAGAGACTGGGGCATGTAAATCCATTGGAACACATGTAGAGACTGGGGCATGTAAATCCATTGGAACACATGTAGAGACTGGGGCATGTAAATCCATTGGAACACATGTAGAGACTGGGGCATGTAAATCCATTGGAACACATGTAGAGACTGGGGCATGTAAATCCATTGGAACACATGTAGAGACTGGGGCATGTAAATCCATTGGAACACATGTAGAGACTGGGGCATGTAAATCCATTGGAACACATGTAGAGACCAGGGCATGTAGAGACTGGGGCATGTAAAGCCCTTGGAACACATGTAGAGACCGGGGCATGTAAATACATTGGAACACATGTAGAGACCGGGGCATGTAGAGACTGGGGCATGTAAAGCAGTTGGAACACATGAAGAAACCGGGGCATGTAGAGACTGGGGCATGTAAAGCAGTTGGAACACATGAAGAGACCGGGGCATGTAGAGACTGGGGCATGTAAAGCAGTTGGAACACATGTAGAGACCGACCAGGGCATATAAAACACTTGGAAGACATACAATATAACTACATGTAGAGACAAGGGCATGTAAAACACTTGGAAGACATACAATATAACTACATGTAGAGACAAGGGCATGTAAAAAACACTTGGAAGACATACAATATAACTACATGAAGAGACAAGGGCATGTAAAACACTTGGAAGACATACAATATAACTACATGAAGAGACAAGGGCATGTAAAACACTTGGAAGACATACAATATAACTACATGAAGAGACAAGGGCATGTAAAACACTTGGAAGACATAAAATATAACTACATGTAGAGACAAGGGCATGTAAAACACTTGGAAGACATACAATATAACTACATGTAGAGACAAGGGCATGTAAAACACTTGGAAGACATACAATATAATTACATGTAGAGACAAGGGCATGTAAAACACTTGGTAAACATGATAAAACTAACATGTAGTGACGAGGTCATGTACAACACTTGGTAAACATGATAAAACTAACATGTAGTGACGAGGTCATGTACAACACTTGGTAAACATGATAAAACTAACATGTAGTGACGAGGTCATGTAAAACACTTGGTAAACATGATAAAACTAACATGTAGTGACGAGGTCATGTACAACACTTGGTAAACATGATAAAACTAACATGTAGTGACGAGGTCATGTACAACACTTGGTAAACATGATAAAACTAACATGTAGTGACGAGGTCATGTACAACACTTGGTAAACATGATAAAACTAACATGTAGTGACGAGGTCATGTAAAACACTTGGTAAACATGATAAAACTAACATGTAGTGACGAGGTCATGTACAACACTTGGTAAACATGATAAAACTAACATGTAGTGACGAGGTCATGTAAAACACTTGGTAAACATGATAAAACTAACATGTAGTGACGAGGTCATGTACAACACTTGGTAAAGATGATAAAACTAACATGTAGTGACGAGGTCATGTACAACACTTGGTAAACATGATAAAACTAACATGTAGTGACGAGGTCATGTACAACACTTGGTAAACATGATAAAACTAACATGTAGTGACGAGGTCATGTACAACACTTGGTAAACATGATAAAACTAACATGTAGTGACGAGGTCATGTAAAACACTTGGTAAACATGATAAAACTAACATGTAGTGACGAGGTCATGTAAAACACTTGGTAAACATGATAAAACTAACATGTAGTGACGAGGTCATGTAAAACACTTGGAACACATTTAAAAAAGGACTGCAAGAGAGTACTTGGCAAATCATATGAGCAACTGTAATGTTCACTGTGGTGTAGAAGACAAAGACTGAAAAAGTGCTTCAGAGTACTGCAACTGTATAATACTGAACAAAGCAGGATATGCAGTTTCTTTCCATTATGTTGAGGTAAGTGGATTTTTAGATGTTTTGTGAATAACAGGTGAGCAAAAACATCTATTTACATTACTTGCAATAAACAGCATTAGTCACCAGCCCAGAGGCAGAACTTTTTTTCAATTTCTGCAATGAGATTTATTTTTTTTTGTGAACAATTTTCTGCAGGTCATTTTGAAATAAAATCCATTTTTAAATTAGACTATTACACTATAGCTCAACTAAAATGTGTTGATTAACTGGAGGATAAAGCAATTTTTAAAGTTTTATCATGTATTGCAGCGGTTGAAAATAGGACAGCGTTGCAAGAGTCCCATTCTTTCTGCAGACAGGCTGCATTTTCTGACATCTCACATCACAGCATGTTCTGCCTCTGGGGTCCCCAGTTAAACAGTATAAAATGGTTTAGCCATTTGTTATGATGGTAGAAATGTATGTCCATGTATATCTGAAATCACGGATACCCCAAGCACGTGGAAACCTGCTATCAACATGCTTAATATTCAAATTCTCAGTGAAAGGTTCCACAAAATAACATAGGAATTGACTGGGTTGGAGAACGGTTTCCTAAATTACAGGCTTCATATTAATCAATATGTATCTGGGATCAGTGTGATACTAAGTACAAGTAGACCTCAGATCACTAAAAGCAGAACTAGATTTGATTACAGTTACACTGAACATGTGAACATCTGGAACTACTGTGACACTGAACACGTACATACTGCTTCTGAGCACAACCATGCCTAGTCAGACAGAGCAGGAATTACTAAACTGCTTACTAAACAATCATGGCCCTTAGTAGAAAAGTATAAAATAAAATTAGCCTTCTATTGTTAGCAGAAATTATAAAATGCATTACAGTAGCATCAGTCAATGAAAATGTGATCTAAATCACAAACATAACTTTCACTGACTCCAAATACATAGCAATGCAAAAGTTGTTTTTTAGTACATCCAAAAAAAAAGTACATCATAAAATGGATCTGATCCCCTCTCTCTCTTCTTTTAGTCTATTTATTACATTTAATTTAAGCTTATGCTTTCTTAAAGGGACAGTATAAATCAATTTTCATATAACTGCAGGCAATAGACACTACTATAATGAATAATATGCACAGATAATGATATAAAAATCCAGTACAAAACCGTTTAAAAACTTGAAGCTCCCGATTTAGCACTGTTTAAAAGGTTACTGGAACACCAACTACAAGTGGGAAAAAGCAGACACTCTCCCCTTTCCTTTGCATATGAAAATACTCTTTACACAAACAGGAGCAAGCTGGAGTAGGTATACATCAGTATTCTTCTAAAACTTGGTTAGAAGTCTGAAAATCAGAGCAATGTTATTTAAGAATAAGCAAAACTATCCATAAAAACAAACAAACGAACAAAACACACAACTGTATGGGCTATATAAATAAACCATCTACAAAACATTTATGCAGAGAAAAATCTAGTGTATAATCATGTCCCTTTAAATGTTTTTTCCCCAAAAACCATTAACTATATGGACTTCCTTTTCAGCAGCGAACAGATTTAAAAAAAGTGAAGTTTGAGGACTGCATTATAGGAGGGAGTGGGCGTCAATGAACTGAAATGCAAAGGGATTCAATTTGGCAGCCACAGGTCTGCACATTCACCATGTCGTTTGCACAGGCTTTTCTTTTATTAATATATCAGTTCTATGTCTGATAGTATTACAATTACAGACTCTAAATAAAGGTTGTGCAAAATCAATTAGTAATTACATTGCGTTTTGCTGTCTTCCATTTGCAATGCAGCTATTATCCTCAGACTGGTTGACTTCTTTTCTGACAATGAAGTGTTAGGTCAGGAACAAAACGGAACAGAAAGGAGGCACCCAACGCTTAACACCAAAAGCTTCCCGTATGTGTCTATAATTATATGCTCAGGTCTGCAGGTTTCAGTCTTGCACATTTTATTGCTATGAGGGTTTTGAAAAGTTGCAATGCTGATATATCTTTAGTTAATCTGGTTTCTAACCAGGTGGTGTTTTGTTTTTAAGCTAAATAGAAGTTTACAAGTCACTGAGAAAGACGGGGAAGCCTTACCCTGGGGGCAATCCCAGTATAACAGCACATGATACAATGGTGGTTTTATATGCCGTAACGACCAGTCCTTTCCATCTGACCTTAAAATTATGGCCTATACTTTAGGCTTTGACAAAGTTATCTAAATTCTAAATACAAATATTTATATACATCTATACAAACGGTATATAGTTATATACACAGGCAGTATTGAACCTATTCTACTGTATCCAGTTTTGGGTGGCTGTGTAGGGCTTTAAATGACATATGTTTAAAGCCATTAATTGTCTATGTTGGTCTATATTCTAAGTGGACAGAAAAGAGAAGTGGTAGGAGAAAAAGCACAAATGGATGCTTAAACCTATACGAGTATGTCTTTTAGAAAGGAAAAATATTACTTCCAATACTTATTTAAACTAAAAATTAAGTCTTTTTGCTAAATTATGCCATGAAGAAAACAGATTGTATCCGTGTATTAATGCCTAAGAGTATTTAAGACAAACAGCTAAAAGTACAGATTCAAATAAATTATATTTAAAGGGACAGTCTAGGCCAAAATAAACTTTCATGATTTAGATAGAGCATGTAATTTTAAACAATTTTCCAATTTACTTTTATCACCAATTTTGCTTTGTTCTCTTGGTATTCTTAGTTGAAAGCTTAGCCTAGGAGGTTCATATGCTAATTTTTTAGACCTTGAAGCCCACCTCTTTCAGATTGCATTTTAACAGTTTTTGCCCACTAGAGGGTGTTAGTTCACGTATTTCATATAGATAACACTGTGCTCGTGCACAAGAAGTTATCTGGGAGCAGGCACTGATTGGCTAGACTGCAAGTATGTCAAAAGAACTGAAAAAGGGGCAGTTTGCAGAGGCTTAGATACAAGATAATCACAGAGGATAAAAGCATATTATTATAACTGTGTTGGTTATGCAAAACTGGGAAATGGGTAATAAAGGGATTATCTATCTTTTAAAACAATAAAAATTCTGGTGTAGACTGTCCCTTTAATATGTTAAAACAAATGGTCTAAATGTGTCTAGTCATAGGCTCATTAATATAAAAAAAATGTAGTTTTGTTACAAATGGTAGGAGAAACCATTTGTAACAAATTTACATGTTTTATATTAATGAGCCTATGACTAGAAACATTTAGACCATTTGTTTTAACATATTAAATATAATTTATTTAAATCAGTACTTTTAGCTGTCTTAAATACTCTTAGGCATTAATACACGGGTACAATACGTTTTCTTCATGGCATAATTTTGCAAACAGACTTCATTTTTAGTTTAAATAAGTATTGGAAATAATATTTTTCCTTTCTAAAAGACATACTCGTATAGGTTTAAGCATCCATTTGCGCTTTTTCTCCTACCACTTCTCTTTTCTGTCCACCATGAATTGATATTTAAAGGGGGAATATCATAGGAGATTTAGCTTACCTTTAAAATTAGCAGCGCAAGAAAGATTTACCCAAATGCTTGGTCTATATTCTAATCCTTTATAAAAAGTTCTCAGTACTTTACTTAAAGGGTATACAACAATTTTCATTTAACTGCATGTAAAATATGCTACTATAAAGAATAATATGCACAGATACTGATATAAAAATCCAGTGTAAAACCTTCTTAAAAAAAAAAAAAAACACTCACTTAGAAGCTCCCAATTTAACACTGTTAATGAGATAAGCCTGGGACACCCACTGAAAGAGGTTGATAACAGAACCCCCCTCCCCTGCATATGAAACGACCCATTATACAAACAGCAGCAGTCTGACGTTTGTATACATCAGTATACATCTAAAATGTTGTGGCTTCGCTTGGTTAGGAGTCTAAAAACCAGAACAGAAAATAAATCTACAAAACATTTAGGCAAAGAAAAATCTAGTGTATAATGTCCCTTTAAATGGACATGAAACAACATTTTTCTTTCAGGATTCAGATAGAGCATACATTTTTAAACAACATTCATGGTAACTTCTATTATCAATTTTACTTTAATCACTTGGTATCCTCTGTTGAAGGAGAAGCAATGCAATACTGAGAGCTAGCTGGAAATATTGGTAAGCCAATAAGAAGAGGCATATGTGTGCAGCTACCAATCAGCAGCTAGCTTCCAACTCATGAGCCTACCAAGATATGCTTTTCAATAAAGGATACCGAGTGACTAAGCAGATTTGATAACAGAAGTAAATTGGAAAGGTTTTTTTTTGTTATTGTATGTTCTATCTGAATCATGAAGGAAAGATATTGAGTTTCATGTCCCTTTAAGTCTAAGGTTATTGTTCTAGATAAATCATTTTATAAGTTTATCTAAAGTATCAAAATATATCTCATTGTATGTAGCATTTTTCTATAAAATACCTCCAAACTATTGTATTTAATTGAGTAACAATTGTTATTGTCACAGGCTCTTTCCACTACTTGAAAATGTATTTGTATTATGACCCTGGGGAAAAGTCTGTGGATTTCTTGCCCAATCTTATTTGAGGGATATGGCTGTACCTAACTGAGGAGGCCCAAAGGAGGTGGAAACAATCATTGCCATTTCCCTTAAGATGAGAATTCCTGGTATTTCGGGGCTGGACTGTTAGGGGGGGGGGGATCAGACTAATATACTTCAGGAAAGTTCTCCTCAGTCATAAGCACAATTGGGTAAAAAGAAGCTACTACCAGGCGGTAACTGGGCAATAGAACAAGTCACTGTGCTGCTGTTTGTTCCTGGCAGATTGCTTCTCTTTCTGTAGGTACTACTTAAAAATGCACAAACCATTAATTAAACGATGTACCCGACAGCCAATTTAGTGCTGATGATAGAGGAAGGTGTAGATAGTGCATTATCAGGTGATGGAAGGAAACAGTTCATAATCAGCAAAATGTGTATAACTGTACTCTAAAAGAAATTGTTTAAAATAAATATATAGGCATTTTATTGACTTTACATGGACTAGTGGTGAATGCACATTCACATGGCCTACAATCATATACTGATTAGGTCATGGACATGAAATAATTAAACAAGCATTTTCACAAAGATATGCAAAAAACTGCACACCTAATTAATATTTTACAAGCCTTCTAATATAGGATCAGACATTCTGATATTAACTTCTAAAACTGGCTCCATCACTTAATATTTAATAATCTGCTTATTTAACCTCTTGTTGAATATTATCTGAAAGGGACACTACACTAGATTTTTCTTTGCATAAATGTTTAATAGATTATCCATTTATATAGCCCACCTGGGAGTGCTTTTGTAACAATGTATAGTTCTGCTCATTTTTTAATAACATTGAGCTCATTTTCAGACTCCTAACCAAGCCCCAAAGTATCAGATGTAGACCTAGGTCTAGATTTCCTGCTTTCTCATACCCTTTCACTGGGTGTCCCAGCCTAACCTCATCAACAATAATAAACTGGAAACTTCTAAAAGGTTTTATACTGAATTGTTAGATCAGTATCTATGCATATCCTTTTTATAGTGGTGTCTATTACATGCAGTTATATGAAAAAATGTATGCACTGTCCATTAAGTGCAACTATAATCAGTTTATCTATAGTCTTACATGTTTCTTTTTGCAGAGATAGCGGGTTTCAGTGGTTACTGAAAATGCTTGTGATGTTAGCGGTTGCCAAGGAAACCTGATTTGGCGCCTTTTCACAGTGTTTCTGAAGCCCATATGCTGTGGGTGAGTCTAATGGTTTATAAAGGGCGAGTATGCCGTTTTTCTTTAACATGAGGAAGGGGAGTTTTCCCCCAAAATGTTGTATAGTTAGAATTACAGGTTAAACAACTCATTTTCAAATGCTCATAACTTTAGAATGGCCGATGCATTTTGCTGTTTGCAGTTTACTTTTGTCTGGCATTATCTACAAACCTTGATAGTATGAAGTATTTAGTATTGTTGGGGTTTTAGGATGTAAAAAACAAACAAAACAAAAAAAAAAAAACACATTTTTCCACAGTATGAGGGTTTTTAAACAACACTACAGGGGGAAACTATTGTATCAATCTTGTAGTAAAACTAGAGATATAAAGCTGCAATTATGCACAGATCTTGTTTTAATTTCTAGATCTCTTTGAGATTTCGTTTGCTGTCATTATAAAATCGGTCTTATGCACAGTTTTGGGTACAGACCTGGCCACATAAAAGACTACACAATGATAAAGATTGGTCTAGTCGTATAATACAGCCCTTAAAAGTAAATGGTATAACATCAAAAAAACTAGAACTTTTAATTAGGAAATGTAAAAATCTGAGAAATAGAAAAGATAAATGAAGAATTATTTTTTTTCCATAATTTAAGTTGGAATACATCTCTATTCAAAATACTTTGCATATGGAGTTCATTTCACCTGTGTCACTGATGGAAAACAGCAAGAGACTGCCAATAGTATAGGGGACTTATGTACTGGACTTCACTGGTTCAGCAGATAGTATTTTTCTATTTTAATAGTCATGTATCAGAGCATAAACTCAAATACACACACAAAATAAAAAAATACCACCGTTGCGTAGCTTAACTGCTTCAGGAATAATTGGACATAAATATATGTCATGAATAGATGGCAATATAGGGTCCTGTTGACATATTCAGAGAAGAGCACAGGTTTTAAAAGAGTCAGACTCTTTCTGGCAGAACAGGTCATAGTACACATGCCTAGAGCCAATCACTTTCCTTGGTATGTGCCAACCCAAAAGCCATCTCTAGTCTACCAGAGAGGTTGTGTAATTTAGTTTTTTAAAAGCGGGTACCAACATTCGACTCTTTTCAGAGCCAGATTTACCCATTTGGAAGTGCAACAAACAAAATATGCTAGATTAGGGCTTTTTTGGTTGCCCTGGCTCTAAGGTTTGCCTGCAGAGATGCATACAGAGGAGTTTATAAAACTTGCATCCTCAAAGTGTTGCACTTTATTGTGTGTGGCATGCTGGGTGGGAATGTAGTTCCCGTACACAAAATGGAACTGCAATATCCAGCATGCCATGTGAACAATGTGATCTGTAATTAGAAGCAGAGTAGCAACACTGGCACACAAAGGGAGCAGACCCTACAACAGCACTGACAGTGTGTAGGCATGGAATTTACAGGTACATAAAGTTAGATTTGACAGGCACCTTCAAATTAGGCCCTGGCATCCTGGTTTAGAGCCCCTAAGACACCCACTGATGTCCCCCATGCCCTCTGCCCGCAGCAGGAAAGATTGTTAAAATGACATTCTCTATCCAAACAATTTCAATTTGATTCTGACTTTACTAGACCTTTAAAGTGAAGGTCAAGTTTCATCAATGATTGCCCGGTTTTTAAAAATACTTTTAAAAACAGGGGCACTTTAATTGATGAAAATTTACAATGCACTGGATTTGAAGAAATACTTACCTTTTACTTCTGCTAAACCGGATCGCCAATCTAAGCCTCAGTTCCTCTGTACTGACGTCAGAAATGACAAAACCGACTTCCTCCAATCATGGCTTGCACCCCAGAGCGTCCAGCTCGTGATGCCCGGCTGTGATTGGAGGAAGCCAGTTTCGTCATTGCTGTGGTCTACAGCAGGAAGAAGAAGGAGGGGGCTCGTTGATCCGGCTTTGCAGGAGTAAAAGTATTTCTACAAATCCAGTGCAATGTTAATTTTCATCAATGAAAGTGCCCCTGTTTTTAAAAGTATTTTTAAAAACCGGGCACTCATTGATGAAAATTGACCTTCACTTTAAAGGGACAGTCTACTTGAAAATTGTTATTGTTTAAAAAGAGAATCCCGTTATTACTCATTCCTCAGTTTTGCATAACTAACACATAATTTTCCTTTTACCTAAGCTCCTGTAGATGACTCATTATCTCAGTGCTTTTTAGAATGTTGCATTTTAGCCAATTAGTGCTTGCTCTTTTATAAACATAGGAGTCAAATCCATTAAGCTACACTCCACTACCAGCAGGAACACAAAATATCTATTGGACTATTCAGGCAGCTCCAATTCCATACTTTTTGGGCAGTGTGCCATTTGTATTCTCAGAGGCAGGTATCAAATTGCAGTATAAACATTCTGTTTAGAAAATCAATAGTCCTTGTCACCTCTTCTGGAAGGAATCAAATGCAAATTCTGCAGAGGTACTTCCAAGAAACATGGAAGTTATTTTATTATTATTTTTATTTTTTTAAAGTATGCCAAGTTAATTCATATAGCTTACAAGACTGCCTTGTTTCCATAGTTGTAAGGCTTGAATATTAAGACACTAGCACACTCCCTGAGGCTCATTAGTCAGAGCCAATCAGGGAAGGCATACTTTGGTAGGTACCAAGAGATCACAATGGTCCTGCACATGCGATGTACACAACACCACTGCCTTCAATGCGTTTGACAGTTACAACTCATACATGAATTCATAAGCAAATGCACATAGCACTCACCTAAAGAATGAGGCATGTGGAGGATATGTGCATAATAGATAAGGAGCTCTCTGCTCATGTGACCATGCGTGTGCCTTATATCTCATCAGTAGGCAATTGGCTCATTATAATAAGAGCTGCTATTGCCTGCTTTACTGGGGGGATATAAAGGATTTTTTAAAGGGATATCTAGAATTCTGCACACTTATATTTTCACCTAAGCTAACACAGCACAGTATGTTTTTAATGTACAATAGCGAATGAAAAAGCTTTTATATTGTGCATACTTTTATGTCTGTTTAATTCATATGTTACTTTATAGACATTTTCTGTATTATAGACTAAACTTAGCATTAATTAAATGATAATCTTACATGTCAGTTTTAAAGTTTACTTTTTCATCTTCAAGACAGAATCCATTTTTTAAATTATATAATTAATAGCAATACAGAACAGAGTAAAATAATCTGAAGGGATATAAAACAGCACTCCTTTGGGGGGAGATTAAATATAAAAAGAAACAGATTGTAAAAAAAATGTTTTCCTTGGAAAATTAGCACTTAGAATATCACTGTAGCCCCTCAGTGTGCTGAGTGTGGAGACATTTTTAAAACTTAAGTTTCATTTTGCCAGTTCTGAGCATGAGTAAATCTGACAATTTTAAACAAATTTCCAATTTACCTTTAGCATCAAATTTGCTTTGTTTTCATTGTATTCTTTGTTGAAAGCTAAACCTAGGTATGCGTATAGGCTGATGTCTAAGCCATTTAAAGGGACAGTCAAGTCCAAAAAAAAAAACTTTCATGATTTAAATAGGGCATGCAATTTTAAACAACTTCCCAATTTACTTTTATCACCAATTTTGCTTTGTTCTCTTGGTATTCTTAGTTGAAAGCTAAACCTAGGAGGTTCATATGCTAATTTCTTAGACCTTGAAGACTGCCTCTAATCTGAATACATTTTGACCACTAGAGGGCATTAGTTCACATGTTTCATATAGATAACATTGAGCTCATGCACGTAAAGTGACCTAGGAGTGAGCACTGATTGGCTAAACTGCATATCTGTCAAAAGAACTGAAATAAGGGGGCAGTCAGCAGAAGCTTAGATACAAGGTAATTACAGAGGTAAAACATGTATTATTATAACTGTGTTGGTTATGCAAAACTGGGGAATGGGTAATAAAAGGGATTATCTTTCTTTTTAAAAAATAAAAATGCTGGTGTTGACTGTCCCTTTAAGGCCGCCTCTTATCTCAGTGAATTTTGGCAATTATAAGCCAGCACCAATTGGCTAAAATGCAAGTCTGTCAAAAGAGATACGGGGCAATCTGTAGAGGCTTAGATACAAGGTAATCACAGAGCTAAAAAGTATATTAATATAACTGTGTTGGTTATGCAAAACTTGGGAATGGATAATAAAGGGATTATCTATCTTTTAAACAATAAAAAACTTTTGGTTTAAACTGTCCCTTTGATACTAAACCAACCCTGGAAACGTGACATCATGCTAGATAAGCCTTCCTCTAGACACCACATCCTCATTGTAGAACTATAACATTAACTGATGGACAAAAAGTTAAAAAAAAAAAGTTAAAATCCATTTAAATAATAAAACATATTTCAATTATTTCTATTAAGTATAAACCACTGCTTAGTGGTTACAACACTGAAACAGGCTGTTTAGTATCCCTTTAAACAGATGTAAGGAATATTACACAGTTCATATTTATATATCCCTAACATAATTGAATTCCTACTGATATTTTGCTATCACTTCTTCTGTAACACTACTCTACATATGAAATACTTATTTTTCTCCCCAATAAATCAGATTGTTGCAAGACACTCAGTGGAATGATGAGCACTGAAAAACAATGTAGGCTGTAATATTACGTAGCCCCACAATCCTATTTCTGTCAGTCTGAAAATGTCTACGAAATATAACATTTCAAGTAGGCTAATTTTATTTTTTGACTCATTAGTCAATACGTAATGTTTTAATTTAAACTAGCAACATAAAAGTAATAAACAACATGTTCCAAATTGTCAGGTTTTATTATAAAAAAACAAATTGCTTGGTTATAATAATATGTGTTTAACCCTGCATGCTTCTGTTAAACGACTTATGTGATTAAAGGGACATGTAACCCTAAAAAAAAAAGTCTTTAATGATTCAGATAGAGATTACTTCTTGGTATTCTTTGTTAAAGTAGCAACAAACCACTGCTCGGAGCTAGCTGAAAGCATTGGGTGAGCCAATGACAAGTGGCATATATGTATGTATAGTCACCAATCACCAGCTCCTAAACAAATGCTAGATAGAATGAAGCATTCAAAGGAAATATTAGTCTGAGAATAACATGTAGATGTATTTTTTAACGTTTCATTAGCTGTTTAAATAGTGACAAAGTAAGTGTAAAGTTTTAGTGTCTATAAAACAAAGGAAGCTGCCATGTTGTAACTTGGGTTACCTTCTCTGCTGTTGCCAATTTGGGACAATTATAAATAGGTCACTAAAATGTGCAGCCAATACCCTATGTTTGTTAATAAAGAAGATTTAAAATAGAATGTGCAGCCAATGGTTGTGTGAAAAATAACATTGTTCTGCACCTCCATTTCTAATGGAATTAGAGGAAAAAGGGGCCAAAATAAATAACGAAAGTTTTTTTTTTATATATACTATTTATCATTTTATATCACCATCTCAAAGTGTTTAATGTGCCTTTAACCTACCAAGAAAATGAAGCAAATTTGATAAAATAAGTTTGGAGTACAAAAACTAGAAGCAGTACTGATTGCGTTAGAGTGATGTTAATATTTTTGCACCCCCCCCCCCCCTTCCAAAACTAGGCCATAATGCTCAAAACTGAATTTATTATTTTATATGCACAAACGTGGCCAACATTTACTGTTCAACAAATGTGACCCAGAATCTGTCCAGCTGTGCACGTGAATGCCACAGAGGAGGAAGATAGTGGTCTCACAACCTGGTCTTAGCCAGTACAATTATTAATGTGTGTGTGTTATGTGGTGACAGTAGCCCAGGTAAGTGTGACACATTTTCTGTGTGTATAAATCCTGTACGCTAGACACAGGCCCGAAGACTGAGTGACTGTGCACTAAAGAAGTAATGTGTGTTAAGTTAATGACAAATATCTGTTGTATATTAGTGACGATATATCAGAGTGTGTAACTTCATATAGTGGATGCAATTTACTTCAGGTCTCAAGATATACATCTTTCTCTTGTTATCCTTTGTTGAAACTTAGGTATGCTCTCATGAATGCATAGGAGCTAAGTAAGCTAAGAAGCCTGTATTCAACTTGAGCATTATATGACAGCAGTGTTTGGAGAAATGTGAAGATAAGAACACTTTGGGCTCGATTTATCAATCAAGGGCAGATAGGGGCGTACATATTCACCCTTGTCTGCCCCAGATCTCCTCTGGCGGGCAGCAATCAGCAGCCCGATTTTAACATTGCACACGAGCGCTATTTTGGTCTGGCATGCAACCCCGCACCACACAGCCAATCACAAGCAGGCAGGACCTGTCAATTTACCCGGTCGGGAGGGTAGGGAAGCAGCGGTCTGATGAGCGCCGCTTGATAAATCCTGAGTGCAGGTTCTCTTGTGAAAACCTGCAGTCGAAGGTAGAAGGGCTTGATAAATTGAGCCCTTTAGGGCTGCAGTGCTTGAAACATTGTAAAGATAAAAGTGCATTAGAAAGCTCGTTTTTTTTAATTGTACACTTTGAATCATGAAAAAAAAATTATATATATATATATATATATATATCTGCTTTAAGTATTATTGCGTACAGATTAATGGCAGGTATGGAGTATAAATAAGGGACAGGAATTGTAGCAGTAACATGAAAGAGAAAAGAGGGTTTGTAGCAGTGTGCATACTACTGACAGTATATGTACTAAAACAGGTTTCAGTGTACTTTCTAGTAACAGGTATGTATTCAATTGACAGATGATATGCTTAATAATAGTGCATGAATCAGTAAAAGGTTATCAGTGTGTGAGTGTGTATACTAGGAATGTATATCCTGTGTGTGCTAATCATTGACTATTTTTTAAAAAATGGCTCTTAGCATAGATGTGTAAAGAGACAGTTTTTTAAATAGTCTGTGTGTGCAATGCATTTATATCCACCATGGCACCATAAAATAGTTGAAAGAAGAAAAAAAAAAAACTAGCAAAGTTAATACATCTCTATTGAGAGCCTAACCTGTTAAACATATGAGAATCAAACAAGCATGTGACTCAGGGGCAGGTGTCAATCTTTTTTCACAAAAGTTATAAATGTCTGCCGTAATCAGTTTACTTAATAATTACAGATGAATGAGTGAAGTGTCAATGTGTGTACTAACCACAGGCTCAATGCTTGAAAACGCAAGTGATAAGTGTGAATTAGAGACTGTACCAGTGATGCATAAATCAGAAAGCAAAATACATTGGAATTGCCACTTTAAAAAAACTTTACTTGCTTTGATAAATTACCCTGATGATTAAAGAAAAAGCTTCAGCACCGAGCATTAAAAATCAAAATGAAGATGCTGTTAATTACAGTGTTTATATTTATGTAAGGAACACTGGAGTCAAAATTAAACTCTCATGATTCAGATACAGTGCCCAATTTTAAACAAAACTTTTCCATTTATTTCATTCTCTTGGTATCCTTTATCAAAGCTTCTCTTCTTTCCATAAGCATATACTAAGGTAGGCTCAAGAGTCTTATAAACATCTTTGTAAATATAGCTGCTAGCTTGCACTTAATACGTGCACATTCCTGAGCCTACCTCAGTATGCTGTCATGGAAAGAAGTTACAGTTTAACAAGGTATAAGAAGAGTAAGAGGCATGCTTGATAACAGATGCAAACTGAAAAATTGCATGTTCTTTCTCAATCAAGAAAGTTTACTTTTGATTTCTGTCATTATAAAATATGCCCCATATTGATTTCCTTTTACAATAACTAACACTGTGTTTTAGAAAAAACACATTTGCAAAATATTGATTAAATAATAATAAATGAATAACTATGCATAACAATACACATTTGCCGCTAGAACAGGAACATTACTATTTAATACGGATTACATTTTCCAGGTCATATATGTACAGAATTAAGCTTGGAGAAGTGTAGAGACACATTCTGCCCCCAAATCTTAGGCTGGACAGCCATGCTGCATATATTGCTCATCAGAGAGCAACAAATCTAAGGATGCCATAATTCCTAAGTCTCTCATTTCTACCTATACATAAACACCAATCTTAAAACTGGTAGAAATGTGTCAATCTTTACAAACACCTATACATTAGTATAGAAATACAAATATAGGTTTTAATAGTATATAACACTTGTATTGCAGATATGACTCACCCAACAATATGTAAACAAAAAATAAATGAAATATACCATACATTCTGTATAACAGTACCTAAACATTGCACATTAATGTTAAATCACACACATATATACATATATATATATATATATAAATAATACATATTTACACACATTATGTGACCTAAATGCTTTATATTATACTAAATAACAGAATAAATAATTTTGCACTACCAAAATCTAGGTTGCTTGTTATATACATAATATATAACACACCTCTCTATATAATACAGCCACTCTGTAAAACGTAGTTCTTTATACAATATATATATATATATATATATATATATATATATATATATATATATATATATATATATCTTACTCAGTAATACAGTATGTAACTCGTTACGTCTAACGCATTTTAGACCTTCTCTTTCCATATTGTATGCAAACAACCCACACGTATATCTTATAGTATGGAACTACATGTAAAGATTGTTATACATTATGAGCATATCTACATATTTCAGTATGCATTTAACCATACAGTATAGAACAAAATAGTATATATATATATATATATATATATATATATATAGACACACTTTAACTGCCTGTATACAGTTACCAGCACAAAACAGCTAAGATATTCTGCATTTTATCATATACGCCCAGCGTGTCACTCTCTCTCTCTATTACACAGTAATATATATCTCTGTGACTCACTCTGGCTCCCGATCGCCGCTCATGGTCCCCCCTCACCGGGCTCCGCTCCGGGGATGTCTGCGGGGAGGCTCCCTGGAGAGCCTCATGGTGATTATTTTGAGGCCGATTAGTTTTCGAGAAGGAGTCCGTGAATATTGATACAAAAAGTCGCGGCCGGGCCAAGCCTGTTCCAAGCATCCGTGTGAGAGAGCATCTACAGCGGCCCCACCTCCTTGAGCTGCCCGCTGCACTCCCCCTGCTGGAGGTGGGAGAGAGATGGAGAGGGGAGGGGTAGAGGGAGAGAAGCATGGAAGGGGAGAGGTTGAGGTGGGGGAGAAAAGGAACTTGAATGATTGAGGGAGAAAGAGTAAGGAAAGAGGAGGGGTTTAAAGAGGTGGAGTGGAGAATTAAATGAAGGGTGTATGAAAGGAAGAAAGACAGTGAGTGCAGAAACAGGGAAGTAGGGAAAAAACATAAAAAGAGAGAAGGGGTGAGTAGAAGAATAATGAAAAAGGAGTGAGACATGAAATGGGAGAAGTGGTAAAAAATAAGAAGTGTGAAAGGACGGAGAATGTGAACATGTGTATAGGAAGAAACAATGAAATGAGCATAAATAGCAGAAAGTGATATAGGGTGGCAACTTGATGTGGAAGAGATATAGAAATTGAAAAAAAAAAGATTAGGAAATGAGACTAAATACAATGAGGAAAGTCCAAATGTTTACAAGAGAGAAATTATGATGTGCAAAGGGATTTGAGGCAAACAGGTATCCTTATCAGAATGGCAAATGCAAGATTGTCTTGAGGAACAGTGCTCCTCATGAAGACACATTTTGGAATGCTAAAATCTTTATTTTTATATTACCTTGATGTTTAGCAAAGTCTGCCGCAACTGATCCTCTTTCCTACCCCATATCCTCCAATGAATGAACTCTACACCTTTGTTTTAGACCATAACATATTGGTTTGCAAAAAAGGTGACCATGAAGCTAAGTATCAAGAATGGTGGGGCCCTGATCATCTGCTACCTATTTTCTCTCATCTTACTATTTGCTCTGCATAGAACACTAAATATGTAAATACAAAAGCACAATGTAGCAAATTTAGGACAGTTTGCACAATTCAGGTATTGGGGCACTACAGTAATGAATGAGGAAAATTTGGAGCAACTCTCAACTCCATAAGAAGTCACTACACCACTATTGATATTTCCTGTTACTGTACTACAGTTTCCTTTAACTCCTAACCTTGCTGACCTTGTCATCTGCACACATATCTTATTAGCTGAGTGTCTCCAAAACTAAGCTTCTTATCTCCCCCCCTTCTTCCAAAATCTTGGCTGTCCAACTTTTATAAATGTGGATAATACCATAATTACCCTAACCCTGCATGCCTAATATCTTGAGGTCACACTTAACTCAGATCTTTCATTCATTCCTCACATCCAGTCTTTGGCCGATTCTTGCCATTTCTACCCTAAAAAACATCTCCAAAATGTGCAACTTCCTCACACAAGACACAACTAAGAATTGAATCCATCCTTTCTGGTCTCCCCATCCTTTCTGGTTCTTTGCTCTCTCATGAACTCCTTCTCTCTTCCTTTCTTGTTATTGCCACACAGTCCTGTCTACAGGACTTCTCCAGAATGTCCTCTATCTTGTGGAACTCTTTGCCTCACTCAGCAGGAATCTCCTCTTAGTCTTCATAGTTTTAAAGGGATACTAAACCCAATTTTTTGTCTTTCATTACTCAGAGCATGCAATTTTTAGCAACTTTGTAATTTACTCATATTATCAAATTTTCTTCATTCTCTTGCCATCTTTATTTAAAAAGCAGGAATGTAAAGCTTAGGAGCCGGCCCATTTTTGGTTCAGAAGTTGGGTTATGCTTGCTTATTGGTGGCTAAATGTAGAGAATTAAGACATTTTTTTAATAGGAGTAAATTAGAAAGTTGCTTAAAATTGCATGCTCTGTCTGAATCATGAAAGAAAAAATGTGGGTTTCATATCCCTTTAAAGACTCTAATGTTTGGGGATGGATATAATGTATGCTAACCCTTTCTTACCTTAGTTCCTAACCTCTTTTTGTCATCCCCTTAACATGTAGGCCTAAAAGCCCAGCTGTTTTGTAGATAACCTTCATGTAAGGTACTTTACATAGTGCAACTCTTAGCAGGGTCTTCTATGCATTTGATTTTTATTAATGCTACCTGTGCATATTACACCTATGTTTATAGCGCTGAGGAATCTGTTAGCATAATAATCTCATACAAGAACTTCCAAAGCTAGATTTAATAAACTTTGTCATGGGCCACAAAGGAACAACAAGTAAAATGGGTACTGGAAAGGGAAGGAAGAGAGGAGATTATGCCAGACGTCACTGCACAGTGTCAGAATTTTGACATGGAAACTTCAACATTATGAAATGTGCTGATCTGACAGAAAAACCTTTAGTTTTTTATTTTGATGGCATCACTGGAATGTTAGCATCCCAACAGTAATACAAAGTGTAGAAGGACTAGAGTGAGTGAAGAAAAAATACTTGAAGATAAGGGTGAAATCAGGCTAAAATAGTAAAGGTGAAAAGAGATGGCTCATTGGTTTAGAAAAGGGAAGTAGAATGAGAAAAGAAAGGGGGAAGACATCCTTAGCGCAAGAAGAGCTAGGGTGGGAGGCATAAAAATTTTTATATATATATATATATAAGGGGACGAAAACAAACAAATTAATACTGGGAAATGAAAAGAGGCCAGATTGTGTTTGAATTATTTGATTAAGATCAATTCAATTACAATTCTTAATTTCCATATCCAATATAGATACAAACAGTTTGAGAGTAATATACGGCCACGTCACCACAAATTGATATAGTATACAGACCCATATTAGATTCTTTTTGCAGCACTTCCATTGTTTATGCAGGTTCAGATTATATTTTGCATAGAAAGGACCTTTCAGTCTGATAATGCATAAACTACCAGGATTTAAAAAAATAAAAGATCATTATCCATTAGCTATAATTTCAGGAATTATAAACTATCTGCTGCCACCACATTAAGGCCTAGATTTAGAGTTCGGCGGTAGCCGTGAAAACCAGCGTTAGAGGCTCCTAACGCTGGTTTTAGGCAACCGCCGGTATTTGGAGTCACTCAAAATAGGGTCTAACGCTCACTTTTCAGCCGCGACTTTTCCATACCGCAGATCCCCTTACGTCAATTGCGTATCCTATCTTTTCAATGGGATCTTTCTAACGCCGGTATTTAGAGTCGTTTCTGAAGTGAGCGTTAGAGCTCTAACGACAAAACTACAGCCGCCGGAAAATAGCAGGAGTTAAGAGCTTTCTGGGCTAACGCCGGTTCATAAAGCTCTTAACTACTGTACCCTAAAGTACACTAACACCCATAAACTACCTATGTACCCCTAAACCGAGGTCCCCCCACATCGCCGCCACTCGATTAAAAATTTTTAACCCCTAATCTGCCGACCGCCACCTACGTTATACTTATGTACCCCTAATCTGCTGCCCCTAACCCCGCCGACCCCTGTATTATATTTATTAACCCCTAACCTGCCCCCCACAACGTCGCCGCCAGCTACCTACAATAATTAACCCCTAATCTGCCGACCGCAAAGCGCCGCCACCTACGTTATCCTTATGTACCCCTAATCTGCTGCCCCTAACACCGCCGACCCCTATATTATATTTATTAACCCCTAATCTGCCCCCCACAACGTCGCCGACACCTGCCTACACTTATTAACCCCTAATCTGCCGAGCGGACCTGAGCGCTACTATAATAAAGTTATTAACCCCTAATCCGCCTCACTAACCCTATCATAAATAGTATTAACCCCTAATCTGCCCTCCCTAACATCGCCGACACCTAACTTCAATTATTAACCCCTAATCTGACGACCGGAGCTCACCGCTACTATAATAAATGGATTAACCCCTAAAGCTAAGTCTAACCCTAACACTAACACCCCCCTAAGTTAAATATAATTTAAACCTAACGAAATTAATTAACTCTTATTAAATAAATTATTCCTATTTAAAGCTAAATACTTACCTGTAAAATAAACCCTAATATAGCTACAATATAAATTATAATTATATTGTAGCTATTTTAGGATTAATATTTATTTTACAGGCAACTTGGTAATTATTTTAACCAGGTACAATAGCTATTAAATAGTTAAGAACTATTTAATAGTTACCTAGTTAAAATAATAACAAAATTACCTGTAAAATAAATCCTAACCTAAGTTATAATTAAACCTAACACTACCCTATCAATAAATTAATTAAATAAAATACCTACAATTACCTACAATTAACTTAACACTACACTATCAATAAATAAATTAAATACAATTTCTACAAATAACTACAATTACATAAACTAACTAAAGTACAAAAAATAAAAAAGAACTAAGTTACAAAAAATAAAAAAATATTTACAAACATAAGAAAAATATTACAACAATTTTAAACTAATTACACCTACTCTAAGCCCCCTAATAAAATAACAAAGACACCCAAAATAAAAAATTCCCTACCCTATTCTAAATTAATAGAGTTAAAAGCTCTTTTACCTTACCAGCCCTGAACAGGGCCCTTTGCGGGGCATGCCCCAAGAAAATCAGCTCTTTTGCCTGTAAAAAAAAACATACAATACCCCCCCCCAACATTACAACCCACCACCCACATACCCCTAATCTAACCCAAACCCCCCTTAAATAAACCTAACACTAAGCCCCTGAAGATCTTCCTACCTTGTCTTCACCATCCAGGTATCACCGATCCGTCCTGGCATCCGGTGCTGAAGAGGTCCAGAAGAGGCTCCAAAGTCTTCCTCCTATCCGGCAAGAAGAGGATATCCGGACCGGCAAACATCTTCTCCAAGCGGCATCTTCGATCTTCTTCCATCCGGTGCGGAGCGGGTCCATCTTGAATCAGCCGACGCGGATCCATCCTCTTCTTCCGGCGTCTCCCGACGAATGACGGTTCCTTTAAGGGATGTCATCCAAGATGGCGTCCCTCGAATTCCGATTGGCTGATAGGATTCTATCAGCCAATCGGAATTAAGGTAGGAATATTCTGATTGGCTGATGGAATCAGCCAATCAGAATCAAGTTCAATCCGATTGGCTGATCCAATCAGCCAATCAGATTGAGCTCGCATTCTATTGGCTGATCGGACGGATCGGTGATACCTGGATGGTGAAGACAAGGTAGGAAGATCTTCAGGGGCTTAGTGTTAGGTTTATTTAAGGGGGGTTTGGGTTAGATTAGGGGTATGTGGGTGGTGGGTTGTAATGTTGGGGGGGGGGTATTGTATGTTTTTTTTTACAGGCAAAAGAGCTGATTTTCTTGGGGCATGCCCCGCAAAGGGCCCTGTTCAGGGCTGGTAAGGTAAAAGAGCTTTTAACTCTATTAATTTAGAATAGGGTAGGGAATTTTTTATTTTGGGTGTCTTTGTTATTTTATTAGGGGGCTTAGAGTAGGTGTAATTAGTTTAAAATTGTTGTAATATTTTTCTTATGTTTGTAAATATTTTTTTATTTTTTGTAACTTAGTTCTTTTTTATTTTTTGTACTTTAGTTAGTTTATGTAATTGTAGTTATTTGTAGAAATTGTATTTAATTTATTTATTGATAGTGTAGTGTTAGGTTAATTGTAGGTAATTGTAGGTATTTTATTTAATTAATTTATTGATAGGGTAGTGTTAGGTTTAATTATAACTTAGGTTAGGATTTATTTTACAGGTAATTTTGTTATTATTTTAACTAGGTAACTATTAAATAGTTCTTAACTATTTAATAGCTATTGTACCTGGTTAAAATAATTACAAAGTTGCCTGTAAAATAAATATTAATCCTAAAATAGCTACAATGTAATTATAATTTATATTGTAGCTATATTAGGGTTTATTTTACAGGTAAGTATTTAGCTTTAAATAGGAATAATTTATTTAATAAGAGTTAATTAATTTCGTTAGATGTAAATTATATTTAACTTAGGGGGGTGTTAGGGTTAGACTTAGCTTTAGGGGTTAATCCATTTATTATAGTAGCGATGAGCTCCGGTCGTCAGATTAGGGGTTAATAATTGAAGTTAGGTGTCGGCGATGTTAGGGAGGGCAGATTAGGGGTTAATACTATTTATGATAGGGTTAGTGAGGCGGGTTAGGGGTTAATAACTTTATTATAGTAGCGCTCAGGTCCGCTCGGCAGATTAGGGGTTAATAAGTGTAGGCAGGTGTCGGCGACGTTGAGGGGGGCAGATTAGGGGTTAGTAAATATAATATAGGGGTCGGCGGTGTTAGGGGCAGCAGATTAGGGGTACATAGGGATAACGTAGGTTGCGGCGGTGTACGGAGCGGAAGATTAGGGGTTAAAAATAATATGCAGGGGTCAGCGATAGCGGGGGCGGCAGATTAGGGGTTAATAAGTGTAAGGTTAGGGGTGTTTAGACTCGGGGTACATGTTAGAGTGTTAGGTGCAGACGTAGGAAGTGTTTCCCCATAGGAAACAATGGGGCTGCGTTAGGAGCTGAACGCTGCTTTTTTGCAGGTGTTAGGTTTTTTTTCAGCTCAAACAGCCCCATTGTTTCCTATGGGAGAATCGTGCACGAGCACGTTTTTGAGACTGGCCGCGTCCGTAAGCAACTCTGGTATCGAGAGTTGCATTTGCGGTAAAAATGCTCTACGCTCCTTTTTTGGAGCCTAACGCAGCATTTTTTTGAACTCTCGATACCAGAGTTAATTTTATGCTGCGGCCACAAAAAAGCCCGCGGAGCGTTAACAGCCCATCTATCGCCAAACTCCAAATCTAGGCCTAAGATTGGTATATGGGAAATCCTAAGAAAAAAAAAAAAAAGACTAAGAGATTAAAATCCCAAAATACTATATAGCAAAAATCAATCTTAAAAACCACAATATTGTTATTACACGTCTCTTCAGTAATGTGGCTCAAATATTAGACAAATGAAAAAACTAAATAAAGGATCATTTAATCTAAACAAAAATGAGTCACAGTGCATTTATATAAAAATGGAGTTAAACATAAGTACACACAAAAGCAAAACAGTTTGTAAAAAATAAAAAAAGGAGAAATATAACAGAACCTAATGCTATATTAGTTTATATATCTGCGCCAAGGGAGTTGGCAAAGAAAACGGTCACTTACGCTGTTTCTTATGTAGAACAACAATATTATTTTGCTCATTTTTTCATGAGGTCAGGTTTTTGACCAGGCCTCTTCCAGAGTGGGTAAGGAAGGTAGCCACACCCTCTTTTATAGCAGGCCATAAAAAGCCCTGCAGCCGTGGCTGAAGTTATTCAATAATTTATCATTTTTGTTGCGTATATCCAGTATATCCAGTACATCCTGTATATCCAGTACATATACCCATATAAGCAATCCCCTCTTAACACCATGAGGATTATTTTGATACCAAAAATGACATGTCTCATATTTTGTCACCCAATAATACAAATATGACTAAAACATGTCTCAAGATATATCATAGTGCAGGACCGGACTGGGAACAAAAATAGGCCCAGGCCTTTAAATGCGGAGTAGCCCACATCAGCTAGACTTCTTTCCGCTAGGTAGCCATAATAGACCAGATCTCTCATTCTGTAGCACCTCTGCTTAACAGCAAGACAGAAAATTTATTTTCTGCTTTACAAAATAGGCAGACTGTAACAGCTTCCTTAATGTTACTAAGATTAAGATAGGATGGTCCTCTATATAGCAGCAAGGCCCACATTATAGCCTGGCCCACTGGGCCTTTGCCCTGTATGCCCTATGGCCAGCCCGGGCCTGTTATTAGTGTCACCTCTGATCAACCTCAGGTTGGTGTCTTCTTACGAACATTGTTTTCTGTCACTTATGTTGACATCTTTGACTCATAAAAACCCCTTTCCTGAAAAGAGAAGATTGGCCTTTATATCTGGCTCACCAGGTGTGGGTAATAAAAATAATTCTTCCCAAAAGTTTGCTTTTTTAGATAGTTTTGGTTCAGAGTTGTAAATAGCAGAGGAGAAAAAACAAAAAAAGACAAAATTATGCCCTAACATCCTAAAATCCTGAGGTCTTCATGACAAACATAGTCACAGTTTACGGTTATATTCCCTGATAGTATATTGTCAACTCTCCTTGGTTGGAGGAAGGCATGACTGTTTTCCCACATAACTTTTGTTTTGATATTTAAAGAGACAGTAAAGATAAAACATGCAACTTTAAACAACTTTTCTAATTTGCTTTGTTCTCTTAGTATCCTTTATTGAAGTGTAAATGTAAGTAGGCTCATAGTACCTCAGGAGTGTGCACGTGTCTATGCCAGCAGTGTTCACAACTTTGTGTAACATTACTTTAACCCCTTAATGACCACAGCACTTTTCCATTTTCTGTCCGTTTGGGGCCAAGGCTATTTTTACATTTCTGCGGTGTTTGTGTTTAGCTGTAATTTTCCTCTTACTCATTTACTGTACCCACACATATTATATACCGTTTTTCTCGCCATTAAATGGACTTTCTAAAGATACCATTATTTTCATCATATCTTATAATTTACTATAAAAAATTTATAAAATATGAGGAAAAAATTGAAAAAAACACACTTTTTCTAACTATGACCCCCAAAATCTGTTACACATCTACAACCACCAAAAAAACACCCGTGCTAAATAGTTTCTAAATTTTGTCCTGAGTTTAGAAATACCCAATGTTTACATGTTCTTTGCTTTTTTTGTAAGTTATAGGGCCATAAATACAAGTAGCACTTTGCTATTTCCAAACCATTATTTTTCAAAATTAGCGCTAGTTACATTAGAACACTAATATCTTTCAGGAATCTCTGAATATCCATTGACATGTATATATTTTTTTTTAGTAGACATCCCAAAGTATTCATCTAGGCCCATTTTGGTATATTTCATGCCACCATTTCACCGCCAAATGCGATTAAATACAAAAAATCGTTCACTTTTTTACTAATTTTTTCACAAACTTTTGGTTTCTCACTGAAATTATTTACAAACAGCTTGTGCAATTATGGCTTAAATGGTTGTAAATTCTTCTCTGGGATCCCCTTTGTTCAGAAATAGCAGACATATATGGCTTTGGCGTTGCTTTTTAGTAATTAGAAGGCTGCTAAATGCCACTGCGCACTACACGTGTATTATGCCCAGCAGTGAAGGGGTTAATTATGGAGCATGTAGGGAGCTTTTAGGGATAATTTTAGCTTTAGTGTAGTGTAGTAGACAACCCCAAGTATTGATCTAGGCCAATTTTGGTATATTTCATGCCACCATTTCACCGCCAAATGCGATCAAATTAAAAAAAAATGTTAAATTTTTCACAATTTTAGGTTTCTCACTGAAATCATTTACAAACAGCTTGTGCAATTATGGCACAAATGGTTGTAAATGCTTCTCTGGGATCCCCTTTGTTCAGAAATAGCAGACATATATGGCTTTGGCGTTGCTTTTTGGTAATTAGAAGGCCGCCAAATGCCGCTGCATTTCACACGTGTATTATGGCTAGCAGTGAAGGGGTTAATTATGTAGCTTGTAGGGAGCTTGCAGGGTTAATTTTAGCTTTAGTGTAGAGCTCAGCCTCCCACCTGAAACATGAGACCCCCTGATCCATCCCAAACAGCTCTCTTCCCTCCCCCACCCCACAATTGTCCCCGCCATCTTAAGTACTGGCAGAAACTCTGCCAGTACTAAAATAAAAGCTATATTTGGGCTTTTTTTGTGTTTTTTTTAGCATATTTACATATGCTGCTGTGTAGGATCCCACCTTAGCCCCCAGCCTCACTGATCCCCCACCAAACAGCTCTCTAACCCTCCCCCTCTGCCTTAATGGGCGCCATCTTGGGTACTGGCAGCTGTCTGCCAGTACCCAGTTTAGTAAAAAAATGTCCTTTTTTTTAAAAAAAAAAATGCCCTTTTCTGTAGTGTAGCTTCCCCCCCAAAGATCAACCCCCCACCCCTTCCAGATCCCTTAGCTGTTTATTTACAGCTTTCAAAACTTTTTATTTTTTTACTTTTGACAGTTTATTTTTCTGTAGTGTAGCGGTTCCCTCCCGCCCCGTGCACGCGCGCGCTCCCGCCCCGATCCCGCCCCCTCCACTCCACTCCGCACATCGATGGCCGCCCACCCGCCTCCCAGACTTGCTCCCACCCACCAACGATACCGGCCACCGATGTCCGGTGCAGAGAGGGCCACAGAGTGGCTCTCTCTGCATCGGATGGCCAAGGGGGGTTATTGCAGGATGCCTCGATATCGAGGCATCACTGCAATAACCGGAAAGCAGCTGGAAGCGAGCAGGATCGCTTCCAGCTGCTTTCCAGACCAAGGATGTACGCCACACGTCCTCGGTCATTAACTGTATTTTTTTGAGGACGTGTGGCGTACGTCCTTGGTCATTAAGGGGTTAAACCTTGTTTCAAAGATTAAAACAGCACCGCAGCCGTTACAAGTATTGTCGGTATAGCTGTACCACAAGCCTTTTAGCCTGTAACGCAACGTCAGTCCCGCACTCGTAAAAATTACGTTTTTTCATGGGACTTCCATAGCTCAGTCATTACGAGTTTTGCGATGTGGCTAAAAAGCTTGCGTTCCAGCCTATAACGACAAGATCCGTTCCGCAATCTAAAAGCAGTAGTTACAAAACTGTAACATAAAACTCATAACTAAACTGCTACAAAGTACACTAAACACCCATAAACTACCTATTAACCCCTAAACCGAGGCCCTCCCGCATCGCAAACACTATATTAAACTTATTAACCCCTAATCTGCCGCTCCCGACATCACCGCCACTAAAAATAACTATAAACCCCTATTCCGCCGCTCCCCGATATAGCCAACACTATAATAAAGTTATTAACACCTAAACCGCCGCCCTCCCGCATCGCAAACACTATTTAAATATTATTAACCCCTAATCTGTCGTCCGCCCACATTGCCCCCACTGTACTAAAGTTATTAAGCCCTACACCGCCGCCACTATAGTAAACCTATTAACCCCTAAACTGCAAGCCCCCCACAATGAAATATACTAATGTGAACTATTAACCCCTAAACCGAAAGCCCCCCACATCGCAATAAACTAAATTAAACTAGTAACCCCTAAACCTAACCCTAACGTAACCCCTAACCCTAACACCCCCTAAATTTAACATAATTAAAATATAGCTAAATGAAACTTACAATTATTAACTAAATAATTCCTATTTAAAACTAAATACGTACCTGTGAAATAAAACCTAAGCTTTCTACAATATAACTAATAGTTATATTGTAGCTAGCTTAGGTTTTATTTTTATTTTACAGGTAAGTTTGTATTTATTTTAACTAGGTAGGTAGACTAGTTAGTAAATAGTTATTAAAGGGACACAAAACCCAAGAAACAATTTAACTCCAATAGCCAGATCACTATAAATATGTGCATTTTGTAATTACAATAGCACCTCATATATTAACCGTTTTTTAGTTATGAATTTTTATTGATTTCCAAACCCACCGACCGGCAATAACTTTTAATCCTCCAATCCACATCGATAACTCCAGTTATCAAGATGGATGCATTTTCTTCGTTATGAGCATGCGCGATTTAACCTTCTCGTCATAACAGACGTCACCGCAGGAAAACATGCAGACCAGCATAATCTATGGGTAAATTGTATGGGTAAATGAAGAGTCATTGTACGCATATGCGCATGCGTGGGTAGACAAATCGATATGCGCAAGCGCATGGTCAGAAAAACACTGCATAATGAGATGCAAAAATTTAAATTTCTATTGGTAAGTTTGTCGGATCGTTCGCCTCCCATATTTGAGGGTTGTCTGATGTGACGTAATACCCGAAAATAAGAATTAATTATTCTCAAGTTTAGAAGCTTCGTTACAAGCAGCAAATAGGTATGTTATAATATTTATACATGCAAAATTTCATATTTGTGGTCTGTTGGTGCAAAAAATTAGAAAGTTTTGGAATCCTTTAACTATTTACTAACTACCTAGTTAAAATAAATACAAACTTACCTGTCAAATAAAACCTAAGCTGCCTTACACTAAAACCTAACATTGCAAAAAATAAAAAAAACACTAAAATTACAAAAATAAAAAACTACCATTACAAAAAAAATAACAAGCGAAATTATACAAAACAATAAAAATTATTCCTATTCTAAGACCCTTTTTTTTTAAAAAAAAACCCTCCTAAATAAAAAAAACACCCTAATCTATAATAAACTACCAAGGGCCCTTAAAAGGGCATTTTGTAGGGCATTGCCCTAAAGTTAACAGCTCTTTTGCTACAAAACAAAACAAACACCCCCACCCCCAAAACCCACAAAATAAAAATAAAGTAAAACCTAATCTACTCATTGCCCTGAAAAGGGCATTTGTATGGGCATTGCCCTTAAAAGGGCATGTAGCTCTTTTGCTGCCCAAGCCCTAATCTAAAAATAAAAACCCACCCCAAAGCGAAAAAAATACATTACACAAAACAAGAAACAAATTATCAAATATAATAAAAATTATTCCTATAAAAAACTAGAATAAACTAAGTTAAACTAGAATTCCCTAAGTTAAACATCTCTTTTACTTGAAATTTTTTTACAAAGTCCCACTAACATTACAACCCCCCCCCAAACCCACAAAATAAAAAAACTATCTAAAAAACCTAATCTACCCATTGCCCTGAAAAGGGCATTTGTATGGGCATTGCCCTAAAAAGGGCATTTAGCTCTTTTGCTGCCCAAACTCTAATCTAAAATAAAAACTTACCCAAAAAACCCTTAAAAAAACCTAACACTAACCCCCGACGATTCACTTACAGTTTTTGAAGTCCCGCTTGAACGATCTTCATCCAGGCGGCGAGAAGTCTTCATCCAGACAGACTCTTCTATCTTCATCCAGGCAGCGAGAAGTCTTCATCCAGACGGCCTCTTCTATCTTCATCCAGGCGGGGGAAGTCCTCATCCAGGTGGTGAGAAGTCTTCATCCAGACGGCCTCTTCTATCTTCATCCAGGCGGCGAGAAGTCTTCATCCTGACGGCCTCTTCTATCTTAATCCAGGAGGCGAGAAGTCTTCATCCAGACGGCCTCTTCTATCTTCATCCAGGCGGGGGAAGTCCTCATCCAGGCGGGGAGAAGTCTTCATCCAGACGGCCTCTTCTATCTTCATCCAGGCGGCGAGAAGTCTTCATCCAGACGGACTCTTCTATCTTCATCCAGGTGGTGAGAAGTCTTCATCCAGACGGCCTCTTCTATCTTCATCCAGGCGGCATCTTCTATCTTGATCCCGGGGGCAAGGAGCGGGTTCATACTGAAGACATCCGGCGCAGAGCATCCTCTTAATACGACTCCCTTGCATTGAAGATTCAGTGTACGGCGGCGACCGTATGAAGAGGATGCTCTGCACCGGATATCTTCAGGATGGACCCGCTCCATGCCGCCGGGATCAAGATAGAAGATGCCGCCTGGATGAAGATAGAAGAGGCCGCCTGGATGAAGACTTCTCGCCGCCTGGATGAGGACTTCGCCGCCTGGATGAAGATAGAAGAGGCCGCCTGGATGAAGACCTCTCGCCTTCTGCATGAAGATCGTTCAAGTGGGACTTCAAAAACTGTAAGACTTACAGTGTAAGTGGATTGTCGGGGGTTAGTGTTAGGTTTTTTTAAATGTTTTTTTTGGGTGTTTTTTTTTAGATTAGGGTTTGGGCAGCAAAAGAGCTAAATGCCCTTTTAAGGGCAATGCCCATACAAATGCCCTTTTCAGGACAATGGGTAGATTAGGTTTTTTAGATAGTTTTTTATTTTGTGGGTTTGGGGGGGGTGAGGGTTTGTAATGTTAGTGGGTCTTTGTAATTTTTTTTCATGTAAAAAAGCTGTTTAACTTAGCAATGCCCTACAAAAGGCCCCTTTAAGGGCTATTGGTAGTTTATTCTAGATTCAGTTTTTTACTTTAAGGTGGTTTTTTTTTAAATGGGTATTAGAATAGGATTTTTTTTCTTTATTTTTGATAATTTGTTTGTTATTTTGTGTAATGTATTTTTTTTGTTTTGGGGTGGGTTTTTATTTTTAGATTAGGGCTTGGCCACCAAAAGAGCTAAATGCCCTTTTAAGGGCAATGCCCATACAAATGCCCTTTTCAGGGCAATGGGTAGATTAGGTTTTACTTTATTTTTATTTTGTGGGTTTGGGGGGTGGGGGTTTGTATACTGTTAGGGGGGTTTGTTTTGTTTTGTAGCAAAAGAGCTGTTAACTTTAGGGCAATGCCCTAGCCCCCAAAAGGTCCTTTTAAGGGCCCTTGGTAGTTTATTATAGATTAAGAAAGTGCAGGGCAATTAGCCGGGAGCATAGCTAAGGGTTAAGGCCTGGTTGAGTGAGTGCTGCTGCTGTGTGTGTACTTGTTACAATGTTGCATTGTGTTGGGAGGGGTTTACCAACCTTATATATAGGATGTGCAGGGAGTCCACTTCCTCTTTGTTCCTGTGGATTCCTGGAAGCTCTTTCTACAGCACAGCTTGGCAGCAGTATTTCAATGGAAGGTGAACCTGTGGAATGGGAAGAGATGGATTTTGAGGACATCGAGTGGGTTGCACCATGCCCATCAGGGACTATTACGGTGGGTCAGGGCCATGTTTCTGGGCTATCTATCCCTAATTCTCTCTCGGTTGGGGAGGGCAGTCCTAATCTATTCTCTTCTCCTGTACGGGAGGAGCGGATTGAGGAGGCTAGGCCTGCACAGGCTTATCAGCCAATGGGCCTGGACCTCCAGTCTGTGGTTCCGGGGGGTGCTGGGCCTGAGGGGTATGGTACCGGAGTGGGCCCGAAGCAGGGGGCACAAGTAGCTGGGTCTAGGGGGTCCCAAGGGAGTTCAGGCTTTATCTCTGGGGAGGGCTCGGTGGGCCCGGGTACCGGTGGCATTAGTAGTGGGAGCATTGCGGCCTTACCTGCGGTAGTCCTTTCAGGGGAATCTGTTGCGACCGCGGTGGTTCTTCTGCAATCCTTGGTGTCCGTCCTCGCGGGTGCGTCATCGTCAGGTGCGGCGGTAGTTCAGTCCCAGGCTCCGGTCCCTCGTGGTGCGCAGGCCTCAGGTCCTTCTTCATTGAGTTCCCCATCCAAGATGGCCACCTCGTCGACTTCCGGTTACGTTGTGTGCCCCGACGTCACTTCCGGTCACTCAAAATTTGGCTGGCGAGCAGAGCGGATCGTCCCCCCCTGGCTCCGGAGGTAAGAAGGGAGCACCACGGGGGGGGGGCTAAAAGGAAAGGCCCCAGCGGCTAGAGCGGGGCCCAAAGGGCCTCGCATGACCGCGGGCCTAGTTAGTGACGCAGTGGCTTTGGAATCGCAAGCAGCGGGCCTGCAGGGTACGTTACCGCCCAGCAGGGCCTTAGCGGCAAGAGCAGGGCAGATAGCGACGAGAGGGGCTGTGAAGAGGGGGCACGCCAGTATCAGCGATAGCCCCGGTGAGGGCTTGGAAGGCACTGTTAGGAGGACAGTTAGTCCGGCCAGGGTGGTAAAGCTAGAAGGGCGTGGCAGGGTCGTTAGATTCATGGATGATTATGAATGTGGGCAGGCTGTAAGTACGGATGACGATCACAGTTTGTAGTACGGTGTGAGTGATAGTGATTGTGAGGGGTATCAGGAATATAAGACTGGGGAGGATAGGGAGGAGGTGGCTGGCTCTTCCCGTGGTAATCCCCTCTTGTCATCTGTCTTTCAGGCACCCATGGCATCTTCATCAAGTAGAGACACGGCTAGCCAGAGTTCCAGAGCCCTCGTGCCTAGAGTGGTGGCGACACGTGCGGGTGACAGCGGTACATCCGGATCTGGCCAGGGTCTTATGGATTCCTCATCTGGTGAGTGTGGAACTGGTTTTCCCCGGGGAAGATGTGACTCCTCTAGTTCCAGTGGGTCTGGGTCCGGGTCCAAGATAGATGGGTCCTTGGGTTTACACACTAAAGGCCACAGGAGAATGTATAGGATGTTAAGAAAAATGAGTAGGGGCAAACCTGGGGTGGGTACTGTCGTTAGCTTGGCCCAGTCATCTCAGCCCCCAGGGGTACAGGGTGGTTCACCACAGGCTGTGAACAGGAAAGCGGCTGTACATGGGGACACTTACTCTCGTCAGGTACACAGTTTGCATGCCCACCTTAAGTCAAAGATGGTGAAGCGTATCCAGTATGGTAAGTACATCAATATGTTTGAATTATCCGTAGAAGCGTTTAAATTCAAAGAAATGGCGGAAGATGGGACGGGCCCTAAAAAGTTTAAACGGCCCGACACCTTTGAGGAATGGCATTGGTGTTTCCGGGTATATGCCACATGCTATCTAGAGAGGTTCCCAGATCAGGGCACTGTGTTGTTTAAATATGTTGACACGATAGATGCGATACGTAGGAAATTTGCCGACAGGGCCTGGAAGGAGTATGACATGATCTACTGGAAAAAGAAGGTGGGTAACCCATTGCTAGACTTTGGGACCATGGATCTACACCTCTAAGCGCATTTAGATGCGGAGCAAGGGGCGCAAGTGGGCTCGGTAGGTGTTACTCAGTGGCCTAGGCAGCCCTTGAGTTTTCAACGGTGGCAAGGGGGTGTGTGCTGGCGTTACTAGGATAAGGCATGTGACAGGGGCACATCCTGCACGTTTTAACCACGTTTGCAAGTTCTGCAGCGGGCAACACCCCAGGAGGATTGCTCCAAGAAGCGGGACACCCAAACTGATTGATTTGGGTCTAAAGGGAGTGCTTCGGGAAAGGGCGGATTCGCCTCTAAGGGTTCCTATAATCAGTAGGTGGTTGAGCAGGTACCCGAACAGGGCGGCTGCTAGATTGCTGGACACCGGCCTGCGACTGGGTTTCACTATTCCGGTAGTCAGCCAGGTGCTGAGGTCTAGGGCTCGGAAAAAATTGAAATCGGCCTCTCAGTATCCGGAGGCGGCCAGGGACAAGCTGGGTAAGGAAGTGGCTTTGGGCAGGGTTGCAGGTCCTTTTCAGGACTTGCCAATCCCAGACTTGGTGATTTCTCCGCTGGAAATGGTTCCCAAGAAAGAAACGGGTAAGTTTCAGCTCATACAGCATCTCTCCTACCCGAATGGGCACTGAGGATAAAACGGAGGGACCTTGCACGTGCCTGACGTTTCTTGGCATAGAAATAGATTCCGTGGCAATGGTTTGCAGGCTGCCTAAAGAGAAGGTGGTTAGAATGTTGATGGCGGTTCACGCCATGGCCACAGCGCAAACATGTTCACTGAGGGAGTTGCAGTCGCTCCTGGGTCTCCTAAACTTCACGGGGAGGGTCATCCCGTGGGGTAGGATTTTTAGCAAACGGTTGGAACGGAGATTGGGGGTGGCAGGAAGGCAGTGTCACGCATCCGGATCACGGGGGATCTTGTGGCGGATCTGAATGTTTGGGGACAGTTCCTACAAGATTTTAATGCTGTCTGTATGTGGAGGGGTGACCCAGTGTCTAATCAGTCTTTGCATCTCTTCACAGATGCTGCAGGGGCATATGGATACGGGGCATACTTTAGAGGGGCATGGAGTGCAGAGCCATGGCCGTCCGAGTGGGCGGGCATAGGGATTACACGCAACCTTTGCTTCTTGGAACTATTTCCCATTGTAGTTGCAGTTGAGCTGTGGGGGCACCTATTCAGCAACAAAGCTGCGATTTTCTGGACGGATAATCTCAGTGTAGTTTTTGCCGTTAACAGACTTTCAGCTTCATCACCTGTGGTGGTGCATTACCTGCGACACCTGGTGTTGAGATGTCTGCAGTGGAACATTAATTTTAGGGCTCGTCATGTCCCAGGGGTCCAGAACATAGTGGCAGACGCCTTGTCTCGCTTCCAGTGGGAGGTTTTTAGGGCGGCGGCACCAACAGCTGCTCCTAATGGTCTTTCTTGCCCTCTCTTTCTGTGGCAGATGGTGAAGGACTGTGGCGACTGATCCCCGTATTACGGGCCTCATTGGCACCCAACACTTGGTCAGCCTACGTGAGGTATTGGAGTGAGTGGGTTGGTTTCTGCGACCTCCGTGAGTTTCCTTCTTGCGAAGGTGAGCAGGGATTTATTTTACAGTGGTTGGCTGACCTGAGAGGTAAGCAAGTAAAAAAAGGGGGCAGTGGTCTCTAGACTTTCTGCCGTAGCCTTTTTTGCAGGTTGTATGCTTTTCATGATGCGTTGCGCTCATTCCTGATGAAACAGTTAATCCGGGGGTGGGGTCGATTGGAGGTTCCGAGGCATGATGCTAGGGAACCCATTACAGCAGAGCGTTTGGTTAAATTGCTGGCGGTGTTGCCAGAGATCTGTTCCTCGCCTTTTGAGGTCTTCGGGGCGGCCTTTGGGCTCGCGTTTCACGGTGCACTGAGAGTAGGGGAGCTGGTCCCACGCGCCAAGACGGCTGTATCGGGGGGAGTCATGCACAATCACGTTAGGGTGGTGGATGATTCAGTGCTTCTCTTTATCCCCAGGTCTAAGACGGACCAGGAGGGCCAGGGAGCCTGGCATTCCTTGCCGGGACAGCCAGGGGTCTCCTGTTGCCCAGTACGCCTGGTCTCTTCATACCTGAAGGTGCGGCCAGGAGGCTCCTCCAGGTTTCTTATACATGTGAATGGAGACCCGCTAACCAGATACCAGTTCAGAGCAGTGTTAGGCCGGGTAGTGCAGCGGGCGGGTCTCGATGGGTCGCGTATTGCCCCCCACTCATTCAGGGTTGGGGCGGCCACAATGGCAGCAGAGCTGGGTTGGTCATCAGACCGCATTCGCTCCTTGGGGTGTTGGAGATCGCAGCGGTACAAATCCTATGTTAGGCCTCTGTACGCATAAGAGTATCGGTTGATGACGATGAGACATCAAGGGAGTTGGGCTTGCATGGGGGTACAAAGGGGGTTGGCCATGGTTAATGATGGTCAGGTCCAGTAAGCGTGCAAGCTAACTTTTGTTTCTTTATTTCAGGCAAACGTCCAGGTCCTGTACGGGTGTGGATCATCGGCCATTCCTATGTGCACTGGGCTGCAATTAGAGCCGCAGCAATGCCAGGAGGACAGCAGCTGGGATTTCCTTCATCCACGGCTGTGTTGCGTTGGCTAGGGTGCAGGGGTTTGTCCTGGGCAGATCTGCCTGCATTGTTACAGGATTCCGCAAGAAGGTGAGAAAAACTCCACATTCTGATTTTACATGCTGGCGGCAATGACGTGGGGGCCATCCCCACATTAGATTTAATCCGGGCAATGCAGTCGGATCAGCGGCAGTTCAGACTCTGGTTTCCAGGTGTACGAATCGGGTGGTCGAATGTGATCCCTAGATTGAGGTGGAAGCACATGGTGTGCCATAAAGCGGCTTTCCAGGTCAGAAAAAAGATAAATAGGGACCTGAGGAAGCAGGTAGAGGACCTCGAGGGTTTTGTGATAGAGCATGGGAACATCTCAGCAGCCCATAAGGGTTTATATAGGCAGGATGGGGTTCATTTAGAACCGGCAGGAGTAGATTTGTTCTTGCAGAACATCAGGCAGGCGTTACTCCTAAGGATATAGTGGTGGCGGCAAGTCTGGACCATTTAATTTGCAGGTCTGTCTCTTGTGGCGGGTGGTCAGGATCACGGCTGCAGGCTGGAAGGAGGTTTTGAATGACGGCCATTGCGGTCAGGGTGACGTCACAGGCTCGGTATGCTTGGGCGTGCTCAGGCTGATTATTAATGGGCCGAGAAACCCCTATATTAAAGCTGCGTAGAGTATCTCCGCCTTGGGGTCTGCAGCAGTGTCCCTTGGCCATTTTCTAGAAGGGGTTATATAGTTAGTTATGTAGGCCCCGATTGCTGCCACCCATGATTGATTTACCTGTCGTTGCCAGTTCCCATTGCTGGTATTAATAAATACGACCCATGGGTCTTTCACCCACATATTGTGTCGAGTTTTATTGACAAAATTACTGAAGTTCAACTGTTAAGTGTTAAATTATTACTTAGTTATGTTACAAGCAGACACTCAGGAGATGTAGGGCATTTAATCCCTTAAGAAAGTGCAGGGCAATTAGCCCGGAGCGTAGCTAAGGGTTAAGGCCTGGTTGAGTGAGTGCTGCGGCTGTGTGTGTACTTGTTACAATGTTGCATTGTGTTGGGAGGGGTTTACCAACCTTATATATGGGATGTGCAGGGAGTCCACTTCCTCTTTGTTCCTGTGGATTCCTGGAAGCTCTTTCCCCACCCTCTCATCCCTGTTATGCATTGTTGATTTGCAAATGTATTGTTAAAAGGTGGCAATCGTTTTCTGTTTTAGTGTCTCTATATGAGAATAGGTGTCTGAGGCTGGAAGAGGGTTACTCGAACTACTTCCTTAAGTCCAAAGACGGTAACTTGAACTCCCCAGTTACTGACATGCTGTTCGTCAAGTCAAGGCTGGACCTACTGGTTTGGAGTTTCTAATGTTGGCACCCTACACTGGCGGGTGGTCAGGATCATGGCTGCAGGCTGGAAGGAGGTTTTGAATGACGGCCATTGCGGTCAGGGTGACGTCACAGGCTCAGTATGCTTGGGCGTGCTCAGGCTGATTATTAACGGGCCGAGAAACCCCTATATTAAAGCTGCATAGAGTATCTCTGCCTTGTGGTCTGCAGCATTGTCCCTTGGCCATTTTCTAGAAGGGATTATATATAGTTAGTTATGTAGGCCCCGATTGCCGCCACCCGTGATTGATTTACCTGTCGTTGCCAGTTCCCATTGCTGGTATTAATAAATAACAGGTCTTTCACCCACATATTGTGTCGAGTTATATTGACAAAAATTACTGAAGTTTAACTGTTAAGTGTTAAGTTATTACTTAGTTATGTTACAAGCAGACACTCAGGAGATGTAGGGCATTTAATCCCTTAGGTGTTTTTTTTATTTTGGGGTGTTTTTTTTTTAAAAGGGTATTAGAATAGGAATAAATTTTTTTTGTTTTGTATAATTTCGTTTGTTATTTTTTGTAATGGTAGTTTTTTTTATTTTTTGTAATTTTAGGGTTTTTTATTTGTTGTAATGTTAGGTTTTAGTGTATGGCAGCTTAGGTTTTATTTGACAGGTAAGTTTGTATTTATTTTAACTAGGTAGTTAGTAAATAGTTAATAACTATTTACTAACTAGTCTACCTAGTTAAAATAAATACAAACTTACCTGTGAAATAAAAATAAAACCTAAGCTAGCTACAATATAAATATTAGTTATATGATAGCTAGCTTAGGTTTTATTTCACAGGTAAGTATTTAGTTTTAAATAGGTATTATTTAGTTAATAATTGTAAGTTTAATTTAGCTACATTAGGGTTAGGCTTAGGGTTACGTTAGGGTTAGGTTTAGGGGTTAATATAGTTTAATATAGGTTGTTGTGATGTGGGGGACTGGCGGTTTAGCGGTTAATAGATTTATTTAGTGGTAGTGATGTGGGAGGCCAGAGGTTTAGGGGCTAATAGCTTTATTTAGTTGCGGTGATGTCAGGGATTGATGGAATAGGGGTTAATAGATTTATTATAGTGTGGGCGATGTTGGGGAGCAGGGGAATAGGGGTTAATAACTTTAGTATAGTGGCAGCGATATCGGGAGTGGCAGATTAGGGATTAATAGTTTAATTTAGGTGGCAGCAATATCGGGGCGGCAGACTAGGGGTTAATAACTGTTGGTAGGTGGCGGTGATGTCGGTGGGGGCAGATTAGGGGTGTTTAGACGTGGGATTTATGTTAGGTTTAAACGTTACTTTCTTTTTCCCATAGACATCAATGGGGCTACGTTACCGAGCTTTTCATTCCGCGATCGCAGGTGTTAGACTTTTTTCTGACCCGCTCTCCCTATTGATGTCTAGGGGGAAGCGTGCACGGTTAGGGTTTAATAAGTGTAAGATTAGGGGTGTTTAGACTCGGGGTTCATGTTAGAGTGTTAGGTGTAGACATAAAAAGTATTTCCCCATAGGAATCAATGGGGCTGTGTTAGGAGCTTTACGCTGCTTTCTTGCAGGTGTTAGTTTTTTTTTTTCAGCTGGCTCTCCCCCATTGATTCCTATGGGGAAATCGTGCACAAGCACGTTTTACCTGCTTACCGCTAACGTAAGCAGCGCTGGTATTGAGGTGAGATGTGGAGCAAAATTTTGCTCTACGCTCACTTTTTTGCAGCTAACGCCAGGTTTCTAAAAACCCGTAATAACAGCGTTACTGTAAGTGAGCGGTGAGGGAAAAATGCTTGTTAGCAATGCACAGCCTTACCGACAAAACTCGTAATCTAGGCGATAGACTTTTAAACTGTTCTTCACTTACACCATTGGTTTTCAAACTAGACTTGTGCGTGCTTGAAAAATTCATTTCGTTTCGATTCGTTTTTTGGGGGGGTTTTTCGGTTCGATACGGTCGCATTAATTCGGTATGCATCGTTTATTCGTTTCAATTCCGTTCGTATTTTAGTTAATTCGTTCATTTGGATTCATTCGGAAACGTCATTCAAATTATTAATTTCGCACCGATTCCTAATATCGGACCGATTCGTAATTTCGGACCGAATCATAATTTCGGACCGAATCGTAATTTATGACAATTTTTTTTCCGTTAAATCATTATTTTGGAAATGATTTGGTTCTTTTATTTCGGATACATTTGATTTAATTTAAATTTCAAATCGATTAGATAGTTAATCATATCAATATTATTCATAAATGAAATGTATTCCACTTTTAAATGACTGTAATATATTAAATTTAATGTCATTTAAACACTTATCATTATATTTAGACTGTGCAGCCAATCAGGCAGCCTGGTTGACAATTATGCTTGCATCACTCCTGCACACTATAGCCACACCCATGTAACTAATATCTTTGTTCGTTTTTGTGATTTGAAGTCAGAGAGCAGTGGAAAATGTCTGTTAGAGAAATTGGGAGTGTTCATGGAGGTGATAGGGACAGTAGAGTTAGGGACAGTGTAGTTAGTACTAGGGAGAGTAGAGGTAGTGATATTAGACAGAGTGGACATAGGGATAGGGACCGTGGAGCTAGGGAGAGTAGTAATAATAATAGGGATAGTGATAGAGTTAGGGATAGGCATAGGATTAGTCATAGGCACCCTGTACATAGGGATAGGGAGAGGGACCTTGGATGTACTAGGGAGAGTGTAGGTAGGGACAGGGAGAGGCATGGTGGAGTAAAAAAGCACACCAGTGCCAAAAAACAATTTAAGAGGAGGAGGCCACTTACACCCTCTGAGGAGTCGGACTCTAGTGCTGCTGAGAAGGAACAGCAGCATGCCACTTCACCAAGGCATAGAGGGCCAACCTTTACGCCAGAAGAAAATTTGTCCCTTGTTTCTGCAGTGTTGAAAGTCCGGCACATCTTATTTTCTTCAAATGTTTCGTCCTCTGCAAAGCAAGCGGCATGGAACACAGTTTGTGATGCTGTCTTTGCAGTTGGAGCAGTGTACCGGACAGCCGCCTGTGTCAAGCACCGGTAAGTTTCAAAAACAATTTTCTTTTATAGTAAAAAACTAACTCTAGTGTGTGTTAGCCTGTATGTACATACTACACAGGCCAAAATGTGTAACATAAAGAAATAAATTCAATTAATATTATTATTCATTGTCATGGCATCTTTATTTGAAAAAGCAGGAATGTAAGTCAAGCTTAAAGGGATAGTAAACTAAAAAAAAATATTTCATGATTCTGCTAGAGCACTGATTTTTAATCAACTTTCTAAATTACTCCTATTATTAATTTTCCTTTTTTTCTTGTTATCTTTATTTGAAATTGTAGGTTGATAAGGTAAGGACAGGACAGAGCCTGCCCATTTTTGGTTTTATAACCCTGGCGAGCGCTTGAGATTGGTAGCAACATTTAACAAACCAATAAGCAAGTGCAACCCAGGTTCTCAACCCAAAAAATGCTCATTCCTGCTTTCAAATAAAGATTCCACGTGAATGAAGAAATAATGACTTACTATTAAAAAATATAATTGCTTAAATTTTCATCTCTATCTTGAAATAAAATTTTTGTGTTTACTGTTTATTATCCATTTAAGGCCTTTTTTATTATTTACAGAATTAAAGATGGAAACTTTGGCCAACCAATACCAAATATATTCATATTTTGGATTACACAAACAAAGAGGTATCAGCGCACATCCATTTTCAAAAGCACAACATATTTTTTACTGCTGCAAAAAATTGCCTGCATATACATCAAGAGACAACTATCTTTTTTTAAATAATATTGGGAACTTAGTCACACAATATGGCCATATTTTGCTTAGCCAGTCACCGCTTACAAGGTGCCCCAATTCGACTGGTCCTACTCTAAATCCTTTTGCCACAGAGGGATGAAACATTCCTGCTTTTACTCTTCATAATAGAATGAGACTATCCCTGGGTTTTTATTCACAACTCTTTAACACTGTAATGAGCACACCTGAACTTGGGTGGGGTGCTTAAACCAATGGGAGATGGTCAGTCTCCCTGGTAATTTTAAATACAAAATTTGTTTTTTTAGCACACCTTACAAAAAGTTTAAATCAACATCTGGGAGTGCTGCCAATATGACCCAGTAATTACACAAACAAAGAGGTATCAGCGCACATCCATTTTCAAAAGCACAACATATTTTTTACTGCTGCAAAAAATTGCCTGCATATACATCAAGAGACAACTATCTTTTTTTAAATAATATTGGGAACTTAGTCACACAATATGGCCATATTTTGCTTAGCCAGTCACCGCTTACAAGGTGCCCCAATTCGACTGGTCCTACTCTAAATCCTTTTGCCACAGAGGGATGAAACATTCCTGCTTTTGCTCTTCATAATAGAATGAGACTCCCTGGCTTTTTATTCACAACTCTTTAACACTGTAATGAGCACACCTGAACTTGGGTGGGGTGCTTAAACCAATGGGAGATGGTCAGTCTCCCTGGTAATTTTAAATACAAAATTTGTTTTTTTAGCACACCTTACAAAAAGTTTAAATCAACATCTGGGAGTGCTGCCAATATGACCCAGTAATTACACAAACAAAGAGGTATCAGCGCACATCCATTTTCAAAAGCACAACATATTTTTTACTGCTGCAAAAAATTGCCTGCATATACATCAAGAGACAACTATCTTTTTTTAAATAATATTGGGAACTTAGTCACACAATATGGCCATATTTTGCTTAGCCAGTCACCGCTTACAAGGTGCCATAATTCGACTGGTCCTACTCTAAATCCTTTTGCCACAGAGGGATGAAACATTCCTGCTTTTGCTCTTCATAATAGAATGAGACTCCCTGGCTTTTTATTAACAACTCTTTAACACTGTAATGAGCACACCTGAACTTGGGTGGGGTGCTTAAACCAATGGGAGATGGTCAGTCTCCCTGGTAATTTTAAATACAAAATTTGTTTTTTTAGCACACCTTACAAAAAGTTTAAATCAACATCTGGGAGTGCTGCCAATATGACCCAGTAATTACACAAACAAAGAGGTATCAGCGCACATCCATTTTCAAAAGCACAACATATTTTTTACTGCTGCAAAAAATTGCCTGCATATACATCAAGAGACAACTATCTTTTTTTAAATAATATTGGGAACTTAGTCACACAATATGGCCATATTTTGCTTAGCCAGTCACCGCTTACAAGGTGCCCCAATTCGACTGGTCCTACTCTAAATCCTTTTGACACAGAGGGATGAAACATTCCTGCTTTTACTCTTCATAATAGAATGAGACTCCCTGGCTTTTTATTCACAACTCTTTAACACTGTAATGAGCACACCTGAACTTGGGTGGGGTGCTTAAACCAATGGGAGATGGTCAGTCTCCCTGGTAATTTTAAATACAAAATTTGGTTTTTTAGCACACCTTACAAAAAGTTTAAATCAACATCTGGGAGTGCTGCCAATATGACCCAGTAATTACACAAACAAAGAGGTATCAGCGCACATCCATTTTCAAAAGCACAACATATTTTTTACTGCTGCAAAAAATTGCCTGCATATACATCAAGAGACAACTATCTTTTTTTAAATAATATTGGGAACTTAGTCACACAATATGGCCATATTTTGCTTAGCCAGTCACCGCTTACAAGGTGCCCCAATTTGACTGGTCCTACTCTAAATCCTTTTGCCACAGAGGGATGAAACATTCCTGCTTTTACTCTTCATAATAGAATGAGACTCCCTGGCTTTTTATTCACAACTCTTTAACACTGTAATAAGCACACCTGAACTTGGGTGGGGTGCTTAAACCAATGGGAGATGGTCAGTCTCCCTGGTAATTTTAAATACAAAATTTGTTTTTTTAGCACACCTTACAAAAAGTTTAAATCAACATCTGGGAGTGCTGCCAATATGACCCAGTAATTACACAAACAAAGAGGTATCAGCGCACATCCATTTTCAAAAGCACAACATATTTTTTACTGCTGCAAAAAATTGCCTGCATATACATCAAGAGACAACTATCTTTTTTTAAATAATATTGGGAACTTAGTCACACAATATGGCCATATTTTGCTTAGCCAGTCACCGCTTACAAGGTGCCCCAATTCGACTGGTCCTACTCTAAATCCTTTTGCCACAGAGGGATGAAACATTCCTGCTTTTACTCTTCATAATAGAATGAGACTCCCTGGCTTTTTATTCACAACTCTTTAACACTGTAATGAGCACACCTGAACTTGGGTGGGGTGCTTAAACCAATGGGAGATGGTCAGTCTCCCTGGTAATTTTAAATACAAAATTTGGTTGTATATGCAGGCAATTTTTGCAGCAGTAAGAAATATGTTGTGCTTTCGAAAATGGATGTGCGCTGATACCTCTTTGTTTGTGTAATTACTGGGTCATATTGGCAGCACTCCCAGATGTTGATTTAAACTTTTTGTAAGGTGTGCTAAAAAACCAAATTTTGTATTTAAAATTACCAGGGAGACTGACCATCTCCCATTGGTTTAAGCACCCCACCCAAGTTCAGGTGTGCTCATTACAGTGTTAAAGAGTTGTGAATAAAAAGCCAGGGAGTCTCATTCTATTATGAAGAGTAACAGCAGGAATGTTTCATCCCTCTGTGGCAAAAGGATTTAGAGTAGGACCAGTCGAATTGGGGCACCTTGTAAGCGATGACTGGCTAAGCAAAATATGGCCATATTGTGTGACTAAGTTCCCAATATTATTTAAAAAAAGATAGTTGTCTCTTGATGTATATGCAGGCAATTTTTTGCAGCAGTAAAAAATATGTTGTGCTTTTGAAAATGGATGTGCGCTGATACCTCTTTGTTTGTGTAATTACTGGGTCATATTGGCAGCACTCCCAGATGTTGATTTAAACTTTTTGTAAGGTGTGCTAAAAAACCAAATTTTGTATTTAAAATTACCAGGGAGACTGACCATCTCCCATTGGTTTAAGCACCCCACCCAAGTTCAGGTGTGCTCATTACAGTGTTAAAGAGTTGTGAATAAAAAGCCAGGGAGTCTCATTCTATTATGAAGAGTAAAAGCAGGAATGTTTCATCCCTCTGTGGCAAAAGGATTTAGAGTAGGACCAGTCGAATTGGGGCACCTTGTAAGCGGTGACTGGCTAAGCAAAATATGGCCATATTGTGTGACTAAGTTCCCAATATTATTTAAAAAAAGATAGTTGTCTCTTGATGTATATGCAGGCAATTTTTTGCAGCAGTAAAAAATATGTTGTGCTTTTGAAAATGGATGTGCGCTGATACCTCTTTGTTTGTGTAATTACTGGGTCATATTGGCAGCACTCCCAGATGTTGATTTAAACTTTTTGTAAGGTGTGCTAAAAAAACAAATTTTGTATTTAAAATTACCAGGGAGACTGACCATCTCCCATTGGTTTAAGCACCCCACCCAAGTTCAGGTGTGCTCATTACAGTGTTAAAGAGTTGTGAATAAAAAGCCAGGGAGTCTCATTCTATTATGAAGAGTAAAAGCAGGAACGTTTCATCCCTCTGTGGCAAAAGGATTTAGAGTAGGACCAGTCGAATTGGGGCACCTTGTAAGCGGTGACTGGCTAAGCAAAATATGGCCATATTGTGTGACTAAGTTCCCAATATTATTTAAAAAAAGATAGTTGTCTCTTGATGTATATGCAGGCAATTTTTTGCAGCAGTAAAAAATATTGTTGTGCTTTTGAAAATGGATGTGCGCTGATACCTCTTTGTTTGTGTAATTACTGGGTCATATTGGCAGCACTCCCAGATGTTGATTTAAACTTTTTGTAAGGTGTGCTAAAAAACCAAATTTTGTATTTAAAATTACCAGGGAGACTGACCATCTCCCATTGGTTTAAGCACCCCACCCAAGTTCAGGTGTGCCCATTACAGTGTTAAAGAGTTGTGAATAAAAAGCCAGGGAGTCTCATTCTATTATGAAGAGTAAAAGCAGGAATGTTTCATCCCTCTGTGGCAAAAGGATTTAGAGTAGGACCAGTCGAATTGGGGCACCTTGTAAGCGGTGACTGGCTAAGCAAAATATGGCCATATTGTGTGACTAAGTTCCCAATATTATTTAAAAAAAGATAGTTGTCTCTTGATGTATATGCAGGCAATTTTTTGCAGCAGTAAAAAATATGTTGTGCTTTTGAAAATGGATGTGCGCTGATACCTCTTTGTTTGTGTAATTACTGGGTCATATTGGCAGCACTCCCAGATGTTGATTTAAACTTTTTGTAAGGTGTGCTAAAAAACCAAATATTGTATTTAAAATTACCAGGGAGACTGACCATCTCCCATTGGTTTAAGCACCCCACCCAAGTTCAGGTGTGCTCATTACAGTGTTAAAGAGTTGTGAATAAAAAGCCAGGGAGTCTCATTCTATTATGAAGAGTAAAAGCAGGAATGTTTCATCCCTCTGTGGCAAAAGGATTTAGAGTAGGACCAGTCGAATTGGGGCACCTTGTAAGCGGTGACTGGCTAAGCAAAATATGGCCATATTGTGTGACTAAGTTCCCAATATTATTTAAAAAAAGATAGTTGTCTCTTGATGTATATGCAGGCAATTTTTTGCAGCAGTAAAAAATATGTTGTGCTTTTGAAAATGGATGTGCGCTGATACCTCTTTGTTTGTGTAATTACTGGGTCATATTGGCAGCACTCCCAGATGTTGATTTAAACTTTTTGTAAGGTGTGCTAAAAAAACAAATTTTGTATTTAAAATTACCAGGGAGACTGACCATCTCCCATTGGTTTAAGCACCCCACCCAAGTTCAGGTGTGCTCATTACAGTGTTAAAGAGTTGTGAATAAAAAGCCAGGGAGTCTCATTCTATTATGAAGAGTAAAAGCAGGAACGTTTCATCCCTCTGTGGCAAAAGGATTTAGAGTAGGACCAGTCGAATTGGGGCACCTTGTAAGCGGTGACTGGCTAAGCAAAATATGGCCATATTGTGTGACTAAGTTCCCAATATTATTTAAAAAAAGATAGTTGTCTCTTGATGTATATGCAGGCAATTTTTTGCAGCAGTAAAAAATATCGTTGTGCTTTTGAAAATGGATGTGCGCTGATACCTCTTTGTTTGTGTAATTACTGGGTCATATTGGCAGCACTCCCAGATGTTGATTTAAACTTTTTGTAAGGTGTGCTAAAAAACCAAATTTTGTATTTAAAATTACCAGGGAGACTGACCATCTCCCATTGGTTTAAGCACCCCACCCAAGTTCAGGTGTGCCCATTACAGTGTTAAAGAGTTGTGAATAAAAAGCCAGGGAGTCTCATTCTATTATGAAGAGTAAAAGCAGGAATGTTTCATCCCTCTGTGGCAAAAGGATTTAGAGTAGGACCAGTCGAATTGGGGCACCTTGTAAGCGGTGACTGGCTAAGCAAAATATGGCCATATTGTGTGACTAAGTTCCCAATATTATTTAAAAAAAGATAGTTGTCTCTTGATGTATATGCAGGCAATTTTTTGCAGCAGTAAAAAATATGTTGTGCTTTTGAAAATGGATGTGCGCTGATACCTCTTTGTTTGTGTAATTACTGGGTCATATTGGCAGCACTCCCAGATGTTGATTTAAACTTTTTGTAAGGTGTGCTAAAAAACCAAATTTTGTATTTAAAATTACCAGGGAGACTGACCATCTCCCATTGGTTTAAGCACCCCACCCAAGTTCAGGTGTGCTCATTACAGTGTTAAAGAGTTGTGAATAAAAAGCCAGGGAGTCTCATTCTATTATGAAGAGTAAAAGCAGGAATGTTTCATCCCTCTGTGGCAAAAGGATTTAGAGTAGGACCAGTCGAATTGGGGCACCTTGTAAGCGGTGACTGGCTAAGCAAAATATGGCCATATTGTGTGACTAAGTTCCCAATATTATTTAAAAAAAGATAGTTGTCTCTTGATGTATATGCAGGCAATTTTTTGCAGCAGTAAAAAATATTGTTGTGCTTTTGAAAATGGATGTGCGCTGATACCTCTTTGTTTGTGTAATTACTGGGTCATATTGGCAGCACTCCCAGATGTTGATTTAAACTTTTTGTAAGGTGTGCTAAAAAACCAAATTTTGTATTTAAAATTACCAGGGAGACTGACCATCTCCCATTGGTTTAAGCACCCCACCCAAGTTCAGGTGTGCTCATTACAGTGTTAAAGAGTTGTGAATAAAAAGCCAGGGAGTCTCATTCTATTATGAAGAGTAAAAGCAGGAATGTTTCATCCCTCTGTGGCAAAAGGATTTAGAGTAGGACCAGTCGAATTGGGGCACCTTGTAAGCGGTGACTGGCTAAGCAAAATATGGCCATATTGTGTGACTAAGTTCCCAATATTATTTAAAAAAAGATAGTTGTCTCTTGATGTATATGCAGGCAATTTTTTGCAGCAGTAAAAAATATGTTGTGCTTTTGAAAATGGATGTGCGTTGATACCTCTTTGTTTGTGTAATTACTGGGTCATATTGGCAGCACTCCCAGATGTTGATTTAAACTTTTTGTAAGGTGTGCTAAAAAAACAAATTTCATATTTTGGATTATATATATTTGTCTTCTCATGATTTATAAATAAAGTGATAAACTTTAACCAACTTTATGGGGCACAAAGTCAGATTCAAACGTAAAGGGACACTGAACCCAACTTATTTCTTTCATGATTCAACTTTCTAATTTGCTCCTATTATTACATTTTCTTTGTTCTCTTGGTTGGGAGAAGGAGGTCCAGGACAAACTACTTCCAGAGGCTGTTGTCACAGGTGTCCGTAGCGCAAGTAGGAGAGACGAATCTGTCAGGCAACAGAGAGCTGGTGAGTGAAATGAAATATACGATTACTTTGATTACTTTCCATGGCCTTCTTTTGTGTTCCCCTCACTGCCCTATGCCCCTTCCTTTTTTGTTCCCCTATATCCTTTTTTCTTCATGTCACCTTTCTTCTCTTTCCCTCCCAAGTCCCTTTATTTTGCCTTTCCCTACCTCACCAATACCTGAATTTTAGACGCTGTGGCCTTTGCATCCTTTTTTCTGTAATGTGACTTCAATGATTTAAAATATCAAAAATCGATCATCACATTTAAATGCTTATTTTGGGCGGCGGACAACATTTTATATATATATTTCACTACCTGGGCTGTATAGGTTTGTTTGAAATTATGAATCATTCATCACTAATAACTTTTGTTCACTAATACCTGTCACTTCACCTTGATGTTTTCCAGATCACCAAAAATACAGTACTCTGCAGGGTGATCAGCCCCAAGTACATCTCAGCCTAGTTCTGGTAAGAAATCCAATAAAGAAGAAAGTACCCAGGGAGCTCTGGTTAAAATCCAAAGTGCTTTATTGATTCAATTTCATTAAAACTTTTTCCTTGCAGCAGCAAAGTCAGCAAACAAACAAACAATCCGTGTGCTTGCAATCAAACACACATGGTGCTTCCACTGAGGTAGCGTCAGAGGGTCAGCTGACACGTTTCGGCCAATAGCCGTAGTCAAAGCTATATCTGGTAAGAACCTAAATAGAAATACAAACATAGGTTTTGTAAAAAATAAAACATGGATTGAAGATTACATTTTTACTCCCAGAGTATTACATTCAAATAGTACCCTGTCCCAGTTCCTTAGCCCTGTTACCTTTTTCTTGCCAAGTTTCTATGATCAAGTGTTGTGCTTAAAGATATAATGAACCCAACATTTTTCTTTAATGATTTCATACTAGAATCTGCTAGAACAGCAAATTAATCTACTCAATTATTTGATAATCAATTTTTCATAGTTCTATTATTATCTTTATTTTACAAACCAATAATGTAAGCCTGGTCCACGGGTATTTTTTTTGTTTCAAAACCATGCGTATCGGCATAGCGCTTGCTTACATTCTTGATTTATAAAATAACAATAAGAAGACAACCAAACAAATGTTATGATAGGACTATAAATGTATAAAGCTGATTTATATTTCCTGCTCTTTCAAAATATTGAAAGTTAAATATTTGGTTTATTATCCATTGTATCACGATTTTCATCTACTGACTTTCATCAGCCTGATAATGATTCTGGTACAAGCAATATACAGATGGAATACACACAATATTAGGAAAAAAACGCACAATATTCTGTATTAAATGAACTAAGAACTGATACTCTGCTTTAGATCAGACCGCAGCCTTCTTGCAGTCTCTCCTTTGTGACTGTATATAGATAGGTAGTGGTGATAGATGGCGCAGGTCTATTGCGTGATTTTCTCTAGTAAATGAAGAGAAAAAGGCTTGAGGAGTATATCAAAGCCAATTAATATGGGTGCAGTATACTCACTCCATAAGATGTGTCTGTTCAGCTGAAATAGGGTGTAACATCAGATGGCGAGAGTCCACAGGATCCTGGTGTTGAATGCCCAGAGTATCCAAATATAGGACTATAAATGAATGGAAAGCCAAGTGACAAAGATATCCAATGTATAATAAAAAGATGTAGTAACTTACTCCATATATAAGAGAATTCCGGCCCGGCACAACAAAGAAAGCTCTTGACAGTCTTTCAAATAAGATAAAAAGGTTTTATTTGCTCAACGCATTTCAACGTATTATAGGTCTTTGTCAAGAGCATAAATTAAAACAAGTGATACAAATAAATAAAACAGGTAAGTAAAAAAGCTGAATATGTCTGCTGTGACTGAAGAGCCGGTTTATATACAGATTGAACAAACATTCCACTTTCCTGTTTGACACAGGAAATTGGACTCACAAAGTTTACACTCCTATGAATAAGCATCAATATCAAACTATTATTATGTTGGAATGCAATTACAATTGTAATAATGTTGCTAAATAACGTTAAAATCAGTTTAAATAAATTTGGAAGATCAAAAGTATAATTTGGTATTGATACGTTTTCTAACCTATCAAAACGCACATTAAATGTTTTAGCCAATGAGCGGATGTTATGAAGAAAGTCTTCAAATAAGTAGTCCATTGTATGTTAGTTCCTTTTCAGGTCCGATCCGTGGTCATGTGTTGTTATAGTCCAATGGGAGAGGAGCTGTAATTCCAAGGCAGTGTGAAATGTTTGAGGGCGGTGGCAATCCGGAATGTGTCCATGTTCATTGCGCTACGTAAAAAAGGGGGGAATGTCCTAGATAACATCAAAGTATGCAGCTTAGCCAATGAACAAGAGGCAAAGTTCTGCAATGGAAACAAAGAAAAAGTGACGAGCAACTGTTCTTTAAACTGCTATAATACAATTACAACATAATGATTTACATATTTCGTTCGTTCCCTTGTTATTTAACCAGATGCATGCACAGTGTCAATAAAACGCTATGTAAGAAAAGTATATGAACCACTTATAGTATCTCTCATTAGAACCTAATATATTCTTTATTTTGTACTTTCTCCTTGCATTACAATATGCTGATCAGGAAAACGTGTGTTATGTGAGAATGATTCCGCTCTTGTCCGTGTCAGAAATTTATGTTGTTAAAGGGACCATATCTTTTAAACAGTGCTTAAAAGGATAATGTGTACATTGTCTGAAAAACTAATCTTTACTTATAATAAATGTTTTTCGACTGTTTGTTATTCATTCTTAAATGGACAGTTAGTGTGTTCTCTGGCCGGATGGCAATAAAGATATGATAGATGATAGCAAGAACATAATCGAAAGTTTATAAATATTATGTCTAAAAGGTACAGTTAATGCGTTGTAAATGTTTCATCCTGCAGAGAATAATTCTCTGACAGGGTGGCAATAAAGATATAATAAATGTTCACAAGAACGTAATAAAAAATTATAAATAGTATATTTAATTTGATAATTAGAAGAATAATAATAAACATTTATATAAACTATGGGGTGGCTTAGAAAAAATTCTAATATTTATTCAAAAATGTTTTAGCAAGACTAAATGTGGTTACCAATATACCCTTATGTGTGCAACTATATTAAATGACTGAGGCCTAGATTTAGGCCTAGATTTAGAGTTGGGCGGTAGCCGTCAAAACCAGCGTTAGAGGCTCCTAACGCTGGTTTTTACCGCCGGATGGTATTTGGAGTCAGTCAGGAAAGGGTCTAACGCTCACTTTGCAGCCGCGACATTTCCATACCGCAGATCCCCCTACCCCATTTGCGCATCCTACCTTTTCAATGGGATCTTTCTAACGCCGGTATTTAGAGTCCTGGCTGAAGTGAGCGTTAGAAATCTAACGACAAAACTCCAGCTGCAGAAAAAAGTCAGTAGTTAAGAGCTTTCTGGGCTAACGCCGGTTTATAAAGCTCTTAACTACTGTGCTCTAAAGTACACTAACACCCATAAACTACCTATGTACCCCTAAACCGAGGTCCCCCCACATTGCCGCCACTCTATTAAAATTTTTTAACCCCTAATCTGCCGCTCCGTACACCGCCGCCAGCTACGTTATCCCTATGTACCCCTAATCTGCTGCCCCTAACATCGCCGACCCCTATATTATATTTATTAACCCCTAATCTGCCGCCCCCGCTATCGCTGACACCTGCATATTTTTTTTAACCCCTAATCTGCCGCTCCGTACACCGCCGCAACCTACATTATCCCTATGTACCCCTAATCTGCTGCCCCTAACACAGCCGACCCCATATTATATTTATTAACCCCTAATCTGCCGCCCCCAACGTCGCCTCCACCTACCTACAATAATTAACCCCTAATCTGCCGACCGGACCACACCGCTACTATAATAAATGTATTAACCCCTAAAGCTAAGTCTAACCCTAACACCCCCCTAACTTAAATATAATTTAAATCTAACGAAATAAATGAACTCTTATTAAATAAATTATTCCTATTTAAAGCTAAATACTTACCTGTAAAATAAACCCTAATATAGCTACAATATAAATTATAATTATATTGTAGCTATTTTAGGATTAATATTTATTTTACAGGCAACTTTGTAATTATATTAACCAGGTACAATAGCTATTAAATAGTTAATAATTATTTAATAGTTACCTAGTTAAAATAATTACAAAATTACCTGTAAAATAAATCCTAACCTAAGTTACAATTAAACCTAACACTACACTATCAATAAATTAATTAAATACAATACCTACAATTATCTACAATTAAACCTAACACTATACTATCAATAAATTAATTAATTAAATACAATACCTACAAATAAATACAATGAAATAAACTAACTAAAGTACAAAAAATAAAAAAGAACTAAGTTACAAAAAATATTTTTTTTTTACAAACATTAGAAAAATATTACAACAATTTTAAACTAATTACACCTACTCTAAGCCCCCTAATAAAATAACAAAGCCCCCCAAAATAAAAAAATGCCCTACCCTATTCTAAATTTAAAAAGTTCAAAGCTCTTTTACCTTATCAGCCCTGAAAAGGGCCCTTTGCGGGGCATGCCCCAAAGAATTCAGCTCTTTTGCCTGTAAAAAAAACACATACAATACCCCCCCAACATTACAACTCACCACCCACATACCCCTAATCTAACCCAAACCCCCCTTAAATAAACCTAACACTAAGCCCCTGAAGATCTTCCTACCTTATCTTCACCTCGCCGGGTATCACACCGATCCGTCCTGGCTCCGATGTCTTGATCCAAGCCCAAGCGGGGGGCTGAAGATGTCCATGATCCGGCTGAAGTCTTCATCCAAGCGGGAGCTGAAGAGGTCCATGATCCGGCTGAAGTGTTCTATCAACTGCATCTTCAATCTTCTTTCTTCCGGATCCATGTTCATCCCGCCGACCCGGAACATCCATCTTCACCGACGACTTCCCGACGAATGACGGTTCCTTTAAGGGACGTCATCCAAGATGGTGTCCCTCGAATTCCGATTGGCTGATAGGATTCTATCAGCCAATCGGAATTAAGGTAGGAAAATTCTGATTGGCTGATGGAATCAGCCAATCAGAATCAAGTTCAATCCGATTGGCTGATCCGATCAGCCAATCAGATTGAGCTCGCATTCTATTGGCTGATCGGAGCAGCCAATATAATGCAAGCTCAATCTGATTGGCTGATCGGATCAGCCAATCGGATTGAACTTGATTCTGATTGGCTGATTCCATCCTACCTTAATTCCTATTGGCTGATAGAATCCTATCAGCCAATCGGAATTCTAGGAACGCCATCTTGGATGACGTCCCTTAAAGGAACCGTCATTCGTCGGGAAATCGTCGGTGAAGATGGATATTCCGCGTCGGCGGGATGAACATGGATCCGGAAGAAAGAAGATTGAAGATGCCGTTGATAGAAGACTTCAGCCGGATCATGGACCTCTTCAGCTCCCACTTGGATGAAGACTTCAGTCGGATCATGGACATCTTCAGCCCCCCGCTTGGGCTTGAATCAAGACATCGGAGGAGCTCTTCTGGATCGATCGGTGAACCCGGCGTGGTGAAGACAAGGTAGGAAGATCTTCAGGGGCTTAGTGTTAGGTTTATTTAAGGGGGGTTTGGGTTAGATTAGGGGTATGTGGGTGGTGAGTTGTAATGTTGGGGGGGGGGTATTGTATGTTTTTTTTACAGGCAAAAAAGCTGAATTCTTTGGGGCATGCCCCGCAAAGGGCCCTTTTCAGGGCTGGTAAGGTAAAAGAGCTTTGAACTTTTTTAATTTAGAATAGGATAGGGCATTTTTTTATTTTGGGGGTCTTTGTTATTTTATTAGGGGGCTTAGAGTAGGTCTAATTAGTTTAAAATTGTTGTAATATTTTTCTAATGTTTGTAAATATTTTTTTATTTTTTGTAACTTATTTCTTTTTTCTTTTTTGTACTTTAGTTAGTTTATTTCATTGTATTTATTTGTAGGTATTGTATTTAATTAATTTATTGATAGTGTAGTGTTAGGTTTAATTGTAGATAATTGTAGGTATTGTATTTAATTAATTTATTGATAGTGTAGTGTTAGGTTTAATTGTAACTTAGGTTAGGATTTATTTTACAGGTAATTTTGTAATTATTTTAACTAGGTAACTATTAAATAGTTATTAACTATTTAATAGCTATTGTACCTGGTTAATATAATTACAAAGTTGCCTGTAAAATAAATATTAATCCTAAAATAGCTACAATATAATTATAATTTATATTGAAGCTATATTATGGTTTATTTTACAGGTAAGTATTTAGCTTTAAATAGGAATAATTTATTTAATAATAGTTAATTTATTTCGTTAGATTTAAATTATATTTAAGTTAGGTGGGTGTTAGGGTTAGAGTTAGACTTAGCTTTAGGGGTTAATACATTTATTATAGTAGCGGTGAGATCCGGTCGGCAGATTAGGGATTAATTATTGTAGGTAGGTGGAGGCGACGTTGTGGGGGGCAGATTAGGGGTTAATAAATACAATATAGGGGTCAGCGGTGTTAGGGGCAGCAGATTAGGGGTACATAGGTATAATGTAGGTTGCGACGGTGTACGGAGCGGCAGATTAGGGGTTAATAATAATATGCAGGTGTCAGCGATAGCGGGGGCGGCAGATTAGGGGTTAATAAATATGACATAGTGGTCGGCGATGTTGGGGCAGCAGATTAAGGGTTAATAAGTGTAAGGTTAGGGGTGTTTAGACTCAGGGTTCATGTTAGGGTGTTAGGTGCAGACTTAGGAAGTGTTTCCCCATAGGAAACAATGTAGCTGCGTTAGGAGCTGAACGCTGCTTTTTTGCAGGTGTTAGGTTTTTTTTCAGCTCAAACGGCCCCATTGTTTCCTATGGGGAAATCGTGCACGAGCACGTTTTTTAAGCTGGCCGCGTCCGTAAGCAACGCTGGTGTTTAGAGTTGCAGTGGCGGTAAATATGCTCTACGCTCCCTTTTTGGAGCCTAACGCAGCCCTTCTGTGAACTCTAAATACCAGCGGTATTTAAAAGGTGCGGGAGAAAAAAAGCCAGCGTTAGATACGCGGGTCGTTACCGACAAAACTCTAAATCTAGCCGCTAGAGTTGGGCGGTAGCCGTCAAAACCGCCCGCTGGTATTTAGAGTGAGTCAGGAAAGGGTCTAACGCTCACTTTGCAGTCGCGACTTTTCCATACCGCAGATCCCCCTTCGCCATTTGCGTATCCTATCTTTTCAATGGGATCTTTCTAACGCCGGTATTTAGAGTCGTGGCTGAAGTGAGCGTTAGAAATCTAACGACAAAACTCCAGCCGCAGAAAAAAGTCAGTAGTTAAGAGCTTTCTGGGCTAACGCCGGTTTATAAAGCTCTTAACTACTGTGCTCTAAAGTACACTAACACCCATAAACTACCTATGTACCCCTAAACCGAGGCCCCCCCCACATCGCCGCCACTCTATTAAAATTTTTTAACCCCTAATCTGCCGACCGCACACTGCTGCCACCTATGTTATCCCTATGAACCCCTAATCTGCTGCCCCTAACACCGCCGACCCCTATATTATATTTATTAACCCCTAATCTGCCGCCCCCAACGTCGCCGGCACCTACCTACAATTATTAACCCCTAATCTGCTGACCGGATCTCGCCGCTACTATAATAAATGGATTAACCCCTAATCCGCCTCACTCCCGCCTCAATAACCCTATAATAAATAGTATTAACTCCTAATCTGCCCTCCCTAACATCGCCGACACCTAACTTCAAGTATTAACCCCTAATCTGCCGACCGGAGCTCACCGCTACTCTAATAAATTTTTTAACCCCTAAAGCTAATTCTAACCCTAACACCCCCCTAAGTTAAATATAATTTTATTGTAACGAAATAAATTAACTCTTATTAAATAAATTATTCCTATTTAAATCTAAATACTTACCTGTAAAATAAACCCTAATATAGCTACAATATAAATTATAATTATATTGGAGCTATTTTAGGATTAATATTTATTTTACAGGCAACTTTGTATTTATTTTAACTAGGTACAATAGCTATTAAATAGTTAATAACTATTTAATAGTTACCTAGTTAAAATAATTACAAATTACCTGTAAAATAAATCCTAACCTAAGTTACAATTAAACCTAACACTACACTATCAGTAAATAAATAAACTACCTACAATTATCTACAATTAAACCTAACACTACACTATCAATAAATTAATTAAATACAATACCTACAAATAAATACATTTAAATAAACTAACTAAAGTACAAAAAATAAAAAAGAACTAAGTTACAAAAAATAAACAAATATTTACAAACATTAGAAAAATATTACAACAATTTTAAACTAATTACACCTACTCTAAGCCCACTAAAAAAATAACAAAGACCCCCAAAATAAAAAAATGCCCTACCCTATTCTAAATTAAAAAAGTTCAAAGCTCTTTTACCTTACCAGCCCTGAAAAGGGCCATTTGCGGGTCATGCCCCAAATAATTCAGCTCTTTTGCCTGAAAAAAAACATACAATACCCCCCCAACATTACAACCCACCACCCACATAACCCTAATCTAACCCAAACCCCCCTTAAATAAACCTAAAACTAAGCCCCTGAAGATCTTCCTACCTTATCTTCACCATGCCAGGTTCACCGATCCGTCCACCAAAGTCTTGATCCAAGCCTCTGAAATCTTGATCCAAGCCCAAGCGGGGGCTGAAGAGTGACGTCCATCCTCCGGCTGAAGTCTTGATGCAAGCGGGCAGAAGAGGACATCCGGAACGGCAAACATCTTCATCCAAGCTGCATCTTCTATGTTCTTCAATCCGATGACGACCGGCTGATCTTCAAGACCTCCAGCGCGGATCCATCCATCTTCACCGACGACTTCCCGACGAATGACGGTTCCTATCAGCCAATCGGAATTAAGGTAGGAAAATTCTGATTGGCTGATGGAATCAGCCAATCAGATTCAAGTTCAATCCGATTGGCTGATCCAATCAGCCAATCAGATTGAGATCGCATTCTATTGGCTGATCGGAACAGCCAATAGAATGCGAGCTCAATCTGATTGGCTGATTGGATCAGCCAATTGGATTGAACTTGAATCTGATTGGCTGATTCCATCAGCCAATCAGAATTTTCCTACCTTAATTGCAATTGGCTGAATCCTATCAGTCAATCGGAATTCGAGGGACGCCAACTTGGATGACGTCCCTTAAAGGAACAGTCATTCGTCGTTTAGTCGTCGGTGAAGATGGATGTTCCGCGTCAGCGGGATGAACTACATGGATCCGGAAGAAAGAAGATTGAAGATGCCGCTTGATAGAAGACTTCAGTCGGATCATGGACCTCTTCAGCTCCCGCTTGGATGAAGACTTCAGTCGGATCATGGACATCTTCAGCCCCCCCCTTGGGCTTGGATCAAGACATCGGAGGCTCTTCTGGATCGATCGGTGAACCCGGTGTGGTGAAGACAAGGTAGGGAGATCTTCAGGGACTTAGTGTTAGGTTTATTTAAGGGGGGTTTGGGTTAGATTAGGGGTATGTGGGTGGTGGGTTGTAATGTTGGGGGGGGGTATTGTATGTTTTTTTTTACAGGCAAAAGAGCTGAATTATTTGGCCCTTTTCAGGGCTGGTAAGGTAAAAGAGCTTTGAACTTTTTAAATTTAGAATAGGGTAGGGCATTTTTTTATTTTGGGGGTCTTTGTTATTTTATTAGGGGGCTTAGAGTAGGCGTAATTAGTTTAAAATTGTTGTAATATTTTTCTAATGTTTGTAAATATTTTTTTATTTTTTGTAACTTAGTTCTTTTTTATTTTTTGTACTTTAGTTAGTTTATTTAAATGTATTTATTTGTAGGTATTGTATTTAATTAATTTATTGATAGTGTAGTGTTAGGTTTAATTGTAGATTGTAGATAATTGTAGGTAGTTTATTTAATTAATTTATTGATAGTGTAGTGTTAGGTTTAATTGTAACTTAGGTTAGGATTTATTTTACAGGTAATTTGTAATTATTTTAACTAGGTAACTATTAAATAGTTATTAACTATTTAATAGCTATTGTACCTAGTTAAAATAAATACAAAGTTGCCTGTAAAATAAATATTAATCCTAAAATAGCTACAATATAATTATAATTTATATAGTAGCTATATTAGGGTTTATTTTAAAGGTAAGGGGTTAATCCATTTATTATAGTAGCGGCGAGATCCGGTCGGCAGATTAGGGGTTAATAAGTGTAGGTAGGTGGAGGCGACGTTGGGGGCGGCAGATTAGGGGTTAATAAATATAATATAGGGGTCGGCGGTGTTAGGGGCAGCAGATAAGGGGTACATAGGGATAATGTAGGTCGCGGCAGTGTACGGAGCGGCAGATTAGGGGTTAATAATAATATGCAGGGGTCAGCGATAGCGGGGGCGGCAGATTAGGGGTTAATAAGTGTAAGGTTAGGGGTGTTTAGACTCGGGGTACATGTTAGGTGCAGACATAGTAAGTGTTTCCCCATAGGAAACAATGTAGGTGCGTTAGGAGCTGAACGCTGCTTTTTTGCAGGTGTTAGGTTTTTTTTCAGCTCAAACAGCCCCATTGTTTCCTATGGGGGAATCGTGCACGAGCACGTTTTTGAAGCTGGCCGCGTCCGTAAGCACCGCTGGAATTTAGAGTTGCAGTGGCGGTAAATATGCTCTACGCTCCCTTTTTGGAGCCTAACGCAGCCCTTCTGTGAACTCTAAATACCAGCGGTATTTAAAAGGTGCGGGAGAAAAAAAGCCAGCGTAGCTAACGCACCCCTTTGTCTGCAGAACTCTAAATCTAGCCATAAGTGAATTGAATTATGTATTTCCATTTTTAGTGTGTGTGAAAGAACTTAGTGATGTCCTACATCTTCAAAGGACAGTGTTGTTGAAATTTAATATATATGTGCTCTAAAATTATTACGGCTAGATTTAGAGTTTTGTCGGTAAAGACCCGCGTAGCTAACGCTCCTTTTTTTCCCAACGCACCTTTACAACAACGCTGTATTTAGAGTTGTCTGAGGGGCTGCGTTAGGCTCAAAAAAGGGTGCGTTGAGCCTAACTTAGCTCCACTTCAACACTCAATACCAGCGTTGCTTATGGTAGCGGTAAGCTGGGAAAACGTGCTCGTGCACGATATCCCCATAGGAAACAATGGGGCTGAGCTGGCTGAAAAAAAACCTAACACCTGCAAAAAAGCTGCGTTCAGCTCCTAACGCAGCCCCATTGTTTCCTATGGGGAAACACTTTCTAAGTCTACACCTAACACCCTAATATGAACCCCGAGTCTAAACACCCCTAACCTTATACTTATTAACCCCTAATCTGCCGCCCCCGCTATCACTGACCCCTGCATATTATTATTAACCCCTAATCTGCCGCTCCGGACACCGCCGCAACCTACATTATCCCTATGAACCCCTAATCTGCTGCCCCTAACACCGCCGACCCCTATATTATATTTATTAACCCCTAATCTGCCCCCCCAACGTCGCCGCTACCTTACCTACACTTATTAACCCCTAATCTGCCGACCGGACCTCGCCGCTACTATAATAAATGTATTAACCCCTAAACCGCCGCACTCTCACCTCGCAAACACTATAATAAATAGTATTAACCCCTAATCTGCCCTCCCTAACATCGCCGCCACCTAACTTCAAGTATTAACCCCTAATCTGCCGACCGGACTTCGCCGCTACTATAATAAATGTATTAACCCTTAAAGCTAAGTCTAACCCTAACACCCCCTAAATTAAATATAATTTTAATCTAACGAAATAAATTAAATCTTATTAACTAAAGTATTCCTATTTAAAACTAAATACTTACCTGTAAAATAAACCCTAATATAGCTACCATATAATTAATAATTATATTGTAGCTATTTTAGGATTTATATTTATTTTACAGGCAACTTTGTATTTATTTTAACTAGGTACAATAGCTATTAAATAGTTATTTACTATTTAATAGCTACCTAGTTAAAATAATTACAAAATTACCTGTAAAATAAATCCTAACCTAAGTTACAATTAAACCTAACACTACACTATCAATAAATTAATTAAATAAATTACCTACAATTACATACAATTAAATAAACTAAACTAAATTACAAAAAAAACAAACACTAAATTACAAAAAATAAAAAAAGATTACAAGAATATTAGGCTAATTACACCTACTCTAAGCCCCCTAATAAAATAAAAAAGCCCCCAAAAATAATAAAGGTCCCTACCCTATTCTAAATTAAAAAGTAATCAGCTCTTTTACCAGCCCTTAAAAGGGCTTTTTGCGTGGCATGCCCCAAAGTTATCAGTTCTTTTGCCTGTAAAAAAAATACAACCCCCCCTCAACATTAAAACCCACCACCCACATACCCCTACTCTAACCCAAACCCCCCTTAAATAAACCTAATATTACTCCCCTGAAGATCTCCCTACCTTGAGTCGTCTTCACCCAGCCGGGCCGAAGTCTTCATCCGATGGTGCAGAAGAGGATATCCAGACTGGCAGAAGTCTTCATCCTATCCGGGCAGAAGAGGACATCCGGACCGGCAGACATCTTCATCCAAGTGGCATCTTCTATCTTCATCCATCCGGAGCGTAGCGGAGCCATCTTCTTTACAGCCGACGCGGATCCATCCTCTTCAACCGACGCCTACTCGCCGAATGAAGGTTCCTTTAAATGACGTCATCCCAGATGGCGTCCCTCGAATTCTGATTGGCTGATAGGATTCTATCAGCCAATCGGAATTAAGGTAGGAAAAATCTGATTGGCTGATTGAATCAGCCAATCAGATTCAAGTTCAATCCGATTGGCTGATCCAATCAGCCAATCAGATTGAGCTTGCATTCTATTGGCTGTTCCGATCAGGTTAGGTGGCGGCGATGTTAGGGAGGGCAGATTAGGGGTTAATACTATTTATTATAGTGTTTGCGAGGCGGGAGTGCGGCGGTTTAGGGGTTAATACATTTATTACAGTAGCGGCGAGGTCCGGTCAGCAGATTAGGGGTTAATGAGTGTATGTAAGGTAGCGGCGACGTTTGGGGGGGCAGATTAGGGGTTAATAAATATTATGTAGGTGTCGGCGATGTTAGGGGCAGCAGATTAGGGGTTCATAGGAATAATGTAGATTGCGGCGATGTGCGGTCGGCAGATTAGGGGTTAAAAAGATTTATTATAGTGGCAACGATGTGGGGGGCCTCAGTTTAGGGGTACATAGGTAGTTTATATGTGTTAGTGTACTTTAGAGCACTGTAGTTAAGAGCTTTATATACCAGTGTTAGCCCATAAAGCTTTTAACTACAGCCTTTCCATGGGCGTAGGAGTCTTGTCGATAGAGGGTCTACCGCTCACTTCAGCCAAGACTCTAAATACCAGCGTTAGGAAGATCCCATTGAAAAGATAGGATACGCAATTGGCATAAGGGGATATGCGGTATGGAAAAGTCACGGCTGAAAAGTGAACGTTAGACCCTTTCCTGCCTGACTCTAAATACCAGCGGGCAGCCAAAAGCAGCGTTAGGACCCCTTAACGCTGCTTTTGACGGCTAACGCAGAACTCTAAATCTAGGCGTTAGTGTTTTGTCTTTCATTATGTTTTTATTTTTTATATCGTGTTTTTAGGTATTAGACCTTCTATTAAAAAGAGGTCTAAATTCAAAATTCTATTACAACTATCTATATCCTAAATAAAGGCTGCTTTGTTTTTCCGTGTTTTTATTCTTTCTATCATGTTTCTGTGTGTTAGACCTACTGTTAAAAGGTGTCTAAATTCAAAATTCCTAATTATATTACAACTATCTATAGTCTAAATAAAGGCTGCTTAATCTTTTAATGTTTTTATTCTTTATACCGTTTTTATGTGTTGGACCTTCTATTTGAAAGATATCTAAATTCAAAATTCCCAATTATATTACTTACGATCTTAAGCTTAAATAAAGGCTGCTATCCTAATGTCCTTGTTAAGACCCTAATGATTGTAAGTTCTCAGTATGTATCCACCAGAGTTCTCTTCTGTCTAATTCCTTTTCAAGTGTTCCCCCCCTCCAATGTGTGGACACTTTCTATATACCTAGCCAGAGAAGACTATTTTTATTGAAATCTCGACAAGAGTTACAATGCAAGGGTACCCCATGATCCTCGTGTTTTTTCTCTATTTTATTTAAGTGTTCCAATATGCGTGTTTTTAGAAATCTGGTTGTTTGTCCTAGATATTGAATCTTACAATTGCACTGTAGTAAATAAATAACATTTGTAGTTTTACACGTAATGAATTGTTTAATAGTAAATGTTTTTCCTGTTCCTTTCCCAGGTTCATAACAACCTTTAATTCTGGACATAACCAAATCAAGAATATTATTAATAAGCATTGGCACGTGCTACAAAGTGACAAAATTTTAGATAAAATTATACCCCCTAAACCACAAATTACATTTCGAAAAGGTCACAATTTTAAACAAAAGTTAGCTCCTTAATTAGTAAAGGGAATGACCCCGAAAATTCCCTTATCTATCTCAAACCTACAAGGTTTTTACACTTGCGGTAGATGTAAGGGTTGCAACTATAACAAAAGGGTACATAAGTCATTCACTTCATCTATTACAGGAAAAAACATTTACTATTAAACAATTCATTACGTGTAAAACTACAAATGTTATTTATTTACTACAGTGCAATTGTAAGATTCAATATCTAGGACAAACAACCGATTTCTAAAAACACGCATATTGGAACACTTAGATAAAATAAAGAAAAAACACGAGGATCATGGGGTACCCTTGCATTGTAACTCTTGTCGAGATTTCAATAAAAATAGTCTTCTCTGGCTAGGTATAGAGAAAGTGTCCACACATTGGAGGGGGGGAACACTTAAAAGGAATTAGACAGAAGAGAACTCTGGTGGATACATACTATGAGAACTTACAATCATTAGGGTCTTAACAAGGACATTAGGATAGCAGCCTTTATTTAAGCTTAAGATCGTATGTAATATAATTGGGAATTTTGAATCTAGATATTTTTCAAATAGAAGGTCCAACACATAAAAACACGGTATAAAGAATAAAAACACTAAAAGATTAAGCAGCCTTTATTTAGACTATAGATAGTTGTAATATAATTAGGTATTTTGAATTTAGACACCTTTTAACAGTAGGTCTAACACACAGAAACATGATAGAAAGAATAAAAACACGGAAAAACAAAGCAGCCTTTATTTAGGATATAGATAGTTGTAATAGAATTTTGAATTTAGACCTCTTTTAATAGAAGGTCTAATACCTAAACACATGATATATAGAATAAAAACATAATGAAAGACAAAACACTAATAATTTTAGAGCACTTGTATATTAAATTTCAACTACACTGTCCTTTGAAGATGTAGGACATCACTAAGGCCTAGATTTGGAGTTCGGCGGTAGCCGTCAAAACCAGCGTTAGAGGCTCCTAACGCTGGTTTTGGCCGCCCGCTGGTATTTGGAGTCAGTGATTAAAGGGTCTAACGCTCACTTTTCAGCCGCGACTTTTCCATACCGCAGATCCCCTTACGTAAATTGCGTATCCTATCTTTTCAATGGGATCTTTCTAACGCTGGTATTTAGAGTCGTTTCTGAAGTGAGCGTTAGAGCTCTAACGACAAAATTCCAGCCGCCTGAAAATAGCAGGAGTTAAGAGCTTTCTGGCTAACGCCGGTTTATAAAGCTCTTAACTACTGTACCCTAAAGTACACTAACACCCATAAACTACCTATGTACCCCTAAACCGAGGCCCCCCCACATCGCCGACACTCGATTAAAATCTTTAACCCCTAATCTGCCGACCGCCACCTATGTTATATTTATGTACCCCTAATCTGCTGCCCCTAACCCCGCCGACCCCTGTATTATATTTATTAAACCCTAACCTGCCCCCCACAACGTCGCCGCCAGCTACTTAAAATAAATAACCCCTAATCTTCCGACCGCAAAGCGCCACCACCTACGTTATCCCTATGTACCCCTAATCTGCTACCCCTAACACCGCCGACCCCTATATTATATTTATTAACCCCTAATCTGCCCCCCACAACGTCGCCGACACCTGCCTACACTTATTAACTCCTAATCTGCTGAGCGGACCTGAGCGCTACTATAATAAAGTTATTAACCCCTAACCCGCCTCACTAACCCTATCATAAATAGTATTAACCCCTAATCTGCCCTCCCTAACATCGCCAACACCTAACTTCAATTATTAACCCCTAATCTGCCGACCGGAGCTCACCGCTATTCTAATAAATGGATTAACCCCTAAAGCTAAGTCTAACCCTAACACTAACACCCCCCTAAGTTAAATATAATTTACATCTAACGAAATAAATTAACTCTTATTAAATAAATGATTCCTATTTAAAGCTAAATACTAACCTGTAAAATAAATCCTAATATAGCTACAATATAAATTATAATTATATTATAGCTATTTTATATTTATATTTATTTTACAGGCAACTTTGTAATTATTTTAACCAGGTACAATAGCTATTAAATAGTTAAGAACTATTTAATAGTTACCTAGTTAAAATAATAACAAATTTACCTGTAAAATAAATCCTAACCTAAGTTATAATTAAACCTAACACTACACTATCAATAAATTAATTAAACACAATTCCTACAAATAAATACAATTAAATAAACTAGCTAAAGTACAAAAAATAAAAAAGAACTAAGTTACAGAAAATAAAAACATATTTACAAACATAAGAAAAATATTACAACAATTTTAAACTAATTACACCTACTCTAAGCCCCCTAATAAAATAACAAAGCCCCCCAAAATAAAAAATTCCCTACCCTATTCTAAATTAAAAAAGTTACAAGCTCTTTTACCTTACCAGCCCTGAACAGGGCCCTTTGCGGGGCATGCCCCAAGAATTTCAGCTCTTTTGCCTGTAAAAAAAAACATACAATACCCCCCCCCAACATTACAACCCACCACCCACATACCCCTAATCTAACCCAAACCCCCCTTAAATAAACCTAACACTAATCCCCTGAAGATCTTCCTACCTTGTCTTCACCATCCAGGTATCACCGATCCGTCCTGGCTCCAAGATCTTCATCCAACCCAAGCGGGGGTTGGCGATCCATAATCCGGTCCAGAAGAGGCTCCAAAGTCTTCCTCCTATCCGGCAAGAAGAGGACATCCGGACCGGCAAACATCTTCTCCAAGCGGCATCTTCGATCTTCTTCCATCCGGAGCGAAGCGGCAGGATCCTGAAGACCTCCAGCGCGGAACATCCATCCGGACCGACGACTGAACGACGAATGACTGTTCCTTTAAGGGACGTCATCCAAGATGGTGTCCCTCGAATTCCGATTGGCTGATAGAATCCTATCAGCCAATCGGAATTAAGGTAGGAATTTTCTGATTGGCTGATGGAATCAGCCAATCAGAATCTAGTTCAATCCGATTGGCCGATCCAATCAGCCAATCAGATTGAGCTCGCATTCTATTGGCTGATCGGAACAGCCAATAGAATGCGAGCTCAATCTGATTGGCTGATTGGATCAGCCAATCGGATTGAACTTGATTCTGATTGGCTGATTCCATCAGACAATCTGAAAATTCCTACCTTAATTCCGATTGGCTGATAGAATCCTATCAGCCAATCGGAATTCGAGGGACGCCATCTTGGATGACGTCCCTTAAAGGAACAGTCATTCGTCGTTCAGTCGTCGGTCCGGATGGATGTTCCGCACTGGAGGTCTTCAGGATCCTGCCGCTTCGCTCCGGATGGAAGAAGATCGAAGATGCCGCTTGGAGAAGATGTTTGCCGGTCCGGATGTCCTCTTCTTGTCGGATAGGAGGAAGACTTTGGAGCCTCTTCTGGACCGGATTACGGATCGCCAACCCCCTGCTTGGGTTGGATGAAGATCTTGGAGCCAGGACGGATCGGTGATACCTGGATGGTGAAGACAAGGTAGGAAGATCTTCAGGGGATTAGTGTTAGGTTTATTTAAGGGGGGTTTGGGTTAGATTAGGGGTATGTGGGTGGTGGGTTGTAATGTTGGGGGGGGGGTATTGTATGTTTTTTTTTACAGGCAAAAGAGCTGAAATTCTTGGGGCATGCCCCGCAAAGGGCCCTGTTCAGGGCTGGTAAGGTAAAAGAGCTTGTAACTTTTTTAATTTAGAATAGGGTAGGGAATTTTTTATTTTGGGGGGCTTTGTTATTTTATTAGGGGGCTTAGAGTAGGTGTAATTAGTTTAAAATTGTTGTAATATTTTTCTTATGTTTGTAAATATGTTTTTATTTTCTGTAACTTAGTTCTTTTTTATTTTTTGTACTTTAGCTAGTTTATTTAATTGTATTTATTTGTAGGAATTGTGTTTAATTAATTTATTGATAGTGTAGTGTTAGGTTAATTGTAGGTAGTTTATTTAATTATTTTATTGATAGGGTAGTGTTAGGTTTAATTATAACTTAGGTTAGGATTTATTTTACAGGTAAATTTGTTATTATTTTAACTAGGTAACTATTAAATAGTTCCTAACTATTTAATAGCTATTGTACCTGGTTAAAATAATTACAAAGTTGCCTGTAAAATAAATATTAATCCTAAAATAGCTATAATATAATTATAATTTATATTGTAGCTATATTAGGGTTTATTTTACAGGTAAGTATTTATCTTTAAATAGGAATAAATTATTTAATAAGAGTTAATTTATTTCGTTAGATAAATATTATATTTAACTTAGGGGGGTGTTAGTGTTAGGGTTAGACTTAGCTTTAGGGGTTAATCCATTTATTAGAATAGCGGTGAGCTACGATCGGAAGATTAGGGGTTAATAATTGAAGTTAGGTGTCGGCGATGTTAGGGAGTGCAGATTAGGGGTTAATACTATTTATGATAGGGTTAGTGAGGCGGATTAGGGGTTAATAACTTTATTATAGTAGCGCTCAGGTCCGCTCGGCAGATTAGGGGTTAATAAGTGTAGGCAGGTGTCGGCGACGTTGTGGGGGGCAGGTTAGGGGTTAATAAATATAATATAGGGGTCGGCGGTGTTAGGGGTAGCAGATTAGGGGTACATAGGGATAACGTAGGTTGCGGCGGTTTACGGAGCGGCAGATTAGGGGTTAAAAAAAATATGCAGGGGTCAGCGATAGCGGGGGCGGCAGATTAGGGGTTAATAAGTGTAAGGTTAGGGGTGTTTAGACTCGGGGTACATGTTAGAGTGTTAGGTGCAGACGTAGGAAGTGTTTCCCCATAGGAAACAATGGGGCTGCGTTAGGAGCTGAACGCTGCTTTTTTGCAGGTGTTAGGTTTTTTTACAGCTCAAACAGCCCCATTGTTTCCTATGGGAGAATCGTGCACGAGCACGTTTTTGAGGCCGGCCGCGTCCGTAAGCAACTCTGGTATCGAGAGTTGCATTTGCGGTAAAAATGCTGTACGCTCCTTTTTTGGAGCCTAACGCAGCATTTGTTTGAACTCTCGATACCAGAGTTAATTTTATGGTGCGGCCACAAAAAAGCCCGCGGAGCGTTAACAGACCTTTTACCGCCGAACTCCAAATCTAGGCCTAAGTTCTTTCACACACACTAAAAATGGAAATAAATAATTAAATTCACATACCGCTAGATTTAGAGTTCTGCGGCCAAAGGGGTGCGTTAGCTACGCATGCTTTTTTTCTCCCCCACCTTTTAAATACCGCTGGTATTTAGAGTTCACAGAAGGGCTGCGTTAGGCTCCAAAAAGGGAGCGTATAGCATAATTTACCGCCACTGCAACTCTCAATACCAGCGGTGCTTACGGATGCGGCCAGCTTCAAAAACGTGCTCATGCACGATTCCCCCATAGGAAACAATGGGGCCGTTTGAGCTGAAAAAAAATCTAACACCTGCAAAAAAGCAGCGTTCAGCTCCTAACGCAGACCCCTTGTTTCCTATGGGGAAACACTTCCTATGTCTACACCTAACACCCTAACATATACCCCGAGTCTAAACACCGCTAACCTTACACTTATTAACCCCTAATCTGCTGACCCCTGCATATTTTTTTAACCCCTAATCTGCCGCTCCGCACACCGCCGCAACCTACATTATCCCTATGTACCCCTAATCTGCTGCCCCTAACACCGCCGACCCCTATATTATATTTATTAACCCCTAATCTGCCGCCCCCAACGTCGCCGCCACCTACCTACACTTATTAACCCCTAATCTGCCGACCGGACTTCACCGCTGCTATAATAAAGTTATTAACCCCTAATCCACCTCACTAACCCTATAATAAATAGTATTAACCCCTAATCTGCCCTCCCTAACATCACCGACACCTAACTTCAAGTATTAACGCCTAATCTGCCGACCGGACCTCACCACTACTCTATTAAATTTATTAACCCCTAAAGCTAAGTCTAACCCTAACACCCCCCTAAGTTAAATATAATTTTTATCTAACAAAATAAAATAACTCTTATTAAATAAATTATTCCTATTTAAAGCTAAATACTTACCTGTAAAATAAACCCTAATATAGCTACAATATAAATTATAATTATATTGTAGCTATTTTAGGATTAATATTTATTTTACAGGCAACTTTGTATTTATTTTAACCAGGTACAATAGCTATTAAATAGTTAATAACTATTTAATAGCTACCTAGTTAAAATAATTACAAAATTACCTGTAAAATAAATCCTAACCTAAGTTACAATTAAACCTAACACTACACTATCAATAAATTAATTCCGTACAAATACCTACAAATAAATACAATTAAATAAACTAACTAAAGTACAAAAAATAAAAAAAGAACTAAGTTACAAAAAATAAAAAAATAATTTACAAACATTAGAAAAAGATTACAACAATTTTAAGCTAATTGCACCTACTCTAAGCCCCCTAATAAAATAACAAAGCCCCCCAAAATAAAAAAATGCCCTACCCTATTCTAAAATACAAATAGAAAAGCTCTTTTACCTTACCAGCCCTTAAAAGGGCTTTTTGCGGGGCATGCCCCAAAGAATTCAGCTCTTTTGCCTGTAAAAAAAAAATACAATACCCCCCCAACATTACAACCCACCACCCACATACCCCTAATCTAACCCAAACCCCCCTTTAATAAACCTAACACTAAGCCCCTGAAGATCTCCCTACCTTATCTTCACGATGCCGGGTATCACCGATCCGTCCAGAGGAGCCTCCGAAGTCTTCATCCAAGCCCAAGCGGGGGCTGAAGAAGTCCATCATCGGGCTGAAGAGGTCCATCATCCGGCTGAAGTCTTGATCCAAGCGGGCGCTGAAGAGGTCTATCATCGGGCTGAAGTCTTGATCCAAGCAGGCGCTGAAGAGGTCCATCATCGGGCTGAAGTCTTCTATCAAGCGGCATCTTCAATCTTCATCCATCCAGAGCGGAGCCATCTTCTTCCAGCCGACGCGGATCCATCCTCTTCTACCGACACCTACTCGCCAAATGACGGTTCCTTTAAATGACGTCATCCAAGATGGCGTCCCTCGAATTCCGATTGGCTGATAGGATTCTATCAGCCAATCGGAATTAAGGTAGGAAAATTCTGATTGGCTGATGGAATCAGCCAATCAGATTCAAGTTCAATCCGATTGGCTGATCCAATCAGCCAATCAGATTGAGCTCACATTCTATTGGCTGATCGGAACAGCCAATAGAATGCGAGCTCAATCTGATTGGCTGATTCTATCAGCCAATCAGAATTTTCCTACCTTAATTCCGATTGGGTGATAGAATCCTATCAGCCAATCGGAAATTCGAGGGACGCCATCTTGGATGAAGTCATTTAAAGGAACCGTCATTCGGCGAGTAGGCGTCGGTAGAAGAGGATGGATCCGCGTCGGTTGGAAGAAGATGGCTCCGCTCCGGATGGATGAATATAGAAGATGCCGCTTGGATGAAGATGTCTACCGGTCCGGATGTCCTCTTCTGCCCGGATAGGATGAAGACTTCTGCCGCTCCGGATGTCTTCTTTTGGTCCATCGGTGCCCGGTTGGGTGAAGACGACTCAAGGTAGGGAGATCTTCAGGGGCTTAGTGTTAGGTTTATTTAAGGGGGGTTTGGGTTAGATTAGGGGTATGTGGGTGGTGGGTTTTAATGTTGGGGGGTTGTATTTTTCTTTTACAGGCAAAAGAGCTGAATTCTTTGGGGCATGCCCCGCAAAAGGCCCTTTTAAGGGCTGGTAAGGTAATAGAGCTTTTCTATTTTTATTTTAGAATAGGGTAGGGCATTTATTTATTTTGGGGGCATTGTTATTTTATTAGGGGGATTAGAGTAGGTGTAATTAGCTTAAAATTCTTTTTCTAATCTTTTTCTAATGTTTGTAACTTATTTTTTTATTTTTTGTAACTTAGTTCTTTTTTTATTTTTTGTACTTTAGTTAGTTTATTTAATTGTATTTATTTGTAGGTATTTTATGTAATTAATTTATTGATAGTGTAGTGTTAGGTTTAATTGTAGGTAATTGTAGGTAGTTTATTTAATTAATTTATTGATAGTGTAGTGTTAGGTTTAATTGTAACTTAGGTTAGGATTTATTTTACAGGTAATTTTGTAATTATTTTAACTAGGTAGCTATTAAATAGTTATTAACTATTTAATAGCTATTGTACCTGGTTAAAATAAATACAAAGTTGCCTGTAAAATAAATATTAATCCTAAAATAGCTACAATATAATTATTATTTATATTGTAGCTATATTAGGGTTTATTTTACAGATAAGTATTTAGCTTTAAATAGGAATAATTTATTTAATAAGAGTTAATTTATTTCGTTAGATAAAAATTATATTTAACTTAGGGGGGTGTTAGTGTTAGGGTTAGACTTAGCTTTAGTGGTTAATAAATTTAATAGAGTAGCGGTGAGGTCCGGTCGGCAGATTAGGGGTTAATACTTGAAGTTAGGTGTCGGTGATGTTAGGGAGGGCAGATTAGGGGTTAATAATATTTATTATAGGGTTATTGAGGCGGGAGTGAGGCGGATTAGGGGTTAATAACTTTATTATAGTAGCGGTGAGGTCCGGTCGGCAGATTAGGGGTTAATAAGTGTAGGTAGGTGGCAGGCGACATTGGGGGCAGCAGATTAGGGGTTAATAAATATAATATAGGGGTCGGCGGTGTTAGGGGCAGCAGATTAGGGGTACATAGGGATAATGTAGGTGGCGGCGGTGTGCGGTCGGCAGATTAGGGGTTAAACATTTTTATTAGAGTGGCGGCAATGTGGGGGGGCCTCGGTTTAGGGGTACATAGGTAGTTTATGGGTGTTAGTGTACTTTAAAGCACAGTAGTTAAGAGCTTTATGAACCGGCGTTAGCCCATAAAGCTCTTAACTCCTGGCTTTTCTCTGCGGCTGGAGTCTTGTCGTTAGATTTCTAACGCTTACTTCAGCCAAGACTCTAAATACCAGCGTTAGAAAGATCCCATTGAAAAGATAGGATACGCAATTGGTGTAGGGGGATCTGCGGTATGGAAAAGTCGCGGCTGGAAAGTGAGCGTTAGACCCTTTCCTGACTGACTCTAAATACCAGCGGTAGCCCAAACCAGCGTTAGGAGCCCCTAACGCTGGTTTTGACGGCTAACGCCAAACTCTAAATCTGGGCGATAGTGATTTAATATAATTGCACACATAAGGGTATATTGGTAACCACATTTCGTCTTGCTAAAACATTTTTGAATAAATGTTAGAATTTTTTCTAAACCACCCCATAGTTTATATAAATTTTTATTATTATTCTTCTAATTATCAAATGAAATATACTATTTATAATTTTTTATTACGTTCTTGTGAACATTTATTATATCTTTATTGCCAACCTGTCAGAGAATTATTCTCTGCAGGATGAAACATTTACAACACATTAACTGTACCTTTTAGACATATTATTTATAAACTTTCGATTATGTTCTTGCTAACATCTATCATATCTTTATTGCCATCCGGCCAGAGAACACACTAACTGTCCCTTTAAGAATGAATAACAAACAGTCGAAAAACATTTATTATAAGTAAAGATTAGTTTTTCAGACAATGTACACATTGTCCTTTTAAGCACTGTTTAGAAGATATGGTCCCTTTAACAACATCAATTTCTGACACGGACAAGAGCGGAATCATTCTCACATAACACACGTTTTCCTGATCAGCATATTGTAATGCAAGGAGAAAGTACAAAATAAAGAATATTTTAGGTTCTAACAAGAGATACTATAAGTGGTTCATATACTTTTCTTACATAGAGTTTTATTGACACTGTGCATGCATCTGGTTAAATAACAAGGGAACGAACAAAATATGTAAATCATTATGTTGTAATCGTATTATAGCAGTTTAAAGAACGGTTGCTGGTCACTTTTTTTTTCTTTCCATTGCAGAACTTTGCCTCTTGTTCATTGGCTAAGCTGCATACGTTGAAGTTATCTAGGACACTCTCCCCTTTTTTACGTAGCGCAATGAACATGGACACATTCCGGATTGCCACCGCCCTCAAACATTTCACACTGCCTTGGAATTACAGCTCCTCTCCCATTGGACTATAACAGCACATGACCATGGATCGGACCTGAAAAGGAACTAACATACAACGGACTACTCGTTTGAAGACTTTCTTTATAACATCCACTCATTGGCTAAAACATTTAATGTGCGTTTTGATTGGTTAGAAAACGTATCAATACCAAACTATACTTTTGATCTTCCAAATTTATTTAAACTAATTTTAACGTTATTTAGCGACATTATTACAATTGTAATTGCATTCCAACATAATAATAGTTTGATATTGATGCTTATTCATAGGAGTGTAAACTTTGTGAGTCCAATTTCCTGTGTCAAACAGGAAATTGGAATGTTTGTTCAATCTGTATATAAACTGGCTCTTCAGTCACAGCAGACATATTCAGCTTTTTTACTTACCTGTTTTATTTATTTGTATCACTTGTTTTAATTTATGATCTTGACAAAGACGTATAATACGTTGAAACGCGTTGAGCAAATAAAACCTTTTTATCTTATTTGAAAGTCTGTCAAGAGCTTTCTTTGCTGTGCCGGGCCGGAATTCTACTATATATGGAGTAAGTTACTACATCTTTTTATTATACATTGGATATCTTTGTCACTTGGGTTTCCATTCATTTATAGTCCTATATTTGGATACTCTGGGCATTCAACACCAGGATCCTGTGGACTCTCGCCACCTGATGTTACACCCTATTTCAGCTGAACAGACACTTCTTATGGAGTATACTGCACCCATATTAATTGGCTTTGATATACTCCTCAAGCCTTTTTCTCTTCATTTACTATAGAAAATCACGCACTAGACCTGCGCCATCTATCACCACTACCTGATAATGATTCTGCCATCCATCCACTTGTTGAGACTATCAGCTGACCATTCTCAGCCAAATGTATGGCACACTATTCATCTTTTCATGAAATTATTTTTTTGTGTTTATAAATTTATTTTTTTCCAAAACTTTTTATTATGAAAAAGAGTATAGACTTATTAGCTTTTGACTAAAAACCCTTATGAAGTGATAGCAGTAGGTTATGAAAATGATGTAATTAAGATTTAATAATGCACATGATCAAATAACACGTCATGTATTACAGTATACATGGGCTGCCTGTTCAGCATCATTTCAAAAATCATTTGATACATTTTTTTTCTAATTTAGCAAATTTTGTCTCAAATTAGCATTTCTCTCATTTTTCTATGGACCTTTATTTACTATTTTGTGAATAGACTCTTTATTTATGGAATCTACATATAGTGATGTACAACATTTTCAAACTATTAAAAATAAGACTCAAATCAATCAATTTATACAAATTGTCATACAAAATAAAACCTATACATAAATAAATAGTGGAAATGAATTTTTTTTTTGGCTAAAAATAAGTAAAATGATATAGTCCAATCCCATAGGTTGATATTTCATACATATTCTATTTGAGTGCTGTGTTAATCCTTGAAATGGAACTGATGTAAAAAAAAAAAAATTCTGGATGAAAAATTAACCTGTCTGATTGAAGGACAATATGCTATGCTTTACCTTTTTTTTTTTTTTTTAAAAAATTTTTTTTTGCATTCAAAATAAATATTGATGTCTTCACACAAACTTATAATGTATTATTTAGTATACCTTGGCTTGGGCTAATTTTATACTATCTTTAACAGCAACTCGGATCCCACCAGTAGCAGCCTCTGGAAGTCGAGAAATGTCCACTACTCCTCCACGTAAGTTATAACAAACTGAAAATATAAACAAACAGGACAGGCAATAATTATCTATACATTTTATTTAAAAAAAACTTTACTATAGCAAAAAACATCAGCTACAAATTATTTATTACGTAATATTTCTAAAAAAAAATTGTAAATTGAATATAAATTTTAATTAGATTTGACAGAGAACTAAAATATGTCCATCCTGGATATTAAAATATATTTGAGCGAATAATGTATAATAAAAGTTTGTGGTTAGTCTGTCGCTGTCTTTTTCTTAGATATTAGGAAAGGAAACTTTTAGGGAGAGTCTTTCTAGGTCTGTACAACATGTCCACAAATCTATTGGTTTGCATACAACAAAATAATAACATTTGATTACTGTTTCATCTATTTCAGAACTACGAGGCATGTCTGTAGGGGGAAGCCATACCAGTGAACTGCATTCACCAGTCATTACTGTAGAGGAAAGTGATGGAGTAAATATTGATCAAACATGCTTCTAACCATCATCAACTGTGGGCGTTGCCCAACCATCAAGCAAACATTATGCCCCCATTGTGGATGAGCAGCATGGGCAGACATCGCAGAATCAACCACCTCAACCGGAACAAGACAAGCCAACAGAACAGGAAACACAAAATCGGTATAGCCGGACGGAGGAGTTACTTCTTGAAAATTTGCTAGCGACCAAAAATTTGACAAAAGCTGTTGAAAATATGAGAAAGGATTTACATCGACACATAGACAGGGCATTAGCCCGTGTCAACAAAGAACAGCGCCAGGCAATGGATCACATGCATGAATCCATTTTGGACGCTATTTATCTACAACATCAACACAATGTTCCATCACATGACACATAGATTGAAGTCTAATATAATAGTTATTTTTATGTCTCCCTACCACCCTCTATATGTACCTCATGTTTTGAGAACAGTGCTATTAAGATTTGAAAATGCACCTACATTGTTTTTGTTGTTAAATGTTTGTGAGTTATTATATAATATATATATATATATATATATATATATATAGGTCAGTTTTTCCAAATACACACTCAGCCTTAGTGTTTAGGAGGTGGGTTCCATTTGATAAAGGTCTAGGTGTAGACCGAAACGTTATGGGTTAAGGCCCTGCTGTTTTTTCCTACGATTGGAATAAAAGCCTTATTTTCTTTGATTAACATTCCTGTGTTGCCTGCTTCTTTCCGGATACCTCCTAAACACTAAGGCTGAGTGTGTATTTGGAAAAACTGACCTACATGCAATACTCCTATCTGCAGTGCACCGGGTGGTTGCTACATTAGTGTGTGCCATTTTTTTTGCATCTCTCTCTCTCTCTCTCTCTCTTTCTCTCTCTCTCTCTCTCTATATATATATATATATATATACACACAATATACATAAATGTTATTTGGATTGGGCAGCCCTCTTTCTAATATTTGTAATAAAGTGTATATTTTCTTAATCCATGCGTGTCGTTTAATTTGCACAATTTAAATGTCCACTTTGTCTTTGAGGTATATTTATATCTATATGTATCTACTTACATAGTCAATGTAAAGCTTTCTTGACGGTCGATTTTATTGAAATATCTTCTGTCATCTTCAAAATTTCAAATGCCTGTTGGAAAATGAATTGTGTGTCCTTCTGCAATACATATGTTTTAAAACAAAAAAATATATATTCAGATTGATTAGGTTCATTAATGAATCTGTCGCTAAGGTAATCAACATTACAGGGATACTATCACTAAATCCAAAAGTTAGATTTCATGAATATTAATCAGATACAATATATTTCCTTTAAGGTCTAATTCAGTGCTATTGTTTACAGTGTAAAAACCTGGATTCTCCAACCGTAACAACATATGGGTGCATGCATAGCATACTACATGCTCTTTATGGAACCTATGATGAATGGCAATAATAGCGTATCACAATAACAATTAGCATGAACTATAATTGTACCTGTAACCATTCTGCCACATGAGTTTTACATATGGACTTACATATATACCTTCACCTTTATTGGAAACCGTTGCTTATTTAATGATATGTTTCCAAGAGAGTTACTGTCTGATTGTCCACGCAGCCTACCTACTGCAAAGTTGAAAATCTGAATCTTCAAAATGTTTAACCTACTAAATTATAATTTATATTGATAACCCTTATACACATGGATCTACCATATGTATTTTTGCCTTTTGAATCTTCAGTTTATAATATATTTGTAATTATCTAATGATGTTGAAATTACTAGCTCTGATACTTATTATTTTACAAAGGTTTCAATTGAAAGTTTAAAACCTTCTTTAGACACATATGAGCAGCACTCCATGCAGCTTTTTAAAAATTATTTTGAAGTACACATGTATTGATAATACTTACCCGTGAACTCCTTGTAGCATCCTCTTTTTTATGATCTGTCTCCTTCTCCCTCAAAGTAACGTCTACAGTTTTTCTTTAGTAATCTCTTAAAAAAATTAGAAAGAAACAGAGCTTATTTCATTAATAAATGGAAATAAATGATGGAATGTGGATTAAGTGGTAAATTTAAAAGCGGAATTCCAGAATGACAACACTGTGTCCTAGAGATTAAGCAGGCTGATTGTTAAATCTATATTTGTTTGTAGCACAAATATTTGATCTTAGTGCCCAAAAATATTATTTATAGTTGTAATTCAAAGATTTTTTATAAAAAATTAAGACATTTATTTTGGATAACAGTCTCCCATACTCCCACTTACTAAAAAATTTTTTGTTGGCTTACCTCAAACTGTACCTAATGTGTGACAATGCTTACAACAGAAACTTTTTGTGTAACGTGTAAATATGTGTTTACAATTGTAAAATTATGATTAAGGTGCACTTTTTAATTCTAAAATATTGAAAAACAATTGTATACATTAATACAAATGCTTGAGCAAGCTTGTTTAGACTAAATCAACATATACAAAAAAAATAATAACAAAAATTATTAAGAAAGTCATTAAAAAGTGGAAATTATAATAACATCAACCATCACACCCTTGGGAAGTAAAATAGCTATGAAATAGAAAGTACTTTTTGATGGGCATTCAATGACAAATCATCACATAAAATTTCAATGTTTATTATGAAATATTTAAGGTTGAAGGTCACATGACGTTACCTTAAAATTACAAATATAAATCAAAATAGTGGTATATTTTGGCCTTAGCTTTTAAGTTTAAATTATTTGAAATTTGTTTTAAATTTTTGGTTACCCTGCTGTAGTGGGAATAATATATTATGTCTCAAAGAGGGGTACAAAATATTGACTTTGGGAAGTTACTTGATTGATGTCCTCTAGCTAACTATAAAATGTCATCAAAATAAGAGATCTTTTGGTTTAGGAGCCATGATGATTTGTCATGTAATGACAATCAGCAACGCCGGATTGGCCTAACGGGATACCAGGAAATTTCATGGTGGGCTGCAGCAACTATGCCTAGAAAAGCTACAATTTCAAGGGGTGATTAATGTATGTAATTGGGCTTTACAGTGCATATAACAAGAATCTGGGGAAAAAAAGTAATTACAAAATAATAAACTATAATTCGGAAACAAAATATTGGGGGGAAGGAGTATCCCAGTAATATCACCTTTGAGAAAAATTGAATGTGTGCATTATACTGAGTGAACGGAAAATAGGGCTGGTCTCCAAATTTTCCAGGGATGATTTTAATTCCCAGTCCAGTAATGACAATCAGGCACACTACACAAGTGGGTCAGCAGGAGATTATAGCAATATTTTTAATCGGAATCAAAGCTGAGAGCTGGGTAACCCAGCTTTGGTAGGTTTATTTTTAAAAATGTCATCTGTTCCAGGAGCTGGGGGGGACAACTGTGAACGATGAGGTGTATTTCCTGTGATTGAAAATACACGTTCACTGTGGACGGTGGTTGGGGGACAGGAAACTAGCTCCTGGGCTACCACAAACAGGACAGGCCACAAAAACCTCTTTTCATCCCAAAATCTCAAAGGATCTGTATTGGGGAGCAGGGGAGGTTGAGATAGATAAAGCTTAACCATGTCGGCAGCATTGCTTTCTTTCTTAAGGGGCTCTCTAATGTCTCCAACCAATGTGCCAAGTGTATCAGCCAAAAAAGTAGCTGCTGTGGTGGGACGAGGACAAGCAGCAGTGCTAGGGCTTTTGGTTTTAGGTGACAGAGTATCACTATCAGACTCTGGCATCTCTTCATCTGCCTCTACAGGTGACATTTTTTTTGTCTATCACGCACCCTCTGTATCAATTTGTCCCTCCATGTGGTCAAGCTATTTGTATGGAGTGCTATCTTTCCCTTTACTCTAGGATCACAAAGTGTGGCTAGCATGTAGGAAGGGCTAATGTCGATGCACTCTTTTACACGCCGAGTCAGTTACTCATTCAACCTCCTTAGAAGGGCAGCAACATCATCAAGAAGATTACCACCAGGCAATACTACCCTATTGCAAAGGAAATCATCTAATAGATTTGAGAGGTGAGTGAAGAGGGGAATGACTTGTGCCAGGCTAGCGTTTTCTTGGCTTAAATTTTCTGTCACCGCCTGAAAAGGTGTGAGGACTGCCACTAACTGTTCAATCATGGCCCAGTCATCCCTGCCCAGTGGTCTGTCAATGCCAATGGAATGTTTTCATGCCATTGCATGGATTGCCTTTTGCTGTTCTAATATACGCTCTAGCATATCTAATGTGGAGTTCCATCTAGTACTCACATCTTGTTTGAGACGGTGCTCTGCAAGGCCAAAATTTCTCTGTTCCTGCCTAAGGAGATGGCTATCTTTTACACTATGATGGAAGTGCCCAGCTATTTTTCGGCAACACTCAAAAAGTGTTGCCAACCTTCCGGTGTCGTGATCGAGGGCAGCCTTAACAACCAGATGCAGTACATGCACCGAACAACGTACACCCACAAACCCGCCATCCCGTAGCGCCTTTAGCATATTGGCTGCCCCATCGGTGAAAACAAAACTGAGCCACCATATTATTCAGTGCATGTATGATGTTCTGTGAGGTGTGCTGATGATCCATCACCTCAGCATGCAGGAGAAAGGAGCGGTACCCCTTGCCTACTGCATCAGTCACTGAGTCTGAGGTTTTTGAGGCCTGAACTTTTTGGTGATATAACTGGTGACACATTTGGCAGCCACCAATGTGCTGTCAAAGACAGGAAGGCATGTTGGCCACTAGGAGCACTCCATAGGTCAGTGGTGAAGTGCACTGACTGTCCAGCAGCCTTTCCCAGCTCCTCCTTCAAAACAACAAGTGAGAGAATTACAGATCTACTAAATGTGGTACGAGCAGGAACTTTATAATGGGTGCAACTGCCTCCATAAGTTGTTTAAAGGAGTCCCCTTCCACCATATTAAAAGGAGCCCCTCCAACCGCTATGAGCTGGGCAACGAGGCGTGTAATTTTTCACACCTGCTGTCTTGACATCCGACTGGAATGAAATACACCAAATTGCTCTATCGTGGGCTGGGTGGATTTCATGTGATGTTGGCTGACACTGAGAGCAGCTGCACCAGAAGAGGCATGATCACCCTGCCCCTTGTGATTCCTACTGGTGGTGACTGTGACACTGCTACTAGTAGTTCCCCTAGTAGTGCTGGCTGGAGCAGAGACACCACTTTCTTCCCTTAACACCTCTGGATTGTGATGGGTGCGAATGTGTTGGTTCATTCCTGAATTGGTCAGATGCCCCAACACTCTACCCCGGCTGACTTCCCTACCACACAATTTGCATTTGTCTTGGCGACCATCACCAATAGCCTCAAAATGCTCCCACACTTGTGCACGACGGATACCTTTGCCACTGTGCAGTGAAGAATCTTTTGTGACAGTTTCTTTGGACGCACATGCTGTAGCAACTTCTTTTGTTTTTGTTATATCATGGCCTTCTCTCTGTGACGTAACAGGAGGAGGCCTAAACATTGAAGGGATGTTGAGAATGGAGGAGGTTAGTGGCCTACCAGTAGTGGCAGGTGCACTAACTACAATCTGTCACAATATCAGCCAAAAATAATAATATAATAAGCAAAAATACGCAGACCAGTAAATCTCTAGGACACTGTGCCTTCTCTTCTGTTCTGTAACTGTTCAACTTCAGAAGTTCAGGGCTTGTCTTCTGCTGCTGCAATGCTGACAGCCTGCAAGTCTGAATAATGTCTGCCTTATGCTTAACATAACAACAGCACAGCACAGATAAGCACATTGCACTGCGTGTGACAGTAATCCAACCCACAAAATTAAAATAATATAATTATTGGACAAGAAAACTATCATTGTGACAGTAATCCAACCCACAAAACAAAAGAAATGATCTGATTGGACAAGAAGACTGTAGAAGAATATGACACTACACTCATTTTAATAAACGATTGAATTTGATTCGATTCATTGTCACTCGTTAATAATTATGTTACGTCGATTCGGATTGTTCTGTACCAGTTGTATATTACTATATTTATAATATATATTATATTAGTAGTATATCATGCTAGTCCAAAAAACAAACTAAATATTTTATCTGTTCAATCTATAATAATTACATAATCATATCTAATTTTCTAACTATTTTGTGGTTCTTTGGATTTAATAATAATAGTTATTTGAAGAAATAAAACTGCACCACGCACATCCGAATGAAAATGAATTTATCGGAATGGTTCGAATATTTCGGAACAAATGCATTCGGATTAATAGTGTATTAATATATTAAATTAAATATATAGTATAGTATACCATGCATTTTATCTGTTCAATCTCACTCATATTTTAATTATTTGATAATAAATAATGAAATATCTAATTTTCTAACTATTTTTTGGTTCTTTGGATTTAATAATAATATTTATTTTAAAAAATAGAACTGCGCCACGCACATCCGAATGAAAACGAATACGTCTGAACGATTCAAATATTTTGGAACAAATGCATTCTGATTAGTATGATTTCGGAAAGCCTTTCATTTGGTTATTCAAAATGGTCCGAAGCTCCGAATTCGACCAAATTCGTACGAATTTGAATTCAGAATGAAACTAATCGCACATGTCTATAATTCAACCCTGTCCTCAAGCCTCCCCAACAGGCCAGATTTTCAGGATTACCTTGGATGATAATTATCTCCTCATCTTGTCCTCTCTGCTCACTCACCCTTTACTCTCTCATCCACCTTTCAGTCATCATTCCTTCTCTCCTCTCTAATCCCTGTCAGTAGCGGTGTCACTAGTCAAACTCTCCTCTCTCTGATCCCTGTCAGTACTGGTGTCACTAGTCACACTCTCTCTGATCCCTGTCAGTTCCAGTGTCACTAGTCACACTCTCATTGATCCCTGTCAGTACCAGTGTCACTAGTCACACTCTCTCTGATCCCTGTCAATTCCGGTGTCACTAATCACACTCTCCTCTCTCTGATCCCTGTCACTACCGGTGTCACTAGTCACACTCTCCTCTCTCTCTGATCCCTGTCAGTACCGGTGTCACTAGTCACACTCTCTCTCTCTGATCCCTATCAGTGCCGGTGTCACTAGTCACATTCTCCTATCTCTGATCCCTGTCAGTACCTGTGTCACTAGTCACACCCTAATTAGTTTACATTCCAAGCATAGCAAATTTTAGCATTAAACCAATAATTCCTAAAATCAGGGCAACATAATTAATCTATTTGGCGGTCCTTAATGGGTTAAATTGTACGCACTGAGTCATTAAATTCTTAAAGTTTTTAAAGGGTTATACATCTGTGCAGTAATATTTATGACTTATCACATTGTGCACCTAATCAAAACCGGCATCTAATACATGTTTGTTTATCACAAGCTGCGAACGTGCACAAATGACTACCTCTTGCTCTGCTTCTGTCATTTGGTTGATGATTCGCCTAAAGACAGAGATGAGATCTGAAGCCATATGTAGACGTGCAAGTCCCAGATAATTATGAACTGCACATGTGGGCACATGATTGTACTACCCAGTTAGAATATCATTATATGTCTTGCATAATAATAATAATATGAATCTGATGGAGGTGGCGCCTACGGCAGTCTGATGCGTACAAATTTATAAGTTCTAAAATAGACTTCTGTAATTACTGAATAAACTTATATTACTCACTGAAAATAGACAAAAAATCAATTTATTATATATCAAAAACAATATTCAATAAAACTTCTGTGAGCTATGTGTGAACTTATATTTCACTAAAATTCATATACATATGTTAAAAACTAGGACACCAGTGTCTAAAATATTATATTATTCAAATGGTTAACAACATTAATCAATATAAGACAAAAGCAAGCTCATAATATTGTCTCAGAGGCGAGTTAGAGCTGCGTGTAAAAGAACCGTTCACATAAACCAATTCTAATACATATACAACTACAACGCTAAAAAAACCTGCAGGTCTGTATAAAGTAACACAATGTGGTTGATGGTATACACTCTAGTATATCGGCTTGGATGTTCACAAGCTTTATAAAATGCCAGCTATTGAATTTGTCAGGTAATGTCTGTTTTGACTGTGTTACTTGAAAATAGTCTTGTATGTTTGTATTCCAAGAGTCTCACTTGCTTTGAACTTTTACTGTTTAATAGTGATAGCAACTCACCCAGCTTTCCGGTACAAACGGTGCAGCTTCAGCTCACCTGCTTTCTTTATGTCTGTATTTGCTGGGACTTCTCTGCGTATGATCTGGGTATTCACGTGGGTGCTCGATAGCCAATGACCACATTTCACCAAGTGCGCGCACTATTTTGAATCCTCCGCTAAAAGAAAGCCTGATGGCTCCCGGCTCCTACCACTTAGTCGGCCCACCTCCACTGTGCTTTGGTGGAGTCGCTTCTTTAGCCGATATTGTCGTGTTGTAGCCACTTACTGGCCAAACGTGTTAAGCTGGAATTGGTGATCTACTTGTTTCGGCACGTATTAAGCCTTTGTCAAGATAATGATAATAATACGTGTGCAATACTATTTTGGAATAGAAATTAAAGGTAAATGATACAAAACATTTAATAGATGTTAAATACAGATTGTAATTGCATTATACAATGTTTTTAACTATAAACATTTTTTTAGGAGTTTCCTATCTTTTCCATTGTGACTTTAGAACTCCTTTAACCCCTGTCTAAATTGACTCTGATTCCTGGTTTGTGATGTGCTGCTATATTTTCAAACTTCACTTGCTGTCTTTAAATGCTGCCATGTTAAAGTGAATCTGTTTGGGTGCAAATTCCCTTAAATCTGTGTCTCTATTATGTGGAGTTCCACAAAAGTCTATCAGTGTTGTTTACTGCATACTTGTTACCTCTGGGGGAAAAAGTCATTATTCATTGCTATGCAGATGGTGCACTGCTCAGCTTGTCATTTGCTTTTAATACAAACAATCCAGCATAAGCCCTTAATTGTTGCTTGGAAGAGTTTAATTAGTGAATGAAAGCAACTAGTTCAGACTGAAGCCTAAAAAGACAGATGGCTAGATTACAAGTTTTGCGCTATGGCTGTGGGCAAATAGCGCATGCGTAATGTTTATTGCGCACTCTTCGTAACATAGGTATTACAAGTCTAAAAAGAACGTTGTTACGCATCGCGTTAAAACGAATACCGTGTTGTTTTCACTTGCGTAATAACAGCCGCATAATAGATTCCCCCATAGAGATCAATGGAAACAGAAAAATAAACAGATTTTTTTATCTAACACTTGATATCGGGAGAACTACACATTGCTCTGTCACATTACACATACAACTTAATGGACACAAATAATAATCATGTCAAATGTACAAACTACAATCGCTCACACAACATAGCAGATTCAAATTCAACATTCACAATTATTTACAACAAATACGACATAACATTTACACAAAACGAGGATTGAACAGATACGTTTGGATCTGCATCATGGAACAAAAGAACAAGAAAAACAAATTACACACTTATACACAAACCAAACATTTGCATTGGCGATTAGAAAAGATTTTTAAAAATAAAGATTTAGAACAGTTAACAAATATGAAACGATTAGAGAGGAAGGGGGAGAGGTCAGAGTGGGTGGGCCAAGCCACATTGTTGAAGACAAACAAGTGGCTGGGCCCATTGGGACAAGGCAGGAGCACAGAGAGGGCGCAATACAGTTCAGAGAACAGAGGCTCACATCACAGGGAAGCCCAGGCAGAGGGAGGAGAGGTATACCAGGGAGAAGAAGGAGGCCCTTATAATGGACTATATGGAGAGGGCTAGAAGGCTGCAGGCACCAAAGGCCGCCCCTTCAGCGAAGAAAAAGTTGTAGCTGGAGATCAGGGATGCTGTCAATGCAGTGGGGGAGTTCAGGAGGAACTTAAAGTATATACAGCACCGCTACCGGGACTGCAAAAGCGAGCTCAAGAAAAAATTGTTGAGGGAGAGGCAAGCGAATACTGGGACCGGTGGTGGCCCGGAGCAGACATTCGCCGCTGGAAAGAAATGCTGCGTCTCAACATCTTCGAGGTGGCCCTAGTCGGGATCGAAGGAAGGATCGATACCAGGAACCTGCACTTCTCATTCTCTAGTAAGGACATTTACTAATCTCTTTTCATCCACCTCATAACTCATTTACGCTTAAAATAAATTAGGAATATGGCTAACGCAGTTAACCGAAGTCATAATTACCTTGAGAAAGTTGGATTTGAAGAAAAGCTTTAGGCCCCTACTTATCAAGCCGTCGACTTTCTTGCATTCAACGGCACCAATACGCTTGCCTAAGTTCACCTAACATCGCTGCCGCGGACCTGAATACGTTCTCCAAAATTATCAAAAAAGCTGTCAAAAGCCGCACACCAAGTACGGGGCGATGAGCAGTTGACTGTTGGTAACTAACAGTCATCAATCTCGCTGCTCTTCGGCTTTTTTACAGCTATCTTGGTACCCTGTCACTAAACGCCCACACTATACTATACCGTTTACCCCCTATACCGTCGCTCCCGGACCCCGCCGCACCTAAATAAAGTTATTAACCCCTAAACCGCCGCTCCCAGAGCCCACCGCAACTCTAATTAATGTATTAACCCCTAAACCGCCCCTCCCGGAGCCCACCGCCACCTACATTATATATATTAACCCCTAATCTTCCGCCCCTATACCGCCAACACCTACATAAAGTTATTAACCCCTATCCTGCCGCTCCCGGAGCCTGCCGCAACTAAATAAAGTGTTTAACCCCTAAACCGCCGCTCCCGGAGCCCACCGCCACCTACATTATATTTATTGCCCCCCCTACACCGCCGCCACTATATTAAATGTATTAACCCCTAAACCTAAGTCTAACACTAACCCTAACACCCCCTAACTTAAATATAATTTAAATAAATATAAATAAATTATTCCTATTTAAAACTAAATACTTACCTATAAAATAAACACTAGCGGCTAGATTTGGAGTTTTGTCGGTAACGACCCGAAAAACTAACGCCGGCTTTTTTCTGGCCGCACCATAAAAATAACTCTGGTATTGAGAGTCCACAAAAAGGCTGCGTTAGGCTCCAAAAAAGGAGCGTAGAGCATTTTTAACGCAGCTTCAACTCTCGATACCAGAGTTGCTTACGCAAGCAGCCAGCCTCAAAAACGTGCTCGTGCACGATTCCCCCATAGGAAACAATGGGGCTGTTTGAGCTGAAAAAAAACCTAACACCTGCAAAAAAGCCGCGTTCAGCTCTTAATGCAGCCCCATTGTTTGCTATGGGGAAACACTTCTACGTCTGCACCTAACACCCTAACATGTACCCCGAGTCTAAACACCCCTAGCCTTACACTTATTAACCCCTAATCTGCCGCCCCAGCTATCGCTGACCCCTGCATATTATTATTAACCCCTAATCTGCCGCTCCGTAAACCGCCGCTACTTACATTATCCCTATGTACCCCTAATCTGCTGCCCTAACATCGCCGACCCCTATATTATATTTATTAACCCCTAATCTGCCCCCCACAACGTCGCCTCCACCTGCCTACACTTATTAACCCCTAATCTGCCGACCGGACCGCACCGCTACTATAATAAAGTTATTAACCCCTAATCCGCCTCACTAACCCTATAATAAATAGTATTAACCCCTAATCTGCCCTCCCTAACATCGCCGACACCTAACTTCAATTATTAACCCCTAATCTGCCGACCCAATCTCTCCGCTATTCTAATAAATGTATTAACCCCTAAAGCTAAGTCTAACCCTAACACTAACACCCCCCTAAATTAAATATAATTTAAATCTAACGAAATTAATTATCTCTTATTAAATAAATTATTCCTATTTAAAGCTAAATACTTACCTGTAAAATAAATCCTAATATAGCTACAATATAAATTATAATTATATTATAGCTATTTTAGGATTAATATTTATTTTACAGGTAACTTTGTATTTATTTTAACCAGGTACAATAGCTATTAAATAGTTAAGAACTATTTAATTGCTAAAATAGTTAAAATAATTACAAATTTACCTGTAAAAGAAATCCTAACCTAAGTTACAATTAAACCTAACACTATGCTATCAATAAATTAATTAAATAAAATACCTACAATTACCTACAATTAACCTAACACTACACTATGAATAAATTAATTAAATACAATTCCTACAAATAAATACAATTAAATAAATTTGCTAAAGTACAAAAAATACAAAAGAACTAAGTTACAAAAAATAAAAAAATATTTACAAACATAAGAAAAATATTACAACAATTTTAAACTAATTACACCTACTCTAAGCCCCCTAATAAAATAACAAAGCCCCCCAAAATAAAAAATGCCCTACCCTATTCTAAATAACTAAAGTTCAAAGCTCTTTTACCTTACCAGCCTTAACAGGGCCCTTTGCGGGGCATGCCCCAAGAAGTTCAGCTCTTTTGCCTGTAAAAGAAAAAATACAATACCCAAGCCCCCCAACATTACAACCCACCACCCACATACCCCTAATCTAACCCAAACCCCCCTTAAATAAACCTAACACTAAGCCCCTGAAGATCTTCCTACCTTATCTTCAACTCACCGGGTTCAACGATCTGTCCAGAAGAGCTCCTCCGATGTCCTGATCCAAGCCCAAGCGGGGGGCTGAAGAGGTCCATGATCCGGATGAAGTCTTCATCCAAGCGGGAGCTGAAGAGGTCCATGATCCGGATGAAGTCTTCTATCAACGGCATCTTCAATCTTCGTTCTTCCGGATCCATCTTGCAGACCTCCGACGCGGAACATCCTGCTGGCCCGACGGACTAACGACGAATGACGGTTCCTTTAAGGGACGTCATCCAAGATGGCGTCCCTCGAATTCTGATTGGCTGATAGGATTCTATCAGCCAATCGGAATTAAGGTAGGAATATTCTGATTGGCTGATGGAATCAGCCAATCAGAATCAAGTTCAATCCGATTGGCTGATCCAATCAGCCAATCAGATTGAGCTCGCATTCTATTGGCTGTTCCGATCATTAGGTTTATTTTTATTTTACAGGCAACTTTGTATTTATTTTAACTAGGTACAATAGTTATTAAATAGTTATTAACTATTTAATAGCTACCTAGTTAAAATAAATACAAATATACCTGTAAAATAAAACCTAACCTAAGTTACAATTACACCTAACACTACACTATAATTAGATAAATTCCCTAAACTAAATACAATTAAATACAATTAAAAACAAGTATCTAAAGTACAAAAAAAAACAAACACTAAATTACAGAAAATAATAAAATATTCTGCCCCCCCTACACCGCCGCCACTATATTAAATGTTTTAACCCCTAAACCTAAGTCTAACACTAACCCTAACACCCCCTAACTTAAATATAATTTAAATAAATATAAATAAGTGATTCATATTTAAAACTACAATTAAAAACAATTATTTAAAGTACAAACCCCCCCCACTAAATTACAGAAAATTATAAAATAATTTTAAAAAATTAAAACTAATTACACCTAATCTAATCCCCCTAAAAAAATAAAAAAGCCCCGCAAAATAATAAAAAGCCCTACCCTATACTAAATGAATAGCCCTTAAAAGGGCCTTTTGTGGGGCATTGCCCCAAAGTAATCAGCTCTATTACCTGTAAAAAAAGTACAATACCCCCCCAACATTAAAACCCACCACCCACACACCCAACCCTACTCTAAAACCCACCCGATCCCCCCTTAAAAAACCTAACACTAACCCCTTGAAGATCACCCTACCTTGAGACGTCTTCACCCAGCCAGGCCGAAGTCCTCCACGATCCCGGGCGAAGTGGTCCTCCAGACGGGCAGAAGTCTTCATCGAAGCCGGCCAGAAGAGGTCCTCCAGACGGGCAGAAGTCTTCATCCAGGTGGCATCTTCTATCTTCATCCATCCGACGCGGAGCGGCTCCATCTTCAAGACATCCGACGCGGAGCATCCTCTTCATCCGGAGTCTTCTTGAACAATGACGGGCCCTTTAAGTGACATCATCAAAGATGGCGTCCCTTGAATTCCGATTGGCTGATAGAATTCTATCAGCCAATCGGAATTAAGGTAGGAAAAATCCAATCAGCCAATAGGATTGAGCTCGCATTCTATTGGTTGATTGGAACAGCCAATAGAATGTGAGCTCAATCCTATTTTCTGATTGCATCAGCCAATAGGATTTTTCCTACCTTAATTCCGATTGGCTGATAGAATTCTATCAGCCAATCGGAATTCAAGGGACATTTTCAAATACGTAATTCGTATTAATTTCTTTTGGATAAAATTGAATTACTAAGGCAGCCTCATTAATACACTTTCAAATATAACATTTAAATCTATTTGGAACTGTGCTAATATCTCTTATTTCTTTAATTTTAAAATATACAGAGTCTGAGGCCGATGAGGAGGATACACAGCAGGAATATGCTCCTCCTTCACCCAGGCATGAGAGTGGTGCAGACATGCCACCTCTGAGAGAACAGGGGGATACCCCTGCAGAAGATATCCCTGCAGAAGCCCCCCATGCAGAAGCCCCCTGTGCAGCAGCTCCCCATGGAGCAGCCCCCCGTGCAGCAGCTCCCCCTGACAAGAACAACCCCCCTCACAATGCCCGGGGTGGAGCTGATGAGGGTCTTCTTACAGGAAATGCTGTAATCCCGGAGGGCTCAACAGGCACACACACAGTTTATGACCAACGCAGCGAAAACCCTGATAGAAAGACAAACTAAGGTCTAGATTATGAGTTTTGCGTTAGAGGCTGTGCGGTGCTAACAAGCAGTTTTCACTCACCGCTCACTTACATGCAGCGCTGGTATTACGAGTTTTCAGAAACCCGTCGTTAAAAGACAAGAAGTGAGCGTTGAGCAAAATTTTGCTCATTACTGCATTCCAATACCAGCGCTGCTTAAGTCAGCAGTGAGCTGGTCATACGTGCTTGTGCACGATTTCCCCATAGGAATCAACAGAGAGAGCCGGCTGAAAAAAGCCTAACACCAGCAAAAAAGCAGTGTAAAACTCCTTAACGCAGCCCCATTGATTCCTATGGGGAAATAAAATTTATGTCTACACCTAACACCCTAACATGAACCCTGAGTCGAAACACTCCTAATCTTACACTTATTAACCCCTAATCTGCCGCCCCAACATTGCCGACACCTACATTATATTATTAACCCCTAATCTGCCGCTCCGGACACCGTTGCCACCTACATTATACTTATGAACCCCTAATCTGCTGCACCCAACATCGCCGACACCTACATACTATTTATTAACCCCTAATCTGCCGCCCCCAATGTCGCCGCAACCTACCTACATTTATTAACCCCTAATCTGCTGCCCCCAACGTCGCCGCCACTATATTAAAGTTATTAACCCCTAAACCTAAGCCTAACCCTAACACCCCCTAACTTAAATATTATTACAATAAATCCAAAATTATATTACTATCATTAACTAAATTATTCCTATTTAAAACTAAATACTTACCTGTAAAATAAACCCTAAGCTAGCTACAATATAATTAATAGTTACATTGTAGCTATCTCAGGGTTTATTTTTATTTTACAGGCAAGTTTGTATTTATTTTAACTAGGTAGAATAGTTATTAAATAGTTATTAACTATTTAATAACTACCTAGCTAAAATAAATACAACAGTACCTGTAAAATAAAACCTAACCTAAGTTATAATAACACCTAACACTACACTATAATTAAATACATTAACTAAATTAAATACAATTACCTAAATTAAATTAGCTAAAGTACAAAAAACAAACAAACACTAAATTACAGAAAATAATAAACAAATTACAGATGTTTAAACTAATTACAATTAATCTAATAGCCCTATTAAAATAACCCCCCCCCAAAAATAAAAAAAAACCCTAGCCTAAACTAAAGTACCAATAGCCCTTAAAAGGCCCTTTTGTGGGGCATTGCCCCAAAGTAATCAGCTCTTTTACCTGTAAAAAAAAATACTACCAACCCCCCCAACAGTAAAACCCACCACCCACACAACCAACCCCCCAAATAAAATACTATCTCTAAAAACCTAAGCTCCCCATTGCCCTGTAAAGGGCATTTGGATGGGCATTGCCCTTAAATGGGCAGTTAGCTCTATTGCCGCCCAAAGTCCCTAACCTAAAAATAAAACCCACCCTTAACACCCTTAAAAAAACCTAACACTAACCCCCTGAAGATCGATTTACCGGGAGAAGTCTTCATCCAAGCCGGGCCAAAATCCTCAATGATTCTGGGAAAAGTCTTCATCCAAGCTGGGCGAAGTGGTCCTCCAGACGGGCAGAAGTCTTCATCCAGACGGCATCTTCTATCTTCATCCATCCGGCACAGAGCAGGTCCATCTTCAAGACATCTGATGTGGAGCATCCTCTTCATCCGACGACTACAGCTGAATGACGGTTCCTTTAAATGACATCATCCAAGATGGCGTCCCTTGAATTCCGATTGGCTGATAGGATTCTATCAGCCAATCGGAATTAAGGTAGGAAAAATCCTATTGGCTGATGCAATGTCAGGGTGCCAGGAATCAGACTGAGACGAGAAGTGCAAAAATAATCACACCTTTATTCATAGCAAAAAAAAAAAAAAAGTCCACAAGTCAAATAACAAGCCAGGAGTAAAAACCAGAGCTGGTAGTCAGACGAGCTGAGTCAGGAGCCAAAGCGAATAGTCAGACGAGCCGGAATCAGGAACAAGGAAAACAGCAGAGTCAGGAACAAGCCAGGGATCAGGAACCAGGAAGGACCTCAGGCAAACAGGTCTGAGACAATGCAAAGGCAAAGCATACTGAACAGAGGCCCTTTAAATAATAAGTGATGACATCACAATTCTGAGACTGCATCCTGTCTCACATGGATGATGCACACCAGTCTGGCCATAAAAGGAAGTGTAGGAAATTAGCAGCATCCCCCACAATGCACCAGAGTCAGTAAGAGAGGTGAGTAAAATGGCTGCCAGCAGCAAATGGCAAACAACAGGGAAAAAACCCTGACAGTACCCTCCCCTCAAGGACCCCTCCCCCGTGGGAGGACAAAAGGCTTATTGGGGAAACGGGCATGGAAGGCACGGAGGAGGGCGGGAGCATGAACATCAGAGGAGGGAACCCAAGAACGCTCCTCCGGACCATAGCCCCTCCAGTGAACCAAATACTGTACATGGCCCCTGGACATACGAGAGTCAATAATGCTGCTGACCTCATACTCCTCATGGTTGTCAACAAAGATAGGATGGGGACGAGGCAATACAGTGGTAAACTCATTACAAACCAATGGTTTCAAGAGGGAGACATGAAAAACATTGGAGATGTGCATAGCAGGAGGAAGGTCAAGAGGTAGGCCATAGGATTAACCCGTCGGAGTATTCGAAAAGGACCAAGATAACAGGGAGCTAATCTATTGGAAGGCACACGAAGGTTCAAGTTGCGGGAGGACAGCCAAACTCTCTCACCAACCTGTTAGGAAGGTGTGGGCAGACGCCTACGATCAGCCTGGAACTTGTGGCGCTGCATACAACGATTAAGGCAATCCTGAATCTGCACCCACGTGGAATGGAGTTGCCAAAGATGCTCCTCCAAAGCCGGAATACCCTGAGACATGAATGAATCGGGCAACAAGGATGGTTGAAACCCATAATTCACCATGAACGGGGATAACTTGGAGGAAGCATTAATAGCACTATTACGAGCAAACTCTGCCCAAGGTAACAGTTCAGACCAATTATTGTGGTGATCTGAAACATAGCAACGGAGGAACTGTTCCAGAGCTTAATTAGACTGTTCCGCAGCCCCATTGGATTGAGGGTGATATGCCGAGGAGACGGAAAGCTGGATCCGCATTTGAGAACAAAAGGAACGCCAAAATCTGGAGACAAACTGGCTACCCATGTATACGGAAGACCTCCCGGGCAAAAATCGAAGCAAGCTCCTGAGCGGTAGGCAGCTTCATCAAGGGAATGCAATGTGACATTTTAGAAAAACGGTCAACCATCATAAGGATAACAATATTGCCATTGGAAACAGGGAGCTCAACAATGAAGTCCATGGAAAGATGTGTCCAAGGACGCTCACCATTAGCAATAGGTTAAAGAAGACCCACAGGAAGACGTTGAGGAGTCTTATTCTGTGCACAAACTGAGCAGGAGGCAACATACGCAGCAATATCAGAACGTAGACCTGGCCACCAGAATTGTTGAGTTACAGACCAAATCATTTGGTTCTTGCCTGGGTGACCTGCGGCTTTAGGTTAGTGGTAAGTGTGCAAAAGTTTAGTTCGAAGATTCTCAGGAACAAAACACTTACCAATAGGTTTCTCAGGAGGTGCATTGGTTTGTGCAGCCAGGATCTCCTCCCCCAAGGGAGAAGTCAAATTAGTACGTATGGTAGCCAAAATATGGTCAGGAGGTATAACAGGAGTAGGTACAGACTCTTCCTTGGACAGAGGCGAAAATTGTCGAGAGAGGGCATCAGCCCTAACATTCTTACTACCAGGCAGGTAGGAGACCACATAATTAAACCAAGACAAAAATAGTGCCCAACTGGCCTGTCGGGTCGACAAACATTTTGCTTCAGATAGATAAGTTAAATTCTTGTGGTCAGTAAGAATGAGCACTGGCACGCTAGTACCCTTGAGAAGATGCCTCCATTCCTTAAGTGCCAAAATTATGGCCAGTAATTCCCTGTCGCCAATTTCATAATTGCACTTCTCTGGAGACAATTTCTTAAAGAAGAAAGCACACGGATGCAAGGAACCGTCAGGCATAGGACGTTGAGACAAGAGGGCAACTTCTCCAGTCTCAGATGCATCGACCTCAAGAACGAAAGGCAGGACAGGGTTAGGATGAGCCAGAACTGGAGTGGCAGCAAAGGCAGTCTTAAGACTATCAAAGGCCTTAATGGCAGTAGGTGACCAATGGAGTGGATCATTCTCTTTATGGGTCATGTCTGTGATAGGTTTGATCAAGGAAGAAAAGTTTTTAATAAACTTTCAATAGTAATTGGCGAACCCCAAAAAACGTTGAATAGACCGAAGACCAACTGGGCGAGACCACTGCAGAACTGCAGATAACTTGTCAGGATCCATAGAGAACCCTGCAATGGAGATAACATAACCTAGGAAGGTTACTTGAGTCTGATGGAACTCACATTTCTCGAGTTTACAAAACAGGCCGTTCTCACGTAGTCTCTGAAGAACCTGTGAAACATCAGAACAATGAGTCTCAAGTGTGGGTGAGTTTAGCATTCTTAATGGTAAGACGATTAAGACCCCTATAATCGATACATGGTCTTAACTAGCCACCCTTTTTCTTCACAAAGAAGAAGCCAGCCCCTGCATTAGAGTAGGATTTGCAGATGATTCCCCGTGACAGAGCATCGGCAACAAACTCCTCCATAGCACAATTCTCTGCAACAGACAGAGGGTACACCCGGCCCAGAGGAGGAATGGCTCCGGGTTGCAGGTCTATGGCACAATCGCAAGACCGGTGAGGAGGCAACGTACCAGCACGCACCTTGTCAAACACGTCTAGGAACTCTCGGTACTCCTCTGGCAATTGAGTAACCGAAGAAGTGCACAAGACTTTAACTGGTTTCCGAAGACAAGTGGAAATACATTGCGGGGACCACGACAAAATTTCGGTCCTGCGCCAGTCGAGACTGTGATTGTGCTTTTGTAGCCAGGGATAACCCAGAACAACCTGAAAATGCGGAGAGTTTATCACCTGGAACTGAAGGGTTTCAAAATGGAGAGCCCCAACAGCCTTGGACAACGGAGCAGTTTCGTGAGTAACGAGTGCGGGCTGAAGGAGCCTGCCATCAATGGCAGGAATGGAGTGCTTTGATACAAAAGCACTGTCAATGAAATAGCCCGCAGCACCGGAGTCAACAAGAGCCTGAATGACTATGGAGGAGTCCACCGAGGAAAGGACAACCATGATAAAAGGTTTCTCCTTAAGCGGTTCCGGGGACGAGGATAAACCACCTTGGGTGTGAGCGTTTCCCGGCCATGTAGGACAAGACTTCAAAAGGTGGCCCTGTAACCCACAATAGAGGCAGAGCCCCTCCCTCCTCCTAAATACCGCCGCGGAGAGACGCATGAATCCCAACTGCATTGGCTCAGCAGTACCTGCTGACTCGGGACCAGGAGGCATGGGAGGAGTGGGAGGTCATGGGTGGGAACGAACACGTAGGAGACAACGGAACAGGAGGCTTCCGCAATCGCTCCTTGAAAGAGGGCCTCTCTCTGAGTCTGATGTCAATTAGAATAAAAAAAGACACCAATGCCTCGAGATCCTCTGGTAAATCTCTGGCAGCAACTTCGTCTTTAATCACATCAGAGAGCCCATGAAAGAAGGCGGCAACAAGGGCTTCATTGTTCCAACCTACCTCTGCGGCAAGCGTACGGAACTCAATAGCATACTGAGCAACAGATCTTGTACCTTGCTGAATGGACATGAGCCGTTTAGCAGCAGAGGAGGAGCGAGCCGGAACATCAAATACCCTTCGAAAGGAGGCCACAATTTCAGGGTAATTTGAAATCACAGGTTTATTAGTCTCCCACAAGGGATTAGCACAGGCAAGAGCTGTGTCAGAGAGTAACAAGAGGAGAAATCCCACCTTAGCTCTGTCAGAGGGAAACGCCTGAGGTAACATCTCAAAGTAAATGCCCACCTGGTTCAAAAACCCTCTGCACTGAATAGGATCGCCTCCATATCGCTGAGGTAGAGGTGCAGAACCGGACATGCTCCTGGTGGGCATAGGTGCAGCAGCGGAAACAGGAGCAGCCATAACTTGCAGGACACTTTGGTCCAAATGTGCAGTGCGAGTCAGCAGTGTTTGCAGGGCTAATGCAAATTGATCCAAGCGGTGATCCTGTTCATCCATCCTGGAAATGATGGCATGTAAAGGTGGATTATTAGCACCATCAGGATTCACGGCCTTTGCGTAATGTCATGGTGCCAGGAATTAGACTGAGACGAGAAGTGCAAAAATAATCACACCTTTATTCATAGCAAAAAATAATAAAAAGTCCACAAGTCAAATAACAAGCCAGGAGTCAAAACCAGAGCTTGTAGTCAGACGAGCCGAGTCAGGAGCCAAAGCGAATAGTCAGACGAGCCGGAATCAGGAACAAGGAAAACAGCAGAGTCAGGAACAAGCCAGGGATCAGGAACCAGGAAGGACGTCAGGCAGCCAGGTAATACACAGGAACTCTCACAAACAGGTCTGAGACAATGCAAAGGCAAAGCATACTGAACAGAGGCCCTTTAAATAATAAGTGATGACATCACAATTCTGAGACTGCATCCTGTCTCACATGGATGATGCACACCAGTCTGGCCATAAAAGGAAGTGTAGGAGTCAGTAAGAGAGGTGAGTAAAATGGCTGCCAGCAGCACATGGCAAACAACAGGGGAAAAAAACCTGACATGCAATCAGCCAATAGGATTGAAGTTCAATCCTATTGGCTGATCCAATCAGCCAATAGGATTGAGCTCTCATTCTATTGGCTGTTCCAATCAGCCAATAGAATGCGAGCTCAATCCTATTTGCTGATTGGATCAGCCAATAGGATTTTTACTACCTTAATTCCGATTGGCTGATAGAATCCTATCAGCCAATCGGAATTCAAAGGACGCCATCTTGGATGACGCCATTTAAAGGAACCGTCATTCGTTGTGTAGTCGTCGGTCTGGATGGATGCTCCGTGTCGGCTGGCTTCAAGATGGACCCGCTCCACTCCGGATGGATAAAGATAGAAGATGCCGCCTGGATGAAGACTTCTGCCCCTCTGGAGGTCCTCTTGTGCCCAGCTGGGTGAAGACGTCTCACGGTAGGGTGATTTTCAAGGGGTTAGGGTTTTTTTAAGGGGGGATTGGGTGGTTTTTAGAGTAGGGTTGGGAGTGTGGGTGGTGGGTTTTAATGTTGGGGGGTATTGTATTTTTTTTAAAGGTAAAAGAGCTGATTACTTTGGGGCAGTGCCCCGCAAAAAGCCCTTTTAAGGGCTATTTGTAATTTAATATACGGTAGGGATTTTTATTATTTTGGGGGGCTTTTTTATTTTATTAGGGGGTTTAGATTAGGTGTAATTAGTTTAAAATTCTTGTAATTATTATTATTTTTTTCTGCAATTTAGTGTTTTTTTTTCTCCGTACTTTAGTTTATTTAATTTAATTATAATTAATTGTAGGTAATTTAGTTAATTTATTTAATGATAGTGTAGTGTTAGGTGTAATTGTAACTTAGGTTATGGTTTATTTTACAGGTAAATTTGTTTTTATTTTAACTAGGAAGTTACCTAGTTAAAATAAATACAAAGTTGCCTGTAAAATAAAAATAAACCCTGAGATAGCTACAATGTAACTATTAGTTATATTGTAGCTAGCTTGGGGTTTATTTTATAGGTAAGTATTTAGTTTTAAATAGGAATAATTTAGTTAATGATAGTAATTTTATTTCGTTTTATTTAAATTATATTTAAGTTAGGGGGGGTTAGACTTAGGGTTAGACTTAGGTTTAGGGGTTAATAAATTTAATATAGTAGCGGCGACGTTGGGGGCGGCAGATTAGGGGTTAATAAATGTAGGTAGGTGTCGGCGATGTTAGGGACGGCAGATTAGGGGTTAATAAAATTTAACTAGTCTTTGCGAGGCGGGAGTGCGGCGGTTTAGGGGTTAATATATTTATTAAAGTGGCGGCGATGTCCGGTTGGCAGATTAGGGGTTAAAAACTTTATTTAAGTGTTTCCGATGTGGTGGTGGTGGGGGGCTCGGTTTAGGGGTTAATAGGTAGTTTATGGATGTTAGTGTACTTTTTATCACTTTAGTTAAAAGTTTTATGTTACGGCGTTAGCCCATTAAACTCTTAACTACTGACTTTTAAATGCGGTAGGAGTCTTGAAAGGAGAGGCTGTACCGCTCACTTCTTCCAAGACTCGTAATACCGGCGTTATGCAATTCCCATTGAGAAGATAGGATACGCAATTTACGTAAGGGGATTTGCGGTAAGCTTGAGTCACGGAAAAAAAGTGAGCCGTACACCTGTACCTGCCAGACTCGTAATACCAGCGGGCGTTAAAAAGCAGCGTTGGGACCTCTCAATGCTGCTTTTTAAGGCTAAAGCAAGACTCGTAATCTCGCTGATGGTTTGTAGAATTATGTGCCTTTTCTGTCACATTAGTACAGTATATGTTATAAGTGGTTATACTAACGCAGTTAACAACTGCATCAATATTGATAAAGAATGATAGTATTTGTTTAAGCTCTCTGTATTTGTTAAAAGCCGCTAGATTCCATTTCACATTCTTCTTGCACAGGATGATAATAGTGTCATTAAGGTAAAACCACAGTGTTATGAAGGAACAGATATTGGGAGTATGAGGGCTGTACTAAGCCATTATGTTCCAAGTAACATAGTAACATAGTAGATGAGGTTGAAAAAAGACCGAAGTCCATCGAGTTCAACCTATACAAATCTAAAATATATACAAAAAGCTCCAGTTAAGCTTAAATAATCCCACTAAAAGGTGACCCACTTAATACTAGCAATCATATCCATGAATTTTGTTTATAGACAGAAATGTATCCAAATAATTTTTAAATGTATCTAGGGTATTGGCATTCACTACCTCCTTTGGTAATGAGTTCCCCAATTTTATTGCTCTTACAGTGAAAAAACGTTTCCGTTGCAAGAGATTAAATCTTCTTTCCTCCAACCTTAAATTGTGACCTCTTGGAATAAACAGAGCTTCTGCCATCTCTGTATATGGGCCTTGAATATATTTATTTAAAGTAATCATGTCACCTCTTAAGCGCCTTTTTTCTAAAGAAAACAAAAATTCTCCAATCCCCTTATTAGCTTTGTGGCCCTTCTCTGAACTTTTTCTAGTTCTGCAATATCTTTTTTTTTGCGATTGGTCCCCAGAACTCCACTCCATACTCAAGGTGAGGTCTTACCAGGGCTTTATATAGTGACAGAATTATGCTTTCCTCCCTTGAGTCAATGCCTCTTTTAATACATGCTAGTATCTTATTAGCCTTTGAAGCTGCTACCCTGCATTGTGCACCCATCTTTAGCTTGTTATTTATTACTAACCCCAAATCCATTTCCTCCTGTGTTTGGCTAAGTCTTGTCCCATTTAAATAATACGTTGCCTGCTTATTTTTACTTCCAAAATGTAGAACCTTGCATTTTCCCATATTAAATCTAATTTTTCATTTACCTGCCCATACTTCTAATTTTTGCAGGTCCCTTTGTAACGAAAGTTCATCCTGCGCTGACCTAATGAAATTACTTAACTTAGTATCATCTGCAAAAATAGAGATGTCGCTATTTAATCCTAGCTCCAAGTCATTTATAAAAATATTAAAAAGAATAGGGCCCAGCACTGATCCCTGGGGTACTCCACTGATTACCTTTGTCCAATCTGAGTATGATCGATTTACTACTACTCATTGCTCCCTATCTTTTATCCAGTTATTTATCCATAAACTAACATTTTCAGCAATTCCCAGTCCCTTAATTTTGTGCATTAATCTCTCATGTGGCACTGTATCAAACGTCTTTGCAAAATCTAAGTATATCACATCAACTGATTCCCCTTTATCTATATTTTTACTTACTTCCTCATAGAATCTAATTAGATTAGTTTGACATGATCTATTTCTCATAAAACCATGCTGATTAGAACTCATAATCTTGTTTACACGAATATGCTGATCAATATAATCCCTTATAATCCCTTCAAATATCTTCCCCACTATTGATGTCAGACTAACTGGTCTATAGCTTCCTGGATCATCCCTACTTCCCTTTTTGAAGAGTAGCACCACATCAGCTTTACGCCAGTCCTTGGATACCATGCCTGAGGATAATGAGTCTTGAAAAATTAAGAGTAGAGGTTTGTATATAACAGTGCTAAGTTCCCTTAAAGGGACATGAAAGCCATTTTTTTTCTTTCGTGATTTAGAAAGAGCATGTAATTTTAAACAACTTTCTAATTTACTTCTATTATCTAATTGGCTTCATTCTCTTGATATCACTTGCTGAAAAGCATATCTAGATATGCTCAGTAGCTGCCGATTGGTTGCTGCACCTAGAGGCCTTGTGTGATTGGCTCACACATGTGGATTGCTATTTCTTCAGCAAAGGATATCTAAAGAATTGAGCAAATTAGATAATAGAAGTAAATTGGAAAGTTGTTTAAAATTGCATGCCCTATCTGAATCATGAAAGTTTAATTTTGACTAGACTGTCCCTTTAACACCCTTGGGTGTATTCCATCTGAGCCTGGAGTTTTATTTACCTTAATATTATCCAATTTGTTCCTGATATCCTCTATACATAACCCAATTAATGGTATGGGCTGGCATGTTCTATTTTGTTACAAAGTATCATACAATGGTTCCTCTCTTGTGTATACTGAAGAAAAAAACTGGTTTAGTATCTCAGCCTTCTCCCTGTCACTGTTAATCATGCTACCCTCCCTGCATTTTAATGTACCTATATTGGGCGCCATGTACTAAGGCGTCAATTTTTTCGCACAGACCGTATCGAAATAACCCACCGGCATTCGCACCATGCGGATGGCACTTCGTTACATGAAGGTACTAAAAACCAAGCCGTAAAATTTCGCGTCTATTGTGTGTCGAAGACAATCGGATTATTGATAACTTTGAAGCTTCGTTCGGCGCGAAAGAGCAAAGTTAAGAAGTAGTCTGCAACCTGATTGGTTTAGTTCTTTACCCACGTGACGATCTAGGTGTCATAATCGTCAGACAAGCGGCAACGTCTGGCTGCTGACATGTATAAGTATGTGCATTTTCCCAGAAATCTTAGAATATTGTTTATTTACTTTTCGGTATTCACTTTGACAAGATGGCTTGCTCCGGAGATTCTGCTACATCTAAGAAGACTCGCAACCCTAACTTCTCGCATCAACAGAATGTTGTACTTGTTGATCTAGTACTCGAATATTATGACAATATTTATGGTAGTCGAGTCAAGCAAACCCCAGGCGCTCGTAAGAAGATTATTTGGGAGAAAATTAGTGACGCAGTGAGTGCTCAAGGACCCACTAAAAAAGATATCAAGTCCTGCAAAAAAAGGTTCAACAATATCAAGCGTCAAACAAAATCCAAAATTGCCAAAGAAAAGCAATATGCTCGAGGTACTGGAGGCGGACAACCTTATGTCGCAGATTTGACAGACTTTGAAAGAAAAGTTTTACAGAGGCTTGGCACGGAGGTCATTGAGGGCATAACCGATGACTGTGATAGCGATATTCGTGGTAATTATAATTTATAAATTAATATTTATATTGTTTACTTGTCTGCTCCAAAATTGTTTCTCTTACGTTCATGTTTTACAAAATTTGATTCTGTTAACGGAATCTTGATTGTACAATTTCTGGTTTACCGTTCCTTTAAAATAGATTTATGAATTACATTACTTCTCTCTGTATCTATTTTTTTAAAGTTCCAGTGAACGAAAAATAAAGCATTCATGATGGAGAATGAAAAACATTTTCAATTATCTAATATACTCCATTTTTTTTTCCTATTGCTTAATGTATTTTAAAAAATAAGGCCTACATGGCACAGTAAAATGAAACCCAAATGTTTGATTTTGAAAGGGCATGCAATTTTAACCCACCTTTTTTTTGTTTTTTTTCATTATCTAAATTGCTTTATTTTGTATATATTCTTTGTTGAATAACATATATTGATATTGAAATACTCGGTAGCTGCTATTTCTTCAACAAAGGAGAACTAACGAATGAAGCAAATTAGATAATAGTATTAAATTGTAATTTCTTTTTTAATGTATTCTCTATTGGAATCATTTGAGAAAGATGTTTTTAGAGACCTTTTAATTTGTGTATATTAAAGCAAGATACAAATCATAGGTAGAAAATGTTATAATGGGAGTACATTTAACTTTTAATTAGCATTTCATAAATTGCAAATAAACTTTTAATTTTATTGATTGTATTCATTTCAATTTGTATTTACTAACTCCTAGGTGGTTCAGTTAGAGCGTCAACCTCTGCATCTGTCCATACCCCATCTACTTCTTCATCAGAGAGACCACATCCTTCAACTTCTCAGCCTCTGAACGTAAGACAACAACAACATGGGCAATATTTACGGTCAACTACAAATACCAGCCACAGCCTATCGTCTGCAGATACTATTCCAGATGTAAGGAGCAGTACACCAGATACAGCTGTTGGAAGAAGCTCGGGTATGTATCTTTAAACCACTTATATATACACCTTCTGAATTTTTGTTTATAAATTAGATATTAATGTTTATTTTTAATTTTTACAGCAGATGTTGGACGTCTCTTCAGAGCCATGGTGCCCGAATCAGCACCACTTTTCGATGGTAAGTTACTTTTTTAAAGTAAATATAGGATGACAAGACAAATAATTTTGTTAGAAACAAAATTTAACTTTTTAAACTTTGATAGTTATTCAAATTGTAATACTGTGAGATTGATGTATTTTATATGCAAACAGTTTTAGTAAGGAAGGCATTTAATCTTATTGTAAGATTCCAACATGACAGTATAACATGACAGTATACATTTCTCTTGTATAGTCACCTCTCTAACCATTAATGTTGGAATAAATTTCGATCTGCATCTTTTTTTTTAAAATTATTGCTAAATTGTTTGTTTTTTTTTTAGATATCGCTGAGGAGGATGATTCATCAAGAGAGGTGATTCTGAATCTTGTTCCAGTTCCAGCACCAGAGGGTAGATCACCAGAAAGTGGAAGCCTGACTCCTGACCTAACACAGATGGCACAAGATCAGGATTTGGATATACATGAGCCTGTTATAAACCCCTGTAGTGATGAGGAAAATACAAATTCACCACCTGATCATGGAGTTCAAGCACAGGGAATTGAACCATTGGAACACCCACAAGCTATTGTCCAAGAGCAGGCACCTTTGGAAGATGCAGGTCTTAACGAAATGTTAAATCTTGCCAGAGGATATAGAGCAGACAGTAGACAGGTCCAGGAAATTTTGTCTGGACATTTAGAAAGATTTGACACTTATAACCAGCAACGGTTGGAACTGGACCGTGAAATCTTTAACTGGCAAAGAGAAATGGACAGGGAAAGGAACCTACATATAAACAGGGCCTTGACAATAGCTGAAAACAACATGCGAATGGCTCAAAATACTATGCAAACTTTGTTAGAATTGATTAGAGATAGACATCAGAGCCAAGAGTCGCCAGATCCAAAAAGACCACGGTTTAATTAGTGCATTGCTATGAACAATTTTAAAGTTATTATTATTGTTTTTTGTTGACGAAGAATATATTGTTATTTGTACATAGTTTTATTAAAGTTTATCTTGTTTTTATTTAATTTTCTTTTTTATTTTTTAAATTTAGTTAAAATCAGTTAAAGGTTTAAAATGTATTGTACACACAGACAAATCTAAGTGAAACAATTATAATTTTTATTACATCCAAAATATTAACAAAATTGAATCAAAATGGCATTATAAAAAAAAGTGCTCACGGCCAATACAGTATTTTTTTGGGTTTTGAATAAACTTTTTAACATACCAAAATATGACAATTTTAGTGGCCTAAAATAAAAAAAATAAAAAATAATATTTTATTTAAAATGCAATCATTGATTATCTGTTTTCCACTACATAAGTATTGTAGAGATTCTGAACCTGTGTATTTAAATTCTTTATAGTATCCATTATTTGTTTAATTTCTTCACAGACAGAGGATTGAACTTGTGATACAGCTGGTACACTGGAATCTAGAGAAGGGACAAAAATTAGAAAATAAATTAAGGATTATGAGAACATGTTTAAAATAAAAACAGATTATTAATAAGCAGGTAACAAAATTGTATTACCATTTTGGTTAGAGGCGGTATTATCCATAGATGTACTTGTCTGTGTAGATTTAGAAACCATAGATATGTCCCAGTCGTTATCAATATCAGAAATATTGGTTGAGTTTTTCTCACTACTTGCATCTGAAATATATATTTAAAAATCGAGGTATATATTTTGGTATTGATTTGACTATAAGCTATAATATAGTAAATAAAAAAAATTAATAAACAATTACCTAGTTGAATTGAGGGTGAAGTGAATGACATCCTTTCAGGAGCATTATTTGCTTCATTGTCACTATCTATGAAAGATTAATAAGGAATTCTATATAAAAAATTGTAAGTTGAAAAATGCTAATGGTACAAAATATAAGAAAAATACCTTCTGTAGAAGATATTTGTATTATTCTTGTGAACCTTGTTTTCTTCTTTTTCATCACTCTTTTATTGGTTTCTGTAAATTACACAACAAGCTAATCATGATTAAATTTAACAGTTGTATAACTATAGATATGTAAACCATGGTTCTATTGTACCTTGAGGTGTATGAATGACAGTTAGGCGCCTGACACCTCCTTTCTGTGGGGACAATTGTCTGTCAAGCAAAGACAGTGGCAAGGATGAGGATCTAGCCTCACTTCTAGGTGTCAAATTTAGAATAGGCCTTACATAACGTGGAGGAGGAGCACCACAAATATTTTCTTTCTTCTTATCTGAAATAGAAAATTTGTACATATGTTTGTTTAAAGTTTCTTAGTTTTAAAATGTGTTATATAATAAAGTTTTCAATTTTCGTGTGTTAGAATGTTTATAGTGTTTCAATTTGTTTTAAATTAGAATGGACATGAAAGTGATATGGTACACCTATTTATTCTTTCAGTTCTCATATTGATGATGAACTTTGCATAGAATTTATAATGTAAAAGAATAACTAAATTATATACCAGTAAGAAACAGTATGGTCATGAAAGTGATCACTATGGCACACTGAAACCTAATTATAATTTCAGATCTCATATTGATGATGAACTTTGCATAGAATTTATAATTTAAAAGAATAACTAAATTATATACCAGTAAGAAACAGTATGGACATGAAAGTGATCACTATGGTACACTGAAACCTAATTATAATTTCAGTTCTCATATTGATGATGAACTTTGCATAGAATTTATAATTTAAAAGAATAACAATTTTATAAACTTACATGTCCTTAAAAGGCTCCTAATAGATTGGTAATATAGTGGTTCTCGACGTTTAACATCACTGTATCGTCTCAAACATTGACACCTGGTCCTTTTAATTTTTGATACACGATACATTCTGCGTATCATTTCATAAATAGTTTTGTCCCTTTCATCTTGAATGACCCCCCGGACACCCCCTAAGGGTTTGGGAAAATATCTATCCATTACATACACTAGAATTATCATTTCCCCAGATGTGAAAGGTGCAATTCTCTTCATCCTCCCTGGTCCTATAACAACTTTCTAGATGGGTGTGTCAAATCCCAAAATGTTCTCAATATTGCGTTATTCACTGTCTCTATGCAACATTATTGTATATTTGCTAAATTGTTAGAATTCTTTGGATACAATTATAAAAAAGTTGTATTATTTATTGCCATTCTCAAGTAATGATAAATGTAAATGAAGTTTGATGTATATATTTTATTGTGTAATATAGTTATCAATAGTGTAGTGTAGGTTTTTTTTGTTATGTAGGACAGTCATATAATTATAGATCTTTATGATTATTTGGTTTATATAGTCATTGTGCAATATGTTGGTTTTAAGTAAAAATTAAAGTTTTATTAAAAAACAATATCCAATGTCACCGTTTATTATAATTTGTTAACTTATAAAAATAAAAACAAATAAAAAATCACACAAGTATATGATGGAAAAAAAAAGATTTTATTCAGTAAGTGAAAATTTAGTTTTTTATTCAAAAGACCAAAAAATAGAAGTCCTGTGATTACAATCTTTTGATGAAATCAATCCTTAAAATAGTTCTCTGCGACATAATTTTTGGCATTAATGGCCTGTCTTGTTGGTGCATCATTACAGATGACCTCAGGGAAGTTCTCAAATGATATTTCTTCTTCATCATCAGTTTCAATTCCTCTTCTTATTGCAATGTTATGGAGAATGCAGCATACAAGAATAATTTTTGCAACCTTCTCGGGAGCATACTGCATGACACCACTTGAGTGGTCAAGACAACGAAAGCGCATTTTTAACAATCCAAATGCTCTCTCGATGATTCCTCGGGTGGATCTGTGTGCCTCGTTGAATTTCACCTCACATCTTCTTCGAGGATTGTTATAGGGTGTGAATAACCATTCTCTACTGAAATAACCAGCGTCCCCTATGAAAAAAATTAAAAAGTATTAACATTTCAAAGATGATAAAGATGATAATTTCAATGAGAATTAACTATGTTTTTTAGTTAAATCTATCATCACAATGCATGACATAAACTACGTTTGACAATTATAATAATACTGTAACATAACATCACAAAATATAATTACCTAACAGCCATCCTTCAGGCATCTCTCCCTCCTCAAACTTCCGATATAACCCAGACTGACGCAAGATATACGAATCATGGCAGGATCCAGGGAAGTTGTAACGGACACTGATTATTTTCATGTTATGGTCACACACCATCTGAACATTGAGGGAATGGTACTGTTTTCTGTTCCGGAAAACTTCCTCACGTTCTCGGGATGGTTTGACTGCAACATGAGTGCAATCGATGGCTCCAAGTACATTGGGCATTCCGGCCATTCTATAAAAATTAGACTTCACAGATTACCACTCTTCTGGAGTCGCTGGAAGGCACACGTACCTTGGAAAGACGACCATCAAAGCATCAATAACCTTGGTTAGGTGCCTCGAAAAAGCAGACTGGCTGATGCCAATTATAACGCTAGACACAGCTTGGAATGAACCGGTGGCAAAAAAGTGTAAGGCTGCCAACAGTTTTAATAGTCCGGGTATGGCTTGTGAACGCGCTGTCATAGGTTCCAGGTATTCTGCTATTTCATAGTAAAGTTCCATAATAGCTTCTCTGTCCAAACGAAATCTCTGGATAATCTCTCAATCAGAAATGCTTTCCAAACCCATACGTGGAAGGAAAACTCTAGGGACTCTGATTCTTCTACCTCTCCTTCTTTGCAAGTTGTCAACCGGTGCCTGTATAGCCCTTCTTCCTCGTAATTGAATTAATCGGAAAAGAAACATGTGTAAAAGTGTCTCCATCTTCATTCAGTGATCCAAAAACCAATAATGCTACAATAGTAGTCTAGTCCTTTCACTTAAGTACTTCTACCTGGCGCCAGGTTGATACGTCCTATAGTTTTCTATTGTATTCGCTACCTAAATGGTCGCGAAGCAAATCACGCGAAGTTACAGTGAAAGTTGGAGCGGACGGATTAGTTGTAACATTCATAATTTCCGATTACAGCGAATTTACGTGCGATCGAACATGTAGTAAGTGGAAAAAGGCTTCGGAACGATTAGTTGCATAAAATTACGATCGCTGATGAAAATAGTGGTTTTTCGACCAGATCGCAGATTGGTACATACGAGAAGCAGATCGTGAGCGAATTTTGACGCGGAAATACAGACGGACGGTCACTTCGAAGCTTAGTACATTGTGCCCATTGTCTTTCTTAGATTTTTTGCTATTTATGTACTTAAAGAACCTTTTAGGGTTAGATTTAGAATCCTTTGCAATTAATTTTTCATTTTCAATTTTGGCCAATTTGATTGCTTTTTTGCATGCTTTGTTACATTCCTTATAAATATGGAATTTTGAGTCTACTATTTTCTTTGAATAATTTAAATGCCCTACATTTTTTCCTAATTTCTCTTAATACATTTATATTCAGCCACATTGGCTTGGATTTTTTATTTTTATTTTTATAACCATATGGTATTTGTTGATATGTATATTTATTTAACAAAGTTTTAAATGTTATCCATTTATCCTCTGTATTTTTATTAGAGAATACTTTGTCCCAATTTATGTTATTTAATGATTTCCTTAAATCGTTGAATTTTGCTTTCTTAAGATTAAAAGTCTTGGTTAAACCTTTTAAGACACTGCTTATGAAAATAAATTTCAAATGTGACCATGTTATGATCACTGTTACCCAAATGTTCTTTGACTTCTATGTTTAAAATTATATCTGTATTATTTGATAGGACTAAATCCAATATAGCGTTATTCCTAGTTGGCTCCTCTATTAATTGTGATAAGAACTTTCCTACATTTATATAGCAATAAACACAGGGATGGCCACAGATACGGTATTGTAGTGGAAAAGGTAAAATAGTTTCATATGAATATATATTATTATCTGCAATATAATAACATGATCTAAGTTTTTCCAATATGAACTTTAAATTTTAAATTGTATATTTTGAAGAGTACTTTATTCTGTACATATGATGTCTTGTAAATTATCATTGTTTGTACCTAAGTGGGGTATCAAGTACAACCGAAACTGACCAATAACGTGTTTGACAGTATAGTTAATTAGATGAAGTGTAGATAACATGATATATATGTGTACAAATGTTTACCCCTAACACCTGTAACTCACCTTTTTAAGGAAGAGGGAGGCACAGTGATGTGAGCTATGACTACGGGAAATACCTGAAACGCGTCAGTGACGTCATTCGGGCCTAGGTTGTAGCCTCAGCATTTTATTTGGCAGCAGCTGTTTGTTTGCTAGTGGTCTTTTGTGTATTTTTTAATGGAATTCGAAATAAAGCCTTCATTTTATTTGCACTACGTTGGAGCCGGTTCTGGGTATTATTTGGTCAGTTTGTTAACCGTTCATTAAGGACACCCACAGGGCACCTGGTACATCTAAGCGAAGGAGGAGGTCACGGATTCAGCGTGAGGGCTGCAAAGATACACAGTCAGCCTCACTTTGGACGTTTGTTCACACGCTTTTCAAGTGAGTTACGAGACGACAAACATCTGAACCGTAAGTGTGTGTTTATTGCATACCTTAATACCACAATGTTGCAGACCTTTATTGAGGAGTTAGCTGAGCAGACAGTGTTTATTAGGTGTTAAGAAAACATTTACAATGAATCCGTTCACATGGATTGTGTTCTGTGATAGAACGAATGCTGCCTGCAGCTTATAACAGTTCTCATGTCTTCTCACTAAGTGTCAGGCTACAAATATAAAGTTAACGATGGAACACAATTCACAGATCTTAATTTATTAATAATTGTTTTGTTTCACTATTGTAAAGGAATATCACTATGGCTTAGTGATATTCTCACCTAATAGTGATAGTTTAGTGGTTTATTTTGCCACACCCCAGATTATGCAGTTAGGGTTAAGCAAACTTGAATAGGATTTGTAGAAATTGTTCTCAATATTAAGTTAGCTTTAGTTCTTAAGTTGCAGGTGTAGTAATGGTTCTATTAACTCTCAGAGTCTTATGCAGTGTAACACATAAATATTTAACTAGTAACCAGGTTCTGTTAACAGTTATACATATGCTCATGCAGTATTGCTATTTTATTTGCAGAGATTACTTGTACCTTGTCTTGTGTTGCACTTGTAGTGTGGCAGAGCTGTAATGAATGCACAGCCTGTTCTGTGGAAGTTCCAGTTTCACTGTGGAAGCTGTGTTGTTTATTAATCTGCAGTCAGGATGTTTCAATAAGGGTTAAAGCCAGATTTTCAGTGACAAGTTCTGTGGTAACTCTCCTTTAAATACAAACTACACAGTGAAAGTTCTCCAAGTAACAAAGCATTAGAACACATAGAATAATACTTGCAGTTTGGTTCAGGCAGTTCATTCAATTGATTGCATGTCAGCTCCTAAGTTAATGAACACTGCAGTTGTTTGGATGAATTCCAGTTAAAGTTAAACAAGTATCAAAAAGTTCCTGTGAGGGAAAAAAGTTCAGAAAACAAGTTATTCAAAGTAGTTAGGCTCAGGTAAATAGGGTAGCCTTGTACTCCAAATTACTAAGCAAAGAGAATTGATTTGGGGTGGTTTTTAAAGGCAAGCTGCAAGTTTGTTGCTTGAAGGATTCCGCTGGGTCCTAGAAGGAGCTAGGTTCCTGACATGACCCCCCACTCAGGGCAACGGTCCCACAGTTGCCGGTCTGGGACGATTTGGATTTCTGCGATGGAAGAGAGTGACCAGCCGTTGAGCTCTAAGATTGGTTGCAGGTTCCCATGTGTCGTCATCAGCTGAATAATTTTTCCAGCGTACCAGATATTGTAATTCACCTCTATGGAACCTGGAATCCAGCAGGGAATGCACTTCATATTCGTCTGGATCCAGTGCCTGAGGAGGTGGTGGAAGAATGAGTTGAGAGTGACGAGTGGCTCTGTATGGTTTCAATAGTGACACATGAAATGTGGGGTGGACCTTAATACTATCAGGTAATTTAAGAGTCATTGCGTTTTCATTGACAATTCTAACTATAGGGAATGGTCCTATGAACAGACCCGAGAGTTTCTTACTCGGTATCTGTAATTTCATGTTTTTGGTGGATAGCCAAACGAGATCACCTATGGCGTATATAGGTGGTGGTCTTCTCTTGAGGTCGTAATAATGCTTTTGAGTGAGCTGAGCATTTTTTATGTTCTCCTCAATAAAGCGGAAATTGTCTTGTAAGGAATCATGTAGATCATCGATTAAGGGTGAATTTAAGGTGTCTGTTGCAATGAAAGATATTGTTGGATGGTAGGCATAATTTGCATAAAATGGTGTAGATTTTGTAGATGAGTTTACAGCATTGTTATAGGCAAATTCAGCCATGGAGAGGAAGTTCATCCAATGTTCTTGATGGTAGGAACAATAGCACCGAAGATATTGTTCCAGCCATTGATTCAGTCTCTCTGATTGACCATTGGTCTGAGGGTGAAATGATGTCGAGAAACGATGATCGATCTGTGTTAAGTCACAAAGTTTTGTCCAGAAATGTGAGGTGAATTGTGTTCCTCTATCAGTGGTTATTATCTTTGGTAACCCATGTAGCTTGAGTATGTTATCTATGAATAAATGTGCTGTCTCAGAGGATGTGGGTACTTTGTGATACGGCACAAAATGGGCCATCTTAGTAAATATATCTATGACCACTAGGATTGTTGTCTGTTTATTTGATTCAGGTAAATCCACTATGAAATCCATCGATAGATGGTACCAGGGTCTCTTCGGTACTGGTAATGGAGTTAATAATCCATACGGAGCTCTTCTCTCGGATTTCGAAGTGGCACAAATGGCACAAGTTAAGATATAGTCTCGGATGGATTCTTTCATTTTTGGCCACCAACAATCCCGTGAAAGCTGTTCCAAGGTTCGGTAAATTCCTGGGTGTCCGGCTAATGGAGAGTCATGGTATAACTTGAGCAAATTTATTCGCAATGCTTTGGGAATGTATAATTTCCCTTCATGGTAGTACAGGTCATCAATCTTATGTACAGAAGAGTGAGGTAGCTCCGGCTCCTTGAGACAATGACGTTTGATTTCGGTTATCACATCGGTGGTTAGACCTACAAAACATTCGGTAGGTAAGATAGTGGTATTTTGGGTTGTTGTTTTAGGTTTCTCAGGTAGGCGAGACAGAGCATCTGCTTTACCATTCCTGGAGGCAGGTCTATATACAATATTGAAGTTGAAGCGCGAGAAGAATAAACTCCAACGGACCTGTCTTGCTGAAAGAGTTTTGTTGTTTTCTAAATAAAGTAGGTTCCTGTGATCAGTGAAAATGGTAATAGGAAACTTGGTACCTTCGAGAAGATGCCTCCAGTGTTCCAGTGATCTTTTTATTGCGAGGAGTTCTTTATCTCCTATGGAATAATTTCTTTCAGCTGTTGACATCATCTGTGAGAAGTAAGAAACTGGATGGATGGGATCGTTTGGTGTTTCCTGTTGAGAGAGAACTGAGCCTAAGGCAAAATCAGAGGAATCAACTTCCAACACATAGTGGTGTTCGGGGTTCGGAAATCTTAGAATGGGTGCTGATGTAAAACTATCCTTTAAATATTCAAAAGCTGAATTAGCGTCTGGATCCCAGTTATAAGATGAGTTAATGCTGGTTAATTTCGTCAGTGGTTTTGCTATCTTGGAAAAGTTTCTAATGAATTTCCTATAGTAGTTTGCAAAACCTAGGAATTTTTGGAGTTCCTTTCTGGACTTGGGTATTAACCAATTTTTGACAGCGTCTACTTTTTGTTTTTGCATAGTGATACCTGTTGGTGAGATATCATATCCAAGGAATGACACATGCTTGGTATGGAATATGCATTTCTCCAACTTAGCATACAGTTTATGCTCTCGGAGCCTAGACAGTACCCATCGCACGTGTGTTTTGTGTTCTGTTTCATTTTTAGAATAAATCAAAATATCGTCTAGGTATATCACAAGACAGATGTCTAAGAGATCTCTGAACACATCGTTTATGAAGTGTTGAAAAGTGGCGGGTGCGTTGCACAGTCCAAACGGCATGACAAGGTACTCATAAAGGCCATACCTTGTCCTGAATGCGGTCAACCATTCGTGTCCTTCTTTTATCCTCACTAAGTTATAGGCTCCCCTTAAATCGAGTTTCGTGTATATAGTTGCCTCAGATAACCTTTCGATTAGTTCTGGGATTAATGGGAGTGGGTAACGATTTTTTATTGTGCGTTTGTTGAGTTCTCTGTAATCGATTATGGGACGTAATGATGAATCCTTATTCCGCACAAAAAAAATTCCGGCACCTGCTGGTGATGTTGATGCTCTGATAAATCCTTTCCGTAAATTTTCTTCGAGATACTCCTTTAAATGATCCAATTCTGGCTTGCAGAGAGGGTACAAGTGTCCATAAGGGATGGAAGAACCAGGTTGAAGTTGTATTGGACAATCGTATGCACGATGAGGAGGCAAGTTCTCAGCTTCTACTTTACTGAATACATCCTTGAAATCTGCATAAGGTGAAGGAATTTGCAACTCAGGTTTTTCTGTAGCTATTTCGGTCTGGAGTAGAACATGTTTGTGGAAACATGTTGTTTTACAATAGACTGAATCAAATTTTATGGAAGATAGTGACCAGTGGATAACTGGATTATGTAATTTGAGCCAACTAATACCCAAAACCACTGGGAAATGTGGTGATGAGACAACATCAAATGAGAGGTGTTCTGTGTGTCCTGCTGTAGTAACTGTTAACGGTGTGGTATGGTGTGTGATAGGGCCAGTTTTAGGTTCTGAACCGTCAATCATATGAAAAGAAAATGGAGTATGCTTTTTTATAAGGGGTATTTTATTTTGCTTTACAACATTATAATCAATAAAGCATCCATAAGCTCCCGAGTCTATGATGGCTTCAGTAGTCAGCTGATCTTGGTCCCACTGTATGGAGAGAGTTAACATGCAATAAGTTTTAGTTTTAGTGGTGTTTAATAAAGAACTTGTAACTTTGAACTTACATTTCTTGTTTTTCTGTAAAATGGGACACTCCTGGACTGAATGTGTAGGATTGGCGCAATACATGCACAGATTATTACTCTTCCTGCGGTATCTTTCTTCTGTTGTTAAAGGACCACGGGCTATTCCGATCTCCATGGGAACAGCTGTTTGTTTACTATGTTGGGTTGGTTGAGGTGGGGAATAGATAGAAGGTTTTGGTCGGACATCTGCAGAAAACCTTTCTGCCTTCCTTTCTCGCAGTCTGCGATCCAATTGTTTTGCAGCATTCATCATTCCTTCTAGGGTTTTTGGGAGTTCTATCCTGGCGATTTCATCTTTCAAGCTCTCCGAGAGGCCTAAACGGAACTGGTTTCGAAGTGCAATCTGACTCCATTCCGAATCAGCTGCGTATAATTTGAATTCCGTGATGTACTCCTCCACGGGTCTCTTGGCTTGCTTAAGGTTCCTCATGGAGGCTTCAGCGGACATTTGTACATCAGTGTCGTGAAAAAGATCATCCATACATGTGAAAAAATCAGAAAGGGATCCTAGCACTGGGTCATTATGTTCGCTCAGATTGTCAGCCCAGATTCTTGGCTCACCCCTCAGGAATGAAATAGTACTGAATACCTTGATCCTCTCTGTGGGATAACTGCGAGGTCGTAGATTATAAAGTAAATGACATGAATTCTTAAACTGCCTATACTGCTTCCTGTTTCCAGAAAAGAGCTCTGGTAGTGAAACTGAAGGTTCAGGTGTTTGCTGAGGTGGTGCAGTATGAGTAGTAAGTGAGTCTCTTATAATTCCCCTTAAAGACTGATTTTCAATTTGTAAATCATGAACCGCCTGAGCAAGCTGATCAACCTTTTGGGAGAGGTTGTAAACTATCTGTGGTAGATCTGGTGGCTCCATTTTTATGGCTTAGTAATATGTCAGGCTACAAATATAAAGTTAACGATGGAACACAATTCACAGATCTTAATTTATTAATAATTGTTTTGTTTCACTATTGTAAAGGAATATCACTATGGCTTAGTGATATTCTCACCTAATAGTGATAGTTTAGTGGTTTATTTTGCCACACCCCAGATTATGCAGTTAGGGTTAAGCAAACTTGAATAGGATTTGTAGAAATTGTTCTCAATATTAAGTTAGCTTTAGTTCTTAAGTTGCAGGTGTAGTAATGGTTCTATTAACTCTCAGAGTCTTATGCAGTGTAACACATAAATATTTAACTAGTAACCAGGTTCTGTTAACAGTTATACATATGCTCATGCAGTATTGCTATTTTATTTGCAGAGATTACTTGTACCTTGTCTTGTGTTGCACTTGTAGTGTGGCAGAGCTGTAATGAATGCACAGCCTGTTCTGTGGAAGTTCCAGTTTCACTGTGGAAGCTGTGTTGTTTATTAATCTGCAGTCAGGATGTTTCAATAAGGGTTAAAGCCAGATTTTCAGTGACAAGTTCTGTGGTAACTCTCCTTTAAATACAAACTACACAGTGAAAGTTCTCCAAGTAACAAAGCATTAGAACACATAGAATAATACTTGCAGTTTGGTTCAGGCAGTTCATTCAATTGATTGCATGTCAGCTCCTAAGTTAATGAACACTGCAGTTGTTTGGATGAATTCCAGTTAAAGTTAAACAAGTATCAAAAAGTTCCTGTGAGGGAAAAAAGTTCAGAAAACAAGTTATTCAAAGTAGTTAGGCTCAGGTAAATAGGGTAGCCTTGTACTCCAAATTACTAAGCAAAGAGAATTGATTTGGGGTGGTTTTTAAAGGCAAGCTGCAAGTTTGTTGCTTGAAGGATTCCGCTGGGTCCTAGAAGGAGCTAGGTTCCTGACACTAAGTGTAGGGTAGCAACTTTTTCTATGTGGATTGATGCTCCATAACCTGTCCGCCCGCTCTGAGGCGGCGGACAGAAATCAACCCGATCATATACAATCGGGTTGATTGATACCCCTTGCTAGCGGCCGATTGACCGCGAATATGCAGGGGGTGGCATTGCACCAGCAGTTCACAAGAGCTGCTGGTGCAATGATAAATGCCGACAGCATATGCTGTTGGCATTTATCGATGTGTAGCGGACATGATCCGCTATATCGGATCATGTCCGCTTGCACCATAGTAAATAGGCCCCATAGTATGTAAAGATATTTATTTTAAAAATAAAATAGTATACACTAACAATAACTACAAATTCTTTTGTGAATTCAGCAAACTTGAAAATCTGTAAGAAAAAAGAATACAAATAATTAAAATATGAAAGCAAGTATACTATTTCATAACACATTAATACATTTTTTTATCTGTAAGTATAATAATTCTAAAGTCATCTTCTGTCTATGCTATAAACTTTAGTGTTGTGTTCTGATATTAAAGCCAGGTTCAGACTGGGGGGGGTAGTTATCAAGCCGTCAACCTCAAATACGCTGCGTATTCCGCAGCGTATTTGTGGCGAGGCTGATACGCCTTAGTTATCAAAGGCTCGAGACCGGCAAAAGTAGAATTTTGTGACGTCAGCTTCGATCCGCCGGACTCAGTCCGACACAGATCGATTCTTACGTCACTCCAGATGTTCCGCACACAAGTGCGGCACATTCTCACTACTTTTGCTAGCTATCAAAAAACTAGCAGGTACGCTCGGCACTTTTACGGCCCAGCGTACCTGGTTTTCAAAGCGCCAGCCTGGAGGCGGCGGATCCCATAGGAATCAATGGGAGTCTGACCATAGCGAAAGTACAAGTTCGCTGCTGACAGACATCCCATTGATTTCTATGGGAGCTGTCTACACCTAACACCCTAACATGTACCCCGAGTCTAAACACCACTAATCTGACCCCCCCTACACCGCCGCAACTAAATAAAGTTATTACCCCCTAAACCGCCGCTCCCGGAGCCCACCGCAAGCTACTCTATACATATTAACCCCTAAACCGCCGCTCCCTGAGCCCGCCGCAACTATAATAAATGTATTAACCCCTAAACCGCCGCTCCCTGAACCCGCCGCAACCTATATTAAATGTATTAACCCCTATCCTGCCCCCCCTACACCGTCGCCACCTATAATAAATTTATTAACCCCTAATCTGCCCCCCCTACACCGTCGCCACCTATAATAAATGTATTAACCCCTATCCTGCCCCCTACTACGCCGCCGCCACTGTAATAAAATTATTAACCCCTAAACCTAACCCTAACCCTAACGCCCCCCTAACTTAAATATTAATTAAATAAATCTAAATAAATTAACTCTTATTAACTAAATGAATCCTATTTAAAACTAAATACTTACTTATAAAATAAACCCTAATATAGCTACAATATAAATAATAATTATATTCTAGCTATCTTAGGATTTATTTTTATTTTACAGGTACCTTTCAATTTATTTTAACCATGTACAATAACTATTAAATAGCTTACCTAGCTAAAATAAAGAGAAATGTACCTGTGAAATAAATCCTAACCTAAGTTACAATTACACCTAACACTACACTATACTTTAATAAATTATTCCTATTTAAAGCTAAATACTTACCTGTAAAATAAACCCTAAGATAGCTACAATGTAATTAATAATTATATTATAGCTATCTTAGGATTTATATTTATTTTACAGGTAACTTTGTATTTATTTTAGCTAATTAGAATAGTTATTAAATAGTTATTAACTATTTAATAACTACCTAGCTAAAAGAAATACAAAATTACCTGTAAAATAAATCCTAACTTAAGTTACAATTAAACCTAATACTACACTATCATTAAATTAACTAAATAAACTACCTACAAAGAACTACAATGAAATACAATTACATAAACTAACTAAAGTACAAAAAAAAAAAAAAGCTAAGTTACAAAAAATAAAAAATTAAGTTACAAACATGTTAAAAATATTACAACAATTTTAAGCTACTTACACCTAATCTAAGCCCCCTAATAAAATAACAAACCCCCCCCAAAATAAAAAAAATCCCTACCCTATTCTAAATTACATAAATTTCAAAGCTCTTTTACCTTACCAGCCCTTAAAAGGGCCATTTGTGGGGGCATGCCCCAAAAAGTTCAGCTCTTTTGCCTGTAAAATAAAAATACAACCCCCCCCCAACATTAAAACCCACCACCCACATACCCCTAATCTGACCCAAACCCCCCTTACAAAAACCTAACACTAATCCCCTGAAGATCATCCTACCTTGAGTCGTCTTCACTCAGCCGAGCCACCGATGGAACTGAAGAGGACATCCGGAGCGGAAGAAGTTAATCCTCCAAGCGGCGCTGAAGAAATCTTCCATCCGATGAAGTCATCATCCAGGCGGCGCTGAAGAAGTCTTCGATCCGGCCGATGTCATCTTCAAAGAGGCGCTGAAGAGGTCTTCTATCCGGGCGAAGTCATCTTCCAAGCCGGGTCTTGAATCTTCCTTCCGCCGACGCGGAACCACCTTCTTCACCGACGGACTACGACGAATGACGGCTCCTTTAAGGGACGTCATCCAAGATGGCATCCCCTCAATTCCGATTGGCTGATAGGATTCTATCAGCCAATCGGAATTAAGGTAGGAAAATCTGATTGGCTGATGGAATCAGCCAATCAGATTGAGCTCGCATTCTATTGGCTGTTCCGATCAGCCAATAGAATGCGAGCTCAATCTGATTGGCTGATTGGATCAGCCAATCGGATTGAACTTGAATCTGATTGGCTGATTCCATCAGCCAATCAGATTTTCCTACCTTAATTCCGATTGGCTGATAGAATCCTATCAGCCAATCGGAATTGAGGGGACGCCATCTTGGATGACGTCCCTTAAAGGAGCCGTCATTCGTCGTAGTCCGTCGGTGAAGAAGGTGGTTCCGCGTCGGCGGAAGGAAGATTCAAGACCCAGCTTGGAAGATGACATCGCCCGGATAGAAGACCTCTTCAGCGCCTCTTTGAAGATGACATCGGCCGGATCGAAGACTTCTTCAGCGCCGCCTGGATGATGACTTCATCGGATGGAAGATTTCTTCAGCGCCGCTTGAAGGATTAACTTCTTCCGCTCCGGATGTCCTCTTCAGTTCCATCGGTGGCTCGGCTGAGTGAAGACGACTCAAGGTAGGATGATCTTCAGGGGATTAGTGTTAGGTTTTTGTAAGGGGGGTTTGGGTTAGATTAGGGGTATGTGGGTGGTGGGTTTTAATGTTGGGGGGGGTTGTATTTTTATTTTACAGGCAAAAGAGCTGAACTTTTTGGGGCATGCCCCCACAAATGGCCCTTTTAAGGGCTGGTAAGGTAAAAGAGCTTTGAAATTTATGTAATTTAGAATAGGGTAGGGATTTTTTTTATTTTGGGGGGGTTTGTTATTTTATTAGGGGGCTTAGATTAGGTGTAAGTAGCTTAAAATTGTTGTAATATTTTTAACATGTTTGTAACTTAATTTTTTATTTTTTGTAACTTAGCTTTTTTTATTTTTTGTACTTTAGTTAGTTTATGTAATTGTATTTCATTGTAGTTCTTTGTAGGTAGTTTATTTAGTTAATTTAATGATAGTGTAGTATTAGGTTTAATTGTAACTTAAGTTAGGATTTATTTTACAGGTAATTTTGTATTTCTTTTAGCTAGGTAGTTATTAAATAGTTAATAACTATTTAATAACTATTCTAACTAGCTAAAATAAATACAAAGTAACCTGTAAAATAAATATAAATCCTATGATAGCTATAATATAATTATTAATTACATTGTAGCTATCTTAGGGTTTATTTTACAGGTAAGTATTTATTTTTAAATAGGAATAATTTATTAAAGTATAGTGTAGTGTTAGGTGTAATTGTAACTTAGGTTAGGATTTATTTCACAGGTACATTTCTCTTTATTTTAGCTAGGTAAGCTATTAAATAGTTAATAACTATTTAATAGTTATTGTACATGGTTAAAATAAATTGAAAGGTACCTGTAAAATAAAAATAAATCCTAAGATAGCTAGAATATAATTATTATTTATATTGTAGCTATATTAGGGTTTATTTTAAAGGTAAGTATTTAGTTTTAAATAGGATTCATTTAGTTAATAAGAGTTAATTTGTTTAGATTTATTTAATTAATATTTAAGTTAGGGGGGCGTTATGGTTAGGGTTAGACTTAGGTTTAGGGGTTAATCATTTTATTACAGTGGCGGCGGCGTAGTGGGGGGCAGGATAGGGGTTAATAAATTTATTATAGGTTGCGGCGGGTTCATGGAGCGGCGGTTTAGGGGTTAAACTATTTATTTAGTTGCGGAGAGGTGCGGGATCAGCAGGATAGGGGTTAATAATTTTATAATAGAGGGCGACGGTATAGGGGGGGCAGGATAGGGGTTACTAGGTATAATGTAGGTGGCAGCGGTGTCCGGGAGCGGCGGTTTAGGGGTTAATAAATTTATAAGAGTTGCGGCAGGGTCTAGGAGCGGCGGTTTAGGGGTTAATACATTTATAAGAGTTGCGGCAGGGTCTAGGAGCGGCGGTTTAGGGGTTAATACATTTATAAGAGTTGCGGCGGGGTCTAGGAGCGGCGGTTTAGGGGTTAGTAACTTTATTTAGTTGCGGGGGGCTCCGGGGGCGCCGGTATAGGGGGCAGAACAGTGCAGTTTAGTGTGAGTGCTTAGTGACAGGCTAGCAATAAAGCTGGGAAAAAGCCGAAGGGCAGCGAGATCGGATGAGTGATAACTGTCACAGTCCGCTGCTCATCGCCCCGCGGCTTTTTGACAGCTTTATTTGATAACTTAGGCGAACGTATTCAAGGTCCGCGGCGGCGAAGGTAGGCGAGCTTAGGCGGACGTATTGGGCCGGCGAAGCCAGAAAAGTAGACGGCTTGATAACTAGCCCCCTGGATATCTATATATACATAATTTGAAAGAAATCACTTTAAATTGGCTAATCAAAAGTTGACTTACATATTAACATTTAAAATTAGACAAATGAATGTCTAATATCCTATTTTGGGCAAATATTCATTAATTATTCAATTGTATGAGCGACATAATTGAATGTAATATTTCATGTCCCTTCAAAAACTAAAATACGTAAATGTCACCTATGAAATTTTTTCAGATGAAATGTATCCCTTTATCTATATGATCGGTCACAATCTGAGTCCTCTATAGCACAAAGTAGGGGGAATGTATATGAAATAAATATTAATAAAATAGGACATTGTGAAAACAAAGTGTTAGACACATTCAATTTATTTATCAATAATTCCACCATTATTCTTTCTATACATTGTGTATACTTACCATCTGATGTTGTCTTTAAAAATCAGGTGGCGAAGTCATCACAGAAGCCAATGCCAGAGACATATGATGTATAATTTACCTATGATTATAAAATATATATTAGATTTTGATATAGTAATTTCTTGAACAATCCTAACATATTCACACGATTCTACTTTCATTTTACTAAAAGTGTCACATTTTCGCAATGCTCCTATATAACTTATAGTATTTACTTTCTGAAATGGTTGTTAATGATGTTGTCTCTGACATTGACCCCCTCATCCCAGAATGGCCCCTCTATGACTTTGTCGTCCTCCTCATCTGTTTGGAGGGCTAGGGGCACCTGGACATCTTGCAGCATCCCTGCCTGTTGATCTATGTTATGAAGCACGCTGCAGGCTATAATGACCTTCCTAGGGCTGTATTGGAGGGCTCCTCCAGACCTATCTAGACATTGAAAGCGCATTTTGAGGAGCCCAAACATCCGTTCAACTACAGCCCTAGTTCGCTTGTGCGCCCGATTGTATCGCTCCTGTGCCTCGTCGGTGGGGTTACGTAGAGGCGTAATGAGCCAATTCCGGCTCATGTAACCCGAATCACCTATAAAATAATTAACATTATGAAATGTCAATATTATAAATATATGATAAATAATAAGATGAAAATATAAATTTAAAGAAAGAAAAAGAAAATGATACAATGCATTTGTGTATACGAAAATCGCATAAACTAAATTAAGTTAAAATGAGGGATAAATGTTTACATAACCTAGCTAAAATGTATATATGTAATAAACTCTAAATACTCTGCTAGTGAATTTGCTGATTTTACAGAGTCTTTCAAACTGCTAAACTGTTGTCTACGTCAGTTATGTTTAAAGAGCTACACCGTCCCTTTAAAAGTATTGTCAAGGCTATGACCTGCTACATATCTGTTTATAAACCTAGACATTTGCTTAAAGAGACAAGTAAATGGTTAAACAACAATCTATGGGGCGTAGTTATTATGGTGCGAGTGGATATGACCAATATAGCGGATCATGTCCGCTGCACATCGACAGACAGTTTCAGGGGACGTATGCTGTTGGCATTTATTATTGCACCAGCAGTTCTTGTGAACTGCTGGTGCAATACCGCCCCCTGCAGATTTGCGGCCAATCGGCCGCTAGCAGGGGGTGTCAATCAACCCGATCATATTCGATCGGGTTGATTTTTGATGATTTCTGTCCGCCGCCTCAGAGAAGGGGGACAGGTTATGGAGCTTGATAAATATGCCCCTAAATCTGCACGTTTTAGCTATGACCTTCTACATATCTGTTTATATATACCTAGATATTTGCTGAAAGAGACAAGTAAATGGTTAAACAACATTCTATATCTACGGGTTATATACGAGTTGATTGACACTCCCTGCTAGCGGCCATTTATTGATGTGCGGAGGACATTTTTTGTTTTTAAAAACAAACTATCCTCTTTGAAGTTGTATAGCAGGACTACCAAGGAGAAGAGTTGCTCTGTTCTGAGGCCTACGCAGTGGCGGCTGGTGACTTTTGAAGATGGGGAGCACTAGCCCCGCCCCCTCAGATGGCTCCACCCATTTTAATGTGTGTGTGTGTGTATATATATATATATATATATATATATACACACACAGTATATATATATATACATATAATATATATATGTATATATATATATATATATATACATATATATATATATATACATATATATATATACATATAATATATATATATATATATATATATATATACACACATATAATATATATATATATATATATATATATACATATAATATATATTATATATATATTATATATATATACATATAAAATATATATATATATACATATAATATATATATATATACATACATATAATATATATATATATATACACACACATATAATATATATATATATATACATATAATATATATAAATATATATATATATATATATATATATACATATAATATATATATAATATATATGCAGGTATATATATATATATATATATATATATATATATATATACACACACATATATATATATATATACATGCACACACACATATACATACACACAAATACATATACACTGTTACACACACAAATACATACATGCACACACAGGCATATACATACATACACATACAGTACATACACATATTTTATATACATAAAATAAATGCACACACACATATACATATATGCACACACAGACATATACATACATACACTACACATACACATATAAAATACATACACACAATTTAAATTTATATATATTTTTTTCTTTAGAAGGGAGCACATTTTAATTTTATCTGACCTTTTAGCTTTTATATAAATTGAATGCAGTAAGTTCCAGTTAAACTAACCACTACCAGGAAAAGTTTGCTGGAGACACATGAGACTGACTGATACTGTGTTATATGACCATGCAGTAGGGAAAGAACTCAAAGAAGCACTAAAACAAGCAGCAAAAAAACCGGAGCATTTTTCAAAGTAATAAACTTACATACTTGTTGGCTGTCTCCTCCATGCTGAAAGCCCATACCTCACTTAAAAACGGCCATGTTAGCTTCCCTGCTCTGAGTCTGTCTGAACGGCCCAAAAACACTTCAGGAGGTGAGGGGGAGGAGCCTCATGGGGGCCATCACATGCAGAGTGCCAGCGTATCACAGAAGCTGGGGGAGGAGACAGAGCACAGGCTGAACCCAGTCGCACATTTCAGCTTGTGCGATTATGCCTCTATAGGCATGAGGCTGGGGAGGATCTATGCCTGCACAGTGAATACATTGAGATCACTGTGCAGGCATATAGGGCTCCTTACCGCACGTGCGAGTGGGGGGTGGAGACTGGAGTCAATACTATGACTCAGACTCTCAGGCAGCAGCAGGCAGTGCTACGAGCGCCGTGGTGGTGTGCTGTAGTCCACCCGGTCCTAGCTCCTGCCTGCTCCTGCCTGTATCGTTGTAAATTGCAATATAATACTGTATTCTGTATACATATACATAGCATGCCATACTGCATAGTGACACAGACAGCAGGACAGCACACAACTTGGGGGAAATAATAAATTATTAATAATATAAAACAATATAAATAAAAAATGTATATAAAATTTTTAATATTTTTTTTCTTTTCTTATTTTTTATTTTTTATTTTTGGCTCATTTTTTTCTCCCTCCTCTGCCCCCTGGGGGTTCACGTGCGACAGTGCACAAATGGAGGAGCCTCCACTGGGCCTACGGGGAGCAGCTGACCCGTTGTAGAAAGATTTACCTGCTCAGGTGTTAGTACTAATGTAATATCCTATGAGGAGGCAGGCTAGAAACACTGTGAAGGAAAAGCTCACCCTATAGCCTCTGCCAGTAAATTCCTGGAATGGAAGAAGTTCATTGGATAATGTGTAGGCACAAGGGTTTAGGGTTGAAGCTGTGTGAAGTCCAGTAGGAGGAGCAGAAGAATGAGATAAATTAGTTAACAGGAAACCAGGCCGAGGTCAGAATCAGGAGACATCACAGCAGGAGGGACAAATCAAGAAATGAGAGGTTATCAAACAGTCCAGGAGTCAAATACCCAGAAAAGGAAATTAAAAACAGTGGGCTTGATTACAAATGGAGCAATTTTTAGTGCTTTCGCTTGCATGCAAACACCGCTAGAAGTAAACTTTTACGTGGTCGGGTTAGCACACGTATTACAAATTGAAAGTAAATTGGAAAGTTTGGTTTAAAAAAAAAAAAATTGTTTACACGTTAACCCGAAACCACGTTAGACCTTCATCACTAAAGACGAAGGTAGTTATGAATATTTTACATTCCAATGTTCTTCACATGAAAGAATTTTTTATTTAAAAATATATATATATATATATATATATGTGTGTGTGATTATTTTTTTGAAAAATATATACCTATATATACATATATATGAATATATAGAGGTATAGATATATACAGTTATATATAGGAATATATTTATAAAAATACTAAGACCATTTTCTACTATGTGAAGAATATTGGAACGTAAAATATTTACAGTAAAAACACAATATAAAATGTTAAAGATTATTTTTTATTTTTAAATGTATTTGAGTGTAAAGGGCTTGTTGTATCCCAAAACATTGCTGTAATTGCCAATGCATTGAAACACCTAAATAAAGGAAGATTTGGTCCATTTTAAAATTGAGTAGTTCTGCTACAATTGCAATATTGTGTTCTACTGGAGGGAGGGTTTGCAGAGACTGAAATTGCTTCAAGAAAGCTAGATGCTGCCCTCACTATCTTATGATACCAAGTAATATGTATATATATATATATATATATATATATATATATATATCAACATACATATACAGGGGCGGATTGATCAGCCAGGCAAAATAGGACCTGGACTGAGGGCCCAGCAAGTAGTGCAGCCCACAAATGGCATCTCCATAGCTCCTGTTGTGCTGCTGAAGCTGGGGTTGACAGCTGCCTTATTAGTAACTAAGCAGTTAAGTGTGGGTTTAGTGAGGGCCCTGTTCCCAGAGTGGGGGCCTTGTGCCTGGATGTGGGATTTGTTGCTCGGGGGACACTAGAGTGTTGGGGGTCCTGACGGGGGTCTATCACTGTGAGGGCTATGGAGTGTGGGGTCTGGTCCTTGACTTTGGGGGTCCTGGCCCTGGATTTTGGGGAGCCTGGTGAGGGCCGGGAGGCTGCCATATTTATTTGCATAAATTTGGTCAATTTTTGCCCAGTGCCCTGAATGGTCTCAGTCTGTCCCTATACATATATATATATATATATATATATATATATATATATATATACTCATACACATATTTAGGTATGTATATATATATATATATATATATATATATATATATATATATATAACATAATTTATGTAAGAACTTACCTGATAAATTCATTTCTTTCATATTGGCAAGAGTCCATGAGCTAGTGACGTATGGGATATACAATCCTACCAGGAGGGGCAAAGTTTCCCAAACCTCAAAATGCCTATAAATACACCCCTCACCACACCCACAATTCAGTTTAACGAATAGTCAAGTAGTGGGGTGATAAAGAAAGGAGTAAAAAGCATCAACAAAGGAATTTGGAAATAATTGTGCTTTATACAAAAAAAACATAATCACCATAAAAAAGGGTGGGCCTCATGGACTCTTGCCAATATGAAAGAAATTAATTTATCAGGTAAGTTCTTACATAAATTATGTTTTCTTTCATGTAACTGGCAAGAGTCCATGAGCTAGTGACGTATGGGATAGCAATACCCAAGATGTGGAACTCCACACAAGAGTCACTAGAGAGGGAGGGATAAAATAAAAACAGCCATTTTCCGCTGAAAAAATTAAATCCACAACCAGAAAAATGAGTTTTTCCCATAAATGAAAGAAAAAAACTGAAAACATAAGCAGAAGAATCAAACTGAAACAGCTGCCTGAAGAACTTTTCTACCAAAAACTGCTTACGAAGAAGCAAATAAATCAAAACGGTATAATTTAGTAAATGTATGCAAAGAAGACCAAGTTGCTGCTTTGCAAATCTGATCAACTGATGTAAGGCTCGTGGGATACTCCTCTATCAGACCGAACTCGGCCAGTAGTCTTGTTATCCCGGAGTTGAGCAGAGAATATTAGACAAATTATGAGAGCGGCAAACACCACAGGCAGGTAATAGCCTCTAGATTGGAATCCATATTCAAGTATAATGTAAGGCTCGTGGGATATTCCTCTATCAGACTGAACTCGGCCAGTAGTCTTGTTATCCCGGCGTTGAGCCGGAAAGATAGGGAATATCCCCGAGCAGAGAATATTAGACAAATGAGGAGAGCGACAAACACCACAGGCAGGAAAGCACAAGGAAAACTACGAGAATGGTCAGGCAGGCAGGGATCAGTAACAATAAATCAGTCCAGCAATTCAGGGGTTGACCAGGTAGCGTAGTGAGACAGGCAGAGTTCAGCAACAATGTATCAGTCAGTAATGAAGGGGTTAACCAGGTAGCATAGTGAGACAGACAGGGATCAGCAACAACAAATCAGTCCAGCAATTCAGGGGTTAACCAAGTAGTGAAGTGAGACAGGCAGGGATCAGCAACAATAAATCAGTCCAGCAATTCAGGGGTTAACAAAGTAGCAAAGTGAGACAGGGTGGGATCAGCAACAGTGTATAAGTCCAGCACACAATCTATCACACCCAGGAGTACACAAAGTAGTACCTATACTTGGGCAGTGATAGATTGTTTGCTGCCAATTTAAATACCTGAGGATTGGTGCTACAGGACCAGTCGGCATCAGGAGCATGCAGCAATGACGTTAGCGCCGCACGCCTCCAGAGCTGACACAGCCCTAGGCAATGAGCAGTAAGGAGATGCCGCGCCCCTAGCGGCTAGCCCCCTCCACAAGGGTTCCCTCTGGGAACTGGAGTCGGCTTCATAGAATGAGCAGCATGGTATTTGGAGACCAGAGATGGAGCATGCACATCACGGGCAGGAACCCAGGAATGATCTGCCAGGGAGTAACCCCTCCAATGTACCAGGTACTGCAATTGTCTGCGTCTGTATCTGGAGTCCAGGATCTTCTTAGCTACCTCGGAGGTGGTGCTCAGAGCTGGGTATATCTATTCTTGATGTAGGGTTTAAGCAGGGAGATGTGGAAGACTGGATGTATACATAGGGTTTTTGACAAGGCTACTCTGTAGGCAACAGGAGACAGTCTTTTCAGGACCTTTTAAGGACCGATATATCTGGGCCCCAATTTGTGACAGGGTTGGCGTAGACGCATGTGTCGGGTAGATATCCAAACACGTTCATCCAGTGGAATAGTTCATACAGAAGCCCTAAGATGATCAGCAAACTTTTTGTATCTAGAGACAGCAGAATGTAGCTGAGAGCGAATACGTTGCCAATGAGTGGTGAGTCTAGTGGCGTGGCGTGTCGGTCTGCGGCAGGAACCCCAGTGGACTGAGTTGAAAGAGGGAACACACGAGGTTGATACCTAGCTGCGGCTTGAAATGGAGAACATCAAAGAGAAGAGTGCCAATGAGTGTTTCTTGCCAGCTCGGCTAGGGGTAGCAACTCAGACCAGTTGGTATGACTAGCGTTGACAAAGGCTCTAAGGTAGGCTTCAAGACCGTTGCTCTGTGGATGGAAGCCGGAAGACAAGGACACCTTGGTTCCAATCGATTTACAAAAGGCTTTCCAAAAGGCAGAGATAAACTGTGGACCTCTGTCAGAAACAATGTTCACAGGAATGCCATGAAGTTGTACCACATGCCAGAGAAAAAGAGATGATAATTCTTGAGCAGAATGTAATTTGGTTAGTGGTACGAAGTGAGCCAGTCTGGAGAAGCGGTCTACCACCACCCAGATAACTGTATAGTGGTTGGAAGAGGGAAGGTCCACAATGAAGTCCATAGTTATGTGTCCAGGGTTATTTGGGAATGGACAATGGTTGGAGCAAGCCAGGAGGCAAAGATCGGGGAGTTTTGTTGGTCGCACAAATCGTGCATCAGACTTCATAGTAGGCCACCATACATGTTGGGAAAGACGCTTGAAGGTTTTTGTCAAACCAGGATGTCCTGAAAGTTTACTATCATGAGCCCAGGCTAGCACAGGGATACGTAGATTCAGAGGTACAAAGAGGATATCAGAGGCCATGGAGGCACCAGGGGGTTTACTGGACTGGGCACGTTGAAATCTTTGCAGAAGGGTAGTATTGAGTTGAGCAACCACACAGGAGGGGGGTTTGATGTGTTCGATAGGAGCTTCTGAGGTATCATTTGAGTGAGGGAACTGACGAGAAAGGGCATCTGCCTTCTTGTTCTTGGTCCCGGGAAGATAAGAGACCACAAAGTTAAAATGGGAAAAGAACAAGGCCCACCTGGCCTGTCGGGGATTGAGTCGATGAGCAGTTTCTAGGTAAGTCAGATTCTTGTGGTCGGTAAGAATCTGAATAGGATTGGTGGTGCCCTCTAACCAGTGACACCATTCCGACAAGGCCATCTTAATAGCTAAGAGTTCACGGTTACCCACATCGTAGTTTCTCTCAGCAGGAGTAAAGCGTTTAGAGAAAAATGCTACAAGGTGTGACTTGGAAGTCAAAGGGTCCCTCTGTGTAAGAACTGCTCCAGCTCCTATCTCAGAGGCATCAACCTCTAAAGTGAACTGTAGGTCAGGATCAGGATGGCAAAGGACAGGAGCTGAACAAAAAGCCTTTTTCAGACAAGAAAACGCGTTTACGGCCTCAGGAGGCCATTGTTTACAGACTTTGTTCCATTTTGTCAATTCAGTGAGAGAAGCCACTGTTTGGGAAAAGTTCTTTATAAACTTGCGGTAGTAATTGGAGAATCCCAAGAATCTCTGCAATTCCTTTAAAGAGGTAGGTTGAGGCCATTGTAGAACTGTGGTGAGTTTAGTAGGATCCATGGCAAAACCATCCTTCGAGATGACATAACCAAGGAATTGGATTTGCTCCTGATCAAACTCACACTTTTCTAACTTAGCTACCAAAGAATTCTTTCTGAGGCGAAGAAGCACTTCTTTCATGTGCCTGTGATGCTCCTCTAAAGTGGAAGAGAAAACAAGGATATCATCCAGATAAACGATGACCGTGCGGTTAAGGAGATCACGGAAGACATCGTTGACAAATGCTTGGAAGACTGCAGGGGCGTTACACAGCCCAAAGAGCATTACAAGGTATTCGTAATGCCCAGATCTTGTGTTAAAAGCGGTCTTCCATTCATGGCCTGGAAAGATGCGAATCAGATTGTATGTCCCACGTAAGTCCAATTTGGTAAAAAAAAGCGAGCATTCTGGAGTGAGTCATACAGTTTAGTCATCAAAGGTATGGGATAGCGATTCTTGATGGTTATTTTATTCAAGGCCCTGTAGTCAATACAGGGTCTAAGCCCGCCATCCTTCTTACTGACAAAAAAAAAGCCAGCCTCAGCAGGAGAGGAGGAAGGGTGAATGAAACCTTTAGCTAGGTTCTCTTAGATGTACTCCTCCATAGATTTGGTTTAAACCTTGGAGAGTGGATAAGTTCTCCCTGTAGGAAGTGGGGCTCCAGAAAAGAGGTCGATCTTGCAGTCATAAGGACGGTGGGGTGGCAGCACGTCGGCTGCTTTTTTTCTCAAACACATCCGCAAAGTCTGCTTAAACAGAAGGAAGGTTTGAAGGAGTCTGTATACTGGCTATGGGAATACGGGGCAGAGGAATGACTTTAGCAAGACAGGAGTGAAAGCAGGAGGTACCCCAGGAGGCCAGTTGTCCCCCAGTCCAGTTGAACTGTGGATTATGTATCCGAAGCCAAGGAAGACCAAGGATGACAGGCTGTGCTGGGGAATGAATGACTTCAAACTGCAGCTGTTCAGAGTGGAGGACTCCCACAGTCAGGGTCAGGGGTGCTGACACAAAATGGATCACGTCTGAACCAAGGGGGGTGCCATCCAGGGTGGTTATTTTGAGACAGTGTCTTTTCTGTAGAAGAGGTAAACCGGCTTGCATCATAAAACGATGATCCAGGAAGTTTCCAGCTGCCCCTGAATCAATGAAGGTTTGAGTGTGGACAGTATTCTGAAGGAAGGTAAGGGTAACAGGTACCAAGATCTGAGAGGAGTGAGGGGATTTTGTTGAGACCATGCTTAAAGGTACCCAAGTGTTATCCCCTAAGCACTGGCCTTTCCCGGCCGAATGTCACAGTCTTTCAGATGGTGGGTGTTAGATCCACAATAAAAACATAGTTTCAATCTCCTTCTTCTCTGTCTTTCAGACTCTGAAGGTTTGAAGGAGGAGAGATCCATGGGTTCCTCTACTGAGGTAACTGGAGTAGCAGAAGGGGTAGCGGTTGCTGATGGAACTGGATGAACAGGAGGTCAGGAGGGAAGGACCCTCCTAGCTCTGTCTCTCTCGGTTTGTCTCTCCTGAAAGCGAGAGTCCAGATTGATACAAAGCGCTATGAAATCATCCAAAGAAGAGGGAATGTCACGTTAAGTGAGTTCATCCTTGATGCGTTCATGGAGACCCCTCCTGAAGGCTGCCTTTAGTGTACTGCCATCCCAAGTGGTTTCTAGAGCCAAGGTGCGGAACTCAATGGCAAATTGTGCCACTGTTTTACTGCCTTGGCGTAGATCCAGGAGCAAATATTCCACAGCAGAGGTACGGCCAGAGGTCCCAAACACAGGAGTGTAGCATTCTGTTCCAAAAAGGGGAGAGACCCAGGCTAGAGCTTTGTCCTTTAACAAAGAAATGATAAAGGTGACCCTTGACTGATGAGACTGGAAGGAACATTGCGGAAGTGCAACCTGCATTGGTTCAGAAAGCCCCTGAAATCGGAAGTACCGTCATACTTGTCAGGCAAGGGTATCCGGGGTATACTTCCAGGAGTGGAGGGAGAGATCATGGCACTGGGAGTAGGGGCTGGTGGTAAAGCAACAGGAGCGGTATCCCTTTCGGTGACTAGTAAGGCAAGTTGAGCGGTAATAGCCTCTAGATTGGAATCCATATTCAAGTATAATGTAAGGCTCGTGGGATATTCCTCTATCAGACTGAACTCGGCCAGTAGTCTTGTTATCCCGGCGTTGAACCGGAAAGATAGGGAATATCCCCGAGCAGAGAATATTAGACAAATGAGGAGAGCGGCAAACACCACAGGCCGGAAAGCACAAGGAAAACTACGAGAATGGTCAGGCAGGCAGGGATCAGTAACAATAAATCAGTCCAGCAATTCAGGGGTTAACCAGGTAGAGTAGTGGGACAGGCAGAGTTCAGCAACAATGCATCAGTCCAGCAATTCAGGGGTTAACCAAGTAGCGAAGTGAGACAGGGAGGGATCAGCAACAATAAATCAGTCCAGCAATTCAGGGGTTAACCAAGTAGTGAAGTGAGACAGGCAGGGATCAGCAACAGTGTATCAGTCCAGCAAACAATCTATCACACCCAGGGGTACATGAAGTAGCACCTATACTTGGGTAGTGATAGATTGTTTGCTGCTCATTTAAATACCTGCGGATTGGCGCCACAGGACCAGTCGGCATCAGGAGTGTGCAGCGATGACGTCAGCGCCGCACGCCTCCAGAGCCGACACAGCCCTAGGCTCTGGAGGAGGGACTTGACCCGACCCCAAATAAGCTTGATGAATCAAAAGCTTTAACCAAGATGCCAATGAAACAGCAGAAGCCTTCTGACCTTTACTGGAACCAGAAAAGATAACAAATAGACTAGAAGTCTTCCTGAAATCTTTAGTAGCTTCAACATAATATTTCAAAGCTCTTACCACATCCAAAGACTGTAAGGATCTCTCCAAAGAATTCTTAGGATTAGGACACAAAGAAGGGACAACAATTTCTCTATTAATGTTGTTAGAATTCACAACCTTAGGTAAGAATTTAAATGAAGTCCGCAAAACCGCCTTATCCTGATGAAAAGTCAGAAAAGAAGATTCACTAGAAAGAACAGATAATTCAGAAACTGTTCTAGCAGAAGAGATGGCCAAAAGGAACAACACTTTTCCAAGAAAGTAATTTAATGTCCATAGAAAGCATAGGCTCAAACGGAGGAGCCTGTAAAGCCTTCAAAACCAAATTAAGACTCCAAGGAGGAGAGATTGATTTAATGACAGGCTTGATATGGACCAAAGCCTGTAAAAAAACAGTGAATATCAGGGAGCTTAGTAACCTTTTTGTGAAATAAAACAGAAAGAGCAGAGATTTGTCCCTTCAAGGAACTTGCAGACAAGCCCTTATCCAAACCATCCTGAAAAAAACTGTAAAATTCTAAGAATTCTAAAAGAATGCCAAGAGAATTTATGAGAAGAACACCATGAAATATAAATCTTCCAAACTTGATAATAAATCTTCCTAGAAACAGAGTTACGAGCCTGTAACATAGTATTAATTACTGGGTCAGAGAAACCTCTATGACTAAGCACTAGGCGTTCAATTTCAATACCTTCAAATTTAATGATTTGAGATCCTGATGGAAAAACGGACCTTGAGACAGAAGGTCTAGCCTTAATGGAAGTGGCCAAGGTTGGCAACTGGACATTCGAACAAGATCCGCATACCAAAACCTGTGAGGCCATGCTGGAGCTACCAGCAACACAAACGATTGTTCCATGATGATTTTGGAGATTACTCTTGGAAGAATAACTAGAGGCGGGAAAATATAAGCAGGTTGGTAACACCAAGGAACTGTCAATGCATCCACTGCTTCCGCATCTATTTCTGGAAGACCCCACATCTGAACAATCTGAGAAAACACATCCGGATGGTGGGACCACTCCCCTGGATGTAAAGTCGGATGGCTGAGATAATCTGCTTCCCAATTGTCTATACCTGGGATATGAACCGCAGAAATTAGACAGGAGCTAGATTTCGCCCAAGCAAGATACTTCTTTCATAACTTGGGGACTGTAAGTCCCACCCTGATGATTGACATATGCCACAGTTGTGATATTGTCTGTCTGAAAACAAATGAAAGGTTCTCTCTTCAACAGAGGCCAAACCTGAAGAACCCTGAAAATTGCACGGAGTTCTAAAATATTGATTGGTAATCTCGCCTCTTGAGATTTCCAAACCCCTTGTGCTGTCAGAGATCCCCAGACAGCTCCCCAACCTGAAAGACTTGCATCTGTTGTGTTTACAGTCCAGGTTGGACGAACAAAAGAGGCCCCTAAAAGTATATGATGGTGATCTAACCACCAAGTCAGATATAGTCGAACATTGGGATTTAAGGATATTAATTGTGATATCTTTGTATAATCCCTGCACCATTGGTTCAGCATACAAAGCTGGAGAGGTCTCATGTGAAAATGAGCAAAGGGGATCGCGTCTGATGCTGCAGTCATGAGACCTAAAACTTCCATGCACATAGCTACTGAAGGGAATGATTGAGACTGAAGGTTCTGACAAGCTGAAACCAATTTTAATCTTCTCTTGTCTGTTAGAGACAGAGTCATGGACACTGAATCTATCTGGAAACCTAAAAAGGTGACCCTTGTCTGAGGAACCAATGAACTTTTTGGTAAATTGATCCTCCAACCATGTCTTTGAAGAAACAACATTAGTTGATTTGTGTGAGATTCTGCAGAATGTAAAGACTGAGCTAGTACCAAGATATCGTCCAAATAAGGAAACACCGCAATAACCCGTTCTCTGATTACAGAGAGTAGGGCACCGAGAACTTTTGAAAAGATTCTTGGAGCTGTCGCTAGGTCAAATGGAAGAGCGACAAATTGGTAATGCTTGTCTAGAAAAGAGAATCTCAGAAACTTATAATGATCTGGATGAATCGGAATATGAAGATATGCATCCTGTAAGTCTATTGTGAACATATAATGCCCTTGCTGAACAAAAGGCATAATAGTCCTTATAGTCACCATTTTGAAAGTTGGCACTCTTACATAACGATTCAAAATTTTCAGATCCAGAACTGGCCTGAATGAATTTTCTTTCTTTGGGACAATGAATAGATTTGAATAAAACCCCAGACCCTGTTCCTGAAACGGAACTGGTATGATTACCCCTGAAAGCTCCAGGTCTGAAACACACTTCAGGAAAGCCTGAGCCTTTACTGGATTTGCTGGGATGTGTGAGAGGAAAAATCTTCTCACAGGAGGTCTTACTCTGAATCCTATTCGGTACCCTTGAGAGACAATACTCTGAATCCAATGATTTTGGACAGAATCTGCCCAAATTTTTTGGAAGAATCTTAATCTGCCCCCTACCAGCTGAGCTGGAATGAGGGCCGCACCTTCATGCAGACTTGGGGGCTGGCTTTGATTTCTTAAATGGTTTGGATTTACTCCAACTTGAAGAAGGTTTCCAATTGGAAACAGATTCTTTGGGGAAAGGATTAGGTTTCTGTTCCTTATTTTGTTGAAAGGAACGAAAATGGTTAGAATCTTTAGATTTACCCTTAGGTCTTTTATCCTGAGGCAAAAAAAACTCCCTTCCCCCCAGTGACAGTTGAAATAATTGAATCCAACTGAGAAACAAATAACTTATTACCTTGGAAAGAAAGAGATAGTAATCTAGACTTAGATACCATGTCAGCATTCCAAGATTTAAGCCACAAAGCTCTCCTAGCTAAAATAGCTAAAGACATAGATTAAACGTCAATTTTGATGATATCAAAAATGGCATCACAAATAAAATGATTAGCATGTTGAAGCATGCGAACAATGCTAGACAAATCACCTGAGCAGATGACTAGAATATAAATAGGCTTTCCTTAGATAGGATTCAATTTTCCTATTTAAAGGATCTTTAAAGGAAGTACTGTCTTCCATAGGAATAGTAGTACGTTTAGCAAGAGTAGAAATAGCCCCATCAACTTTGGGGATCTTTTCCCAAAACTCCAATCTTTTTTTTTTTTTTTTTTTTTTTTTATAAACATTTATTTATATTAAAGGAGGCATATTACAATAATCTGTACATTACCATAATACATTATAATAATAGATATAAAATATAAATAGTGCGTCATCTTGAATACATTTTACATGTACGATTAAATAGTGAGAAAAAAAATATCAGAGCAAGGGGCAACAAGCCTCCTTACATTGATCAACGTCAGAAAAGGGGTGCCATACAAAGTAGAAAAGAGCTTTATGCCATCCATACATACATTTGTGCGACCATTTTCCTCCAAAACTCCAATCTAACTGCTGGCAAAGGATACAATTTTTTAAACCTTTAAGAAGGAATAAAAGAAGTATCAGGCCTATTCCATTCCTTAGAAATCATATCAGAAATAGCATCAGGAAATGGAAAAACCTCTGGAGTAACCACAGGAGGTTTATAAACAGAATTTAAACGTCTACTAGTTTTAACATCAAGAGGACTAGTTTCCTAAATATCCAATGTAATCAACACTTCTTTTAACAAAGAACGAATATACTCCATTTTAAATAAATAAGTAGATTTGTCAGTGTCAATATCTAAGGAAGGATCTTCTGAATCAGATAGATAAGGAGGTTAATTCATTATGTTGTCGGTCATTTGAAATTTCATCAACTTTATGAGAAGTTTTAAAAGACCTTTTACATTTATTTGAAGGCGGGATGGCAGACAAAGCCTTCTGAATTGCATCAGCAATAAAATCTTTTAAATTCACAGGTATATCTTGTACATTAGATGTTGAAGGAACAACAGGCAATGTACTATTACTGATGGACACATTTCTGCATGTAAAAGCTTATCATGACAACTATTACATACCACAGCTGGAGATATAATCTTCACAAATTTACAATATATGCACTTAGCTTTGGTATAACTGTTATCAGGCAGCAGGGTTCCAACAGTAGTTTCGGAGACAGGATCAGATTGAGACATCTTGCAAATGTAAGAGAAAAAAACAACATATAAAGCAAAATTATCAATTTCCTTATATGGCAGTTTCAGGAATGGGAAAAAATGCAAACAACATAGCCCTCTGATAGAGAAAAAGGCAAGAGGCATATAGGAATGGGGTTTTAAATAATGAAAATATTTGGTGGCAAGTATGATGCAAAATGCAAACAGAATTTTTTTTGGCGCTAACAACATCCGTAAATGACACACTCGCGTCATTGAAGACGCAACCTTGTGAAAGGAACTCGGCGTCAACTAAGATGCCGGGAATGACAAATTTTGCATCATCGAACGTAACTTCGCACCAAAAAATCTCGCACCAAGAATGACGCAATATTCTTTGGCATTTTGCGCCCTCGCGATCCTAATTTTGCCCGTGAAATTTAATCAAAAACAGTCAATTTAAAAAATGACTATACCCCAGGTAAGAATTTTTTTTCGTAAAAAATGCTTTTCCCAAATATGAAACTGACAGTCTGTAAAAGGAAATATATGTAAACCTGACTCATGGCAAATATAAGTACAATGCATATATTTAGAACTTTATATTAATACATAAAGTGCCAAACCATAGCTGAGAGTTTCTTAAGTAATGAAAACATACTTACCAAAAGACACCCATCCACATATAGCAGATAGCCAAACCAGTACTGAAACAGTTATCAGTAGAGGTAATGGAATATGAGAGTATATCGTCGATCTGAATAAGGGAGATAGGAGATGAATCTCTACGACCGATAACAGAGAGCCTATGAAATAGATATGTGCATGATCGAAAAATTTGTTTCGTTTCGGTTCGGATCGATTCGGAGGTTTTCGAATTTCGTTTCGGATCGATTCGAATTTGGAAAACTTCGAATGAATTCGTTTCGGATTCATTTGGATTCGAAAACATTTGGCTGGATTCGGTTCAGTTCGGAAATTTGGAATTCGGTATGTGTGCTGTGTATTAGACTAGTATTATGTACTGTATATTAGGTGTAACCCATAGCAGAGTGATATAACCTAATATACTGTACAATACTAGTGTAATCCATGTCCATCCAAATTTACTGAATAAATCCGAACTAATTCAGATTTATTCAGTAAATTCGGCAGTATTTTAATTCGGAAATTCGGTTCGATCCGAATCTCCGAATTTGCCTAATTTGCCGAATTTCCGAACCGAACCGAACCGAATTGCACATGTCTACTATGAAATAGATCTCCCGTGAGGAAAACCATTGCATTCAATAGGTGATACTCCCTTCACATCCCTCTGACATTCACTGTACTCTGAGAGGAATCGGGCTTCAAAATGCTGAGAAGCGCATATCAACGTAGAATCTATGCACAAACTTACTTCACCACCTGGTGAGGGGTGTATTTATGGGCATTTTGAGGTTTGGGAAGCTTTGCCCCTCCTGGTAGGATTGTATATCCCATACGTCACTACACTAGCTCATGGACTCTTGTCAATTACATAAAAAAATATATATACTATATATATATATATATATATATATATATATATATATATATATATATATAATAGCCCATTCCATTCAAACAACTTGTTATATACCATAAATCTTACTTTTTAAAAAATATTAAAAAAACTATTTGAAAGTATTTATGTTTTGTTTGGTGCACATTTTTTTTTTTTAACTCTTACTCTTTATGCTAGGTCTCCATTCGCAGTAAACCAATGTGCGCAAATATAGTTTGCACTTGAGCAAACGCGTTTGTTTACCTTCAACTTGTAATACCTGCGCAAGTTAGTGCAGGCACAATATTAGTTAACCAATATCGCACCTGCGTTAGAATAGCGCACCACTTGTATTCTAGGCCAGTAAGGGTAGAAAAGGCAGGATATGGGTAACCGGAAGCCAGAGGTTTCTTGAAAAGAAACACTTGGGAGCAAGGTCTTCTACAGGATGTAAATTAACAATTGAGCTTTACAACTGAGATCTATAAGGTCGTTCCAAATCAACTGCAGGAACTTCACACCAGTGTCATTGCACCTTTTTTGGACTAAAGTGTGTGTGTCACTTTACACACGCATGAGGAATAGGATGTGACCTCACTTGGGTGATGATAATAATGAGCGTGCTCTTATTGATACAACTCCCATGACTTGATGCTGCTGGCTTGTAACTGTAACTCGTTTCAGACAGCAGGCAGGTATGGTTGCCCCAATATAGACCTCTGAAGAGGACGTTCATTGTACTAAACATAAATTTACGAGTTTGGTGTAAAATCCTGTCAGTACCTCCAGCTGCCATCCAAATTTTGACTATTCTGACAAATGAATTTTTTTTTCTGCTGGACATATAAAACTAGCTAACACAAAAATAATAAATGTATAAATAATGTAAGATACAAATTTAGCAATGTAATGTGCAGGAGGTGACATCAATAGAGGAGAATATCAGATCACATGATCGTCATTTGAAGGAAATTATGCTACACAAGGACAAAAGTGCTATAATCCAGCAGCTCAATTGTGATTACCCAATTCTAAAATATAGCAGATGTATTGTATATGCAAGATACTGCCATTGATATGGAAGGTGTTCTGTAGGGCAGCAAAACACAAACCAGTCCATTACCTCGCACCAACCTTTAAGTTTCGCAGCAGACCCCCATAAACAACAGTCCACATATAGAAAAATAATGCAGACTTGGTGAAAAGTACAGCATTGCCATCTAAAGTATCTCCAGAGGAAAGCACAACCTTCAAAACAGAGACACTGAGCTGTCTCAATGTAAAATAAGTGCAGATATCTTGAAGTGGTATGGTTGCAGCATGCAGGGAGATACAGCAGGTTTCTGTAGTAGCCCTCTTAAAGAGAGTAAACAATGTTCTGTCACCTCTCTGAAGTAGTTTACCATCCTTGGAAGTGGGGTCTAAGTTCATGGTCTGGTGCCTGAATTCTGCTGATGCCGGTAACTGTAATTGAATCAGTTCTGCATCAGCCAATTCAGCCTTTAGCTCATTCGCATAAGGTTTAACTAAAGCTGATATCGCGGGTCTGCTAGTGCTGTCCTCTGTTAGCTTCTCTAAGATTGGCATTTGTGACACTTCACATGCTCTCACCTTCTCAAAGGCTTTGTTGAGCCGCAACTTTTTGAAATTGACTCTCAAGGAGCTGTAGCACTTCCTCTTCCCAAGTATTAAATGCCGCAATGAGCCCCCCAGACCAAAAGATTTCTGATCCCGTAAATATCAACTTCCGTCCTTAAAATAGAAGCACAATCCACATAAAGGCATGGTTTTCCTAGGTGCCATTAGAAAAACTTTTGTCAATCCTGTGAATCGCAGTAGAGCTTATAGGAGAAATGTTCAACGCACACTCAGTGGTACCAATCCAAGTATTCCAGCACCTAGGTGTAGTAGTAGTGTGCCAGCTCCAAGGGTCATGCACAAAAACCCTGCAGTCAAACCAAAAACGAAGAAAGGAGCAGCACCACCAGAATCGTCAACCAATTTTATTAAGCTGAAAACAGCTTGATAGCCAGACAAAAATCATACAACATTTTGGACCTAGTCATTAGTCATGTATGAATATATATCTACAAAAAAAAAAAAAATCCTTTAAGCCACACCCACCAAACAACGAAATATCCTAAGTATTAACACCTGGAGGACTACAAATTTAGTATAACATCCTATCTAAATTCCTGAAAAAACATCAGTATATAAATGAATTTACACGGCATAACCATCACAGACATAAAGATAAATCTAGCTCCCTGTTTAACTAAAGCTGATATCTCGGGTCTGCTAGCGCTGTCCTCTGTTTGCTTCTCTAAGGTTGGCATCTGTGACACTTCACATGCTCTCATCTTCTCAAAGGCTTTGTTGAGCTGCAACTTTTTGAAAGTTACTCTCGGAGCTGTAGCACTTCCGCGTTCCAAGTATTAAATGCAGCAATGAGCCCCTCAGACCTCTTCTGATCCCGTCAATATCAACTTCCGTCCTTAAAATAGAAGCACGATCCACAAAAAGGCATGGTTTCCCTAGGTGCCATTAGAAAAAATGTATCAATCTTGTGAATCGCAGTAGAGCTTATAGGAGAAATGCACAATGCACACTCAGTAGTGCAATAAGTCAAAGACTGGAGGTACTCTGGCGGGGGTTCAATGGATAGGCTGCAACCTCAAAAAAAGCTTTGGAGCCTTGTTGCTGGCAGCAATTTTCTCAATATTAGGGTCATCCATTATACACAGAGGAAGTCCAGCACTCACTTGCAAGCACTCAGCTAAGATTAAAAGCAAAACTGGAAGAGTTAGTTACTGCATCTGTCCAAATGGGACAAGCCCAGGTACCACGTCATGGTCTCTTCTAAAACCTGGTTCCCTAATACAGCCATACAATGCAAGCTCTCAATCAAACAAACTGGGAACAAGTTAAGGGTTCGCAGACTTATATAATCACCCTAGATATATACAAAACATGGAAGGGGACTGCACTCTCAGACTGGACTGGGTACACATCCTATGACACAGCAACATACTCAGCTCTGGGTGCTCAATAGCACTCACAGGTAGCTGTACCATCCCCAGAGTCCCAGGCAGTTAACCCCAGACAAGTCTGGGTGCAAGGCCCATAAGAAAAATTACAAAACAAATTAATAAAACACAGAGAGAAAGTCCAGCACTCACTTGCAAGCACTCAGCTAAGATTAAAAGCAAAACTGGAAGAGCTATGTCATGTGCCTGTACTGAACTGAGCAAGGGAATCTGCAATGCTCAAGAATGAATAGCTAACATTAAATGGCCATTATAGTGCAAACATAACATGCCCTTTAAATTTACTGAGATATATGTGAAAAGATTGAACATTTAATAAAGTATATGCATAGAAGAAAACCCTTTATCCAAACTGCTTGGACCAAAAAAGGTTTGGATTTCGGAATAGTTTGGATCTTGGAGTAGTTGTATATTTACATTTGTAAAATTGGACAGCTTAACGAGGGGATGGGACCAAGTGTAAACAACAATATCTTATGTCCTTTAGGCAATATTTACATGTCATAATACTGCTTATACATGTAAACTAAAGGAAGTTTTATATACACAATACAGAAAGATAGTACACTACTGTAATCAGAAAGGTAATATTTGTTGTTTTAAATAAATATAGACTATTATTTGCATTTTAGAGCTTAAAGGCACACAGGCAGAGAAAATTGTGACTTACAGGCAGGGAAAATAGTAATTTTGAATAATTTGATTAAAAAAAAATGTGATTAAAAAGTTGGAATTTCAGAATAAGTTTTTATTTTGGAATTCTGGATTTGGGGAATTGACATATATCGGTTTTTGCATTAAATGCCAATATATCTGCCTTGCAAGTAAATATGATTAATGCTGTCTCAACTTGATTGCCCCCCCCCCCCCGAAGGGTTAACTCCTGGTTAACATTCTCTGCCTCATCAGCACTGTTGTCTAGGTTCTGCTCACCTACTAGGGCAACCTGTTGTGCCATCAACATGACTTTCAGGGTGGAATATTATAAGGCTCCACCTGAATGGTCATGAAGTCATAGGGCTTCATTGAAATTTCTCCTCCAGGTCTGGTATTTTCTGTAAACATTTCCCCCTGCAAATCTCTCTGTTTTGGAAGAGCGTTAACTGAGTGATACAAGTGTATGCTTGAGTGACTAGTAGGCAAAATAAGGAGAAAAAGGGACCTTAGATATTTTTATTTAAAGTCAGATATAAATCATAGTCTAGGTTATTATCTGATCAAGGTCGCCGGCAATGGAATTAGAAAAAACATAGTAACAGATTTACATCCAATGATAGAGATGTGAAATTGAGTTTAATAATCATTTAAACTAACTATCGACTAATTTGAAGATAAAAGGATGACACTAAATAATTTGTTTTGCTCCTGGGGATTACCATTTTATATTCTGGTGCATTGTTTGCAGCTTTCAGGAAATCACACCATAGGAGCTGATGTTGCCGTGTTAATTGTTGCTCTGTTATATAAATGATGGGGGTTTCCCTCTGTAGAATGATTATGGGACAATTTGCGGGAATAATCTCACAGTTTCTAAGCAAATGTTCCAAACTGGACAATCTCCAACATGTTAGTGATAGCTTTATTTGTATAAATGCCTGATTGTTCTAATGGATTATAGTGCCTCTGCTACCAGCCTCCAGGGGTATCTATTCTCATCCCAATACTTAACTCCTCAAATGCCATGATATAATATCACCTGTCTTTTTACAATTAGTAATAGGATTCAAAAATAAAACAGAACTCTACAGTGAGGGTGTGAAGGAGCGATCACTACAGCAACCAGATTCTGAAACAACAGAATGTTTGTTGTTTTATTATATCTTCTTATCTACCTGTAATGTGAAGCTACAATTAATCATTACAAAATGCTAGTTTCACTGAGTCATTTTGTTACATCTTGAAATCCACCTGGCCACTGTATTTTTTTATTTTTTGAAAAAAGAAGCAAACAGACTTATTGTAGCAATAAGTTTTGTTTTCTTATTTGAAAGCTAAATGTGTTTTATGGCTTTTTTTTGACAGTGCAGGTGCATCACATTCCTTTGTATATAATACTTGCTATTGGATAAATTGAGAGCAGGGTATTATGTGTTTTTGAGGAGATGCCTCAGATTAGTGCCTAATAATAATTATAAATACTAAAGGCCCCTGGGCTGGTGAGATTCTATAAAAATGTTCGCCAGTACTTTTATATACCTGGTAGATTGATCTAAAGCCAGTGCATCTCGTTATGTGACGTATACTGCTTTTTCATGTGAGGATTGATCTAAAGCCAGTGCGTCTCGTTATGTGACGTATACTGCTTTTTCATGTGAGGATTGATCTAAAGCCAGTGCGTCTCATTATGTGACGTATACTGCTTTTTCACGTGAGGAGGAGATGTATACATTGGATTTAAAAATCTTACAAAACAAATAATTGAACCATTCACACAAAAATATGCAGGAAAAAAATATATTGTTAAGGTGCATCAAAAATCGTAACAAAATTTTATCAAAAACTTTAAATTTGTATGTAAATTACTCAAGAATTAATTGTATTTAATATCCACAGCCTAAATTGTAAATTAAGTACACTGGGTATGCAAAAAACACACATAAATCTGTACGTATAAGTACAAAATACAAAGCGTAATTGTTTTTTCTTCGTAAAATGGGTTGAACATGGACGTAAATGAAATTGTTTCTCTAATCACAGCGAAATTCTGTAAAGATTTTCGCACTACAGATTTTATATTTTTTTCTCACAAACTAAAAGGTGGCAAGCTTTTCTCAAAACACTCAAAAATTCTAATAACCCTAATAGAAAAACATGCTACTAAAATATAGGAAATTGTAATATGCTACATGCAGAAAGCAGAGTAATGGAATTTATACTGGCTGCAGGATTTAATTTTTAACGGTGCTGGTCATTTAGCTCTGTCCTGGGCCTCTTTCTGCTGAAATCTTGCTAACAGTGGCGAGATTGCGCTATTTCTGCATGCCCCATGAGTCAGTGAGGCAGTGCAGAAAGGCCGATGCAGAGAGAAACACAGAGTGTTGGTGCTGATTGTTGGTGGTGTGGGAAGGTCAGGAGGGAGACAGGTGGGCTAGAGGGGGGGTGACAAAGGGTGGGACCGCTACACTGCAGAAACAAAACACAGAGAGGGAAAAAAATGTAATAAGAGGGGAGAGAAAGGCCCCAAGTAAAAGATTGCTTAGAGAGGGCGAGGGGGGCCGCTACCTGAAAAAAACTGAAACAGCTGCCAGTACCTAAAATGGTGGTGACCAATGGGGGGTGAGGGAGGGAAGAGAGCTGTTTAGGAGAGATCACGTAAGGATCAGGGGCTGGGAGATGTCAGATTAGAGGGTAATCTCTACACTATGGGGGATATTTATCAAGCCGTCAACCGCAAATACACTGGAATTCCACAGCGCATTTGTTGCAAGCTTGATCCAAACTAGTTATCAAAGCCTAGAGACCGGCAAAAGTTGAATATTGTGATGTAACATACGATCCGCCATTCTCAATCCAACGCAGATCGATGCTTACGTCATTAAAGATGTTCCGAATACACATTCGGCTCTATCTGACACTTTTTTAAAGTTATCACATTTCTAACAGGTATGCTCGTGGCTATTCCAGCCCAGCGTATCTGATTTTCAATCCGCCACCCTGGAGGCTGCGGATGCCATAGAAATCAATGGGAGTCTGAAAGCAGCGAAAGCTTATATTCGATGCTGCCAGATATTCCATTGATTTATATGTTTGAAACAAGTAACGTTTACACCTAACATCTTAACATAAGCCCCGAGTCTAAACACCCCTAATCTACCGCCCTGACATCGCCGCCACCTACATAATGTTATTAACCCCTATTCCTCCGTTCCCGGACTCTGCCAAAACCTAAATGAAGTTATTAACCCCTATCCTGCCGCTCCCGGACCCCGCCGCAACCTAAATAAAGTTATTAACCACTATCCCGCAGCTCCCGGACCTCGCCCCCACTAAATAAACATATTAACCCCTAAACCTCTGACCTCCCACATCACTACCACTAACTAAACCCATCAACCCCTAAACCGCCAGCCCCCCACATCGCCATAAACTAAATTAAGCAATTAAACCCTAAACCTAACAACCCGCTAGCTTTAAATTAAAATTACAACATCCCTATCTTAATATAAATTTAAACTTACCTGTAGAATTAAAATAAACTATTTTTATACTATTAATTAACCTACCCTAACTATTATACTACAATTAAATTAAACTACCAATTAAATAAACTAAATTACATATAAAAAAAAAACTAACCCTACTAAAATTATTTAAATTTACTATTAAACATTATTACAAATTACTAAATTACCAAAAAAAATAAACGCTAAGTTACAAAAAATAAAAAACACTTACGAAATTACGAAAAAAAACAAACCACATTATCAAAAATAAAAAAAGAATTACACCTAATCTAATAGCCCTATCAAAATAAAAAAGCCCCCCCAAAATAAAAAACCCTAGCCTACAATAAACTACCAATGGCCCTTAAAAGGGCCTTTTGTGGGGCATTGCCCCAAAGAAATCAGCTCTTTTACCTGTAAATTCAAACACCCCCAACAATAAAACCCACCACCCAACCAACCAACTCCCCCAAATAAAAACCCTATCTAAAATAACCTAAGCTCCCCATTGCCCTGAAAAGGGCTTTTGTATGGGCATTTAGCTATTTTACCTGCCCAGACCCTAATCTAAAAATAAAACCCACCCAAAAAAAACTTAAATAAACCTAAAACTAACCCCCAACGATCCACTTACAGTTCTTGAAGACTCGCTTGAAGGATCCATCCAGCCGGAGAAGTCATCATCCAGGCGGCAAGAAGTATTTATCCAGACGGCCTCTTCTATCTTCATCCAGCCGGCAAAGTCTTCATCCAGACGGCATTATCTATCTTCATCCATCCGGCGCGGAGCAGGGCCATCCTGAAGACATCCGGCACGGAGCTCCTCTTCAATACGATCACCGCAGTAAACTGGAATGCAAGTGACATCATCCAAGATAGCATCCCTTGCATTCCTATTGGCTGAAAAATTTCAATCAGCCAATAGGATTAGAGCTGCTAAAATCCTATTGGCTGTTCCAATAGATGAAGATAGAAGATGCCGTCTGGATGAATACTTCTTGTCGCCTGGATGATGACTTCTCCGGCTGGATGGATCCTTCAAGCGGGACTTCAAGAACTGTAAGTGGATCGTCGGGGGTTAGTGTTGTTTAAGGTTTTTTTGGGTGGGTTTTATTTTTAGATTAGGGTTTGGGCAGGTAAAAGAGCTAAATGCCCTTTTAAGGGCAATGCCCATACAAATGCCCTTTTCAGGGCAATGGGGAGCTTATGTTATTTTAGATAGGGTTTTTATTTGGGGGGTTGGTTGTTTGGGTGGTTGTTGGGGGGTGTTTGTATTTTTTTTTACAGGCAAAAGAGCTGATTTCTTTGGGGCAATGCCCCACAAAAGGCCCTTTTAAGGGCCATTGGCAGTTTATTGTAGGCTAGTGTTTTTTATATTTTGAGGAGGCTTTTTTTATTTTGATAGGGCTATTAGATTAGGTGTAATTCTTTTTTATTTTTGATAATGTGGTTTTTTATTTTTCGCAATTTAGTGTTTTTTATTTTTGGTAGTTTAGTACTTTTAATAATGTTTAATAGTAGATTTAAATAATTTGAGTAAGGTTAGGGTTTTTTAATATGTAATTTAGTTAATTTAATTGGTAATTTAATTTAATTGTAGTATAATAGTTAGGGTAGGTTAATTAATAGTTTAAAATTAGTTTATTTCAATTCTACAGGTAAGTTTAAATTTATTTTAAGATAGGGATGTTGTAATTTTAATTTAAAGTTAGCGACTTGTTAGGTTTAGGGGTTAATAGCTTAATTTAGTTTAGGGGTTAATAAGTTTATTTAGTGTCGGCGGTGTTGGGGAGCGGCGGGATAGGGGTTAATAACTTTATTTAGGTTGTAGCAGGGTCCAGGAGCGGCGGGATAGGGGTTAATAACTTTATTTAGGTTGCGGCGGGGTCTGGGAGTGGCGGGATATGGGTTAATAACTTTATTTAGGTGGTGGCGGGGTCCGGGAGTGGCGGGATAGGGGTTAAACATTTTAGTATAGTGGCGGTGTTTAGTGACAGGGTATAAATAAAGTTGGTAAAAAGCCGAATAGACTTGAGATCGATGACTGTTCGTTAACAACAGTCCGATGCTCATTGCCCCGTACTTGATGCATGTCTTTTTGCCGGCTTTTTAAAAAAAAAAATATGGAGATCATATTCAGGTCTGCGGCCGCGATGTTAGGCGATGTTAGGCGAGCGTATTGCTGCCTGCGAATGCAGCATAGGTGAGGCTTTGATAAATATCCCCCCTTAGTTAAATTTAACCTTATAAACTACCTGATTAACCCCTTAACTGCCGGGAACTTCAGAAGTGTGGTGCGCAGCTGCAATTAGCGGCCTTCTTATTACCAAAAAGCAATTGCAAAGCTATGCATGTCTGCTATTTCTGAACAAAGAGGATCCCAGAGAAGCTTTTACATCCATTTGTGTTATGACTGCACAAGCGGTATGTAAATAATTTCAGTGAGAACCCCAAAGTTTGGGAAAAAGTAACCAATATTTTTAATATGATCACATTTTGCAGCAAAAAGGTGGCATGAAATATACGAAAATAGGCGTAGATCAATACCTTGGGTTGTCTACTAAAAATAATATATATATATCGTTTTGATAGGTAACTAAAAAAAATAACAAGGCTCTATTTTGGTTTAAATTAAGTAATGTCAAAAATGCTAAAAATTCTCTGGTCTTTTCGGAAATGCGTGGTCCTTATGGGATTAAAGTGTGCCCCTACTCACTGCTTACTTTGCTCTACAGAGGGAAGTGTCGCTTTCCAGCGAGCTCCATTACTTTCAATAGGAGACATTTTGCCACTTGCAGGGACTGCCTTTTTTTTTACAATAATTCCACCAGGGCAGCCCCTGTGAGGTTTGGCTAAAAAAAAACCACTTCAGATCTGGCGAAGTTTAGATCATCGGCCCTAGGTTTCTCCAGAGATACAGTGTATGACATACTGTTATAGCATATTTTGCTGCTTCCAATATCTTAAAAAGAGATCTTCTATACATACATGCTAAATGTATTAGGTTATTTAGTAACATTTTTATTGTGGAGATATCTATTGTGATATTAAGGACCTCTCTATGGCCTAGATTACAAGCTGAGTACAAAAATATTAAAGCTGTTGAGTGAAAGACTCAGGTGCACTAACATCATTAGGTCAGATAGCGTTGCCGCTGTAACTCCTTTTCCCATAAGACTTCTATAGTGTGCACTACAAAACCCTCCACTGTCTTTCGCTTGCGCAGTAACCCAAAGCTACAATAGGTCAACTGCGCTAAAGCTGAAGGTGCGTTAAGAAATACTTTAAATAGCACTATTCTTCACTTAGAAGAAAATATTGAAAACTACTGCTTAAGGACTGAGGTCTGAATCGGTGCACCTTGGTGTTTCAATACATTTCTGCTATTTTGGAAGTGTTACTACTCACTAAAGAGAGCACGAGGATTCTTGGAGGGTTCTACTATCTGTATTCCAAGACACAGAAGGCTACACACTGGGAGACCCAGTTTATCGTTCTACATCTATGGCCCATCTATGAAAGTGCTACATTCTTACCTCATTTGATTGAGGTTCTTTGAAGTAAGTGTACATCTAATAGGGGAGTATCGCTTGAAGACTGTGTTCTCTACATTTGATGTGCTCTGGATCATTCCATTTCTATTTTTTTTTTATTTCATTTTATTGTTTACTACTATTTGTATTGTTTTAACCATATATTGTTACAAAATCTCTGTGTATTATATTTGTTGTGTTCTCTAGCTTGGGTTCTCTGCGCCACCCTGCTTCTTCCTACTTTCATATATACAGGGAGTGCAGAATTATTAGGCAAATGAGTATTTTGACCACATCATCCTCTTTATGCATGTTGTCTTACTCCAAGCTGTATAGGCTCAAAAGCCTACTACCAATTAAGCATATTAGGTGATGTGCATCTCTGTAATGAGAAGGGGTGTGGTCTAATGACATCAACACCCTATATCAGGTGTGCATAATTATTAGGCAACTTCCTTTCCTTTGGCAAAATGGGTCAAAAGAAGGACTTGACAGGCTCAGAAAAGTCAAAAACAGTGAGATATCTTGCAGAGGGATGCAGCACTCTTAAAATTGCAAAGCTTCTGAAGCGTGATCATCGAACAATCAAGCGTTTCATTCAAAATAGTCAACAGGGTCGCAAGAAGCGTGTGGAAAAACCAAGGCGCAAAATAACTGCCCATGAACTGAGAAAAGTCAAGCGTGCAGCTGCCAAGATGCCACTTGCCACCAGTTTGGCCATATTTCAGAGCTGCAACATCACTGGAGTGCCCAAAAGCACAAGGTGTGCAATACTCAAAAACATGGCCAAGGTAAGAAAGGCTGAAAGACGACCACCACTGAACAAGACACACAAGCTGAAACATCAAGACTGGGCCAAGAAATATCTCAAGACTGATTTTTCTAAGGTTTTATGGACTGATGAAATGAGAGTGAGTCTTGATGGGCCAGATGGATGGGCCCGTGGCTGGATTGGTAAAGGGCAGAGAGCTCCAGTCCGACTCAGACGCCAGCAAGGTGGAGGTGGAGTACTGGTTTGGGCTGGTATCATCAAAGATGAGCTTGTGGGGCCTTTTCGGGTTGAGGATGGAGTCAAGCTCAACTCCCAGTCCTACTGCCAGTTTCTGGAAGACACCTTCTTCAAGCAGTGGTACAGGAAGAAGTCTGCATCCTTCAAGAAAAACATGATTTTCATGCAGGACAATGCTCCTTCACACGCGTCCAAGTACTCCACAGCGTGGCTGGCAAGAAAGGGTATAAAAGAAGAAAATCTAATGACATGGCCTCCTTGTTCACCTGATCTGAACCCCATTGAGAACCTGTGGTCCATCATCAAATGTGAGATTTACAAGGAGGGAAAACAGTACAGCTCTCTGAACAGTGTCTGGGAGGCTGTGGTTGCTGCTGCACGCAATGTTGATGGTGAACAGATCAAAACACTGACAGAATCCATGGATGGCAGGCTTTTGAGTGTCCTTGCAAAGAAAGGTGGCTATATTGGTCACTGATTTGTTTTTGTTTTGTTTTTGAATGTCAGAAATGTATATTTGTGAATGTTGAGATGTTATATTGGTTTCACTGGTAAAAATAAATAATTGAAATGGGTATATATTTGTTTTTTGTTAAGTTGCCTAATAATTATGCACACTAATAGTCACCTGCACACACAGATATCCCCCTAAAATAGCTATAACTAAAAACAAACTAAAAACTACTTCCAAAACTATTCAGCTTTGATATTAATGAGTTTTTTGGGTTCATTGAGAACATGGTTGTTGTTCAATAATAAAATTAATCCTCAAAAATACAACTTGCCTAATAATTCTGCACTCCCTGTATATATGTGTATATATATATATATTTACAGTATATATATATATATCTATATATAAAATTAAAAATTAAAATGTCCCCGCTAGTAGGTGGTAATCTTCTCTGCCTGTGTCTTTGGTTTGGTTTTTGTGTGCTAAAATGTAAAAGATGGTCTATATTTAGTTAAAATATAACCTTCCTGATAACAGTACTGTACTAACTCTCTGATGGTTTTATGTATACAAAACCATTAACAATTACATAAAACTACCTATATATTACTTGTAGAAGCTGATTATGACATTTACAGGCCCAGAGCTTGCACAAGGCAAGCTAGGCAACCGTGCAAAATTGGAGAGCAGTGATTTTTTTTTCTTAAGAAAAAAAAAAAATGTAATATTTTTTTTTACATTTTTTTTTTATACTTTATCAGTGGCGGACCTCCAGGGTCCCAAAGATCGCATAAACCATTTGTTGTGGCCACCGGGCCCTGGAGATTCGCCACTTGCGAGGGACCAGCAGCACCGTTCCTAACGTCCAATTCTCTAAGGTGCCTCAGTCAGTGCCGGTATAAGCTCCTCCTCCTCCAACGCGCGCACAGCGCTCCCTCTCATGTCACCTGAGAATTTGTCAGATGGAGATACTGTGGGTTCATTTAGCGAATTAGTACTGAAATGTTTTGGTGTTACTATTCCTTTAATTATATCACATAGAGTCTGATTCTCCACCTGCAAATCTCAGAGTCCTTGATGTAGTTTTTTTTTAACCCCTTTACGACCAGCGTTGTATCCTGTATGACGCTGGTCGTTATGCCCTTAAGGACGTCGCTGTAGTCCCGGGCTTCTCTCTGCCACAATCTTGCTCAAAAGTGGGGCACTGCACAAATAGATATGCAGAGTTGTCGATGCAAAGAGGGCCACTCTGTGGCTCTCTCTGCATCACACAGCGATGGTGCCAATCATTGGTGGGTGGGAGCAGCTGCAGGGAGGCGGGTAGGCGGCCCATTGCTGGACTAGTTCTGGTTGCTGTGCCAGGAAGGGGGGGCGGGAGCGTGTATGCGAGGGGGGGTCCACGCACGCAACCGATCACCAGTCTGGCAGTCCCAAGTACTGCCTGCAAAGGGAGAGGGAGAGGGGAAATAATTGATTTGGGGGGGATCTAGAGGGGTTGGGCGGTTAGGAGGGAACCTACACTGCAGACTCTCTCTATATATATATATATATATATATATATATATATAAATGCAAGACAAAAAAGTGTTTTTTGTCTGAAGACGGACTATATTATGTCCGAAAACATTAACAGTGATTAAAGTGATTTTGAAAAGTCCCTTGGAGTGCGCTTGTCTTGCATTTCTATCTACTCTGTTTGCTGCACCCAGGGCATAAGGACTTTTGGTTATTGGGAGTGCAATTTCCTTCCTGGGAGCTTTAAAAAAAAAAAGAGGCTTTTATTTTAGTACTGGCAATTCTGCCAGTACTTAAGATGGTGGTGACAATTGTGGGATGGGGGAGGGAAGAGAGCTGTTTAAGAGGGGTCAGGGGGTGGATGTGTCAGGTGGGAGGCTGATCTCTACACTAAAGTTAAAATTAACCCTACAAGCTCCCTACAAGCTACCTAATTAACCCCTTAACTGCTGGGCATAATACAAGTGTGGTGCGTAGCGACATTTAGCGGCCTTCTAATTACCAGAAAGCAATGCCAAAACCATATATGTCTGCTATTTCTGAACAAAAGGGATCCCAGAGAAGCATTTACAACCATTTGTGCCATGATTGCACTGTTTGTCAATAATTTCAGTGAGAAGCATAAAATTGTGAAAAGGTGAACGATTTGTTGTATTTGATCGCATTTGGCGGTAAAATGGTGGCATGAAATATACCAAAATGGGCTGAGATCAATACTTTGGGTTGTCTGCTACACTACACTAAAGCTAAAATTAACCCTACAAGCTCCCTAATTAACCCCTTCACCGCTGGGCATAATACACTTGTGGTGCGCAGCGGCATTTAGCGGCCTTCTAATTACCAAAATGCAACGCCAAAGCCATATATGTCTGCTATTTCTGAACAAAGGGGATCCCAGAGAAGCATTTACAACCATTTGTGCCATAATTTCACAAGTTGTTTGTAAATAATTTCAGTGAGAAACCTAAAGTTTGTGAAAAAGTTAGTGAAAAAGTGAACGATTTTTTTTATTTGATCGCATTTGGCGGTGAAATGGTGGCATGAAATATACCAAAATGGGCTTAGATTAATACTTTGGGTTGTCTACTAAGAAAACCTCCATAATTTCTGTAAGAACTTACCATGAAATTAATTTCTTTCATATTGGCAATAGTCCATGAGCTAGTGACGTATGGGATATACAATCCTACCAGGAGGGGCAAAGTTTCCCAAACCTCAAAATGCCTATAAATACACCCCTCACCACACCCACAATTCAGTTTAACTAATAGCCAAGAAGTGGGGTGATAAAGAAAGGAGTAAAAAGCATCAACAAAGGAATTTGGAAATAATTGTGTTTTATACAAAAAAATCATAACCACCATAAAAAAGGGGGTGGGCCTCATGGACTCTTGCCAATATGAAAGAAATGAATTTATCAGGTAAGTTCTTACAGAAATTATGTTTTCTTTCATGTATTTGGCAAGAGTCCATGAGCTAGTGACGTATGGGATAGCAATACCCAAGATGTGGAACTCCACGCAAGAGTCACTAGAGAGGGAGGGATACAAATAAAAACAGCCATTTCGTTGAAAAAAATTAATCCATAAACCAAATATAAGTTTATTCTCAAAAAAGAAAAAGAAACACTTAAATCATAAGCAGAAGAATCAAACTGAAACAGCTGCCTGAAGAACTTTCCTACCAAAAACTGCTTCCGAAGAAGCAAATACATCAAAATGGTAGAATTTAGTAAATGTATGCAAAGAAGACCAAGTTGCTGCTTTGCAAATCTGATCAACTGAAGCTTCATTCTTAAAAGCCCAAGAAGTGGAAACTGATCTAGTAGAATGAGCTGTAATTCTCTGAGGCGGGGCTTTACCCGACTCCAAATAAGCTTGATGAATCAAAAGCTTTTACCACAATGCCAAAGAAACGGCAGAAGCCTTCTGACCTTTCCTGGAACCAGAAAAGATAACAAATAGACTAGAAGTCTTCCTGAAATCTTTAGTGGCTTCAACATAATATTTCAGAGCTCTCACCACATCCAAAGAATGAAAAGATCTCGCCAAAGAATTCTTAGGATTAGAACACAAAGAAGGGACAACAATTTCTCTATTAATGTTGTTAGAATTTACAACCTTAGGTAAGAATTTAAATGAAGTCCGCAAAACTGCCTTATCCTGATGAAAAATCAGAAAAGGAGAATCGCAAGAAAGAGCAGATAATTGAGAAACTCTTCTAGCAGAAGAGATGGCCAAAATGAACAACACTTTTCAAGAAAGTAGTTTAATGGCCAAAAAATGCATAGGCTCAAATGGAGGAGCCTGTAAAGCCTTCAAAACAAATTAAGACCAAGGAGAAGAGATTAATTTAATGACAGGCTTGATACGAACCAAAGCCTGTACAAAACAATGATAATCAGGAAGTTTAGCAATTTTCCTGTGGAATAAAACAGAAAGAGCAGATATCTGTCCTTTCAAGGAACTTGCAGACAAACCTTTATCCAAACCATCCTGAAGAAACTGTAAAATTCTAGGAATTCTAAAAGAATGCCAAGAGAATTTATGAGAAGAACACCATGAAATGTAAGTCTTCCAAACTTGATAATAAATCTTTCTAGAAACAGATTTTTGAGCCTGCAACATAGTATTAATCACTGAGTCAGAGAAACCTCTATGACTAAGTACTAAGCGTTCAATTTCCATACCTTCAAATTTAATGATTTGAGATCCTGATGGAAAAACGGACCTTGAGATAGAAGGTCTGGCCTTAATGGAAGTGGCCAAGGTTGGCAACTGGACATCCGAACAAGATCCGCATACCAAAACCTGTGAGACCATGCTGGAGCCACCAGCAGCACAAACGATTGCTCCATGATGTTCTTGGAGATCACTCTTGGAAGAAAAGCTAGAGGCGGGAAAATATAAGCAGGTTGATAACCCCACGGAAGTGTCAATGCATCCACTGCTTCCGCCTGAGGATCCCTGGACCTGGACAGGCACCTGGGAAGTTTTTTGTTTAGATGAGATGCCATCAGATCTATTTCTGGAAGCCCCCACATCTGAACAATTTGAGAAAACACATCTGGGTGGAGTGACCATTCTCGCGGATGTAAAGTCTGACGACTGAGATAATCTGCTTCCCAATTGTCTATACCTGGGATATGAACCGCAGAAATTAGACAGGAGTTGGATTCTGCCCAAACAAGTATCCGAGAAACTTCTTTCATAGCTTGAGGACTGTGAGTCCCACCCTGATGATTGACATATGCCACAGTTGTGATATTGTCTGTCTGAAAACAAATGAACGGTTCTCCCTTCAACAGAGGCCAAAACTGAAAGGCCCTGAGAATTGCACAGAGTTCCAAAATATTGATTGGTAATCTCGCCTCTTGAGATTTCCAAACCCCTTGTGCTGTCAGAGACCCCAAACAGCTCCCCAACCTGAAAGACTCGCATATGTTGTGATCACAGTCCAGGTTGGACGAACGAAAGAGGCCCCTAGAATTATACAATGGTGATTTAACCACCAAGTCAGAGAAAGTCAAACATTGTGATTTAAGCATATTAATTGTGATATCCTTGTATAATCCCTGCACCATTGGTTCAGCATACAAAGCTGAAGAGGTTTCATATGAAAACGAGCAAAGGGGATCGCGTCCGATGCTGCAGTCATGAGACCTAAAACTTCCATGCACATAGCTACTGAAGGGAGTGACTAAGACTGAAGGTTCTGACAGGCTGCAACCAATTTCAAATGTCTCTTGTCTGTTAGAGACAAAGTCATGGACACGGAATCTATCTGGAAACCTAAAAAGGTTACCTTTGTCTGAGAAATCAAAGAACTTTTTGGTAAATTGATCCCCCCAACCATGTCTTTGAAGAAACAATACTAGTTGATTTGTGTGAGATTCTGCAGAATGTAAAGACTGAGCGAGTACCAACATATCGTCCAAATAAGGAAACACTGCAATTCCCCACTCTCTGATTAAAGAGAGTAGGGCCCGAGAACCTTTGAAAATATTCTTGGAGCTGTCGCTAGGCCAAAAGGAAGAGCAACAAATTGGTAATGTTTATCTAGAAAAGAGAATCTCAGGAACTGATAGTGATCCGGATGAATCGGAATATGAAGATATGCATCCTGTAAGTTTATTGTTGACATATAATGCCCTTGCTGAACAAAAGGCAGAATAGTCCTTATAGTTACTATCTTGAAAGTTGGTACTCTTACATATCGATTCAAAATCTTTAGATCCAAAACTGGTCTAAATTAATTTTCTTTCTTTGGGACAATGAATAGATTTGAATAAAACCCCAGACCCTGTTCCTGAAACGGAACTGTCATGATTACCCATGATAACTCCAGGTCTGAAACACACTTCAGGAAAGCCTGAGCCTTTACTGGGTTTGCTGGAATGCGTGAGAGAAAAAATCTTCTCACAGGCGGTCTTACTCTGAATCCTATTCTGTACCCCTGAGAGACAATACTCTGAATCCAATGATTTTGGACCGAATTGATAGAAACATCTTTAAAAAAATTTAATCTGCCCCCTACCAGCTAAGCTGGAATGAGGGCCGCACCTTCATGCGGATTTGGGGGCTGGCTTTGATCTCTTAAATGGCTTGGATTTATTCCAATTTGAGGAAGGCTTCCAATTGGAAACAGATTCCTTTGGGGAAGGATTAGATTTCTGTTCCTTATTATGTTGAAAGGAACGAAAGCGGTTAGAAGCTTTAGATTTACCCTTAGGTTTTTTATAATATATTGAAAACACAAAGAGAGAGCGCCTAATGGTGTAATATTGTCAAGATCAAAAGTGATACAAATATAAAAAGTATCTGCCAAGTGGATACTCACAAAGAGCTTAGCACTCGCAAGTAGTGCATACAGGCGGGCTGACCTTTGTACAGCAGTCAGTGCGCTGAAAGTGTGGAAGTCGTGTCAGAGATCTGTTATGATAGAAAAAGAACACAGAAGACCAATGGTGCAATATCATCTAAATCCAAATGGACACGGCAAAAGAACACAGTTTCAGCAAGATGTATACTCACAATGGAGTTGGCACTCGCAAGTAGTGCATTTAGGCAGGCTGACCTTCATACAGCAGTCAGCACGCTGATTGTTTGTAGCTGTTATCGGCTTAGGCTTGTCCTCTGCACACCAGCGTGTGTACTGAATTCTCAGCTGTGGCTCAACTGTTTGCTGAGGGAAGGAAATCCTCTAGGTATGACGTGAACACACCAAAAAATGCACCTGAGGCTTGTTGAAGGCTCAGAATACACAAGGTGCATACAAATTGTTGTTCAGATTAGTAGGTCACAGAATAAAAACAGGTGACTAAAAAAAAGTTTTTGAAATTGCCAATAAAAAAGGAAGTCAGCGGACAAAATGTTAGGTAAAAATAATTAAAAGAAATTTATTTAAGAGCTAAATACAACGCGTTTCTCGGCCGATAAAGCTCACTGGCCGTTTCATCAGGTAAGTATATAAGTAAAACCACATTTAAAAATACATAGGAAGGTCATGATTGGTTGGTACATCCACCAATAAATAACCGGACATTTTGTTACATTTAAAATACAATATTTCGCTGACATCCTAACAAAATACTTTAGTTACATGCAATAACAAGAATGAAAATAATGTGTACATGGAAACAATGTTATAAATATTGTGTAATTTAGGTACCGCAGAAGAAACCTTTTGCTCTTTAGCTAGAGTGTACAAAATACTAAGCAGCTTGTTATGATCCTGCCGTAGTGGAGGAGATGGTCAAAAAATTGTAGGGACACATGAGGCTACAAGAACTATAGCAGTGAAACATCAAATTGATAATTCTACTGTTTTGAATATAAAATATATACCCTGATCAAAGTCTTCCGTGTCATAAACAAGTATCTGCAACTGTATCATGAGTGACAAAGAAATGGACATAAATAGCGTATGTTAACGCTCACTAATTGAGACACAATTTATTTTATGTATATATATATATATATATATATATATATATATACACATTTGATATGGTATAATATGATTCTTGTACCTACAATGTATGGTACAATATAACTGATACTGTGTACTTTGGAGTAGAATTAGCATGTATTGTGTGTGTTCTATTTTAAACTTAACACCACAAGTAGACTATTTTCTGTCTGTGTTGGATATACAGACAATAGAGTAGAACATTTGATAATATTGTGTTCATTAGTTGAATGCTGCCAAATCCAAGTTTGAATTCAAACCTGAAGGCCACAGAGTATTCAACTTGTGAATCCAGAAGGTTTCACGTTGTCTTAATTTAATAATTCTATTGTAATCTGTTGAAGGAGGTATATAGTCTATAGGATAAAATTTGAAAATTTCAGGATTGCCCTGATGCTTATTAAGGCAATGTTCTGGTATACTATGTTTTACCTTTTTCTTTTTACAATTTTTGCAATTGCGTAAAAAAGTCAAACATATTTTTTCTAACAAAAAATCCAATAACAATACAAATTTTCTTAGTCATATAGGAGTCTACAAATGTGGGAAAAGAGGCTGTAATACTTGCAGATATATACCATCTGGTATGAAAAAAAAAAAATTTTCCTCTAAAATCACTGGGGAAATTTTTCCCATTAAAAAATTCTTAAATTGTAATTCTATCTTCGTAATTTATGTCCTTGAATGTATTTGTGGGGCCCAATACGTGGGTCGCACCTCAAGAAAAGCCAGAACCAGGTGGGGAGAACATTTACGCAATTGCAAAAATTGTAAAAAGAAAAAGGTAAAACATAGTATACCAGAACATTGCCTTAATAAGCATCAGGGCAATCCTGAAATTTTCAAATTTTATCCTATAGACTATATACCTCCTTCAACAGATTACAATAGAATTATTAAATTAAGACAACGTGAAACCTTCTGGATTCACAAGTTGAATACTCTGTGGCCTTCAGGTTTGAATTCAAACTTGGATTTGGCAGCATTCAACTAATGAACACAATATTATCAAATGTTCTACTCTATTGTCTGTATATCCAACACAGACAGAAAATAGTCTACTTGTGGTGTTAAGTTTAAAATAGAACACACACAATACATGCTAATTCTACTCCAAAGTACACAGTATCAGTTATATTGTACCATACATTGTAGGTACAAGAATCATATTATACCATATCAAATGTGTATATATATATATATACATAAAATAAATTGTGTCTCAATTAGTGAGCGTTAACATACGCTATTTATGTCCATTTCTTTGTCACTCATGATACAGTTGCAGATACTTGTTTATGACACGGAAGACTTTGATCAGGGTATATATTATATATTCAAAACAGTAGAATTATCAATTTGATGTTTCACTGCTATAGTTCTTGTAGCCTCATGTGTCCCTACAATTTTTTGACCATCTCCTCCACTACGGCAGGATCATAACAAGCTGCTTAGTATTTTGTACACTCTAGCTAAAGAGCAAAAGGTTTCTTCTGCGGTACCTAAATTACACAATATTTATAACATTGCTTCCATGTACACATTATTTTCATTCTTGTTATTGCATGTAACTAAAGTATTTTGTTAGGATGTCAGCGAAATATTGTATTTTAAATGTAACAAAATGTCCGGTTATTTATTGGTGGATGTACCAACCAATCATGACCTTCCTATGTATTTTTAAATGTGGTTTTCCCGCTATACTTATATACTTACCTGATGAAACGGCCAGTGAGCTTTATCGGCCGAGAAACGCGTTGTATTTAGCTCTTAAATAAATTTCTTTTAATTATTTTTACCTAACATTTTGTCCGCTGACTTCCTTTTTTATTGGCAATTTCAAAAACTTTTTTTTAGTCACCTGTTTTTATTCTGTGACCTACTAATCTGAACAACAATTTGTATGCACCTTGTGTATTCTGAGCCTTCAACAAGCCTCAGGTGCATTTTTTGGTGTGTTCACGTCATACCTAGAGGATTTCCTTCCCTCAGCAAACAGTTGAGCCACAGCTGAGAATTCAGTACACACGCTGGTGTGCAGAGGACAAGCCTAAGCCGATAACAGCTACAAACAATCAGCGTGCTGACTGCTGTATGAAGGTCAGCCTGCCTAAATGCACTACTTGCGAGTGCCAACTCATTGTGAGTATACATCTTGCTGAAACTGTGTTCTTTTGCCGTGTCCATTTGGATTTAGACGATATTGCACCATTGGTCTTCTGTGTTCTTTTTCTATCATAACAGATCTCCGACACGACTTCTACACTTTCAGCGCACTGACTGCTGTACAAAGGTCAGCCCGCCTGTATGCACTACTTGCGAGTGCTAAGCTCTTTGTGAGTATCCACTTGGCAGATACTTTTTATATTTGTATCACTTTTGATCTTGACGATATTACACCATTAGGCGCTCTCTCTTTGTGTTTTCAATTTTTCAGTTCACCCGATTTACCACCGGTTTGGAGTGGAGCAGCCTTCCAGAATTATTGATTTCAACAGTGTTGATTTCACCTATCTATCATTGACTCTGCACTTTATGTGAAATCATTTGTATTTTTATTTTATTTTTTAATATTCAATTTATTGTCAATATATGTAATATTTTATCACTTGATTCATACGTATGCACATTGTTTGGGATGAAGTTTTTTTGAGTACACACCACCATTTATGTGAAGCCACATATTCACTTAACTAGACACATTTAGTTTCTCAGGGATACATACCAAAAAACATTGTATTCCTCTTGTGCTTTTATTCATACAAGCGCCAATACTAACACAACATTACAATTCATGATCACTATTAGATCCATATTTTGAACATATATTTTATCGACACGTTAGTACAGATAACACGCATATTTCTTGTGCATTAGTATAGCGCACCCTATCGTATGATTTTATATCGTACTTTTTTTACTTCCTTTTTACAATATATTACCTTGGAAAGAAAGAGATAGCAATCTGGACTTAGAAGTCATATCAGCATTCCAAGATTTGAGCCACAAAGCATATATATAACATCAATTTGGCATCACAAATGAAATTATTAGCATGTTGAATCAACTTAACAATGCTAGACAAACCATGATCCGATACTTGTTGTGCTAAAGTTTCCAACCAAAAAGTTGAAGCAGCTGCAACATCAGCCAAAGAAATCGCAGGCCTAAGAAGATGACCTGAATATAAATAAGCCTTCCTTAGATAAGATTCAAGTTTCTTATCTAAAGGATCTGTTAAAGAAGTACTATCTTCCATAGGAATAGTAGTACGTTTAGCAAGAGTAGAGATAGCCCCATCAACTTTGGGGATCTTTTCCCAAAACTCCAATCTAATTGCTGGCAAAGGATACAATTTTTTAAACCTTGAAGAAGGAATAAAAGAAGTACCAGGCCTATTCTATTCTTTAGAAATCATATCTGAAATAACATTAGGAACTGGAAAAACCTCTGGAATAATCACAGGAGGTTTATAAACAGAATTTAAACGTTTACTAGTTTTAATATCAAGAGGACTAGTTTCCTCCATATCCAATGTAATCAACACTTCTTTTAATAAAGAACGAATATACTCCATTTTAAATAAATAAGAGGATTTGTCAATGTCAATATCTGAGGCAGGATCTTCTGCATCAGATAGATCCTCATCAGAGAAGGATAAATCAGTATGTTGCCGGTCATTTGAAATTTCATCAACTCTATGAGAAGTTTTAAAAGACCTTTTACGTTTATTAGAATAGCAGACAAAGCCTTCTGAATAGAATCAGAAATAAATTCTTTTAAATTTACAGGTATATCTTGTGCATTAGATGTTGAGTGAACAAACAGAAAAATATTTTTTGGCGCCAAAAACATCTGGAAACGACACACTTGCGTCATAGATGACGCAACCTTGTAAAGTACTCAGCTTCAACTAAGACGCCGGAAATAACAAATTTGCATCAACGAGCGTAACTTTGCGCCAAAAAATCTTGCGCCAAAAATGACGCAATAAACTTTGGCATTTTGCGCCCTTGCGAGCCTAATGCTGCCCGTGAATTTAAAAGACAGTCAATTTGAAGAAAAGACTATACCCCAGGTAAGAAATGCATTTTCATAAAAAAGCATTTCCCAGATATGAAACTGACAGTCTGCAAAAGGAAATATACTGAAAACCTGAATCATGGCAAATATAAGTGCTATACATAAATTTAGAACTTTATATAAATACATAAAGTGCCAAACCATAGCTGAGAGTGTCTAAATAATGAAAACATACTTACCAAAAGACACCCATCCACAAATAGCAGCTAGCCAAACCAGTACTGAAACGGTTATCAGTAGAGGTAATGGAAAAGGGAGGTAGGAGATGAATCTCTATGACCGATAACAGAGAACCTATGAAATAGACCCTGTGAGGAAAACCATTGCATTCAATAGGTGATACTCCCTTCACATCCCTCTGACATTCACTGTACTCTGAGAGGAATCGGGCTTCAAAATTCTGAGAAGCGCATATCATTGTAGAAATCTTAGCACAAACTTACTTCATCGCCTCCATAGGAGGCAAAGTTTGTAAAACTGAATTGTGGGTGTGGTGAGGGGTATATTTATAGGCATTTTGAGGTTTGGGAAACTTTGCCCCTCCTGGTAGGATTTTATATCCCATACGTCACTAGCTCATGGACTCTTGCCAATTACATGAATGAAATATATACATGTCAAGGGATATTCAGGGATTCCTGACAGATATCAGTGTTCCAATGTAACTACCGCTAACATTTTTAAAAAAAAAAATGGTTTGGAAATAGCAAAGTGCTACTTGTATTTATTGCCCTATAACTTGAAAAAAAAGCAAATAACATGTAAACATTGGGTATTTCTAAACTCAGGACAAAATTTAGAAACTATTTAGCATGGGTGTTTTTTGGTGGTTGTAGATGTGTAACAGATTTTGGGGGTCAAATTATAAGATATGATGAAAATAATGGTATCTTTAGAAAGTCCATTTAATGGCGAGAAAAAAGGTATATAATATGTTTGGGTACAGTAAATGAGTAAGAGGAAAATTACAGCTAAAGACAAACACTGCAGAAATGTAAAAATAGCCCTGGACCTTAAGGGAAAGAAATTGAAAAATGGCCTTGTCCGTAAGGGGTTAATACTTATTGCGGGTGGTTATTTTATTTTTTTAATACTTATTGACTGCGGTTAGGTGTTTTTTTCATACTTCTTGCGGGCAGTTTTTTTTTGTTTGTAATGCTCCGTTTGCCTTTGCTGCATCCCCGTGTATTCAGAAAATGGCAGGGTGGTGAAAGAATCCTGGATTAGTACCTAATTTGGGTAAGGACATTCATACCTAAGGGTTAAATTACCATCGGGTAGGTTCACAAAAGTTGTGTTATCACCACATGTTAAAAATATACATTTATTATAATTTAACAGCCTCATTTTACACAGGAGCTGACAATACATGTAATAGTCTATGTAATAGTAAGGTGTGTTCATTATATGGGTTAGGATATCATGCTCCGGCTGAAAATGGTAACAGACCCTTACAAGATCAGTCTACAATATCACGCAACCTGACCCTATGGTCTGAAATGCCTTTATCATAAATTTAGTATTCTCAGAAAACAACATCCTCTGTATACCCATATCAAAGCACTGCAATAAACTGATTCACTCTTTATAAATGAGTTTGATAAAAATTATTATGCTCAGTGCCTGTAACTGGACTAATTCTATCTTGATTCCTATGCCTATCATTTCTTATGAGTTAACTGATAGCTAAGGACGGGACTACTAAGGACATCTTTATACTCAGTATCAATATATGCCTTCATGGAAATAGCAGGTTAAATCAATCCCATGTCACTGGTCATATTTGTGCTACTGCTACCGTGGTTGACCCAATTAACCGACGTGAGCTGTTATCGTCCAGGAGACAGGGAGGCTGACAGCCTATGTAGTGGGAATTATTTGATTGGTTTGTTTTTAAGTGTGGTGGGGGACTTACCAGGGTCTCTTGGATTTTATATTAACAAGATTAAATGTTAAATTGTAATTATACCTTTTCTAATAGAGGTGGAATGCTAAATCCCCCTTCCTTTGCCCTATTCCTATAGTGAGGCATTGGTGTTCATATTCTTTCACTACCCTTCCATTTTCAGAATCCACCTGGATGCAGCTTTGCTTTGGTGAACCAGGTACTTGTCCGGTGAAAAGGCAGAATTGCCTGTTGTGAGTGGCTCCTGTGTGTAAGAGATATTGCCACAAGTAATCAGTTGTCCATAGCCGTTACGCTGGGTGCAGGAAAAAGCGACGAGTGCCGAGTCCAAGCTCCTCCTGTTGATGACGTGAGAGAGGCACGGCAGGTTAAGGTAGGTACTCACATGAAACAGGGGAATGCATCAAAGAGATGCCACTGCTGGGAAAGAGCTGGGTGCACTAATACCAGGAGGGCTCAACGCAGAATTAGATCTCAATCCCTTTATTTAAGCGAAGGGTGCATTATAGAACTAGTCCTTCATCACCCCTTTCAAATGAATTCATCTAAAAAATAAAAATTAATTTCAAATAACAACTGGATACATCTCCGATACATATGCCAGAATTGATTATAACCTCTGAATAGTAAAACTTAGGTAAAGTAAGAATTCTTACATATATACACTATACACAATTAAACAAGTTTATAGATATGATACCATTCGTTTGCGATTTTACACCATCTATTCCCGATCTTAAACCATTTTTTTCCCGTTTATATAAACCATAATATACAAGTAAAGTTTATTTTAAAGTTACTCTACTCAACAAATATACTTGAATTGTTGGTTAACAAAGGAAATCAAAACAATATTCAAATAGCAAAAAATGTGAAATTTTAAGTTAAGGAAAATTTATAATGTTCCTTTAAGTACTGATATTGTTTTAAACATATAAGTCTTGTTTAGAAATAACGATACAACTACCTTTAAGACCATGTTTTCCACATACGGGTCCCACATACGGGTACCGAAAACACTTCAAAAGGCTCCAAACAATCCACAGTAAAATATCTTGATAAAGGCACCAAGTGTGCTGAAACGCGTAGAAGTATCTGTGGATTAGTTGTTGTTTGCAACTCACCCATCCCAAGACAGTTGCCAGCTGCCAACTACAGGAGGAATATCACGCAGCATTAGCACCCAACGAAACCAGCGGAGAATCAACAGGGCTACATCCGACAGTGAAGCGTCTGCGAGTACTTCCGCCGTGCAAGGACAACGCCGGCCAGGGAGCGCAGCCAGGTAAGTCTGTCTCAAGCCATATCTATTGCACTTCGTTCATAGGAATACTAACAACTGACTTTGAACCTACTATTGTCTTCCACGCAACACACAGCTGTATATATCATATAACCGGAGCAACACTGCACATTTGGAAAAAAAGTTACACATTAGAAAAAAAGTTACACTTGGATACAAGTAACAAGTGTATTGAGAAAAGTCACTTTTTATTTTGGATACAAATCGCATCACTTGGAAAGAAAAAAAAACAAAAAAAAAACCTGAAACCTGACACTGAATAATTGTTTTTTTCTCACATCACCTGTAACATCTTGTGCTATCAGCATAGGAGTGTTTGGAACGTTGATACAAAGCACTAACATCACCGGAATTGCCAAGAAATTAATTTAGGATTATCGTTTATAAGACTTTCAAATATCTGCATTACCAAATACTACACTTCACTATTGATTGCATAATTTCTTAGCTACTAATGTTTATTTCCACTATTAAGTGTTCAAGAACATAAATCCTAAACGATTTGTCAGGCCAAAGCCTATAAGGAATATTCAAAAAGGCCAAAGCCTATAAGGAATATTCAAAAAGACAACACATTCACTGTGTATATTTCTGATACTGTCTTTGAAATAGCATTTTTTATTGTAGTTGTGGCCACAACTGTATTTTACTGTATCTTTTATATGCAAAAAATCTTTTTTATTAAATCACATTTGTTTATTTTACCTAGTTGTTGGGTTGATTATCCTAACGGAATTTGCTATATGAATAACTGTTTTTACTACATATGTGATACAATTCACCTATATTTAAACCTTGTTAAAGGACCAGTCAACACATTAGGGCCTAGATTTGGAGTTCGGCGGTAGCCGTCAAAACCAGCGTTAGAGGCTCCTAACGCTGGTTTTGGCCGCCCGCTGGTATTTGGAGTCAGTGATTAAAGGGTCTAACGCTCACTTTTCAGCCGCGACTTTTCCATACCGCAGATCCCCCTACGCCATTTGCGTAGCCTATCTTTTCAATGGGATCTTTCTAACGCTGGTATTTAGAGTCGTTTCTGAAGTGAGCGTTAGAGCTCTAACGACAAGATTCCAGCCGCCTGAAAATAGCAGGAGTTAAGAGCTTTCTGGCTAACGCCGGTTTATAAAGCTCTTAACTACTGTACCCTAAAGTACACTAACACCCATAAACTACCTATGTACCCCTAAACCGAGGTCCCCCCACACCGCCGCCACTCGATTAAAATTTTTAACCCCTAATCTGCTGACCGCCACCTACGTTATACTTATGTACCCCTAATCTGCTGCCCCTAACCCCGCCGACCCCTGTATTACATTTATTAACCCCTAACTTGCCCCCCACAACGTCGCCGCCAGCTACTTAAAATAATTAACCCCTAATCTTCCGACCGCAAATCGCCGCCACCTACGTTATCCCTATGTACCCCTAATCTGCTGCCCTAACATCGCCGACCCCTATATTATATTTATTAACCCCTAATCTGCCCCCCTCAACGTCGCCGACACCTGCCTACACTTATTAACTCCTAATCTGCCGAGCGGACCTGAGCGCTACTATAATAAAGTTATTAACCCCTAATCCGCCTCACTAACCCTATCATAAATAGTATTAACCCCTAATCTGCCCTCCCTAACATCGCCGACACCTAACTTCAATTATTAACCCCTAATCTGCCGACCGGAGCTCACCGCTATTCTAATAAATGTATTAACCCCTAAAGCTAAGTCTAACCCTAACACTAACACCCCCCTAAGTTAAATATAATATTTATCTAACAAAATAAATTAACTCTTATTAAATAACTTATTCCTATTTAAAGCTAAATACTTACCTGTAAAATAAATCCTAATATAGCTACAATATAAATTATAATTATATTATAGCTATTTTAGGATTAATATTTATTTTACAGGCAACTTTGTAATTATTTTAACCAGGTACAATAGCTATTAAATAGTTAAGAACTATTTAATAGTTACCTAGTTAAAATAATAACAAATTTACCTGTAAAATAAATCCTAACCTAAGTTATAATTAAACCTAACACTACCCTATCAATAAAATAATTAAATAAACTACCTACAATTACCTACAATTAACCTAACACTACACTATCAATAAATTAATTAAACACAATTCCTACAAATAAATACAATTAAATAAACTAGCTAAAGTACAAAAAATAAAAAAGAACTAAGTTACAGAAAATAAAAAAATATTTACAAACATAAGAAAAATATTACAACAATTTTAAACTAATTACACCTACTCTAAGCCCCCTAATAAAATAACAAAGCCCCCCAAAATAAAAAATTCCCTACCCTATTCTAAATTAAAAAAGTTACAAGCTCTTTTACCTTACCAGCCCTGAACAGGGCCCTTTGCGGGGCATGCCCCAAGAATTTCAGCTCTTTTGCCTGTAAAAAAAACCATACAATACCCCCCCCCCAACATTACAACCCACCACCCACATACCCCTAATCTAACCCAAACCCCCCTTAAATAAACCTAACACTAAGCCCCTGAAGATCTTCCTACCTTGTCTTCACCATCCAGGTATCACCGATCCGTCCTGGCTCCAAGATCTTCATCCAACCCAAGCGGGGGTTGGCGATCCATAATCCGGTCCAGAAGAGGCTCCAAAGTCTTCCTCCTATCCGGCAAGAAGAGGACATCCGGACCGGCAAACATCTTCTCCAAGCGGCATCTTCGATCTTCTTCCATCCGGAGCGAAGCGGCAGGATCCTGAAGACCTCCAGCGCGGAACATCCATCCGGACCGACGACTGAACGACGAATGACTGTTCCTTTAAGGGACGTCATCCAAGATGGCGTCCCTCGAATTCCGATTGGCTGATAGGATTCTATCAGCCAATCGGAATTAAGGTAGGAATTTTCTGATTGGCTGATGGAATCAGCCAATCAGAATCTAGTTCAATCCGATTGGCCGATCCAATCAGCCAATCAGATTGAGCTCGCATTCTATTGGCTGATCGGAACAGCCAATAGAATGCGAGCTCAATCTGATTGGCTGATTGGATCAGCCAATCGGATTGAACTTGATTCTGATTGGCTGATTCCATCAGCCAATCAGAAAATTCCTACCTTAATTCCGATTGGCTGATAGAATCCTATCAGCCAATCGGAATTCGAGGGACGCCATCTTGGATGACGTCCCTTAAAGGAACAGTCATTCGTCATTCAGTCGACGGTCCGGATGGATGTTCCGCGCTGGAGGTCTTCAGGATCCTGCCGCTTCGCTCCGGATGGAAGAAGATCGAAGATGCCGCTTGGAGAAGATGTTTGCCGGTCCGGATGTCCTCTTCTTGCCGGATAGGAGGAAGACTTTGGAGCCTCTTCTGGACCGGATTATGGATCGCCAACCCCCGCTTGGGTTGGATGAAGATCTTGGAGCCAGGACGGATCGGTGATACCTGGATGGTGAAGACAAGGTAGGAAGATCTTCAGGGGCTTAGTGTTAGGTTTATTTAAGGGGGGTTTGGGTTAGATTAGGGGTATGTGGGTGGTGGGTTGTAATGTTGGGGGGGGGTATTGTATGTTTTTTTTTACAGGCAAAAGAGCTGAAATTCTTGGGGCATGCCCCGCAAAGGGCCCTGTTCAGGGCTGGTAAGGTAAAAGAGCTTGTAACTTTTTTAATTTAGAATAGGGTAGGGAATTTTTTATTTTGGGGGGCTTTGTTATTTTATTAGGGGGCTTAGAGTAGGTGTAATTAGTTTAAAATTGTTGTAATATTTTTCTTATGTTTTATTGATAGGGTAGTGTTAGGTTTAATTATAACTTAGGTTAGGATTTATTTTACAGGTAAATTTGTTATTATTTTAACTAGGTAACTATTAAATAGTTCTTAACTATTTAATAGCTATTGTACCTGGTTAAAATAATTACAAAGTTGCCTGTAAAATAAATATTAATCCTAAAATAGCTATAATATAATTATAATTTATATTGTAGCTATATTAGGATTTATTTTACAGGTAAGTATTTAGCTTTAAATAGGAATAAGTTATTTAATAAGAGTTAATTTATTTCGTTAGATAAATATTATATTTAACTTAGGGGGGTGTTAGTGTTAGGGTTAGACTTAGCTTTAGGGGTTAATCCATTTATTAGAATAGCGGTGAGCTCCGATCGGAAGATTAGGGGTTAATAATTGAAGTTAGGTGTCGGCGATGTTAGGGAGGGCAGATTAGGGGTTAATACTATTTATGATAGGGTTAGTGAGGCGGATTAGGGGTTAATAACTTTATTATAGTAGCGCTCAGGTCCGCTCGGCAGATTAGGGGTTAATAAGTGTAGGCAGGTGTCGGCGACGTTGTGGGGGGCAGGTTAGGGGTTAATAAATATAATATAGGGGTCGGCGGTGTTAGGGGTAGCAGATTAGGGGTACATAGGGATAACGTAGGTTGCGGCGGTTTACGGAGCGGCAGATTAGGGGTTTAAAAAAATATGCAGGGGTCAGCGATAGCGGGGGCGGCAGATTAGGGGTTAATAAGTGTAAGGTTAGGGGTGTTTAGACTCGGGGTACATGTTAGAGTGTTAGGTGCAGACGTAGGAAGTGTTTCCCCATAGCAAACAATGGGGCTGCGTTAGGAGCTGAACGCTGCTTTTTTGCAGGTGTTAGGTTTTTTTTCAGCTCAAACAGCCCCATTGTTTCCTATGGGGGAATCGTGCACGAGCACGTTTTTGAGGCCGGCCGCGTCCGTAAGCAACTCTGGTATCGAGAGTTGCTTTTGCGGTAAAAATGCTCTACGCTCCTTTTTTGGAGCCTAACGCAGCATTTGTTTGAACTCTCGATACCAGAGTTAATTTTATGGTGCGGCCAGAAAAAAGCCCGCGGAGCGTTAACAGCCCTTTTACCGCCGAACTCCAAATCTAGGCCTAGATTTGCATAATCAACAAATGCAAGATAACAAGACAATACAATAGCACTTAGTCTGAACTTCAAATGAGTAGTAGCTTTTTTTATAACAAATTTCAAAGTTATATATATTTCCACTCCCCTTGTACCATGTGATAGCAATCAGCCAATCACAAATGCATATACGTATAGTCTGTGAATTCTTGCACATGCTCAGTAGGATCTGGTGTCTCAAAAATTGTAAATATAAAAGACTGTGCACATTTTTTTTAATGGAAGTAAATTGGAAAGTTGTTTAAAATTACATGCTGTATCTGAATCATGAAAATTTAATTTCACCTGAGTGTCCCTTTAAGCAACAAATCTTTAATTCTCCAAAATTCACGAATAGTTACAAATATATATTTTTTTCGACTCATCTATATTAACCCTTAGCTTCCCAGCGCCTTTCATAATCCTTTAAGGTGCCCAATGTAAGGTTCCGGTCCTCTAGTTAAGCTCTGCCATACACATATACAAAGAAAAAATGAGGATTCACAGGAACTATAACCAAACGTGGTTTATTCAAGCAGCTAGAGTGAAGCACAATTCAGTGTACAAGGCAGGTACAAAGGAACTGATGCGTTTCACGCATGCTCAGATGCGCTTCGTCAGAAATGCGTCAGATCCTTTGTACCTGCCTTGTACACTGAATTGTGCTTCACTCTAGCTGCTTGAATAAACCACGTTTGGTTATAGTTCCTGTAAATCCTCATTTTTTCTTTGTATATTTACCATTGGCAACAAAAGTGAGTACACCCCTAAGGGGAAATGTCCAAATTGGGCCCAAAGTGTAAATAGTTTGTGTGGCCACCATTATTTTCCAGCACTGCCTTAACCCTCTTGGGCATGGCATTCACCAGAGCTTCACAGATTGCCAATAGAGTCCTCTTCCACTCCTCCATGATGACATCATAGAGCTGGTGGATGTTAGACACCTTGCTCTCCCTCACCTTCCATTTGAGAATGCCCCACAGATGCTCGATAGGGTTTAGGTCTGGAGACATGCTTGGCCAGTCCATCACCTTTACCCTCAGCTTCTTTAGCAAGGCAGTGGTCATCTTGGAGGTGTGTTTGGGGTCGTTATCATGCTGGAATACTGCCCTGCGGCCCAGTCTCCGAAGGGAGGGGATCATTCTCTGCTTCAGTATGTCACAGTATATATTGGCATTCATGGTTGCCTCAATGAACTGTAGCTCCCCAGTGACGGCCGCACTCATGCAGGCCCAGACCATGACAGTCCCACCACCATGCTTGACTGTAGGCAAGACACACTTGACTTTGTACGCCTCACCTGCTTGCCGCAACACATGCTTGACACCATCTGAACCAAATATATTTACCTTGGTCTCATCGGATCACAGGACCTGGTTCCAGTAATCCATGTCCTTAGTCTGCTTGTCTTCAGCAAACTGTTTGTGGGCTTTCTTGTGTATCATCTTTAGAAGAGGCTTCCTTCTGAAACGACAGCCATGCAGACCAATTTGCAGTGTGCGGCTAATGGTCTGAGCACTGACAGGCTGATCCCCCACCCCTTCAACCTCTGAAGCAATGCTGGCAGCACTCATATGTATATTTCCCAAAGACAACCTCTGGATATGATGCTGAGCAGGTGCACTCAACTTCTTTGGTCGACCATGGCGAGGCCTGTTCTGAGTGGAACCTGTCCTGTGAAACCACTGTATGGTCTTGCCCACCATGCTGCAGCTCAGTTTTAGGGTCTTGGCAATCTTCTTATAGCCTAGGGCATCTTTATGTAGAGCAACAATTATTTTTTCCAGATCCTCAGATAGTTCTTTGCCATGAGGTGCCATGTTGAACTTCCAGTGACCAGTATGAGAGAGTGTGAGAGCGATAACACCAAATTTAACACACCTGCTCCCCATTCACACCTGAGACCTTGTAACACTAACGAGCCACATGACACCGGGGAGGGAAAATGGCTAATTGGGCCCAATTTGGACATTTCCACTTAGGGGAGTACTCACTTTTACTGCCAACGGTTTAGACATTAATGGCTGTGTGTTGAGTTATTTTGATGGGACAGCAAATTTACACTGTTATACAGGCTGTACATTACATTGCAGTAAAGTGTCATTTCTTCAGTGTTGTCACATGAAAAGATATAATAAAATATTGACAAAAATGTGAGGGGTGTACTCACTTTTGTTAGATACTGTATATATATATATATATATGTACATATGTATTTTTGTGTTTATATGTGTATATATGTCTGTTTTATTATTGAACAACAACCATGTTCTCAATGAACCCAAAAAACTCATTAATATCAAAGCTGAATAGTTTTGGAAGTAGTTTTTAGTTTGTTTTTAGTTATAGCTATTTTAGGGGGATATCTGTGTGTGCAGGTGACTATTAGTGTGCATAATTATTAGGCAACTTAACAAAAAACAAATATATACCCATTTCAATTATTTATTTTTACCAGTGAAACCAATATAACATCTCAACATTCACAAATATATATTTCTGACATTCAAAAACAAAACAAAAATAAATCAGTGACCAATATAGCCACCTTTCTTTGCAAGGACACTCAAAAGCCTGCCATCCATGGATTCTGTCAGTGTTTTGATCTGTTCACCATCAACATTGCGTGCAGCAGCAACCACAGCCTCCCAGACACTGTTCAGAGAGGTGTACTGTTTTCCCTCCTTGTAAATCTCACATTTGATGATGGACCACAGGTTCTCAATGGGGTTCAGATCAGGTGAACAAGGAGGCCATGTCATTAGATTTTCTTCTTTTATACCCTTTCTTGCCAGCCATGCTGTGGAGTACTTGGACGCGTGTGATGGAGCATTGTCCTGCATGAAAATCATGTTTTTCTTGAAGGATGCAGACTTCTTCCTGTACCACTGCTTGAAGAAGGTGTCTTCCAGAAACTGGCAGTAATACTGGGAGTTGAGCTTGACTCCATTCTCAACCCGAAAAGGCCCCACAAGCTCATCTTTGATGATACCAGCCCATACCAGTACTCCACCTCCACCTTGCTGGCGTCTGAGTCGGACTGGAGCTCTCTGCCCTTTACCAATCTAGCCACGGGCCCATCCATCTGGCCCATCAAGACTCACTCTCATTTCATCAGTCCATAAAACCTTAGAAAAATCAGTCTTGAGATATTTCTTGTCCCAGTCTTGACGTTTCAGCTTGTGTGTCTTGTTCAGTGGTGGTCGTCTTTCAGCCTTTCTTACCTTGGCCATGTCTCTGAGTATTGCACACCTTGTGCTTTTGGGCACTCCAGTGATGTTGCAGCTCTGAAATATGGCCAAACTGGTGGCAAGTGGCATCTTGGCAGCTGCACGCTTGACTTTTCTCAGTTCATGGGCAGTTTTTTGTGCCTTGGTTTTTCCACACGCTTCTTGCGACCCTGTTGACTATTTTGAATGAAACGCTTGATTGTTCGATGATCACGCTTCAGAAGCTTTGCAATTTTAAGAGTGCTGCATCCCTCTGCAAGATATCTCACTATTTTTGACTTTTCTGAGCCTGTCAAGTCCTTCTTTTGACCCATTTTGCCAAAGGAAAGGAAGTTGCCTAATAATTATGCACACCTGATATAGGATGTTGATGTCATTAGACCACACCCCTTCTCATTACAGAGATGCACATCACCTTATATGCTTAATTGGTAGTAGGCTTTCGAGCCTATACAGCTTGGAGTAAGACAACATGCATAAAGAGGATGATGTGGTCAAAATACTCATTTGCCTAATAATTCTGCACTCCCTGTATATATATATATATATATATATATATATATATACACATATATTAGGATTATACAACGGTCCTCAAGCTGGGTGATGCCATTTGACAAAGGTGTCTGTGGACACCGAAACATCATGGGACTATGCTTTTAACTTTTTTTCAATAAAAGTTATTTTTTACTTAAATCCAGTGAGTGCTGTCTTTGCTCTGGACTATATATATAATTAAATATATATACAGGTATATATATATTTAGACATGTATATGTATGTATCTCTTTGTTAAAGACCTTTGCATTTCTTTTTTTAACATCTGAGATATCTTTGAGTCCTTATAACTTTTTGTACAATATTTTTTTTCAATAATTTTTATCAGATAGTGTTATTATGAGTGTAACTGTACTTTTAAATGTATTTTTGATGTGATTTGTGCAACTTTTTTGTCTCTTGTAACAGTTAACCAGAGCTCGCTATCCTGACGCGTGTTAAATTGTGCTCAAGCATTTACTTTCAACTCATAATACGTGCGCTACTTCTGATGCATGCAAAGAGCTGCGAAAAACCCCTTATTTATTTTCTGACGTGCAACTGTTAGCCCCAACTTGTAATCTAGCCCAAGGTTGGACAAGAGCAGAAAGAAAATCAATAAATGAATTGGGTCATTCATGAGGAGGATAAGGGGTGCAGTTGTGCACCATTCTGATTTGGAAGATGTGGGGCTGGGAGAGTTTTATTTGTCGGATTGTGTCCATTTTAATGATTTAGGCCTGCAGCTTTCATTCTAATCATTCTTGGGATTAAGGAGACCTTGGCAGATATTTTAGGAGGGTTGGCAGGACTGGGCTAATGGAATCAGGTTAGTTGTTGGTGGGGGCTTCTAGTCCTACTTTAGTGCATATCCTAAATATGGCCATGGTTAACATTAAAATTGCCTTCCCATGGGTGGGAGAACATGTGGTGTAGCTCTGGGGGCATGGGGTTCCTTGGAGTTGAATGTTAAAGGGACATAATTCCCTTAAATCCCTTTAATTAAGGCATAGATTTTTTTGCAGCAAACTCCCCCCTGGGCATTTTCATATATAGAAGGTTATATCCAGGTCGTAGCTTCTGCAAAATGCAATTGTACATGTACACGGTAGGGGGCAGAGTCACATGGCACCTGGCTAAAGCAGGGCACAGTATAATGCTGAAGTTTTCACAAAACATGTAAAATTATCCCCATGGAAACGAGCAAGCCTCTTGGCAACAAACAATAGCAGTACCTGCTTTCCCTCCTCAACCCCCCTTGCATTAGTATTTTTCCTCACATGCACACTTTGTTATATGATACCACAACGTTTGGAGTAGGACACTAATAAAGGGGGGAGGGAGGGGGGTGGATCAGGCTACACATGGTAACACTAAAGTGTAAGTCATTTTGAAGATTTTTTAAAATACTTATAAGCTTTTTTTACACTTTTTTTTTCACATAATGTTTTGCGATAGTTGACCCTTTTATAATATGCACATAATGTTTTAAGTGGGTTCTACGGGCTCAAACTGTTTTAATGTTGAGTCCAGATTTGTTCAAGTTTTACGGCCATGTTACTAGTAAATGGGGTCCAGAAATTGGACTAGCACCACTTGTTGGTAAATATTTTATATTATATTTGTGGTTAATTAAGTTGCTGAGTTGTTTATACTGTTGTATTTAATTATTTGATAGTTAATAAACAAGCTAATTTTATACCAAAAAAGAAGTGTTGTGTGTTTATTTGGAAAAGAAAAGGGGGGTTTGGTTGTTAAAGGGGGTGGTAGGTGGTTTGTGGAGCCGGGAAGTTGACGACTTATATGGGAAAGCAGCACTATGTGCAGAATTATGCAACACCAGGCTAGCCGTACCTTAGTTCAGAATAATGTAACATTAATTCCTACAGTTACTGTCCCTTAATCTGATTATAATGATCTTATATAGGAAATAGAATAAATTATATTATATATATATATATATATATATATATATATATATATATATATATATATATATATATATGTATACACAGTATATTATATTTATTTTTTGATAATCAAACTGTATTTATTAGTTTACTTAAAGGAACATGAAACCTACATTTTTCACATATTCAGTATGTGATTATACAAAAATTTTCAATTTACTTCTATTATCTAATTTGTTTTGTTCTCTTGGTATACTTTGTTTAAAAGGATACCTAGGTAGTCTCAGTAGCTACTGATTGGTGGCTGCACATATCTGCCTCATCTTAGTGGCTCACAAAATGTGTTCAACTAACTCCCAGTAGTGCATTGCTGCTTTTTCATTAAAGGAAAGTTGTTAAAATTGTATTCACTATCTAAATCATGAAAGAAAAATCTTGGGTTTCATGTCCCTTTAATTGTAAGGAAAATATAAATGACCTTAAAAAAATGGTGTATATGTACTTGGCAAGGTATTAAAATTGATCTGGAGGCTGTTAAAATAGTTTGGAAAGTCTATTTTACAGTGTTTTCTGATTGATTGAAATTATTATTCTTTATATAAAGCGCCAACAGATTCTGCAGCGCTGCCCATGGGTACAAGGATAAAAGTACAACGGAGAAACAATACAATAAGAGACAACATTTTACAGACAGATACAGGGGGAATTGAGGAACTTACAATCTAATGGAGGTTCTACAAGTAGGTGGTCTCCATTAAAACTGCTAATGCATGGTTTAATTAGGGAAATTAGATGGAGGTGGCTCAAAAAGAGATACATATATGTTTATTCATATATAGCAGAGAGGTGAACAATTTCTCTATAAATTGAACGGCTGCATCTTATTAGAAAAACATAATTTATGTAAGAACTTACCTGATAAATTCATTTCTTTCATATTAGCAAGAGTCCATGAGCTAGTGACGTATGGGATATACATTCCTACCAGGAGGGGCAAAGTTTCCCAAACCTTAAAATGCCTATAAATACACCCCTCACCACACCCACAATTCAGTTTAACGAATAGCCAAGAAGTGGGGTGATAAGAAAAAAGTGCGAAAGCATATAAAATAAGGAATTGGAATAATTGTGCTTTATACAAAATCATAACCACCACAAAAAAAGGGCGGGCCTCATGGACTCTTGCTAATATGAAAGAAATGAATTTATCAGGTAAGTTCTTACATAAATTATGTTTTCTTTCATGTAATTAGCAAGAGTCCATGAGCTAGTGACGTATGGGATAATGACTACCCAAGAAGTGGATCTTTCCACACAAGAGTCACTAGAGAGGGAGGGATAAAATAAAGACAGCCAATTCCTGCTGAAAATAATCCACACCCAAAATAAAGTTTAATGAAAAACATAAGCAGAAGATTCAAACTGAAACCGCTGCCTGAAGTACTTTTCTACCAAAAACTGCTTCAGAAGAAGAAAATACATCAAAATGGTAGAATTTAGTAAAAGTATGCAAAGAGGACCAAGTCGCTGCTTTGCAGATCTGGTCAACCGAAGCTTCATTCCTAAACGCCTAGGAAGTAGAAACTGACCTAGTAGAATGAGCTGTAATTCTCTGAGGCGGAGTTTTACCCGACTCAACATAGGCAAGATGAATTAAAGATTTCAACCAAGATGCCAAAGAAATGGCAGAAGCTTTCTGGCCTTTTCTAGAACCGGAAAAAATAACAAATAGCTTCAACATAATATTTCAAAGCTCTAACAACATCCAAAGAATGCAACGATTTCTCCTTAGAATTCTTAGGATTAGGACATAATGAAGGAACCACAATTTCTCTACTAATGTTGTTGGAATTCACAACTTTAGGTAAAAATTCAAAAGAAGTTCGCAACACCGCCTTATCCTGATGAAAAATCAGAAAAGGAGACTCACAAGAAAGAGCAGATAATTCAGAAACTCTTCTGGCAGAAGAGATGGCCAAAAGGAACAAAAAACTTTCCAAGAAAGTAATTTAATATCCAATGAATGCATAGGTTCAAATGGAGGAGCTTGAAGAGCCCCCAGAACCAAATTCAAACTCCAAGGAGGAGAAATTGACTTAATGACAGGTTTTATACAAACCAAAGCTTGTACAAAACAATGAATATCAGGAAGAATAGCAATCTTTCTGTGAAAAAGAACAGAAAGAGCAGAGATTTGACCTTTCAAGGAACTTGCGGACAAACCCTTATCTAAACCATCCTGAAGAATACTGTAATATTCTCGGTATTCTAAAAGAATGCCAAGAAAAATGATGAGAAAGACACCAAGAAATATAAGTCTTCCAGACTCTATAATATATCTCTCTGGATACAGATGTACGAGCCTGTAACATAGTATTAATCACAGAGTCAGAGAAACCTCTTTGACCAAGAATCACGCGTTCAATCGCCATACCTTTAAATTTAAGGATTTCAGATCCTGATGGAAAAAAAGGACCTTGAGACAAAAGGTCTGGTCTTAACGGAAGAGTCCACGGTTGGCAAGAGGCCATCCGGACAAGATCCGCATACCAAAACCTGTAAGGCCATGCCGGAGCTACCAGCAGAACAAACGAGCATTCCTTCAGAATCTTGGAGGTTACTCTTGGAAGAAGAACTAGAGGCGGAAAGATATAGGGAGGATGATACTTCCAAGGAAGTGATAATGCATCCACTGCCTCCGCCTGAGGATCCCGGGATCTGGACAGATACCTGGGAAGTTTCTTGTTTAGATGAGAAGCCATCAGATCTATTTCTGGAAGTTCCTACATTTGAACAATCTGAAGAAATACCTCTGGGTGAAGAGACCATTCGCCCGGATGCAACGTTTGACGACTGAGATAATCCGCTTTCCAATTGTCCATACCTGGGATATGAACCGCAGAGATTAGACAGGAGCTGGATTCCGCCCAAACCAAAATTCGAGATACTTCTTTCATAGCCAGAGGACTGTGAGTCCCTCCTTGATGATTGATGTATGCCACAGTTGTGACATTGTCTATCTGAAAACAAATGAACAACTCTCTCTTCAGAAGAGGCCAAGACTGAAGAGCTCTGAAAATTGCACGGAGTTCCAAAATATTGATCGGAAATCTCACCTCCTGAGATTCCCAAACCCCTTGTGCCGTCAGATACCCCCACACAGCTCCCCAACATGTAAGACTTGCATCTGTTGAGATTATAGTCCAGGTCGGAAGAACAAAGAAGCCCCCTGAACTAAACGATGGTGATCTGTCCACCATGTCAGAGAGTGTTGTAAAATCGGTTTAAAGATATTAATTGAGATATCTTTGAGTAATCCCTGCACCATTGGTTCAGCATACAGAGCTGAAGAGGTCGCATGTGAAAACGAGCAAAGGAGATCGCATCTCATGCGGCAGTCCTAAGACCCAACATTTCCATGCATAAGGCTACCAAAGGGAATGATTGTGACTGAAGGTTTTGACAAGCTGATATCAATGTTAAACTTCTCTTGTCTGACAAGGACAGAGTCATAGACACTGAATTTATCTAGAAACCTAAAAAGGTTACCCTTGTCTGAGGAATCAATGAACTGATTGGTAAATTGATCCTCCAACCATGAACTTGAAGAAACAACACAAGTCGATTCGTATGAGATTCTTCAAAAATGAGAAGACTGAGCAAATACCAAGATATCGTCCAAATAAGGAAATACCAAAACCCTATTCTCTGATTACAGAAAGAAGGGCACCGAGAACCTTTGAAAAAAATTCTTGGAACTGAGGCTAAGCCAAACGGTAGAGCCACAAAACTGGTAATGCTTGTCTAAAAAGAGAATCTCAGACACTAAAAGTGATCTGGATGAATCGGAATATGCAGATATACATCCTGTAAATCTATTGTAGACATATAATGCCCTTGCTAAACAAAAGGCAGGATAGTCCTACAGTAACCATCTTGAATGTTGGTATCCTAACATAATGATTCAATAATGATAGATCCGGAACTGGTCTGAAGGAATTGACCTTCTTTGGTACAATGAAGAGATAAAATAAGACCCCAGCCCCTGTTCCAGAACTGGAACTGGCATAAATACTCCAGCCAACTCTAGATCTGAAACACATTTCAGAAATGCTGAGCCTTTGCTGTGTTAACTGGGACACGGGAAAGAAAAGAATCTCTTAGCAGGAGGCCTTAACTTGAAGCCAATTCTGTACCTTTCTGAAACAATGTTTCTGAAACCAGAGATTAAGAACGGAATTGATCCAAATTTCTTTGAAGAAAACGTAATCTGCCCCATACCAGCTGAGCTGGAATAAGGGCCGCACCTTCATAGGTACTTAGGAGCTGGCTATAGGTTTCTATAAGGCTTGGATATATTCCAAACTGGAAATAGTTTCCAAACTGATACCGCTCCTGAGGATGAAGGATCAGGCTTTTGTTCCTTGTGAGGAAAGGAACGAAAATGATTATTTACCCTGGAAAGAAAGGGAAAGCAAAGTTGACTTAGAAGACATATCAGCATTCCAAGTTTAATCCATAAAGCTTTTCTAGCTAAAATAGCTAGAGACATATACCTGACATCAACTCTAATGATATCAAAAGATGGTATCACCAATAAAATTATTAGCATGTTATAGAATAAAAATAATGCTATAAAATTATGATCTGTTACTTGCTGCGCTAAAGCTTCTAACCAAAAAGTTGAAGCTGCAGCAACATCCGCTAAAAATATAGCAGGTCTAAGAAGATTACCTGAACATAAGTAAGCTTTTCTTAGAAAGGAATCAATTTTCCTATCTAAAGGATCCTTAAATGAAGTACTATCTGCCGTAGGAATAGTAGTACATTAGCAGGAGTAGAGACAGCCCCATAACCTTAGGGATTTTTGTCCCAAAAAACTCTAATCTGTCAGATGGCACAGGATATAATTTGCTTAAACGTCTAGAAGGAGTAAATAAATTACCCAAATTATTCCATTCCCTGAAAATTACTTCAGAAATAGCATCAGGGAGATAAAACACTTCTGGAATAACTACAGGAGATTTAAAAACCTTATTTAAACGTTTACATTTAGTATCAAGAGGACCAGAATCCTCTATTTCTAATGCAAATAACACTTCTTTAAGTAAAGAACGAATAAATTCCATCTTGAACAAATACAAAGATTTATCAGCATCAACCTCTGAGACAGAAACCTCAGAACCAGAAGAACCATTATCAGTATCAGAATGATGATGTTCATTTAAAAATTCATCTGAAAAAAAGAGAAGTTTTAAAAGACTTTTATGTATACTAGAAGGAAAAATAACAGACATAGCCTTCTTAATGGATTTAAAAAATAAAATCTCTTATGTTATCAGGAACACTCTGAAAATTAGATGTTGACGGAACAGCAACAGGTAATGTAACAGTACTAAAGGAAATTTTATCTGCATTAATAAGTTTGACATGACATGCAATACAAATAACAGCTGGAGAAACAGATACCAAAAGTTTATAGCAGATACACTTAGCTTGGTAGCTCCAGCATTGTGCAGTGATTTTCCTGAAGTATCTTCTGACTCAGTTGCAACGTGGAACATCTTGCAATATGTAAAAGAAAAAAACAACATATAAAGCAAAATTGATCAAATTCCTTAAATGACAGTTTCAGGAATGGGAAAAAATGCCAAAGAACAAGCTTCTAGCAACCAGAAGCAATAAAAAATGAGACTTAAATAATGTGGAGACAAAAGTGACGCCCATATTTTTTCGCGCCAAATAAGACGCCCACATTATTTGGCGCCTAAATGCTTTTTGGCGCCAAAAATGACGCCACATCCGGAACGCCGACATTTTTGGCGCAAAATAACGTCAAAGAATGACGCAACTTCCGGCGACACGTATGACGCCGGAAACGGAAATAGAATTTTTGCGCCAAAAAAGTCTGCGCCAAGAATGACGCAATAAAATGAAGCATTTTCAGCCCCCGCGAGCCTAACAGCCCACAGGGAAAAAGTCAAATTTTAAGGTAAAAAATGTTAAATTAAAATGCATTATCCCAAATATGAAACTGACTGTCTGAAAAATAAGGAAAGTTGAACATTCTGAGTCAAGGCAAATAAATGTTTGAATACATATATTTAGAACTTTATAAACAAAGTGCCCAACCATAGCTAGGAGTGTCACAGAAAATAAGACTTACTTACCCCAGGACACTCATCTACATATAGCAGATAGCCAAACCAGTACTGAAACGAGAATCAGCAGAGGTAATGGTATATATAAGAGTATATCGTCGATCTGAAAAGGGAGGTAAGAGATGAATCTCTACGACCGATAACAGAGAACCTATGAAATAGACCCCTTAGAAGGAGATCACTGCATTCAAATAGGCAATACTCTCCTCACATCCCTCTGACATTCACTGCACGCTGAGAGGAAAACCGGGCTCCAACTTGCTGCGGAGCGCATATCAACGTAGAATCTAGCACAAACTTACTTCACCACCTCCATCGGAGGCAAAGTTTGTAAAACTGAATTGTGGGTGTGGTGAGGGGTGTATTTATAGGCATTTTAAGGTTTGGGAAACTTTGCCCCTCCTGGTAGGAATGTATATCCCATACGTCACTAGCTCATGGACTCTTGCTAATTACATGAAAGAAATAATTGATGTATACTTTTAAATGTTAGTTTTTTTAAAATGGTGCATTAATTTTAATTCATCTTTTTTTCCCACAATGAAGGTTACTTTAAAAATGCTGCCATTTAACCTCTTAAGGACATATGACGGAATTTTTCCGTCATAAAACAATTGAGCAAACTGAAAGCTGTGTCCTTAAAGGGTTTAATTGTTATGCACTGTATCTATTATTCAACAACAACAAAAAAACAAACTCACTTTATTTTGTATATTGGGTAGTGGAAAATCCATGAAAAATCATCTTTTAAAGCTCCAGTCTTTGAAGAAGAAAACAAAATGTAAATAAAACCAATTGTTATTATCCTTGTGCTGCACGGTACAAACTATATGTATCTTGTAATAATACGTGGTGGTCTGCTGGTTTAAATGCATGTGCTGTGTTGTTAAGGGTATTAACTGCATGTGCTGTGTTGTTAAGGGTATTGAATGCATTTGCTGTTTTGTTAAGGGTATTGAATGCAATGTTATAAATGTTAATATGATCACTTGCTCCGCATTATATTACAAAGTCTATATAAAAAGGGATTTGTCATTTCTAATATATTTTCTTCCTCTGTTTTCAAATTTTAAATGCAGCAGTTCCTCTTCTGCTTTTTTAAATCTTTGCTAAAGTTTGTAACACTGTGGGGGTTAAACATTGTTGCTTAGTAAACTAATGGTTTCCTCGTGTGCTGGAGGTTGATTCTTCCTGAAATGTGGGGCCCATGTGCCGACTTGCTGGGGTCAGTAAATATAGGTCCCACATGGGTCCTGTCCTTGCAGGAAGAGGCTTTTTTTGCTCAGTTAGAGAATAATGTCTTTGTTCAGTTAATGTTGGTGCCATCCTGCAGCCTCAGCAGGCCTGTCTGAGCATGGAAGTGCCAGCTTCTGATCCAACAACCCCTTCCCGAAAATACTCCCTCCCCTGCACTCACACTCTGGCAGATAGGAAACAAGCTCTCCTTCCCCTGTCCACTTAATAATACTTTCTCCTGTTCTGTCTTCCCTCTGGCCTGTTTGCCAATGTCTTCACACTCCTTCAGTTCTGTGCGCCCCTGCTTCCTTCTCTCTGCTGTCCTTACTCTCCATTCACCTTCATGTTCTCTGTTAGCATTTATTTGTCAGGCTCTTGCTGAGTTAAAATAAATAAATAAATTGGGGGTGGGGCCTATTTATAGAGTTGCCACCTGTCCCTTAAAATACAGAACACTTATAAGTTACACATGCTGCAGGGTGTGCAGGGAGGAATATGAATAGTGCTGTACAGAAACACAATACATGTTCCTCCCTGCACACCCTGCAGCATGTGTAACTCATAAGTGTCCAGGAAAACATGGCTGAGGTGGCAACCCTAGGCCTATAGCATTAGTAATAAATACACAGAGATTCTCATAATTAATTGGATTAATTGGAGCTCTGGGAGAGAGAACAGGAATTGGATACATCAAGGAAAGCAGAAAGAGGGTTAATGATAATTAATGAGCATATATTAAAAAAACTCACAGTTAAAGTTTTTGTAAATGCTTAGCAGATATTTACTTTCCTGAACATAATATTCATAATGTGAGACATCTGAGATACTTTTATATTACCATTCAAAATGTAGTAAAGTGTAACTACTTATGTACTATAGAGGAAATACTCTGATGCAGACATTCCACTCTAGTACAACATAGCCAGCACAGTATTACAATAACAGATCTGTCACTGCCTCAGGATAGGATGTGAGCACATGACCAATTATGGCTGTATGAATTAGACACTACAGAGGAACATAAAGACCATGCTCTTCATCACATAGACACTGAAAGGGTTACATAGAACTGCAGCCCATTAGTATTTACCGTAAAGAATGTTTTGCCAGAGTAGCTATTTACCTAGTTGCATGAGTACCCTGGAGGCGAGGACTGCCTCTGTATATCCTAAATTTGGGCCAGTGACAGTTGGGTGTGTCTTTATTGATCTGTTACTCATTCATGTCAGACAGCCAAGAATCCATATCCTGGCTGTAGCCTGCTCTGTGAAGCAGTCAGGAACAAGCTCCTCTCTTGATACCTAACATTCTATCAATATGATTATGTCTTTACAATTCTTATGGTGGGAATAGGGGTAATGCTCTACAGAGCTATGCAATTCTTGTGAAAGAAGGATATGCTGGAATGTGTGACTATGTGTGTGTATGTGTATATAGATAGATAAATAAATAGATAGATACATATAGAGACAGACAAATGCATAGATATCCCATGCCACTAACAAAACTCCCAGCTTTAGGTGCTCACTAACACTTATGAATACCCCCAAAAAAATATTTCATTGTTATCCATTTGCAACAGTACAAGATGGAATCACTATTTATTGCCATGTAGTGCTCCAGACACCTACCTAGGTATATTTTCAACAAAGAATACCATGGGAATGATGAAAGTTTGATAATAGAAGAAAATTTGAAAATTGTTTTAAAATGTTACGCTCTATCTGAATCACAAAATATTGTTTTTTTTTGTTTCATATCCCTTTAAGGGAACATTGTAGCACACAATTGATTTCCCTTCAATGAGTTTCTGAATGCTTCTTATACCAGCTGCAGAGTATAAAATATATGGAAACTTGCTCCTTTGGGTTTATTTTTTGTATATTAAACAGCTGTTTTTGCTCATAGAAAACAATCCATTTCAATGTACTGAGCTTGCAGAAAGGGCAGACATCCTTATATATGATATAGTTCTCTATACATACATCACTTCTTATCTTACTTGTTTGTCTATACACAAAGCCTGATACTTAGGGCCCAAATCTCTAAAGCTCTCTGGTCTGATGAGATTCTATAAGATGCCTCGTCAGTATTACAATTGTTTTAATAGCAATTTATTTTCTTGGGAACTGTGTATCTCGTTAAGGAGAGTTCACTAAAATTCTTTATGTTACACTTTACAATATAATGCTCAGTAAAATAAGCTGATGATTTTTTGCAGCACTATAGAAATAAATAATAATCATTGCACTCCATGCTGGCATGTTTTTAATCATCAGAGCCCCCCCACACACACACACACATTGGGCTGCTTATGATTCTTGTTCACATAGCTTTTCTTTAGAGAATACAAACTTTTTCATATTTTCAGTATTGGTGGTGACAGGCAAAACCAGCTATTGCAAATGACAAAATAAAGGCAAATTAGTTATTTGTAAGCAATTTCAAACACTCCAGTAGGCTAGATTTTACAGTGCAATGTCAATGTAAAGACAGTTACACTTGTTTTCAGGCAGTTAATTCTAGAGAAGTCTAGGTGCAAATTAAGCCTATGGGAATAATTACATAAAACTATTAACACAATACATAGAAAGTCCTTCACTCTTCCAGTTTGCTTTTAATCTAGCAGTGCGCATGATTAACGTTTATTCATGTCAGGTGATCACTATTAGCATAGTGATCACCTAGCTATTAACACTTAAATAGGGGCGTAGGGGATTTAAAACAAGAGGACTTGAAGTTCTCTAGGCCTTTTTGATTGCCATTTATTTTTGTGTATTCATTTATTTAATAAAAGGTGTTTAAACTTTAAACCCCATGTGAAAGAGCAGGTGATTAGCTTTCAAAAATGGGTCTGGTTCATGTGCTCTGTAACTAGCGCAAATATATTTACACAACCATATATATTCAATTTTTCACTGTTTATCTAAAATTATGGATATAATCAGCCCTGCCCCTGGTGTGCATATGAGTCCTTGTGGGACCCAGCAGTGGGCAGGGCTAATGGATCCGGTCAGTGGGCAGGGCTAAGGGACCCGGCGGCCCACCGGGCATTTGCCCGGCATGCCCTATGTCCAGTCCGGGCCTGCTTGAGGGTTTCTAGGGCTTAGGGGAGCTGAAATTTAGGGTTTGACTTCCAACGCCTCCATCCAACTCTCTAAAACCCTCCAGACCTGTTCGGGTTTCCTGGCCATGTTGACACCCCCCAGAGATGCTGGAGCCCTAGACTAAGTGCAAGGGTGAAGGGCACAAGGTGGTCAGAAAGTGCCCCCCCCCAAATGATGTCACATGGTCGTCATCTGCACTAAATAGATTATAATTCACATTTTAAGAGTCTAAATGAATACTTAAGGGCCCTGATAAATAAAAATAAATGTATCACTTGTACTTCTAGAATCAGTCTGTTACATGGGGTAATGCTTGCAGGCAGACTCCAAATCCTGTATAAGGAACTGTGGGCAGACAAGGTAGCTCAAAGGGTGATCATGTCAGTTTTTGCCTTATTGATTTAAATCCTCACCTTAACCCCTTTGTGCCATGTATTGACTTTGTAGCTAAGTCCAACACAAAAGTGCATGCTGCAATCCCCACTGTGTGCTTAGACAACGGGAGCTGCAACCAGGGGGCAGACAACAACTGCTTTCATATGGTAACTGATTGTGTTCCCTTAACATATGAAGCCAGATCATTGATTGTTACAAAGAGTTACAATGTCTGTGTCACACTCTGTAACGATTCTCCGTTGGTGCCAAGTGGGAGTGGTGGCACCAGAAAATTGCTTGAAGGGGAAAGGGAACCCTACACTAGGAGGGGCTACCTACTTTACAGATTTTTAAAATATAAAATAAATGGGGACTTCCGGGCGGCGGCCATCTTACAGGTCGCACTGAGCTTCAGCTCCATAAGCCCTCTCTACTATTCCTAAATTTCACATCATATTTTGGGCAATATCCTGATTAAACTAGTGGAGAGGCTTGTCTGAAGAGGTTCGTAATCCAGAAATAGGGTTTTGGATGGTGACTAGGCTATACTGCCCTCAGTACCGGACTTTAATTTTTGAGGCCTTCCCCTATAAAAGAAGCCTCAGCCTGTCCCCACAACTAGCTGCCCCTCATGTGCGCAGTCTTAACCCATAATAGATTCTTTACAGCTGAAGTGGGAATCTACTGTCCTCGCAATACAGCAATAAGCAGGGGCTTTATCATCTGAATAACACAATACCAACATACCAGAAAGATGGAAGCTCTGGATAAGTGGGAGCGTTCCGTGACCCAGGCGATACGTGATAGCTACCGGAGCCTGGAGAAGGAGCTCTGCAGGCTCCTCACTCCTTCGCAGCACACAAAAGGAAATCACCTAACAGAACCGGACCTATTAGCAACAGAGGCTGAGGGGGTCTCCAAGTCTGTCGCAACCGGTTTACAAAGGGATATCGAGGCCTTGGAGAGGGCTTCCTATGCTGAACCAAGCCGTAGCAGAGCTCAGGAGGAGCAGCCACAGATATACAGCCTACCCAGCCCCTCTCCAACTCACAGCATAGGAGACGCGATGGCCTTCCTGCCTAACGCATCTATTTCCATACCCGCTCCGGTAGACTTACTCCTGAGAAGGGGAGCGTTGAGCCCAGCTGGCCAGGAGACTCCGATCCCGGATACTGGTACTTTGCCGGCCTCTTCCTTGCCGTCGGAGGGGGGAGGCACAGAGAGAAGCTTGTGCGAGCTCGCACCTCGTAAGCAGCAGACCGGGACTGTCGTGACAAGATGGAAATGCTGGGTGGATCCCACGACCGCATGGAGGCTGTCGGTTTTAAAAACCTCTGACCAGCAATACACAGAGCTCTCATCGGATGGGTCAGGGAGCTATAAAAGTTGCGCTTCTCAGAAGCGATGTGCCTGTTTTCGGCTGAACCCACACCTTCCAGATGGTCAAATTCGGAAAACAGGGGTAGGCTAGAGCCTTTTATTGCGGGACTGACCTTCTAGCCTGTGACACTGTTTTGTTTAAAGATTGTACTAACCAAGTGCCTTGAGCTGCCCTGCAAGCTGGACTATAATAGAGACACAACATTATTAAAGCAAAAGAACTGAAATCTATTAATGCGGTCTGTAAACACACAACTGTTCATAATATATAAGACCTAGAGGGACATTGCATGTTGCTTACTCTTTATCTCGCACTCAGAGTTAAAAACGGGCCTTGCATCAACCCGCTTCAGCATCTTGGGAATGTACAAATATAAGCACAACACTGACAGGCTCTAATATAGTCCCATGGGGTTTTTCTCTTATACTTCATTGTGTCTTGTTCAGGCAGCTCTATGGTAAACCAACATCCACAGCTACTTATACCAGTATTGTGTCTGTTTCATGTAGTCTCACAAGTTGAATGTATACACTGTCTATTCACTTCTGTCCATTTTTAGGTTTGGTTAGGACAGTAATATCAATATCAATATTCTGTTTATCTAGGTGTTATCCCTTTAGATATTTTAGATGAGTTGTCTATCCTGTTAGCACATGATTGAGCCCACAGAGTTCTCCTATAAGTTCTAGTTATTATTGCTAATTAACTGCTGTTATTTATATTACCATGGGTCCAAGAGTGGCCAAATCAATCCTATCTCCCCAGTCATTCCCCTTAAAGGTCATTACTGCACCCTGGGGTCCAAGAGTGGCCCCGCTGGTTACTAGGGGATATCAACACAAACCTTATTAACTTCTAAGGGGATATCCTAACACTGTCATAATTAAAAACCTGAGGTCTGTTTTGTAAAACCATTACAGTACTGAATGTAAACTTTACTGCTTGTATGAACATATTTACTTTGAGAATTTTGACTGTAACCTGTTTTGTTTTCTAACCTCAATAAAAAATAAATTAAAAAAAAATAAAATAAAAATAAAATAAAAATATAAAATAAAAAAAATAAAATAAAATAATTTGTTTAATGGCAGTGGAAGTAGGAGAGGTAAATAGCTGTTTGGGGCTCAGGGAGGGGGAGATGGTATCCCTACACTACATACATTTAAAATAAATAAATATTTAATACATAATAAATAAATAAAAGCCTTAAACTGCATCCTGGAAGACTGTCTGCCAGTACCTAAGTTGGTGGAGGGTGTGTGTGAAGATAACTGTTTGGAAGGAATCAGGGAGTGGAAGTAGGGTTGCCACCTCAGCCATAGTTTCCTGGACACTTATGAGTTATACATGCTACAGGGTATGCAGGTAGGAACATGAATTTCAACCCTGAACAGCACTATTCATGTTCCTCTCTGCTCACCCTGCAGCATGTATAACTCATAAGAATCCAGGAAAATATGGCCAAGGTGGCAACCCTAGGTGGAAGGTGCCAGGTGGGAAGGTAATTCCCACACTACAGCAAAATGATTTACCCCTTCACTGCTTGGAATTTCAGAAATATGGTGCGCAGCTGCAATTAGCATCCTTCTAATTGCCAAAAAACAATAGCAAAGCCATGTATGTCTGCTATTTCTGAATAAAGGGGACCCCAGAGCAAGTTTTACAACAATTTGTCTTATAACTGCAGTTGTTGTGTGTAAATAATTTCAGTGAGTAACCCAAAGTTTGCAAAAAAGTTAATGATTATTATATTATATATATTATTATATTTGGTGGCCATATAGTGGCATCAAATGTACCAAAATGGGCCTAGATCTTGGGGTTGTCTTCTTTAAAAATATATATTCATAGGTAAATTAAAAAACAAGGCTGTATTTCTGTTTAAATTGAGTGATAGAAAAATGCTAAAAATTATCTTTTTTTTTTTAGAAAGTTTTTCTCTGATATTCCCGATACGGAAGGGGTTAAAGGGACATAAAAGAGCAAAAAGAAAATGTAAGAGCATTTGAAATTGCAACATTTCTTATATATAATTATGTGTTAAACCCCTGCAAAGCGATTTAACACGTAGTTAGTCAGCTCTGCAGCAGCAAGGCACTACTGGGAGTTAGCTGAGCACATAAGGTGAGCTGATGAAAAGCGGCATATGTGTGCCACCAATCACTAGCTAGTTCCCAGTAGTGCATTGCTGCTGCTGAGGATCTGTACATGTGTTTTACAACAAATCATGCCACGAGAACAAAGTAAATAGAAGTGTATTTAAAAGTGCCTTAAAATGACATGCTGTATCTGAATCATGAAAGATTTCCTGTGTAGGATGTAATCAGAAGACATATAACAGTATGTCTAAGCTATTGCTAAGCTGTAAATACATTTTACTCTGCATATTTCTAGTTCTACCTTTTTTTCAGATAGGAGTAATTCATTTGTAATTACCTAATTTGATTTAGTACAACAGACATCATTAGAGAGCTTGTGTAGCAATTTAAAGACCTTTAAATACAGTAGAATTGCACAATTAAAGGGACATGAAACTAAAGATGTTTCTTTCATGATTCAGATAGAGCATGCCATTTTAAATAACTTTCTAAGTTAGTTCTGTTATCAAATTTTCTTCGCTCTCTTTGTATCTTTTTTGAAAAACAGAGATGTAAGTTCAAGAGCGTGCACATGTCTGGATCACTATATGGCAACCGTTTTGATTTTTTTTTTATCAATTTGCAAGAGAACTAGATGTCAGAACTCTTTTCCTGCCATGTAGTGCTTTAGATACCTACGTAGGTTTGCAGGGAATGAAGCAAATTTGATAATAGAAGTAAATTGCCAACTTTCCTTTAAAATGGTATGTTCTGAGTCACAAAACTACATTTTTGGGTTTCATATCCGTTTAGGAAGTACATAATAAGAAGAAAATGCAATAGTTTTTAAAATGTATTTCATATTTGTCAGATCCCTCCTGTATAAATATATATATAAAAATGTGTAGAAAACAACACTCTCTGGACTTATGCATAAGGTGAAGTAACCCTTTATTTACATACCGGTGACGTTTCGGGGTGTTCACCCCTTCATCAGATCAGTGAACACCCCGGTATGGTATGTAAATAAAGGATTACTTCACCTAATGCATAAGTCCAGAGAGTGCTGTTTTCTTCACATTTTATTGCCATTTATTCAGCACCCTGGCACATGAACTATTGTGTTTGTGAGAGTGCACCTATTTGGAACTATATACAGTATATATACTGTGAAATCCTGCACATGCTCAGTAGAAGCTGCTGTTCCCTCAGAAAGTGTGCATATAAAAAGTCTCTTAAAACTGCTGCTCTATCTGATTGCTGCTCTATCTGACTCATAAAAGTTTAATTTTAACTTTAGTGTCCCTTTAAACTTTGTTTCAGAGAAATGCAGAAGTCCCATTAACCTTAGATTGTGACTATTTATTTGTAAATTGAGCTAAAGTCACCCCTATCCTTTAGGGTTGCCAGGTGTCAAGTATTTAACCGGACAGTCCAGGATTTTAGCAGGTTGTCCAGTACAATATGTACCAAAATACTGTACACTTAAATATCCAGTATTTTTAAAGTCCATAAGTGTCAGCTAAATGTAAAGGGCCTCCTAAGTATCTATTCATAACGCATATGGCTCAAAAAGAAGGAACACTGCTTTTTCTATTATATGTGTTATATGCAGCCATGGGCTTTAAAATCATAGCTGTGTGTGTGCTCCTTTCAGTAAAGGATCTGTGTGTTACTGGCAGCCAAGGGGATAAAATGACTGCTCAGTTTGGAAATATACATGGTGGATCAAGGGTGGGGTCTAAGGTTGAGCTTTTAGGGGCCCCCCACCTACCCTACGTGCCATTCACCTATAGGACATTGGGTGTTCTTATAGAGCACAGCTGGCAAGCCTCCTATCATTATGCATTATAAGTAAATACATATTGTACATACTTATGACTTACAGCTTCTTTAATTTGGGTTTGTATGTAATCAAACAGCAGTGGCATTTGACACTGGTATTTGAATTATACCGTAATCTCTAAAATTGTTTCAAACAGCATGAAATTGGTATACTTTACATGTTACCATGGCAGTGGTGAGATGGGTCAAGAAACAGTCTGTTTTTGTGTTTTGTTCTTGACAACTCTTCTGGAAAAAAACTGGCAATGCTCCTCATCAGTACTTACAAAAAGGCTCTTGAAATGTCAGATTTCCACTGCTTTCTTGGCAAATTGAAAAGCTCTGAAGCCAGGGATGCATGTATTTAGTTCTCAAGGTATTCTATGGATCAGACTTTGACGCTACACCTTTATAAACATCAGTCTCAATCAAAACAATTAAATTGCTGATTAACTTCAACTGTAGGTTATTCCTGAAATTCCTTTTCCTAGGTGAATAACCGAGCTAGTAAATTTAGATCTAGGTAAGAATTATGTTATCTGGTTTGGATGTGTGGGCCTAGGTCACCATCTAGTGGATGATTGTATTATCACAAGTGTAATATAGAATTAACGTGATACCATTAAAAACTATATACAAACTAACTGAAATCAAATCTACCTAAACAGTGACATCATTCAGATAAACACTTAAAGGGATAGGAAAGTCAAAATTAAACTTGCATGATTAAGATAGTGCATGTAAACTAAATAATTCCATTGTATGATGTACAGGCCCACATTGCAGCTTCCCCTCCCTTTTCCTTTAAATTTAACACAAAGAATATAAAATAAAAGCAATGGCAACCGTTTTCAGATAGTTTGGACATATTAAGAACATTGGTAGTGTTTTATACACAGTAAAATATCACAATAAGCAGTGTTCTGCACAGAAAATGTTGCAAGCCGGATGGCATTATGAAGTAGCCAGCAGGAATTATGAAGTAGCTGGGTGGCATTATGAAGTAGCCAGCTGGAATTATGAAGTAGCTGGGTGGCATTATGAAGTAGCCAGCAGGAATTATGAAGTAGCTGGGTGGCATTATGAAGTAGCCGGGTAGGGGCAGTGTAATATTTTCTAATATTATATAATTTTCTACTATTCAAAGTACAAAATAATTACATAATTTAACATAAATGTAGTTAATAATTATTTGTGCAATAAAGATTTAACATTTTTAGTCTGAGCAAATGTTTGCGTAATATTGGCTAAAATTTTAGCCAGATGGTCAGTAAAATCAGCTGGATGGCACACCCGCTAAAAATATCGCGGGGAGAACACTGATAAGGATAACTTAGCACCTTTAATACTACATTTCTGGTAGTTCAGGAGCCGTTCGTAAAGTTAACTTTTTTCTTATAATAGTTTGTCGTGCTGAATATATACAGTCTGGACCAAAGAATCCTGAAGTGTTGTATTTCCAGAAGGAAAAAACACACAGAGATTTTAGATGTCTCTCTTCTCATCAATATGGAGAATATGGCAGTTCTATTAACGTTTATAGGACAATGTCTATGTAGGACCACTGCATTACACCTGGAAGAGGATAAAGCTTTTGATAAAGGAATTTCAACCAATATTGAAGACAATCTGTAACCAGGAATAAAGAATGATTTTTATTTCAGGGGGCTTGCATGGACGATGTAAACTAGCTTTGAGTGCTGGTTTACATTTAAGATTAGCAAATTGTAATCTACTCCAAAGTGTAGCACAACTCCACCTATAGATATATAGATAGAGATACTCAAACACACACACTCAAGACTATACAAGCATTGATGAGAAACCACAGTGTACTGTATTACTGAAGGTAGTAAAACCACTCTACAATTCCATTATTACCTTACGTACAGTATACAACATCTTTGAGGCTCTAAATATCCCCAAATAGAGCTCCCATAGATGATTTAAATTAAGATATGCTAAATTGATTGCAAAATATAAATATGACTAGTTCCATATAATGACAGCATTGCCAAAGGTTTGGGGCTTTGTTCAAAAATAGTAATAAATCTCGAAATTGGAGATGCAGCAGCCATAAATAAAACTTGACTTTTATTTCCTTTTCTTTCATAAAAACATACATAAGTACAGTGAACAAACATAAGCCCTTTAGCCTAGTAAAAACATACGCGTTTCGGCAGTTGTGCCGTACTCATAGCTTACTAGATTTCCTTTCAACATGCGGGCTTTAAAAAGGGATTAAAATCATTCTATTCGCTAATGAGCCAGAACGGTAAAAGGTTCTTATTGGAGGCTTGCTTTTAAAGATATATTACCTTCATATGTTACAACCTATTCCAATATTATAATAGAGAATTAACCTCATATTGAAAGTTCAACAATACATACGTTTAACAATAAATTTGTATAAGTTACATATCCCATAGTTGTTGCACTTTACCCATAACTATGCATTAACATATTGTCTGTGATCTAAGTTCATTAACCCCTATGGGAGTTACCTATCTCTAAGTCTCCGGGGCACTATTGCAGTAATACATATTACAAAGATTAGTCACATATATACAGTACATATTTCATATGCTGTACAAATTCTGCAAACATTATACACAATGTCTGTGGTAAATATTTCCCATGTATCAGTATATGTATTTCATATATGCATAGCCTTAACATCTTTATAAACATATGTATAGATGTTTTTCCGCCTTAGTCAATATGAAAATTAGTAACCAAATTAAGTAAAGATTATAATAAAAAATATACACTAAATAAAAAATAATATTAAACCAACTCGATACCTATACATATATATACAATACATCTGCATCTGTCTTTGACCTCAATTGATATTAGTCAATTCCAAAAATTAATGAGGTCATACTCTGAGTTAAGGCCTCTAGGGTATCTGGTTTGGGGCTGGAAGATCCAGAATACTTCCCTCTTTGCTAAGACATGGTCTCTGCCCCCCCCTCTTCTCCCAACATTTACTGATTCAATTATTGTCAATTTAAAGCTTGTAGCATCCTTATTATGGACCCTATTGAAATGTTGGGCTAGGGGGGTGGTCTGAATACCTGCCTTTATATTGGAGAGGTGCTCCCTGATACGGGAACGCACCTCCCTAGTCGTCAAACCTACATACTGTAAATGACATCTAGTGCAACCTACTAAATAGATTGCATAAACAGTTCTACAGTTCATATAACTTTTATGGGTATACTCTTTATTGGTAACCTCACTCTTGAAGCCTTCCCCTATTGTGAGGTGATTGCATGCCTTGCAGGTGGAATTGCTGCATCTATACACTCCCTTAAATCTTAACCATGAACTCATGTCCTCTCTCTGTATGGTTTTCAATTGTGTGGGTTTCAAAATGTTGCCCAAAGAAAGTCCTCTTCTAAATGCACATTTACAGCCCTGTTGTATAGTTTCTGCACAATACCACAAACCTTGTGATACTGTTCACTATAATCTTTACTTCATTTGGTTACTAATTTTTATATTGACTAAGGCGGAAAAGCATCTATACATATGTTTATAAAGGTGTTAAGGCTATGCATATATGAAATGTATGACATACAGATACTGTGGGAAATTTTTATCACAGATATTGTGTATAATTTTTGAAGAATTTGTACAGCATATGAAATATGTATATATGTGACTAATCTTTGTAATATTTATTACTGCAGTAGTGCCCCGGAGACTTAGAGGTAGGTAACTCACACTAGGGGTTAATGAACTTAGATCACAGACAATATGTTAATGCATAGTTATGGGTAAAGTGCAACGACTATGGGATATGTAACTTATACAAATGTATTGTTAAACGTATGTATTGTTGAACTTTCAATATGAGGTTAAATCTCTATTATAATTTTGGAATAGGTTGTAACATATGGAGGTAATATATCTTTAAAAGCGAGCCTCCAATAAGAACCTTTCACCATTCTGGCCCATTAGCGAATAGAATGATTTTAATCCCTTTTTAAAGACCGCATGTTGAAGGGAAATCTAGTAAGCTATGAGTAAGGCACAAATGCCGAAACACGTCAGATTTCCACTACGCTAAAGGGCTTATGTTTGTTCACTGTACTTATGTATGTTTTTATGAAAGAAAAGGAAATAAAAGTCAAGTTTTATTTATGGCTGCTGCATCTCCAAGTTCATGATTTATTACTATGTTGATGGCCTTGATGGGAGATAGACAGCACTGAACCCAGAGAGCTGATTCCAATCTGCATTGAGTACCCAAGGATCTGGGAGCCATTACAGGTTCACTATATTGTTGAAGATTGTTAAAGTTTGCATCGGAACAAAGTATCCAGTTTACCCCCTGAAGTTGGACCGGTTTCTGTGACGTCATCACCCCAAGCAGTGGTTTGCGGAGGTACGCTAGCGGTAGAGCCACGCCAGCTGAGTGTGGGGAGAAAGCTTGTCAAGCGAAGCGGCTCAAAGTGCACACCAGCGGAAGAGTACCCTGATGGCTACGAAGCGTAGGAGAAAGGTCTCCCAAGGGCTTAAAGACTTACCATCAAACCTGAGAGCCGTGAAGTGGGGGTAAGTGGAACACTGCATCTCCATACACCAGAGTTCACTAGTACTGTCCAGGAGAACTTTTGAGTGATCTTTGGGGAATACCGTACAACGTTTGAGAAGAGAGGTACATTGTCACAGGTGCATTCAGGGTCTCCTTGAACGGGGAACTTTGATTATATGCTTTGTTCAAAAAGACACCTTGCATACCGTTGCAAGAAAAAAATTGTGAACCCTTTGAAATTATCTGAATTTCTGCATTGAAACCTTTTCAGTTTTTTATTGAAGACATTGAGTAATCAGTCATTCATGCAGGCTCGAAAAAGTAAGTGAACCATTCAGGACTGGACTGGAACCAAAAATAGGCCAAGGCATTTAAAGGCAGCTCACATCAGTTAGATCTAGGTCAGCTATGTACCCATAATGCACCAAATTTCTTGTCCTGCAGCACCTCTGCTTACCAGCCTGACAGAATATGTACTTTCTGCTTTATTAAACAGGCAGAGAGAAACATCTTTCCTATTGTTACCCATATTAAGAGAAGATGGTATATAGCAGCAAGGCACACATAAGAGCCGGCCCACCAGGCATTTGCCCTGTATGCCCTATGGCCCGTCCAGGAACTTGTAGATGATTCCTCTTTAGCAGCAACAACCTCCACCAAACGTTTCTGTAGCTGCTTATAAGATTTGCACAATGTTGCGGATGAATTTTGGAGCATTACTCCCTATAAATCTTCTTCAGTTCATCCTTTCTGGGTTGCCTTGATTGCACAGCTCTCTTCAGGTTATGCCACAGCTAGGGTTGCCAGCTGTGCGCTATAAAAATACCGGACAACCTATAAGTGACTGGACACGGGTTGTAGCTGGGTTCACACAATGTCCCCACAAAAGCTCAACCTTAGACCCCCTGGGGTGGGGGGTGGGGGGGTGGCGGTAAAGTAGCGGGTGAAGCTACCTCCCTGAAATTAGTTTTTGCAGATTGGGATGTCTGCATTTAGCTGACAGGGGTCTTTAAGTGTCCATTATTTTTGTACAGATTGTACTGAACAGCCTGCTAAAATACCGGACACCCTATTTGTATGGTTCAGATCAACTATAATTAATATAAAATTGATACAGGCATAAAGGCTTCTAAATGTGGGGAATCTACTATTAAGTAATGACAGATTTAGCACCTGTAGTTTCTTAACTACACTGCACAATTACATATGCTAATTAGTATGGCTGGTAACCCCAGAGGTAATCACATGACATGATCCTGAGGCTCAGCCATAGCTCTGTAGATATTAAGAGACCAAAGCAGTTCATGACATTTTAATAATCTATTCTCAACATATAAGCACTGGAAACTCAGGATTTATAATGGGACTTTTGTTAGAACTTAAAGGGACAGTGAACACCTTGTAATTACAAGGCATTGGTTACCATCCTACAGAATAACATATACAGTTCCTAAACAATGTACAATTTTCAGAGCTAATTACATGAAAAGGGGCAAAATAAAGAATGAGTATATTCCAAAGTTGTTTTATTATGCATAATTAAACATCTTATGTTAAAGCTACACTAATAACAGGCTAAAATAACAGTCATGGTATAATGTGATGCCTGGTTGTCATGGTGACATTCTTAGGGGAGTTGCTTATGTGATGCAGCAGTTATGTCACAAAACCAACTGACAACACAAAGCCACCACCCTCATAACTGATGCTCATTTTACTAGAGTTGCCAGACTGATCCTGCTGAGTTTCAGTAATCACTGACATGTAATTATTAGTTATCTAATATATTTATTTCACAGCTAGCACATTACAGTACAGTTTGGCTTTACAACTACAACTCTGTATATGTTCTGGTGAGAAGAACAGTGACTACCTCCAACACAATGCAAATGGCATCTGTGGGAGCTGCAGGTATGAACATCAATTACTACAGGTAGTGTTACCATGATCACCCCAACTCAGTAACTGAATAATACTAAGTCATCTTTTTATACACTGTAAAATAATACAGATAAATTACAGAAGTAATAGCTTAAACGTTGTAGCTTCCTATGGACACCAGTACTCTGAGACAAAACATAGCATACAAACCTTACATAATAATGATCAATATTATCTTCACATCTTTATTTAAAAATAAATATAATATATTAAATATAATAAATATAATATTCATAAATAATTATTTTAAACATAGTATAGCATTATAAGTATTATAGCCATAACTGTAGGACACACCAATGCCTTTCTGGGCTTCCTCTTCATATCTTTATAAGACTTGCAGCTGGCAGTAAAGGCTTTAAACCAGCTTTAAGGATGGTAAGAATTACTGCATCATTAGTCTGCAAATGCTCTAAAACAAGGACTTCTAGTAAACGCCTAGAATATAAACCCCACGGTATGGGTCTGCAATTTATATGCTGCACACTCACTGGTGCTGGGACCCTCATTAAACACTTTACTGTAAGGTGCTACATCTGATACAGCTGTTTTTTGCTGCTTGACCCAGATGAAGAAAAGGCAACTGGGGATCTGAAATAAATTCAGATCAGACTGATGCGCATCTGGCCAGCAGTATACATGCTGATGGCAGATGTCCTCACACCGCAAACCAACTGGTTTTGGGACCCTCATTAAACACTGTTCTGTAAGGTGCAGCATCTGATGCAGCTGTTTGTTTTGCTTGACTCGGATGAAGAAAAGACAACTGGCAATCTGAAATAAATTCAGATCAGACTGATGAGCATCTGGCCAGCAGTATACGTGCTAATGGCAGATTTCCTTCAAGGATTTTTATATTACTAAACTGTAAGTATCTAAGGTAAGATTTCTGAGATTAACACGTTTGTAAGCTCTTTGAGCAAGACATCTCATTACCACACTAGAATGTAAATACAGAACCTGCTCCAAGAGCCTACAGACATGTGCAGTGAGGTCAGATAATTTCTCACATTTCTTTCACGCTTTTTCTTTACTTTCCCATTTCATAGAAATCTTTAGCTTTAACTTTGTTCTGATTGTTTAAAGCTTTCTGTACTTTTCAAGGCTTACTGCTATGAGATATACAAATCATCTCTGTGACACTAGAACTTGAATCATAACACCAACAATAAAGCATAATTATACTTACACTGCTATAACTTTAATAAACTGATATTAAATCAAATTGAATGGCTTAAATCCATTCTTACTGCACATATCTGTCTAATGTAATAATGTTAAGGATCTTGGCGAAGAGAATACAATGATATGATTAATATGTTTGTACTTATATACTCAATGCAATGCCTTGACGTAGGGACACCAATAAGCACCTTGCAGCTGGTTTACAATTTTATCTGAGAACTGCAGCAACCTACTACTGTTGGATATTTGAAGCAGAGAGTCCTAGTGAAGCACAAGATTTGATAGGTCATGGGATGGTCCTGTATTTTATAGCTCAGAATAGAAATTGAAAAAAAAACTGCATTATAAGGTACAGTGTGTCATGCACCTATGTTTTTGCATTGGATGAAAAATCCTTACAAGATGTGCATAGACTGATTCATATCTGGCAAGCAGTATAACGAAGACTGGAATACTCTATGGCAGTGGCAGGAAGATTGAAGATTTCAGAGGGACTAGTGTTATGTCACATGCTGAGTGCAGTCTTACATCAGGGATTTCTTTTATTTTTCTACACTGTAAAGTACCCAGAGGTAAATTCTCCTTAAATACAAGATTGTAATCTCTTTGAGCAAAGCAAAGAAACACTAGATTGTAAGCTCCTTGGAACAGGGTCTGCACTTACACCCATGGAAATCCTTTAGAGCAGGGACTCCAATAGTACCAAATAAATGTATTGTTGTTAATATAGTGAGATAAACCCTCCATTTAATTACTTCAGCAAGGAATAAATAAACAATGCATAGAATATACAAATTATCCCACAGAGTATTACTAATTGAAAATGCATTTTAATATGGAACCCCTTATGCACCTATCAGTTTAAACCAGTAGTATAGCAAACTGTGAAATACATGAGGCTTAAATAACACCGCATCAACCATAGGCAGCCGGTTTCGCTACTTTGGGACTCTTTCTCACTCAAGTCATTATGGTTGATGCTGATGTCCTCGAGCATTCCACCCTTTGCTACAGGGCTGCCCATTATATTGAAATGGATTTTGAATTGTAAGTGCTGCAATTTTGCACAGATAAGTATATTTATTTCTTGCTAGGATTAATACAATGGAGGAATGAGCCCCAAGCGGGCCAAACAGGCTGTCTATGGTTGGTGCTGCTGTTCTGCTCAAGCATTAATTTCACGCTTTGTAAGTGTGGTTACGAAAATTAATGTAATCATCAGCAAAACTGGCATATAGCCTTAAACCCAAAATCAATGCTTGAGTCCAATAACATAGCACCTACATCATACTGAAGAGCCCCAACGAGGGCGAAACAACCTGCCTATTCCCCTGCAAGACACCACTCTTTTTGTACTGGGTTTGTATATAAGCAGAACTACTATAGAATAATAAGGCTTCCATATATCATAAGAATCGAGATTTTGCCTGATTTCCAAGTGCCCTTGACATAGTAAAAGGGTTCCTACCTAAAACTATTAAATGGTCAGATGTTCTGCACATATCTGCAATAAATATGTATATTTAAATATGAGGACACAAAGAATATCTGTTAATGATAGCAGCAACTGGATCACCCGAATCACCCAGCAGCAACTGGATCACCCTGGATCACCCGAAAACTCCTAGCAGTTATAACCATGCTTAATTCAGTTCAGGCCTCCATTTACCTAAGTTGCCTACAAGCTCATCATACTGTAACACACCTAGTAAAGAAGGCTTATTTACAGTATACTGAGAACTTGAAAAACAGCCCTATTAAAACTTAGAAATCAGCTATTTAGATATTTTAAATTGCTCTTTTATCTGGTGTCAGATCAAAGTAATTGCCAAAGAAAGAGGATAACTACATTATTTGTTTACAAACTGAATAATAAAGTATGAATTTTTGCACATGTCTAGTAAATTCTTTGCCTTGATAAAAAATATAAATTTCTAATTCTTGAGAGCATTTATTGTTAAATGTTTGAAGTACACTACAGGTTACATCTGTTAGGAAAGAAACACAAAGGGAAGAGGCGCCAATGGTGCAGATCAATGATGAATCTTAGATGAATCTTAGATGTAGCTGATGTAGGACGAACACAGGGTACTCACTTGTATATAATATGTATATTTTGGCACTAATATGAGTGGTATATTTTTATAACCTTTGTAATAAATGTGTTTTTAATTTGACCTACTCCTAGTGCTGTGTATGGTCTATTGCTATGCTACGTTTAGGGTGAGAATCTCTTACACCAGTATCCTGCCCTTGTTCTTTGGATCAGCCAGCTGGATTGCTGTTAAAATCCAGCCTGTCTCTATAGGTATAACTGATTGCCTCCTATACATGTGAGTACCCTGTGTATACCACCTGTTACAAGTGTTCAAGATCCACCATTGATCTGCACCATTGGCGCCTCTATCTATTGTCTTTTTCTACAGGTTACATCGTATGGGACCTACTAAAGGGATATAAAACCCATTTTTGTTCTTTCCGGATTCAGATAGAATATTACAGGCAATTTTAAATGATTTTCCAATTTACTCCTATTATCAAATGTGCTTAATTCCCTTGATATACTTTGCTGAATTTACAAAACACATCAACATTTAAAAGTACAGTTATACTCATAATAACACTATCTGATACAAAAATATTAAATAAAAATATTGCATTCAAAAGTTATAAGGGCTCAAATATATGATGTCTCAGGTGTTATATATAAAAAAAGACTGCAAAGGGCTTTAACATAGAGATACATTCATACACATGCCTAAATATATATATGTATGTATGTATATAAATATATATATATATTTATATGTGTATGTGTGTGTACATATGTATTTATATTTGTATATACATATTTACAGAATATAAACACTTAAATACATATGCATACATATATAGACATATATATAAGTGCTTTGGAGCCCTTTGCAGTTAAGTAGATGAAAACATGAAAAACATATTTATGCAATGTTTATAAGTGTTTAACTGTGTATTTACTATATAAATCTCACATTCCAATGTTTTTGCAAAATGGGGAATATGTTCTTTTTTTTTTTTTATTAAAGCCAACTTTATTATTGTCATTTTCATCATACATATATGTAATGTAACCTACAGTGTAATGCTCACAATATATAGTTATCCCAAATACAAAGAAGTGTATTACAAATAAAATGTGAGAGTCCTTCTAAATCAATAAAAAAAACTATATAAAAGAATGAACAAAGGAATTCTAGGACCCTATGCATTACTTCATGCAGTCTAAATATAGAGATTTATCTTAGTATGATAAAAAAATAAATTTAGTTGGTTTAGTTATAACATCACATCAACAATGAACAAAAAATAAAAAAACAATACACACATAAATATAATTGACAGACTGGGGAGAGACAAAAAAGAAAAACCCACCCCCCACCCCTGGACTGCCCTTACAATGCCAACAACAATAATCTAATACGTCTGCTCTCAGACATCGATCCACTGCTGGGGAAGTATCTCTTCACCAATCAATGACAAAAAAGGTATGGAGTTTTTTAGAGGAGCAATGAATTGTCTTTGTATTGCCAACGGCCAATCTTGGATTAATTTGAACCATTTAGCAAAATATCTTCTGAGATGATTCTCAGATAGTAATTTTTTATCATACAGTTCTACCCTCATTTGCAGTTTAATTAAACCTGCAAATTCAGTTATGCTAGGCACCTTTGCTAATTTCCATTTTTTAAAAACTAAGTTCCGGGCCGCCAAAATAGATAAGTTTATTAATTGTTGTTCCCCAGGCTGTAACTGCTCCTGACTCAGAAAGACTATCTTTCTGGACGTAAGCTCAATCTTTTCCTGCAAGGGGAATATGTTCTATGTATTTTTAAATAGATATTCCTATATATCGGTATATATCTAGACCTATATATAATCAAATTTATATACATATATATATATATATATATATAAATACAAGCAAAGATGGGTGTATGTACACTCTCACCAACGTTCCACAACTATCAGGGTGCTATACGGAGAACTGTAGAGATGCAAAAAAGAAGCACTCACTGAATTTTCTTCAAAATGTGGCAAATAATTTTAATGCAGTTTTTGACGTTTCGGGACAGCAACAGTCCCTTCCTCTGACAAGTTAAGACTAAACAAAATCAGCCTTTAAATAGGCTCCCAAACACTCCCCTCAAGATCAGCCAATCCGAGCTGAATAATAGACACACCCCTATAGTGACCAATAAAAATTAGTGATAGATTTGTGCATGTAAATGTTGTGAAATTATCGATCAAATAACTACTTAAAAACAAGCCCAGAATGAATCCTATTGTTGGTAGTCATGTCCCCTTCACAAAATCAAAATCATACCAAATTCTGAGACAACTAAAGTAATAAAATATGACCAAACTTAATCATACGCTTTTAGCCAATCAGCCTTCATTTTGTATCAGACTCTGATACGTCATCTAATCTGTTCCCGGTTCACTCCTACTGTTGCTAAGGACGCGATCATTACGCAAAGCATCTCAACAGCTGTCAGGCAACCAAAAAATGTCAATCACACTATTAAATTGCAACAAATATGGCACTAGCAAACGTGACACCAAGATCGGCTAGCGTACTACCCACTAAGCGCAGTCAATATGTGACCCTCAGATCGCAGTAAATCTCAATCGCATAAGAAAAACAGTTATCAAAAAATATCTAAAAATAGCAATAAAAAATAACATGAAGGAAATACCCCCAGTGTATGACAAAATCTACGGTTTGCGTAAATACTCATAACTGCCAATGTGATATATGTGTCAGATCGCCGTAAGATAGTTATCACCATTACCTACGAGTAAATGTAAACAAAAGGAACGAGACCATCCAATATACAAGCGCCATGTCAGAGTAGGCGTGTATGTAGAGGCGTGTATGCAGAGGCGTGTCAATGCCACGTATTTTTATTGGTCACTATAGGGGTGTGTCTATTATTCAGCTCGGATTGGCTGATCTTGAGGGGAGTGTGTTTGGGAGCCTATTTAAAGGCTGATTTTGTTTAGTGTTAACTTGTCAGAGGAAGGGACTGTTGCTGTCCCGAAACGTCACAAACTGCATTAAAATTATTTGCCACATTTTGAAGAAAATTCAGTGAGTGCTTCTTTTTTGCATCTCTATATGTATAAATATATATTTGTGCAAATATCCATCAGATATACATTTAAATATCTCTTTAAGAATACATAGAACATATTCTGCTATCCGCAGAACATTAGATTATGAAAGATGCAATATTATCTTCTTATGATATGCTTTTAAATAACTGCCATCGTATTTGTGTGACTTGTGGGTGCTAGGTATTTTTCAGCTACATTGAAGTCTATGGGGGGAATGCGATTTTGTATTCACAACTTCTCAAAGTCTATTTTTTACTGTGACGTTATGAACATGAGAGCAAACTTTTTACTTTCAACTTGTAATATGAGCCTGAAACTCTGAGAGCAAAAAATAACTAAGCAGTCATTTTATCCCCTTGGTTGCCAGTAACACATGTACAGAGCAGTGATGTAACCCCCTTGGCTGCTAGAGGTACCCACCCAGCAATGATTGACCACCCTCATGGTTGCCTGTAACACATATAATAGAAAATGCACAGTGTAACTTCTTTTTGAGCCATATTTCTAATGCAGAAAGGCCTAGAAGGTCATTTACATTTAGCTGACAGGGGTCATTAAAAATACTGGACATTTAAGTGTCCAGTATTTTTCTACAGATTTTACTGGACAGCCTGTTAAAATACTGGACTGTCCGGTTGAATACTGGACACTTGGCAACCCTAGCCACAGCATCTCAACTGGATTAACCCCTTAACAACCAACGACGTATGGGGTACGTCCTGCAAAAAAATGCAGTTAACGACCAAGGACGTACCCCGTACGGCGTTGGTCTTTGAAAGCAGTGGAAGTGATCCTGATAGCTTCCAGCCGCTTTCATGTTATTGCAGTGATGCCTTGATATTGAGGCAGCCTGCAATAACTGTTTTTAGCCATCCGATGCAGAGAGAGCCACTCTGTGGCCCTCTCTGCATCGGCTATCGATGGCCGTTATCGTTGGTGGGTGGGAGCTCATCCAGGGAGGCGGGTGGGCAGTCATTTGGGGAGGAGGGGGAGGGATCTTGTGCGGGTGCGTGCGCGTGCACGGGCTCGCGCACGGGGCGCACGTACACTTGAGATCTATGAAAACAGCATCAATATGCTGTAGATATGAGGGTGGGAGAGAGGACTGGGGAGGGTGGGATTTTAAAATGAAGGCATCTGGGAGAGGGTGGGGGGGGGTTGGATGTTGAGGGGGGGCAGCTACACTACAGAAATAAAGAAAATATTTAATAAAATAAAAAAATAAAAATTAAAATACATTATTATTTTTCAAACTGGGTACTGGCAGACAGCTGCCAGTACCCAATATGGCGCACAATAAAGGCAGAGGGGTGGGGGTTAAAGAGCTGCTCGGGTGGGATCAGGGAGGTTGGGGGCTAAGGGGGGTCCTACACAGCAGAAGAATTATTATTTCTTTTAAAAAAAAAAAAAAAACCTAAAACCCCCCCAAAAACTTTTATTTTAGTACTGGCAGACTTTCTGCCAGTACTTAAGATGGCGGGGACAATTGTGGGGTGGGGGAGGGAAGGGAGCTGTTTGGGAGGGATCAGGGGGTGGGATCAGGTGGGAGGCTGATCTCTACACTAAAGCTAAAATTAACCCTGCAAGCTCCATACAAGCTACCTAATTAACTCCTTCACTGCTAGACATAATATACCTGTGGTGCGCAGTGGCATTTAGCGACCTTCTAACTACCAAAATTTCAGCGAGAAACCTAAAATTGTGAAATATATATATATTTTTTTATTTGATCACATTTGGCGGTGAAATGGTGGCATGAAATATACCAAAATGGGCCTAGATCAATACTTGGGGTTGTTTACTACACTACACTAAAGCTAAAATTAACTCTACATGCTCCCTAATTAACCCCTTCACTGCTGCGCATAATACACGTGTGGTGCGCAGTGGCATTTAGCGGCCTTCTAATTACCAAAAAGCATCGCCAAAGCCATATATGTCTGCTATTTCTGAACAAAGGGGATCCCAGAGAAGCATTTACAACCATTTGTGCCATAATTGCACAAGCTGTTTGTAAATAATTTCAGTGAGAAACCTCAAATTGTGAAAAATTTTAAGTTTTTTTTTTTATTTGATCGCATTTGGCGGTGAAATGGTGGCATGAAATATACCAAAATGGGCCTAGATCAATACTTGGGGTTGTTTACTACACTACACTAAAGCTAAAATTAACCCTACAAGCTCCCTACATGCTCCCTAATTAACCCCTTCACTGCTGCGCATAATACACGTGTGGTGCGCAGTGGCATTTAGCGGCCTTCTAATTACCAAAAAGCAACGTCAAAGCCATATATGTCTGCTATTTCTGAACAAAGGGGATCCCAGAGAAGCATTTAAAACCATTTGTGCAATAATTGCACAAGCTGTTTGTAAATAATTTCAGTGAGAAACCTAAAGTTTGTGAAACAATTTGTGAAAAGTGAACAATCTTTTTATTTGATCTCATTTGGCGGTGAAATGGTGGCATGAAATATACCAAAATGGGCATAGATCAATACTTTGGGATGTCTTCTAAACAAATATATATACATGTCAAAGGATATTCAGGGATTCCTGACAGATATCAGTGTCCCAATGTAACTAGCGCTTTTGAAAAAAAGTGGTTTGGAAATAGCAAAGTGCTACTTGTATTTATTGCCCTATAACTTGCAAAAAAAACAAAGAACATGTAAACATTGGGTATTTCTAAACTCAGGACAAAATTTAGAAACTATTTAGCATGGGTGTTTTTTGGTGGTTGTAGATGTGCAACAGATTTTGGGGGTCAAAGTTTGAAAAAATGTTTTTTTTTTTTCATTTTTTCCTCATATTTTATATATTTTTTTAATAGTAAATTATAAGATATGATGAAAATAAAAAAGTCCATTTGATGGCGAGAAAAACGGTTATATAATATGTGTGGGTACAGTAAATGAGTAAGAGGAAAATTACAGCTAAACACAAACACCGCAGAAATGTAAAAATAGCCTTGGTCCCAAACGGTCAACAAATGGAAAAGTGCTCTGGTCACTAAGGGGTTAAAGTCAGGACTTTAGGGTGTTTTTATTTTCTGTTTTTGTTTAATGTTTTTTTATTTTAAAGGGACAGTCTAGGCCAAAATAAACGTTCATGATTCAGATAGAGCATGTAATTTTAAACAATTTTCCAATTTACTTTTATCACCAATTTTGCTTTGTTCTCTTGGTATTCTTAGTTGAAAGCTTAACCTAGGAGGTTCATATGCTAATTTTTTAGACCTTGAAGGCCACCTCTTTTCAGAATGCATTTTAACAGTTTTTCACCACTAGAGGGTATTAGTTCACGTATTTCATATAGATAACACTGTGCTCGTGCACTTGAAGTTATCTGGGAGCAGGCACTGATTGGCTAAACTGCAAGTCTGTCAAAAGAGCTGAAATAAAGGGGCAGTTTGCAGAGGCTTAGATACAAGATAATCACAGAGGTTAAAAGTATATTAATATAACTGTGTTGGTTATGCAAAACTGGGGAATGGGTAATAAAGGGATTATCTATCTTTTAAAACAATAACAATTCTGGTGTAGACTGTCCCTTTAAGCATTTTGTTTTTAATTTTCTGTATAACTTACAGGGTTGCTGTGAGTGACTAGGCATGAAAAAGATGAACTCCTCAAATGTACAAAAAAAAATAAAAAAAATGAAATTATGCTTTATACATATACAAGTTCTTTTTTCAGTGTCTGGTGTCTGCTTATATATATCTTCCATTGCTTACAATAGTGCTCTTCAGAAAGTAGAAGGCAAAAATTTGTAGCGAGTGTTTGTATTCTCGCTTGCTTTTTGAATGTCATTCCAAGTCTATATGGCTGTCCGAAGCATGAAATATTGCAAGAATATACATTTCAGTCATTGACATTGCCTAGCCGTGTTAATTAGATTTGATTATGGATAGTGGCTTGAATTTTTCAACCAATACAATTAAAGAGAATGACAGCGATTATAAATCTCACTAAATTGCTATAATGTGCCACATCTGGGGTAAACTAGCATTAGACTAAGTGCAAGACAATTTTAAGTTAAGGAACTCTAACTGCCGTTCTACCAAGTTCCTAAATCTGTAAATGTTTTACTTTGTGAAATTAGAGAACTCCTATACACCACCCAGAAATGTTCTGTGTCTCCAGACCACTACTACAACTTAGCCTCTTGTTAATGAAAAGAAGATAGGGCAAAATCAGGGATCTGAGTCAGCCAGCAGATACATGGAGTCCATAAACAAAGCTATATATCAAATATGAATCACAGAACAAATCAACACATTGGATCATGAGCACAGTATAATGCCAAAGCAAATAACTGGAGGAAACTGATTACTAGATGTGCTCCTGCTGAGCAGTTAGTGCCTTTCATGAAATATGAATATGCTGAATAACACAGTAGTTCTGAGAGATAATTGCATCACCAAAAGAACCCAGATAGCCAATATAGGAGCTCTAGTGGTGAAGCAGTGAAGAGCAAGTTATGAAAAACTACTCTGTGCCATTTATGACTTTAGCATGTACCCCAAAGATCATGTGTAATTAGTTCTATTCACTCAGAACAACCTAGTCATAGGTAAGTACAAGGAATAGCATGACAACTAACCAATAACTGAATTTGACTCAGATTATAAGCAGAATTATTAGGTTTTAAGCCATAAACTAAAGGCAGCTCTGACATTTACAATTTGTGCCTTACAGGTCATTAAAGGGACAGTTTAGTCACAATTAAACTTTCATGATTCAGATAGAGCATGCAATTTTAAACAACTTTCCAATTTGCTTTATCTCAGGGCATTTTGACAGTTTTTTTTTTATAGCTAGTTCATGTGTGCCTTATAGATACCATTGTGCTCACTACTTAGCAGTCAGCACTGATTGGCTAAAATGCATGTCTGTCAAAAAAACTGAAATAAGGGGGCAGTCGTCAGAGCTTAGCATAATGACTCAAAATGCCGTTTAGTCATAGCACGAGTTTGATTAGATATGAGTATATTTAGTCTATATAGATCACAACACAAGTATCCAATAAATCTTAGAAAATTGAAAGGTGGCGGGTACATATCACAACCTGAATGGCATAACCAGATTTTTGTAGAGGCTGTAACATGTCCTAAATGCTGTCTTCCACTCATCCCCCTCACGGATACTGATTAAATTATACACTGGAGCTGAATAAGGAATGATAAAAGACAAGAGGGGCACCTCATGTGTGTATCAGTATATCAAAGCACAAATATATAGGATTAAGCCAAATGGGTACTCACATTAGGACAAAGTACACCTATGTACTCATAGATGCAGGCTGGTAACTCAAGGTGTACCGGCAAACCCATAAAAGCACAAAACAAGGCTGCTCTCCTCCTCACCGATAAATCCAGAGCTAAATCAAAGACACAGAAAACAAGAGGGGCACCTTATGTGCGTATCAATATGCAGATCAGGTGATGATACATAGTGTATATAGAGCCAAGTTAGTACTCACATTTAATCCAAGTACACTACTGTACTAGTAGATGCAGGCTGGTAACTCGGGGTGTACCAGATAACCCTCTCCAGGTGTAAATAGGTTGAAGCAGAGGGATTCTGTTATCCTTAGCAATGGCTGGAAAGTCAGTTAAAGCAGTGAAAGCTGCTATAAGTGAAGGTAAACCCAGGCTTGTATAAAACAAGTGAATTTATTAAAAACAAATTTTAAAAACATAAAAACAAGCGATGGGTTGTGATGCAACGTGTTTCTCAGCCCCAGCATGGGCTGTTTCATCAGGCATACTGAACCTTCTAACTGACTCTCCATTTAAACTGAACTAGAACCAATGGAAAACAGGGACACTCCCCTAGGGGTGTGTATGTGAGTGCACAGTAATAATTGATTAATTGACAACAATAGAAACTTTGCATAGTTTTTAAAAAAATATAATGTTCATGCTAAAAAAGCATTATACCTCCAAAAATAGCATAAGAAATGTAACATTGAAACATTTTAGGATGATACATTGTACCTTCATAAAAAACAAACAAAGAAAAAAAATATATATACATAAAATGATACTATTGAATAGTTTTAATTGATTGGTAACAATGAATATATCTACATAATGGCCTCTATTTACCAAGGTCTGGCGGACCTGATCCGACAGTGGGGATCAGGTCCGCCAGACCTCGCTGAATACGTAGAGCAATACGCTCTCCGTATTCAGCATTGCACCAGTAGCTCACAAGAGCTGCTGGTGCAACGCTGCCCCCTTCAGACTCGAGGCCAATCGGCCGCCAGCAGGGAGGTGTCAATCAACCTGATCATACTCGATCGGGTTGAATTGCGGCGATGTCTGTCCGCCTGCTCAGAGCAGGCGGACAGGTTATGGAGCAGCGGTCTTTGTGACCGCTGCTTCATAACTGCTGTTTCTGGCAAGTCTGAAGACTCGCCAGAAACATGGGGCATCAAGCTCCATTCGGAGCTTGATAGATAGGCCCCATTGCCTTATCAATATTTCATATAGTGAACCTTCATTATATACATAATCATAGTTTTAAAGCATAAGATACATACCCTTATATGATTCAATCCTACTTATATTAATCATAGTTTAAAACGCATGATATATGCCCTTATAGGATTCAGTCCTAATCATTTATCCAGCTGTAGGGTTTGTATACAATGAATACGACACCTCCCAAGCTCTAAAGCAAAGAATGTATTATTCCTGACAGTCATATGCTGTTAAATTAAAATGTCCTAATTTTCTTTAGGTGGAAAAAATAAAGTAAAATACTTATTTAAAAAATATATGAAAGACGACTAAGAATATGGACTAATACAAGTATCTAGGAGGAGCTTGTATGGATGATAAGTTTGATACACCCCCTTTAGGTCAAGTTTTGTAAAGACCTTTGCATCTTTCAGCATTTCAATGAGCTCAGTAATGAGAGGGAGAGGGTATCTATTCTTCACAATATGTTTATTTAATTCACGGTAATCTATGATAGGCCATAAGCTCTGGTCTGGATGGGAATTTGAAGGGTCAGATGAACCCTTTTCTCACATTTTCCTGAAGGTATTCTTTTAAATGGTTGAGCTCTGGTTTGGAAAGGGGTGGATATGGCCATAGGGTATCAATACGCCAGGTAGGAGATCTATGGGGCAATCATATGGTCTGTGAGGTGGTAAATTTTCAGCTTCAATCTTGTTAAAAATCTCAGAGAAATCCTGATAAGCTGTTGGTATGGAGGCTGTAATTGAGAGGGTTATAGGGTGTGCAGAATAGTAGGTTTTTTGACAGTATGTGGAGTTTAACTCCACAGTAATAGGATTCCAACATATAAAAGGTTGGTGTAACAGGAGTCAGGGAATGCCAAGGATTATAGGGTAAAGTGGCAATGAAATTATATCAAAGGAAGCAAATTCAGTATGCCCTGCAGGTTTGCTTTGTAAGTGGATTGTATGATGATTGGCCCATCAGATAAATTGTTCCTATCAATGACTCGGATAGGGACAGGAGTTGCTTTTAATATGCATGGTATTTTATTGACATTTACTTTAGCAGGGTCAATAAAGAACCCACAGGCCCCCATTGCGTCAGTGTGTATTCTTCTTTGGTCCCACTGTAATGATAAGGGAATAATACAATAAGGTGATGGTTTAGTAGCTGCTGTGAGTATTTGTTCTGCAGGTCGTGATTTATTCATTATTTTTCTCTTAAGGTTAGGGCATGTTTCCAAGTCATGTTCCTTGGCGGATGTTCTTCTCATCACTGGAAATCAGGCCTTTTACCATGCCATGGCTCACTTCTGGTTGGTGATTTCAGGCATGTAGAAGCAGAGTGGACTATGCATTTGGAGTTAAGGTCAAAGCCCACACACTCAGCTCTTCTTTCCCTTAGTCTCCTATCAATGTTAATGGAGAGTTTAATTAACTAATCAAGGGTAGTGGACATTTTAGTTCTAGAGAGCTCATCTTTTATGGCATCAGATAGTCCTAAACGGGACTGGTTTCTCAAGCTGATGTCATTCCACTCAGTGTCACGTGCCCAACATTTAAATTCTGCTATGGCTATGTAGTTCTCCACAGGTCTCCAACCCTTTTTTAGGGAACGTATGGAGGTTTCAGCAGTGATCTGTTGATAGGGGGTTGTCATATAGAGATGACATGGCTTGGAAAAACTGTTCAACAGAATTTAGTATCATCTTTTTTGAGGAAAACGTTAGCTCAATCATGGAGTTTACCTGAAATAGGATATGGCTGTACACGCTTTAATGTGATCAAAGGTGAAGGTTTTTGATTTTAGTGCAAAAAACAGTAAACAAGCATTCTTAAAGTCATGGTATAGGGAGCGATCTCCATTTAATTTGTCTGGTGGACTAATAGTGGTTTCTGGTGAATCGATAAGAGGGGTTTTATTACTTAAAGTTGTTTTAGTGAAATCTGTGAGTTGTTCATTCTCAGTTTAAAGGTCCTTGAGAAGTCCACTAGTTGTGACAGGGTTAATAAATGTTGAGCTGTCTCTGCTGGGTTCACAACGTGGCTTGATAAATCTGAAATTACTCAAAATGCTGTTTAGTCATAAAACAAGTTTGATTAGATGTGATTATATTTGGGAACCACAACTGCTGAGGTTAGTAGGTAGATTTGATGATTCTGTGCAAGAGATATAGACAACAATAGGTTCTCAGACATGTAGTGCACAATGTCCCCTTAAGATATGCAGCTTAGTTGCATTAAAGAGTGTTTTATCCCTTTAATTAAGTAGAACACATATGCTGGAGTGTACAATGTTCCTTTAATTAGGATATGCAGCTTTGATGGTATGTAGTACCTCTTCATAAAAAGGGCAGTAGGGAAGAATCTGGTAACTACAGGCCAGATAGTTTAACTTCAGTAGTAGGGAAATTAATGGAAAGTCTCTTAAAATAAAGAATTATGAGTTATATAAAGACAAAAATTTAGAGGACCAAAATCAGTATGGTTTTTACTCAGGGAGATCATTTCAGATTAATCTAATTGACTTTTTTAATTATGTAACAAAATTATTAGATCAGGGTGGAGCAATTTATATAGCATATCTAGATTTCAGCAAAGTATTTGACACCATCCCACACAACAAACTAATTCACAAACTGTATATCCTTGGTCTAGACTCAAAAATTGTGAATGGAATAGAATGCTGGCTTAAGGATAGAAAACAGACAGGTAGATTACGGGTTTTGCGTTACGGCTGTTAATGCTGAAAAAATGGCAATTTCAGCATAATGGCAGTAATGTAGCTATTGCGAGTCATGTCGGTATAGCTATACCGCAAGCATTTTAGCCTGTAACGTAATGTCCATTCTGCACTCAAAAAAATGACATTTTTGCATGGGATTTTCATAGCGCCGGTATTACAGATTGTGCAGTGAGGGTAAATAGCTTGGTATACAGCCTATACCAACACAATCCATACCACCATCTGAAAGAAGTAGTTATGAGTTTTGTGCCAGAAAAATGTTTCACAAAACTCATAACTAAACTGTTACAAAGTACACTAACACCCATAAACTACCTATTAACCCCTAAACCACAGCCCTCCCACATCGCAAACACTATATTTAACCTATTAACCCCTAATCTGCCACTCCTGACATCACCGACACTGATAAAAATTATTAACCCCTATTCCGCTGCTCCCCGACATCACCGCAACTATAATAAAGTTATTAACCCCTAAACCTCCGGCCTCCCTCATCTTAGCAACTAAATAAACCTATTAACCACTAAACCTCTGGCCTCCCACATCTCCGCCACTAAATAAACCTATTAACCCCTAAACCGCTGGCCTCCCGCATTGCAAAACACTAAATTAAACTATTAACCCCTAAACCTAACACCTCCCTAACTTTAAATTAAAATTACAATATAACTATATTTAAATAAATAAAAACTTACCTGTAAAATAAAAATAAACCTAACATTAAACTATAAATTAACCTAACCTTACTATTCTAATAAAATAAAAAATACTATCAAATAAAAAATCTAAATTACAAATGTAAAAAAACCTAACACTATGAGAAAAAATAAAAAATCTAAAATTACAAAAAATTATAAACTCTAAATTACAAAAAATAAAAAACACTAAGCTTACAAAAAATGATAAACAAAAAATCAAAAATAAAAACAATTAGAACTAATCTAATATCCCTATAAAAATAAAAAAGCCCCTCCAAAAATAAAAACACCCCCTAGCCTACAATAAATTACCAATAGCCCTTAAAAGGGCCTTTTGTAGGGCATTGCCCTAAGTTAAACAGCTCTTTTACCTATAAAAAAAATACAAAGTCCCCCCAACAGTAAAACCCACCACCCAACCAACCAGCCAAAATAAAAAAACTAACTCTAAAAAAAAACTAAGCTACCCATTGCTGAAAAGGGCAATTGTATGGGCATTGCCCTTAAAAGGACATTCAGTTCTTTTTCATTGCCCTTAAAAGGGCGTTTAGCTCTTTTTCAAAAGCCCAAACCCTAATCTGAAAACAAAACACCCCAAAAAATAAAAAAAATACCTAACACTAACCCCAGAATATCTACTCACGGTTGCTGAAGTCCGGACATCCAGCCGGCGAGAAGTCTTCATCCAGCCGGCGACATCTTCATCCCTCGTGGGGGCATCTTCTATCTTTATTCCGGCGGCGCAGTGCGGAGCAGGGCATGAAAAACATCCAGCGCGGAGCATCCTCTTCATACGGTCCCCACCGTACACTGAAGCTTCAATGCAAGGTAGCCGTTTCAAAATGGCGTACCTTGCATTCAAATCAGCCAACAGGATGAGAGCTTCTAAAATCCTATTGCCTGTTCAAAACAGCCAATAGGATGAGAGCTACTGAAATCCTATTGGCTGATTTACTGTTGGAAGACTTTGTATTTCTTTTACAAGTATAAGAGCTGTTTAACTTAGGGCAATGCCCTACAAAATGCCCTTTTAAGGGCTATTGGTAGTTTATTGTAGTCTAGGGGGTGTTTTCATTTTGGGGGGGCTTTTTTATAGGGCTATTAGGTTAGGTGTAATTGTTTTTATTTTTGATAATTTTGTTTATTATTGTTCGTAAGATAAGTGTTTTTATTTTTCGTAATTTAGTGTTTATTATTTTTTGTAATTTTAGATTTTTTATTTTTTCTCGTAGTGTTAGGTTTTCTAAATTTGTAATTTAGAGTTTTTAATTGGTAGTATTTTTTATTTTATTAGAATAGTAAGGTTAGGTTAATTTATAGTTTAATGTTAGGTTTATTTTTATTTCACAGGTAAGTTTTTATTTATTTAAATATAGTTATATTGTAATTTTAATTTAAAGTTAGGGGGTGTTAGGTTTAGGGGTAAATAGTTTAATTTAGTGTTTTATGATGTGGGGAATTGCGGAAATGTGGCAGGCCGGAGGTTTAGGGGTTAATAGGTTTATTTAGTTGCAGAGATGTGGGAGGCTGGAGGTTTAGGGTTAATAACTTTATTAAAGTGTTGGCGATGTCGGGGAGCGGCAGAATAGGGGTTAATAACTTTATTATAGTGGCAATGATGTCGGGGAGTTGCGGAATAGGGGTTAATAACTTTATTATAGCGGCAGTGATGGGGAGCAGTGGAATAGGGGTTAATAACTTTATTATAGTGGCAGTGATGTCGGGGAGCGGCGGAATATCGGTTAATAACTTTTATTAGTGTCAGCGATGTCGGGAGCGGCAGATTAAGGGTTAATAACTTTATTTAGGTGTTGGCGATGTCGGGGCGGAGCATTAGGGGTGTTTAGAGTTGGGGTTTATGTTAGGGTGTTAGGTTTAAACATATTTTTTTTTCCCCATTGTCATCCATGGGTTTGCATTACAGAGAATTTTCATTCCGCATTTCAGGTGTTTTTTTCTAACACTTTATCCCCATTGATGTCTATGGGGGAAAGCGTGCATGAGCACATCAAAGCAGCCCTTGGATTTTTTGCGGTATGGAGCATAACGCCACGATATCGCACGCATAAGGAGGCTTTTCAGTAACTCGTAATGGCAGCGTTATGGAGGGTGAAATAATTTTTTGGCGTTAGTTTCCCACCCTGTTTAGCGCAAAACTCGTAATATATGTGAGAGTGTCTTAGTAAATGGAGTACATTCAGCAGAGGGGGCATTTACTAGTGGTGTTCCTAAGGGGCAGTTATTGGGCATGTTTGTTTATTTATTTATCAGAGATATCAGCAAAGGGCTTCAGGGGGAAAGTATGTCTGTTTATAGATGATACAAACATTTTTAATGGGGGGTTGGACAAAATGAAAAGTTGGAGGATTGGACAAATGACTGGGATCTGTAGTTTAACACTGAAAAGTGCAAAATTATGCATTTAGGGAAGAAAAATCCAAATGTTAATAACAGACTCAATGACAATTTACTGACTGTAACAAATGAGGAATGGGACTTGGGAATTATTCTTTCAGATGAGTTAAAATGTAGTAAACAATGCAGCATTGCCGCAATTGAGGCCAGTCGAATGCTTGGCTGTATTGGTAGAGGTATTTGCAGCAGACATCTCATCTTGAGTATTTTGTGCAGTTCTGGAGGCCATATCTCCAGAAAAATAAAAACAAACTGCAATATGTGCAAAGGGGGCTACTCAAATGGTACATGGTCTAAAAAATAAAACTTACCAGGAGAGGCTCAATTACCTAAATATGTATAGAGGAGAGAAGGGAAATAAGTGATATGATAGTAACTTTCAAGTATATTAAGGGGCTTAGTGAGGCTGTGAGTATTTTTCATAAAAAGAAAAATTCAAAAACAAGGGGTCATGATCTCAAGCTGAAGGGTAGTAGATTCAGGAGTAATTTTTGGAAGCCCTTCTTTAGAGAAAGGTGATTGAGTCATGGAATAAACTTTCACAAGAGGTGGTGATGACATACACTGTGGGGGACTTTAAGAATGCCTGGGACAGTACTACTACAGTATTAAGAAAAAAATTACAGGAAGAGGGAACAAGAGGTGCTACATTTTTTAACCAAGTCATACAATTAGTATTTGATAGAGAGAACCACAGAAAACTGGAATACTTACACCCGAGCTAAAAAAGAAAGGGATACTTATCTAATACATAAAACAACACAATCAGTAATAAGATCACAAGCTAGGTGCTATAAATATGGAAATAAATCTGGAAAACTGTTAGCAATCCTTGTTAAGAATACTAGGAAGCCATCAGCAATCAATAGAATTGAAAGCGATGAGATAACTGCCACAACCCCAGAAGAGGTGATGCAAATTTTTACCAAATATTATACTAGATTATACACCTCACAGAAATCTAATACACAAAATAGAGATGCATTCTGGGGAAAGATTCAAAATTCTACTAAATCTCCGGAGTCAGTTGTTAAAATTAATGCCCCTATCACTAAAATAGAAATCAAAACAGCTATTAAGAATCTATCAATAGATAAGGCACCCGGGCCAGACGCACTCCGAATTTAATAAAATCCTAGATCAAAACATTACCCCACATTTATAAAAGCTCTTCAATTATTTTTACACTGAGAACAAAATTATTTCTTCTAACTTCTCTGCATCCATGACTACATTAATTTTAAAACAAGGGAAGGATCCCACAAAAAAAGAATCTTATAGGCCTATAGCATTTCTCAATTCTGATTACAAGTTACTCACATATATTTTGGCTAATCGTCTTCAAACTATATTACCAAATATTATACATAAAGATCAGGCAGGATTTATGTGTCAAAGAAACTCTGCTGCTAAGATCAGAGAAAACTTTTTTGACTATTGATTAATTCTTTGAAAGAACTTCCTGACAGTGATGTGCAGTGAGGTCAGAGGCTGGTGAGGCACTAGATATGATAAGCTGGGGAAACACATATACAGAGGGCCGCAAGTACCCCCAACAGGGCAGGTTTAAATGATAGTTGAACCAGTGCTCAGGTGAAATAATCAGCTGATGGGTGAGAGCAAGTTAGTAACCACTGAGTTACTGATCAGCTGATTACTTCACCTGTGCAATGATTCAGCTATAATGAAAACCTGGCCTGTTGGGGGTACTTGAGGACCATGGTTGAGAAACACTGCACTAAAGCACCAGCTCATTGGAAATGTATTGATTACCTGGAGAATAAAGCACACATACTCTGCTTACTGACACCCACACACACTCTGCTCACATACACACTCACACAATTCTATGGCACAGTGCCAGTTACTAAGCAATTAGAATGATACACAATCTCTTCTCTACTCACTACTGTATTGTAAAAATGGAAATAATTTGCCATACATATTTTACACAAAGGACAAGTTATCAATACTGCCAACACAGCTGCTGCAATATGGTGCTCAAGAAACACACGTGTACATCCCACTTAGGTATGCTCTTCAACAAAGGACACCAAAGGATACCAAAAGAATGAAGTACATAATAATAAAAGTAAAATAGAATTTTTTAATTTTTTGTGTGCAATTTCTATCCTAATGATGGAAATGTAATTATGACTTTCATGTTCCTTTCAAAAACTAATTTGATTTGCTGACATTGGGCCAGTAACAGTTAATGCTAATTATCAATATATAAATAACTGGAAAAGTCTATTAAAATAGCATGCTCTACCTCAATCATGAAAGTTTAATTTTAAATGTCTCCCTTTGACTATGTGTTTAACCAGTTACTTTACAGTGGCATTATTTTAAAAACATTTAACAACTGCAATAATTACATATATTTTTAAATGACTCATCTCCTTTTATTAATATAAACTTGTATAAAAGCAGCACATATTAAAAAGATAATGCAACATCTTCCAATTGATTTGTGAATTACAAGTTAACAGCAGTCTTTAAATAATTGGAGACACAGAGAAAAATAAAAATAGATACTGCATCCTCTGACTGAACAGACATAACATATATGGAGTCTGTACCTAATTAAATCAAATAACCATGAAAAAGGGAGGCTTAGCAATATTCAATGTCAAAAACTTTAATTTAAATAATGTGGACACTGCACACTTAACTTCAAACTCTGGGTTTTAAATTATGGATTTAAATTTGAATTGACCCTTTGACTTCCTGTCAGTATTGGGTTATGCTCACTTACTGTCCCCCCTGTTAATGAGCTGCATCTGAAACCAATGTGTGAATCACAAGAGATGTAGAATACTACTTTACTCTTCTGCTTGGTGTCATCTGGTCTTAGGTTACCTCAGCTTCCAGTTGTGTCACATGACCCTGCTCACTGCATCCTCTTTCTGATTAATCTATATATCCTTCACTTGCTAGGAGGCATCAAGAGGGGTGCCTCCTATTGGTCCCAATTTTTTGCTGCTAATATATTGACAGAACACAGGTGGCGCTGCAGCACAGCTTTTCCTTTGACCCATGTACTGCAATGGAGAGAAGCGTTCCTGTACCTGCCTCTCCATAGCATTACATGGGGGGGAAAATGGTGGAATTTTTTTTTTTTTTAACCTTTTTTTTGTTTTAATTAAAATGTAATTAAGCTTTGGCCACATATGGCAGGGTAGGCACTGCCTCCCCTGCCTCCTATGAGTGCACATCCCTGCTTCCTGAGCAGGCGGGAATATCCTCTCAGGATATAGCAATTATCTCGATCGATGCAGAAAAAGCTTTCAACTCTGTACAGTATGATCATTTGATATTTTCTCTATCCAAATTTGGATTTAAGGAAAACTTTGTCAGATTTATTCAGAACTTATATCGCAACTCCATCACACAAATAATAGTGAATAATAACCTATCACCATTTATAACCCTTAACAGAGGTACAAGTCAAGGATGCCCCTTATCTCCGCTTCTCTTCAATCTTTCAATTGAACCCCTAGCTATTATGATTCGCCAATATCAGGAAGGTATTAAAATCAGACATAAAGGGGCCTATTTATCAAAGATCTTGCAGACCTGATCCGACAGTGCGGATCAGGTCCGCAAGACCTCGCTGAATGCGGAGAGCACTACGCTCTCCATATTCAGCATTGCACCAGCAGCTCACAAGAGCTGCTGGTGCAACGCCACCCCCTGCAGACTTGCGGCCAATGGGCCACCAGCAGGGGGGTGTCAATCAACCTGATCGTACTCGATCGGGTTGATTTCCTGAGATTCCTGTCCGCCTCATCCGAGCAGGCGGAAAGGGTTATGGAGAAGCGGTCTTTAGACCGCTGCTTCATAACTGGTGTTTCTGGTGAGTCTGAAGACTTTGCCAGAAACTCTGGCCCACAAGCACCATTCGGAGCTTGATAAATGGGCCCCAAAGAGTTAAAGATCCGTTTGTATTCAGACGATGTCCTACTATATATGTCTAATACTAGAATAAATATATCAAAAGTCTTATCAATTATTGAGTTGTTCGGATTTTGTCTCAGGCTACAAAGTAAATGCTTCAAAATCTGAGATTCTATGGATTAGGAAAAACAGGGAATCTGCTGCTGTAATACCTTTCAAAGTAGTAACCAAGGCTCTTAAATATCTATGTATCTTTATTTCAATCCATCCAGAGAATTGGTATAATCTGAATATATGCCCTGTTCTAGATAGAGCTAAAGAACATATGAAAAATTGGCAGAATTTTCCATTATCTTTGTCTGGCCGGATAGCTCTCTTTAAAATAGTCCTCTTACCAAAAATGTTATATGTTATGCAGAACACCCCAGTCTTTATAAAGGGGGAGAATTTAAGAACTTTAGATGCCTCAATACGAAGGTTTATATGGCAAGATAAGAAACTGAGAACTTCACTTAAAAAGCGTTGTCTTCCATGAAAATCTGGAGGTTTAGCACTACCGGATATTCGAATATACAATATAATATCCCTAGCCTGAATAGTAGTGGACTGGATTGTAAATTCAGATTATTTTACCAATAATTGTCTTGAACATAATATGACTTACCCATATCTACTGGTATCTTTGATACACTGCCAACTTAGTAAGATACCTAAAAGTATAAAACAACTTAAATATATATATATATATATATATATATATATATATATATATATATATATATACCGATAATAGCCTGGCGCAAGATTCTTACAATACTAACAATTAAATCTGATGTATCTAAATATCAAACTATTCTCAGGAACCCAGAATTCCAACAAGGTACCCAGTCTCCAATATTTCAGAGATGAAATGAGTTGGGGCTAAGTAGGATTTTTCAAATATTAGAAATAGAGATGCAGGCAGTTAAAACATTTGAAGCATTAAGTCATGAATTTAATCTCTCAAATAAAGACTTCTTTGCATACTTACAGGTTAGACACTCTCGTCTAGATTTAGAGTTTTGCCGGTAAAGACCCGCGTAGCTAACGCTGCTTTTTTTTCCTACCGCTGCTTCCAAACAATGCTGGTATTTAGAGTTGTCTGAAGGGCTGCGTTAGGCTCCAAAAAGGGAGCGTTGAGCCGAATTAACCGCCACTTCAACCCTCAATACCAGCGTTGCTTACGGTAGCGGTAAGCTGGCAAAACGTGCCCGTGCACGATATCCCCATAGGAAACAATGGGGCAGTTTGGGCTGAAAAAAAACGTAACACCTGCAAAAAAGCAGCGTTCAGCTCCTAACGCAGCCCCATTGTTTCCTATGGGGAAACACTTTCTAAGTCTGCACCTAACACCCTAACATGAACCCAGAGCCTAAACACCCCTAACCTTACACTTATTAACCCCTAATCTGCCGACCCCGCTATCGCTGACACCTGCATTACACAATTAACCCCTAATCTGCCGCTCCGGACATCACCAACATCTATATTATATTTATTAACCCCTAATCTGCTCCCCCAACGTCGCCGCTACCTAACTTCAAGTATTAACCCCTAATCTGCCAACCGGACCTTGCTGCTACTATAATAAATGTATTAACCCCTAAAGCTAAGTCTAACCCTAACCCTAACACCCCCCTAAATTAAATATAATTTTAATCTAACAAAATAAATTAACTCTTATTAACTAAAGTATTCCTATTTAAAACTAAATACTTACCTGTAAAATAAACCATAATATAGCTACAATATAACAAATAATTATATTGTAGCTATTTTAGGATTTATATTTATTTTACAGGCAACTTTGTATTTATTTTAACTAGGTACAATAGCTATTAAATAGTTATTAACTATTTAATAGCTACCTAGTTAAAATAATTACAAAATTACCTGTAAGCAGTGATCAAGTGCACCTGGTGCACGAAACATGTCTGCATGGGGATTTGCTCACTTGCCTGGTTGGTAGAGCTTTTGCTGGCTCTGTACAGGACATCCTGGTTTTGTCCTTTTTTAAACGTTATGGAATAAAGTTGTTCTTTACTTTTTTACTTTGCTGCCTGGAATTCGTCATTATTTTTCATATGATATAGTGCTTTTTTTTTTTAGCACTTTGATTACTACTCTCCCTTCACACAGAGCGCCTTCTCTGCACCTTTTGATCTATAGCTATTAAATAGTTATTAACTATTTAATAGCTACCTAGTTAATATAATTACAAAATTACCTGTAAAATAAATCTTACCTAAGTTACAATTAAACCTAACACTACACTATCATTAAATTAATTAAATAAATTACCTACAATTAAATACAATTAAATAAACTATTCTATAATACAAAAAACAAACACTAAATTACAAAAAATAAAAAAGAATTACAAGCAGTTTAAACTAATTACACCTAATCTAAGCCCCCTAATAAAATAAAAAAGCCCCCCAAAATAAAAAATTCCCTAACCTATTCTAAAATACAAAATTAATCAGCTCTTTTACAAGCCCTTAAAAGGGCTTTTTGCGGGGCATACCCCAAAGTAATCAGCTCTTTTGCCTGTAAAAAAAATACAACCCCCCCAACATTAAAACCCACCACCCACATACCCCTACTCTAACCCACCCAAACCCCCCTTAAATAAACCTAACACTACCCACCTGAAGATCTCCCTACCTTGAGTAGTCTTCACCCAGCTGGGCCGAAGTCTTCACCCGATAGGGCAGAAGAGGACATCCAGACCGGCAGAAGTCTTCATCCTATCTGGGCAGAAGAGGACATCCGGACCGGCAGACATCTTCATCCAAGCGGCATCTTCTATCTTCATCCATCCGGAGTGGAGCCATCTTCTTCCCAGCCGACGCGGATCCATTCTCTTCAACCGACGCCTACTCGCCGAATGAAGGTTCCTTTAAATGACGTCATCCAAGATGGCGTCCCTCGAATTCCGAATTCCAATCAGCCAATCAGAGTGAGCTTGCATTCTATTGGCTGTTCCGATCAGCCAATAGAATGCAAGCTCAATCTGACTGGCTGATTGGATCAGGCAATCAGATTGAACTTGAATCTGATTGGCTGATTGAATCAGCCAATCAGATTTTTCCTACCTTAATTCCGATTGGCTGATAGAATCCTATCAGCCAATCGGAATTTGAGGGACGTCATCTTGGATGACGTCATTTAAAGGAACCTTCATTCGGCGAGTAGGCGTCGGTTGAAGAGGATGGATCCGCATCAGCTGGGAAGAAGATGGCTCCGCTCCGCTCCGGATGGATGAAGATAGAAGATGCCGCTTGGATAAAGATGTCTGCCGGTCCGGATGTCCTCTTCTGCCCGGATAGGATGAAGACTTCTGCCGGTCTGGATGTACTCTTCTGCCCCCTCGGATGAAGACTTCGGCCCGGCTGGGTGAAGACGACTCAAGGTAGGGAGATCTTCAGGGGGGTAGTGTTAGGTTTATTTAAGGGGGGTTTGGGTGGGTTAGAGTAGGGATATGTGGGTGGTGGGGTTTTTTGTATTTTAGAATAGGTTAGGGAATTTTTTATTTTGGGGGGGCTTTTTTATTTTATTAGGGGGCTTAGATTAGGTGTAATTAGTTTAAACTGCTTGTAATTCTTTTTTATTTTTTGTAATTTAGTGTTTGTTTTTTTGTATTATAGAATAGTTTATTTAATTGTAGGTAATTAATTAATTAATTTAATGATAGTGTAGTGTTAGGTTTAATTGTAACTTAGGATAGCATTTATTTTACAGGTAATTTTGTAATTATTTTAACTAGGTAGCTATTAAATAGTTATTAACTATTTAATAGCTTTTATACCTAGTTAAAATAAATACAATGTTGCCTGTAAAATAAATATAAATCCTAAAATAGCTACAATGTAATTATTAATTATATTGTAGCTATATTAGGGTTTATTTTATAAGTAAGTATTTAGTTTTAAATAGGAATAATTTAGTTAATTTTAGAAATATTATTTCGTTTAATATAAATTATATTTATGTTAGGGGGGTGTTAGGGTTAGGGTTAGAGTTATGTTTAGGGGTTAATAACTTTATTATAGTAGCGGCGACGGTGCGGGTGGGAGATTAGGGGTTAATAATTGTAGGTAGGTGGCGGCGATGTTAGGGAGGGCAGATTAGGGGTTAATCAAATTTATTATAGTGTTTGCAAGGCAGGAGTGCGGCGGTTTAGGGGTTGATACATTTATTATAGTGGCGGCGAGATCCGGTCGATTAGGGATTAATAAGTGTAGTTAGGTAGCGGCGACGTTGGGGGGGCAGATTAGGGGTTAATAAATATAATATTGGGGTCGATGATGTTAGGGGCAGCAGATTAGGGGTTTATAAGTATAACGTAGGTGGCGGCGATGTCCGGTCGGCAGATTAGGGGTTAAAATTTTTTTATTAGAGTGGTGGCGATGTGGGGGGCCCTCAGTTTAGGGGTACATAGGTAGTTTATGGGTGTTAGTGTACTTTAGAGCACAGTAGTTAGGAGCTTTATATTCCGGCGTTAGCCCATAAAGCTCTTAACTACTGACTTTTTTTTGCGGCTGGAGTCTTGTCGGTAGAGGCTCTACCGCTCACTTCTCCCAAGACTCCAAATACCAGCGTTAGGCAGATCCCATAGAAAAGATAGGATACACAATTGGCGTAAAGGGATCTGCGGTAGCCTGGAATCGCCGTAGGGAAGTGAGCGATAGACCCTTTCCTGCCTGACTCTAAATACCAGCGGGCAGCCAAAAGCAGCGTTAGGACCCCTTAACACTGCTTTTGACAGCTAACGCAGAACTCTAAATCTAGGCATCTATTTCTAAGTTGGTTACGGACTACGGATGGGGATGGCAATGGTGCGAGGTTGAAGATTGGCTTACATTGGCAAAAAATGAAATCTTATCTATGTCTACGAGGTATCAAATACTTGTCTCTCAAGAAGATGAGCTAAATTTGAGAGAAATATCTCAACAATGGAGCAATTTAACCCCCTTAGAAAATATAAACATCGACCTCGTTCGAAGGTCTCTTGACTTGGTTTCTCAAACCACATTGTCCTCAACATGGATAGAATCCCATGTGAAATGATTATATAGGACATATTATACACCAGAGAGAGGAGCTAGATGAGGAAATGTTCTTTTTAACTTGTGCCCAAAATGTTCATATCCTAGGGCCAACTTGGTGCATATGATTTGGGATTGTCCCAGGATTTGCCAAATGTGGTATAAAATAAGCTACTGGGCATTTAATATTCTTAATCTCCCTTTGCAAGATATCAATCTTACGCAAATAATATTTCTATGGGAGGAGGCACAAAAGCCTCAACATAAAAAGTTGATTAATATGATTATTCTGGTGGTTAGATAACTGATATTTAGGAAATGGAAAGAGGCAAACATCCCTAATATTCATGAAATTAAAAATTATCTGAAAAAAACAATCACCTAGATTTTGAGTCTTGTGTTAGCCCACTGGTATTACGAGTCTGACAGGTACAGGTGTACCGCTCACTTTTCTCCCGCAACTCGAGCATACCGCAAATCCCCTTATGTCAATTGCGTATCTTATCTTTTCTATGGGATTTGCCTAACGCCGGTATTACGAGTCTTGGAGAAAGTGAGCGGTACACCCTCTCCTGTCAAGACTCCTATCGCATTTAAAAGTCAGTAGTTAAGAGTTTTATGGGCTTACGCCGTAACATAAAACTCTTAACTAAAGTGCTAAAAAGTACACTAACACCCATAAACTACCTATTAACCCCTAAACCGAGCCCCCCCACATCGCAAACACTTCAATAAAGTTTTTAACCCCTAATCTGCTGACGGACATCGCCACCACTTAAATAAATGTATTAACCCCTAAACCGCCGCACTCCCGCCTCGCAAACACTAGTTAAATATTATTAACCCCTAATCTGCCTTCCCTAACATCGCCGACACCTACCTACATTTATTAACCCCTAATCTGCCGCCCCCAACTTCGCCGCCACTATTTTAAATTTATTAGCCCCTAAAAAGTCTAACCCTAAAACTAACCCCCCTAACTTAAATATAATTTAAATAAAACTAAATAAAATTTCTACAATTAAATAAATTAATCCTATTTAAAACTAAATACTTACCTATAAAATAAACCATAAGATAGCTACAATATAACTAAAAGTTACATTGTATCTATCTTAGGGTTTATTTTTATTTTACAGGCAACTTTGTATTTATTTTAACTAGGTACAATAGTTATTAAATAGTTATTAACTATTTAATAACTACCTAGTTAAAATAAAGACAAAATTTACCTGTAAAATTAAACCTAACCTAAGTTACAATTACACCTAACACTACACTATGATTAAATTAAATCCCTAAATTAACTACAATTAATTACAATTAAATTAAATAAACTAAATTACGAACCCCCCCCACTAAATTACAGAAAATAAAAAAGAAATGACAAATTTTTACTAAGTACACCTAATCTAATCCCCCAAATAAAATAAAAAAACTCCCCAAAATAATAAAAATCCCTACCCTATACTAAATTACAAATAGCCCTTAAGAGGGCCTTTTGCAGGGCATTGCCCCAAATTAATCAGCTCTTTCACCTGTAAAAAAAAAATACAATACCCCCCCAACATTAAAACTCACCACCCACACACCCAACCCTACTCTAAAACCCACCCAATCCCCCTTAATAAAACCTAACACTACCCCCTTGAAGGTCACCCTACCTTGAGACGTCTTCACTCAGCTGGGCAGAAGTTGTCCTCCAGAGGGGCAGAAGTCTTCATCCGATCCGGGCAGAAGAGGACATCCTTTAAGTGATGTCATCCAAGATGGCGTCCCTTCAATTCCGATAGGCTGATAGAATCCTATCAGCCAATCGGAATTAAGGTAGTAAAAATCCTATTGGCTGATGCAATCAGCCAATAGAATTGAGCTTGCATTCTATTGGCTGATTGGAACAGCCAATAGAATGCGAGCTCAATCCTATTGGCTGATTGGATCAGCCAATAGGATTGAACTTCAATTCTATTGGCTGATTGCATCAGCCAATAGGATTTTTCCTACCTTATTTCTGATTGGCTGATAGGATTCTATCAGCCAATCAGAATTGAAGGGACGCCATTGGATGACGTCACTTAAAGGAACCTTCATTCTTCAGTCGCCGTCGGATGGAAGAGGATGCTCCGCGTCGGGTGTCTGAATGTCAGAAGCTTTAGTAATTTTTCTTTGAAATAAAACCAAAAGATGGTCTTGCAAAGAACTGACAAAAAAGCTTAAAGGGATACTAAACCCAATTTTTTTCTTTCATGATTCAGATAGAGCATGAGATTTTAAGCACTTTTCTAATTTACTCCTATTATCAATTTTTCTTTGTTCTCATGCTATCTTGATTTGAAAAAGCAGTACTGTAAGCTTTAGAGCCAGACCGTTTTTTGTTCAGCACCTGGGTAGCACTTGCTGATTTGTGGCTAAATGTAGCAAACCAATCAGCAAGCTCTACCAAGGTGCTGAACTAAAAATGGGCTGGCTCCTAACCTTTTATTACTGCTTTTTCAAATCAAGATAACATGAGAACAAAGAAAAATTGATAATAGGAGTAAATTAGAAAGTTGCTTAAAATTGCATGCTCTATCTGAATCATGAAGGAAAAATGTGGGGTTAGTATCCCTTTAAAGTCTAAAGACCGCTGCTTCTTAACTTAAGTTTCCGGCGAGCCCCTTAGAGTAAGAGACCAAGGAGGAGGACAGTGCAACTGAACTAGGTATGCATTTCAAGTACTGCATGGCCAAGCTGGAGCTATCAGAAATACTGATGAACTCTCCTGCTTTATCAAAACTATGATGCTGGGAAGTAGAACAGTTGGAGGAAAAATGTAAGCAAGGTGTAAAGACCAAAGTGATGCTATAACATCCACAAACTCAGTCTGAGGATCCCTGTTCTGGAAAAGTATCTAGTATGTTTGTGGTTTAAAGGAAAGGTCATATGGTCTATCTCTGGAAGACCCCATTGATTTACATTTAGCTTTAAATGTTGTGAGGGTTAGTGCACCTTTAAATAATATTTAATTCAAAACAGTATTATAATATAGCTAGATTTAGCATACTGTTGAATTAAGGAGTATTGGGTAATAATATGTAAGTACAAATGCAGAGAATTGCACCCCTCCGAGGAAGTGTTATGTGAAACGTGCATCAGGGGCACTCTCATGAGGGAACAGCCCCTCATTTTTTTACGTTGTTTACTTAAAGGGACAGTATAGTCCAAAAAAAACTTTCTTCAGATAGGGCATGTCATTTTAAACAATTTTCCAATTTACTTTTATCACCATTTTTTCTTTGTTCTCTTGGTATTCTTAGTTGAAAGCTTAACCTAGGAGGTTCATATGCTAATTTCTTAGACTTTGAAGGCCGCCTCTTAAGAATGCATTTTAACAAGTTTTTCACCACTAGAGGGTGTTAGTTCATGTTTTTCATATAGATAACACTGTGCTCGTGCACGTGAAGTTACCTGGGAGCCATCACTGATTGGCTAAACTGCAAGTCTGTCAAAAGAACAAATAAAGGGGCAGTCTGCAGATGCTTAGATACAAGATAATCACAGAGGTAAAAAATATATAAATATAACTGTGTTGGTTATGCAAAACTAGGGAATGGGTAAACAAGGGATTATCTATCTTTTAAAACAATAACAATTCTGGTGTAGACTGTCCCTTTAAAGTGCCAGAAAACAGGTTGAGATCTGTGCATATCCTTAAAGTGCTAATTAATTAAAACAGTTTGCATAAAAATTGTTTAAATTGCTGGCAAGTATTTTAAAATAATTTTCAAAAATAAGCAAAAATACTTACTTAGCCATGCTGTATGGAACACTGTGCTCCACCCCCTTATCAGTGTTTAAACATAGGCATTGTATTTCACCTGAGATCACAGCTTCTAGGCATGCTCCATCAGATAATCCCTATTCCCTTTTGCCTTCTACCAAAACAACAATAGATATAGAAACAGTCATAGAAGGAAATGTGTGGGGGGAGTTAGAGCTTTACAATTTGGAAACTTAAATTAAAGGGTTAATGGCAAGGCACTGCAGTATAAATTTGCAGGTAAAGTAATTAAAGTACATATTATTATATTTTGTCTCTATCCCAACTAGATTTATGTCTCTTTAAAGGGACACTGAACCTAATTTTTTTCTTTCGTGATTCAGATAGAGAGGCCCATTTATCAAGCTCCGTATGGAGCTTGTGGGCCCGTGTTTCTGGCGAGTCTTCAGAAACAGCAGTTATGAAGCAGCGGTCTAAAGACCGCTGCTCCATAACCCTGTCCGTCTGCTCTGAGCAGGCGGACAGGAATCGGCACAATTCAACTTGATCGAGTACGATCAGGTTGATTGACACCTCCCTGCTGGCGGCCCATTGGCCACGAATCTGCAGGGAGCGGCGTTGCACCAGCAGCTCTTGTGAACTGCTGGTGCAATGCTGAATACGGAGAGCGTATTGCTCTCCGCATTCAGCGAGGTCTTGCGGACCTCATCCACACTGTCGGATCAGGTCCACAAGACCTTTGATAATTTGGCCTCAGAGCACGCAATTTTAAGCAACTTTCTTATTTACTCCTATTATGACATTTTCTTCATTTTCTTGGTATGTTTATTTGAAAAGCAAGAATGTAAGTTTAGATGCCGTCCCATTTTTGGTGAACAACCTGGATTGTCCTTTATGATTGGACAGCACCAATAAACAAGTGCTGTCTGTTGTACTGAACCAAAAATTTGCTGGTTCCTTAGCTTAGATGCCGTCTTTTTCAAATAAAGATAACAATAGAACAAAGAAAAATTTATAATAGGAGTAAATTAGAAAGTTGCTTAAAATTGCATGCTCTATTTGAATCACGAAAGAAAAAAAAATTGGGTTAAGTGCCCCTTTAAGTGTTCTCATGTTATAAATAGCTAAATATTCTATCTAGGTATTCTATATCAGACAGAGTCAAAGTAATAACAGCTCCCGCTATAGAAGCTGTAGCTAGTTCTTAAAAGAAGAGACACAAAGCTGTGTTTGTCCAGCAAAAAAAACCGTAGGAACTGGTGGAAGACCTTGAGGATAGGCATATGAGTATCATTCAAATCTTTTGTATACATAAATTGACCCAGATGGAATAGGGTAAAATAGTTTATTTTAGTTTCTATTTTAAAAGTGGGAAAATCTAAGAAACTTGGTTAAAGATAGAAACCCAGAAAAGGCCTGACATTTTCCTTTTAGGCAAAATTAAAAGATTGGAATAAAATCATTGACCATGCTCCGAATCCGCAACAGAAACTAAGACTCCCATAAGTACCAGACTGAGGATAACATGAAATAAAGAGTTTGCTTTCACATTTTCTATTGGATCAGGAGACATAAGAGATCCTTCCAACAAGTTCTTACTGAAACCTATTCTGTAACCCTGGGAAAATGTTGTTAAAACCTACGCTTAATCTACCCCTAACCAAGATTGGATCTGGATTGGGAACTGAACCTTCAAGGTGATTAGAAGAGAAGAAAGGCTTATTAGTCTGTTTGGGCTAGTTCCAAATAGCATAAGGTTTCAAGAAAAAACTATAGAGACAGGATTTTGTGAAAACAAAGGTAGTTTTTTTGTTCCTAAATTCTCAATAGAAACAAAAACAGCTACCTATCCTCCAAATACAGAAGAAAAAATGGCATCCAGACCAGGGTGAATGAAGATCTTCTGTAGAAAGAAGAGAAAAAAACGTTTACCCATGGAGCTTGTCTGGTCAAGACTGCTAAGCCAAATTGTAGTATTAATTTAAATTATGTCTAAAATGTCATCACAATAATATAATCAGCTGAATTCAGAATCTGTACATAATTTAAATGGTCTTTTTTTATATGTAATATTTCAATAAAGCGCCTTAAGAATACCACGCTTTCATGTGTGCTAACTCAACCGCATTAAGATCTAAATTGAGAAACACAATGCGCAAAAAGTATATTTTACATTCATACGTTATTCACTTACAGGGCCTGACTGGGAAATCAGACCGGCCCTGGAAATTTGTATGGACCAGCCCAGCCCCGCCCATCCAGCTCAGCCCCGCCCCTCCATATTAGCCTGCCCCCTCCAGCTTAGCAATGCCCCATCCGGCTCATGGCCCAATCCAGCCCTGAATCTGATTAATTTTGTGCATCAATGGCATTATATGCAGATTCCCTTCCTTATTACACATAAGAAGAGAAAACAGGACATTTATAAAAATATAAAGATAGAGGACCATTTCCCAAAAACACTTCTAGAAACTAATATTATTCTTACCTCAATCCACTTCTGAGCCTCCTTGAACGCAGAATTAGGGGTGGTGACTCTTGTGGAGATGCAATGTCTTGTAGATCTCGAGCAGGGGCAGGGCTAGCCATTTCCAGAGTCCAGTGATAGTTCTGTGACTTGCAGAGTTGCCGACAACAAATAGGTGACCTTTTGTAGAATGAAGATTCTGGCTCAGGGGTACAAGGATCCTCCAACCTCCTGCTATCCTATCCCCAGCCAAAAAGAAGTATGCACCGAGTGAGTCCCCTTTAAACCTATCCCCAGCCAGAAAGAAGCACTGAGTCCCCTCTAAACAGCCGCTCAAATTAAAAAAGTGGCCTACAGGTTCTCAGTTTGTTAGTAGCGGCGCATACACGGTTTTTGAGCACGCACGTCTCTCACAACTCAACTGTGCTCTTCACACTCCGCAGCTGCCCCTGTATCCCGGCAGCCCAATCCGGCCCTGTTCACTTAGAAAATAACTTTATTATGATATATATATTTCTATATATATCTAATTCTGTTCATGTAAAACACATATCTATGCATATATATCACAGCAAAAGTAAAGGCACTCAACGGGTCTTAATAATATAATAACAATTTATTTAGCTGTGACGTTTCTAGGTTTCCCCCGTCCTCAGACAGAACTTCTTTCTGAGGATGGGGGAAACCCCAAAACTTCACAGCTAAATAAATTGTGATTATATTATTAAGACCCGTTGAGTGCCTTTACTTTTGCTGCTATATACCTACTTTTAAGTGCACCGCGGGCATAGAGGGCACACAGAGTTTTTGTGAGTGCTGTACCCTGGCTGGATCTATGTATATATATCTATAGAAATAGATATACAGCTATAGGCATCTACGCATATATATATATATATATATATATATAACAGTTAACCAGATCTCAAAAGTTGCACTAACCAGACGTGCGTTAAATTCAATTGCGCTCAAGTGAATGCGTTTACTTTCAACTTATAATACACATGCTACTTCCAACGCGCGCAAACACCAATGATAAACCTAATATAGATTGCGTGCAACTGTTAGCGCTCCACTCGTAATCTAGCCTTAAAGAGGTCATCTTAAATTGATCAGTAATAGACTCCTGGGGGGAGATTTAACATGCTGTGGATGCTGCAATCAACCCCTATAGTTTCCAGATCGCTGGAAACATGAGTTAGGAAGGTGGCGATCAGATACGATCTGGTTGATTGACACCCCCTGCTAGCGGCCGATTGGCTGCAAATGTCGGCATTGCACAAGCATTTCAGTAGAACCTAAACCTATTAACGGCTTGTGCCCCTTGCAGTTTGCACTGCAGAGTGAATAGGCCAGTGAAAAAGCACTACCACTTCACCACTTTCCTTGTCAATGTACACCACAGGGCTGGGGCAACAAACCACGGGGCAAGTAAAATGGCAGTGGTAGCATTACGTGTTGTGACACTGATGCAACGCTTCCTGGTCCACCCCCTAGAGGAGTGATCAGTACTACTGCTGGGCTGGACTGGAGCATTTGTGTGACTGACGTGACATTGTGAGGAAGCTGTTTCGGTCCATTTGTTTTGGTCAGGTTTTCTTAACTAATTGCAGCCTCATGCGACTCAGATATTCCATAGCCTTATATTGCGATTAATTGCATCACGCAATTAACTGCAAAGCCCTAATGCATTATATTATCCACAGAGGAAATGCAAAGCTGAACTAGAAGTCTGATCCTAGAGTATCAGAAATAGTAAAAATCTTGCAAAATAGATACTTAACTAGTGTTGAATAAGTGATCACTGGATATTCCCTGTACAGGAAGTAAATGAATAGAAATGGAGACTGTTATTAAATATATATGAGAAGAATAATTATAAACATTATAGAAATGTAATCTATACTGCAACGGAATATGTAATGTGATATGATCTAAACGTGTGTACCAAATGATATATGTCAGCATACAGTTTTACTAGTCTGTACCCTAGAGAGGTTTGTGTCTTGAAGTTTAATGTTTGTTTTCTCTGTAAAAGAAATACTAATTAAAAAAGAAATGGGGACAGTTACAGTATGCTCCAATAAAGAATATACAAAAATACATGTAATAACAGTAAATAAAATGCCAAACAGTTAAAAAAAAATATTTTGCATATAACAGAGGGTATAGGGCTGCAATGAGATGTAACTCCCAGAGGAATTGGCTGAATAGTAAATAGCAGCTATTACCCCATAATAAAGTTATCATAATTACTAAACTAAGTACGAAAAGTCTAAGTAATAAAGGTGGAATTAATCTGTTACATGTGTATGTCCCCTGGCTATGTACCTGCTAATAGCTTAAAGGGATAGTAAAGTCAAAATTAAACTTTCATGATTCAGATGGATTCAGATAGAGAATGGAACAACTTTCCTATTTACTTCTGTTGTCAAATGTGCTTTGTTCTCTTGGTTTCTTTTATTGAAGAGTAAAACTAGGTAGGATCATAAGCGCTCAGGAGTGTGCACATGTCTTTAGTACTCTATGGCAGCAGTGTTTTGCAACATTGTATAATAAAGCTACGAATAATGTTGCAAAACACTACTGCTATAGAGTACTAAAGACACATGCACACTCCTGAGTTCTTATGATCCTACCTAGTTTTACTCTACCATGCTTACCAGCTGTAGAAAAGCCTGTTTCCAGTCCCATTCAGTGCTGTGCAAATAACAGAAGAGAATGTCACAGAGTAGTACAATGATTACCTGACATGAGGAATCTAAGGGACAAGTCCCCACGACACCTGTAACAGGCTGACCCAACAGGAGGAGTCTAAGGAACAACTCAACGTGACACCTGTGTCACTACCCAGTACTCCATGCTCCCTCTATTCCTGGCTCTGTGAGGGGAAAATGGGTCCCAAGTAGGTCTGAGAACCCCTTTCAACAAAGAATCTGGAGCACCTCTATTCTTCACCTTCCTCCTGCGAAGTCAGAGATAAGATTAGGATACCAGAGAGGCGAGAGGGATTAAAAGCCCTTGGAATTTTGGGAGATTAAGGGCCAGATTATGAGTGGCGCGATAACAGTTACATATGAGCGAAAATTGGATAATCGTGGATATTCGCACATTGGCTTTAGCGCTCATATTACAAGTTGAAAGTAAACTCAAACGCATGAGCAAAATCGTGATTTACGCTAGAATGATTACGGTGTCCTCAAAGCTCTGGTTAACTGTTTCACAAAACAAAAAAGTTGCACAAAACACATCACAAATTCTTTGAAAAGTACATTTAAACTCATAATAACACTAATAAAAATTATTTCAAAGACATTGCACAAAAAAATTATAAGGGCTCAAACATATGAGGTGTTAGAATAAAAAAGGCAGGCAAAGGACTTTAACATCGAGACACATACATATACGTGTCTAAATATGTATATGTATGTATAGATATATGTTTACATGTGTATACATATGTATTTCTGTATTTGTATGTGTATATATGTATTTACAGACATATATACACATAAAGACATATGTATACAGGGAGTGCAGAATTATTAGGCAAATGAATATTTTGACCACATCATCCTCTTTATGCATGTTGTCTTACTCCAAGCTGTATAGGCTCGAAAGCCTACTACCAATTAAGCATATTAGGTGATGTGCATCTCTGTAATGAGAAGGGGTGTGGTCTAATGACATCAACACCCTATATCAGGTGTGCATAATTATTAGGCAACTTCCTTTCCTTTGGCAAAATGGGTCAAAAGAAGGACTTGACAGGCTCAGAAAAGCAAAAATAGTGAGATATCTTGCAGAGGGATGCAGCACTCTTAAAATTGCAAAGCTTCTGAAGCGTGATCATCAAACAATCAAGCGTTTCATTCAAAATAGTCAACAGGGTCGCAAGAAGCGTGTGGAAAAACCAAGGCGCAAAATAACTGCCCATGAACTGAGAAAAGTCAAGCATGCAGCTGCCAAGATGCCACTTGCCACCAGTTTGGACATATTTCAGAGCTGCAACATCACTGGAGTGCCCAAAAGCACAAGGTGTGCAATACTCAGAGACATGGCCAAGGTAAGAAAGGCTGAAAGACGACCACCACTGAACAAGACACACAAGCTGAAACGTCAAGACTGGGCCAAGAAATATCTCAAGACTGATTTTTCTAAGGTTTTATGGACTGATGAAATGAGAGTGAGTCTTGATGGGCCAGATGGATGGGCCCGTGGCTGGATTGGTAAAGGGCAGAGAGCTCCAGTCCGACTCAGACGCCAGCAAGGTGGAGGTGGAGTACTGGTTTGGGCTGGTATCATCAAAGATGAGCTTGTGGGGCCTTTTCGGGTTGAGGATGGAGTCAAGCTCAACTCCCAGTCCTACTGCCAGTTTCTGGAAGACACCTTCTTCAAGCAGTGGTACAGGAAGAAGTCTGCATCCTTCAAGAAAAACATGATTTTCATGCAGGACAATGCTCCATCACACGCGTCCAAGTACTCCACAGCGTGGCTGGCAAGAAAGGGTATAAAAGAAGAAAATCTAATGACATGGCCTCCTTGTTCACCTGATCTGAACCCCATTGAGAACCTGTGTTTCATCATCAAAAGTGAGATTTACAAGGAGGGAAAACAGTACACCTCACTGAACAGTGTCTGGGAGGCTGTGGTTGCTGCTGCACGCAATGTTGATGGTGAACAGATCAAAACACTGACAGAATCCATGGATGGCAGGCTTTTGAGTGTCCTTGCAAAGAAAGGTGGCTATATTGGTCACTGATTTGTTTTTGTTTTGTTTTTGAATGTCAGAAATGTATATTTGTGAATGTTGAGATGTTATATTGGTTTCACTGGTAAAAATAAATAATTGAAATGGGTATATATTTGTTTTTTGTTAAGTTGCCTAATAATTATGCACAGTAATAGTCACCTGCACACACAGATATCCCCCTAAAATAGCTATAACTAAAAACAAACTAAAAACTACTTCCAAAACTATTCAGCTTTGATATTAATGAGTTTTTTGGGTTCATTGAGAACATGGTTGTTGTTCAATAATAAAATTAATCCTCAAAAATACAACTTGCCTAATAATTCTGCACTCCCTGTATATATATATATATATATATATATATATATATATATATAGTGGAAAAAATGTATAGGGAAAGGGAAAGGGGATAAATTCGAATGGCGCCACACTCTGGAAATAAGCCCAATATGTTATTACAAATACGGCTGGGAATAGGAGATCGATGTGATGTAATATGATAAAATGTTGGTGAAATGTGTATGGAGACCAAACACAAGGGATTAATACGATATAAATGATTAAGTGTCTCTTAACTGTATATGTCAGAAAGATACCTCCCTCATAACATGCTGTGATGAAGATAAAATATACAGAGATGATTCGATTCAATGGAACATTACATGTATATGTGTACTAGTATTTATACTGTTGTTACTAGTGGTGCCGCAAGGTTATTAAAATAGAGATAGTGTGTCATAGGATTACACACAAAACAGACCCATGTATATCTAGTAGAGAGGATATACGAACCCTCTTCCGTTATATTAATAATGCTCAGGGTCTCAAAATATAAGATACGATATTAATAGTACAAAATTTCAAAAATTGTAATCAGAATGGAAAATGTTACTTTGAAATAAGATATTGATTACAAATTAAAAATAAAAAATAAAAAGGGATAACCTGATATCGTAATAATGGATACACAGTAAAAATGATGTGTGGTGAACGTCCTAAATGTCAAAATAAAACTACTATAAATGAGTATTGTTATAGTCCATATCAAATGTGCAGAACTTCAAGTCGATAATACTTCAATCCACAACGTTCCCGTTGGGAGCCTACTTACACTCCTTCACCTCAATCTCATGAGGTAAGTGCCGCGTAGTGTACAGATAAGTCTCCTTCCCGGTATCAGCTGTAGGTTTGAGATGTGTTGTCTTTTCAATACTGTTCTCTCCTCTCACCGCTCTTTCCCCACAGTGCATGCAATCATATAAGAAAAAGGACATACGATAGTGCAACACTGTTTTAAAATGACACATTATTTATTAATATACAACGATGTATGCTTACATCAAGGACCCTCAATATTATGAGGTAAATAAAAACTTTAAAACTTTAAAATCCTTTTGCTAGATTACGGGGGCACAGTGCTGGTGACATATGCACACAGTGCAAACTTAGCATAAGGTAAAACACAATCTTGACGCGTTTCGAAGGGACACAAACAATTCAGCCCTTCTTCCTCAGAGGTATTTACCGAATGCTTGGTTGGCTCAGTATTTAAAGACTGTTAGAGGGCGGTGGCACGCCCTCTCGTTACAATATGTTTCTAATTGGTCTCTTAGGATCACATGTAAATTAATTGAAGCTATTGGTTGATAACCTAGTAGTGAATGCATCATGTGATGCTTACTTCAACCGATTGGACCTAGACAACAACAGCTCCGTTTCCATGGTTTCTGTTGTGAAAGGTGTGTGTAGTAATTCCTACCTGTATACACTGCAATGTGATTCGTAATAATACACTTATTAGAATCGTTTATATTGTGTTTATTGTGTTTATTATGTGCAGTTGCCATAGCGGAAACTGGTATATTAATTTGGAAATTGTATGGCCCTAATAGAAAATGTAAACAATTATATTCCAGAGTGTGGCGTTAATAGGCTATTGGTTATAAGAGTATGTCTATGATAGCCTGTTAATCTGGAGATAGAGATACTCAACGGTGTGTTAAAATTGGTTGTGCTCTAAGAGTATGTCTATGATAGCTTATTAATCAGGTAGAGAAACTCAAAAATGTTTTAAAAATGTGTTAAAATAGTAATTAGCGTTGGTTCAACTGTTGATAATACTTTGGAGGTATATCTAAAATAGCCAAATGCTCGATTCAAGTATAGACATTAAAAAACGGACATGTATAAATGATAATAATAGTAATAACCTTTGCTGAAAGCAAATATATACTTAGAACACTATTAAATGTAGCATAATAGCTATTGCAGGGTCTAATGCTGATATATGCAACCCTTCTCACTGTGTGTTTAAAAATTGGATTTGAATTGAAATTAGTAGGGAAAGGATAATACCTAGCTTAAGTGTAGACGTTTGTAAAAATAGTGATAATGCAAATTTTACTACAAAGGGAAGAAAAAGAAAATGGTAATGAAAAGCGCTCTCGTTGAAAAGATAGAAATTTTTTCATATAAAAAAAGAACTATACTGATGAGATTCAGTCGAGATAGAATTATTGACAAATCGTATGGCTGGTGATAGTGGAAATACATAAGCTCCACTATATAAGAAACTATGGCCCACAAGCGACACACTGTGTATAAATATGCATATTATAAAATCAGGGTTAATAAGAATAATAATAATAATAAAACCAATCTAAAAAAGAATGAGATATGGCATAAAAATACTAAAAAGATATAATCCCTAAAAGATAAGTGTATGAAAATATTGCATTCTAAATATCCACTCTAAAAGAAGGCTAAAATATGATGAGTGGAAATTGAACAAAGAGAATAAAAAGAATATATATAGAAATATTGGGATCCTTTGGTAGATCTAAATATACCAAATTGATGTAATTATGTCCATAGACTATATTTTCAAGTGGGAATATATTTAAATATATGAAATCCATTTATTAATATTGAATATTGTTAGCCCACAGTATAATTATGGGAAGATATGCTGTATATATCCATAACATTAGGTTAGATAGGCTGCAAGATCGATGTCTTTGTTAAGTCCCTTGGGGGCTAATGTTTGGAGAGTGTAGATCCAGAAAGTTTCCCTCCTCCGGATTTCCAATTCTCTATCACCCCCTCTTTTGTTCTCAGGTATGTGTTCGAGAATGGATCCTTTTAGACACCCTGGATCTTTATTGTGTTTTTTGAGATAGTGGGCAGAGAGATTGTGATTTTTTTTCTCCTATTTCTATGTTGTTGAGATGTTCCAATAATCTTTTTTTATACGGTCTAGTGGTGCGGCCTATATATTGTAGGCCACACCCACATTCTAGTATATATACCACATTTTCGGTGCGACAGTTACATAGTGTATTAATTTCATAACTCTTTTTAGTAACAGCTGAAGTAATTATCTTTGTCGGTTTGTTTTTCCCCAAGTGGTGTTCGCAAGCTACGCAGTTGCGTCTATTGCATTTATAGAATCCGATAGTAGACTTCTTTAACCAGTTTTTATTAGTATCTGGTTTTTCTTTCAGCTTGCTGGGTGCTAGAATGTTTTTTAAGTTCCGATTTTTTCTAAATATTACTTTAGGAGCTGTTTCTGTAATAGGTTTTAATAAGTCGTCTTGTTTAAGAATCTCCCAGTGTTTCATAATGATGTTTCTGATTTCCCTTGATCCTTCATTATAAGTAGTTATGAAATTTACTGTGTTCAAATTAATGTTGGTATCAGATTGTGGTTGTTCCTTCTTCCCTGTATTCAATAGGGACTCTCTGTCCATCAAATTCACCTTCTGGAGTGTATTTTTAAGTTTATATTTATTGTACCCCCTTGCTAAAATTCTCTCTGTTAGATTACTAGCCTCCTGATCAAAATCTTGCTTCCTGGAACAATTTCTTTTAATTCTTTGGTATTGTCCCATAGGAATGTTGTTGATCCATTTTGGATTGTGGCTACTGGAGGCATGAAGATAGCCATTGCTATCTGTGTCTTTCTTGAAGAGCTTAGTCTGTATTTTTTGATTTTCATGAAAAAATACAACGTCTAAAAAGTCTATCTCCATAGTATTTCTTTTTCCTGTAAATGTAAGGTTATATTCATTAGTGTTTAGTTGTTCAATAAAGGCATCTAATAAAGTATCAGTGCCATTCCAGATGAAGATAATATCATCAATATATCTCCCCCAAATGACAATATGGGGGAGATCTTTATTGTTGTGCCAAATGGTTTCCTCCTCCCATGCCCCCATGTATAGATTGGCATAGCTGGGGGCAAATTTTGTCCCCATCGCTGTGCCATTTAGCTGGAGGTAATATTTATCTTCAAACAAGAAGTAATTTTTTTCCAGAGTGAATTTAACTGATTCCAGAATAAAATTTTGGTGATTCCTTGATAGGACAGTCTTTTCTTTTAGCCAATAGTCTATCGTTTTTAGGCCTTTATCATGGGGTATATTGGTATAGAGGGCACTTACATCGAGTGTTACCAGATGTAGCCCTCCTCCCATACAATTTTGCCTAATTTGTCAATTGTGTCTGGAGTGTCCCTCAAATAAGATTTCATTTCAGACACCAGTGGTTGAAGGAATATATCTATATACTCGGACAACCTGGATGTGAGGGAATCTATACCGGATACTATTGGTCTTCCAGGGGGGTTTATAAGATCCTTATGGACCTTAGCAAATGGTACAATATTGCCGTTGTGGGTGTATCTTTTTTGAGATATTGAAATTCTTCTTTGTTGATCACACCCAGATGTCTGGCATTATCCAAAAGATGGCTGTATTCAATTTGGTATTTCTTTGTCGGATTACCTGTTAGTTTGTGATAGGTGTTTGTATCACCTAGCATCCGATATGCCTCCTTTAGATAGTCTTCCCTATTCTGTATTACCATTCCTCCTCACTTGTCCGCTTCTCGGATGATGATGTTGTTGTCCTTTTCTAGAGTCTTGATAAACGCCTTTTCTGTTTTATCCAAATGGTCTTTTTTGATTTTGTAATTTTTACATAGCATGTCAAAATCTTCCTGAACTAATTTAGAAATATTGGTTACCCTTTGATTGAACTGGAAAAAAAGTTGATTTAGGTTTCAAATGTGTAAATATTTGTTTCCCTTGTTTGTCTCCATCTTCTATTGTTTCAGACCATTCTCTATTCTCATTCTCAAGGGAAATTAGTATATCAAGAGTGTTTATATGACTCTCTTGTGACATTCCTATACATTCTGAGCTAGCTACACCTATTTGTTCTTCATTTTTATTTTTGATTTTTTCAAAATGCCGTTTGAGGGTCAGATTTCTCGTAAACTTATTTAAATCTAGGAACAGCTGAAAGGGATTTGGTCCTTTCGTGGGTGCGAAAGAGAGTCCTTTCTGTAAAACCTTTATTTCTTTTGTAGAAAAGGTTTTGTCGGACAAATTGAATATTTTTGTTTCTACATCTTTGTTTGTAGAACCAAAATTGTTTTTTTCCTTTTTGCTCCTAGTTTTTCCCCTTCCTCTGCACCCTCTATATCTTCATTGCCTCTCTTTATTCCCCTCGTTCTCCATTGCGGGGTTTCTGGGGGTATTTGAATGTTTGACTCCTTGTTCCTTTCTATTTTTCCCGAGCTCTTGTCTAAAAAATGACAATTTCTATTCTCTGGGTATCTTTCTTTTAAACCTGGGTTTTTGTTTTGCTCCCTTTTGTCCAGTCCCCCTACTCTATTATTGCCCCAGTTAGAGTTGTCATCTCGTCTATAATGGGGTCTATAATCTCTTCCCCTTGAGTAGTTAGGATTATGGTTATAATGATAATTGTTGGTACCATATTCTCGCCTTTGTTGGTAATTGGTATGGTGGGTCCTCTCATGGCCTGTATTTACTGTTTGGTTTCTATGATATACCTCCTCCCTAAAGTTTCTTCTATTGAAATGGTCTTGATAGTGATTTCCACGAGGTTGCTGTTGTCTCCAATGTTGTTGATTTCTGAATGATGGTCTCCTATACTCTCCCTTATGTTCATAGTTATTCTTATTATTTTTTATTCTATTGATTCCATCATCTCTAATTCCATCATCTCTATTTGTATGATGTGGCTGCTTAAAGTCTACCCTTTTAGTATCTTTAGTTGTTTTACTCTGTTGGAACGGATTGGATAGACTTTCATTTAGTTCCCTATACTGTTGATTCACAGAAAAGTTAGGTGAATCTATTTGGAGCCAGTTGAATACATCATCCTCACCATTTGCAGTGATTGGTGTATTATTTTGCCAAATATCCATTTCTTCATTTTGTTCTATTTCTTTTTTATTTTGATTAAAATCCCTGTAAAATTTATTTAATTTTTTGGTTTCTATGACCTTATCAAATCTTTCCATCTTAATCTTGTTTTCCTTATCCAGTTCGCTATAATAAATATCTCCCTTGAAGGGATTAAGTTGTTCGCGTATCTCTTTGATCTGCTCCCCCAAAATCTGTACTTTTTTGTTTCTAAATCTAATCAGAATGTCAATAAATTTGTGCGAGCACTCTTCCAGTGCATTATCCCACTCCGTTAGTAATTCAACTTCCGTGCTATCCATTATCGTTTTTTTCTCCAATTTCAATCCCTTAGGTATAAGTTTATATTTATTATACCTCTCTAGATTGTTGCTGTCGTGCCAGTTTAAAATCTGTTTGCGACACAATTTTTCCAGATCTAATAATAATTGCTTTGGGTCTATTGAACTCACTGTCTCCTGATGTTCTGTCATTTCTTCACTTATGGTTAAATTCCTAGTTCTATTAGTGGGATTAAAATAATCCCCATATTCGTATTCTTCAGCAGAGAGTGACATATTTTACACTAAAAAGTGTATACGTTTGGACAAAATAGTATACCAAGGAAGTATCCCAAATATATAACTATATGTGATAGTAGATTAAATCGACTGAGTGGCTAGATAAGCAATAGTAACACCTGTAGTGAATGACCTTCAATATATACAAAGGTGATGAATAGAAAGACAATTAGAAATAAGAATAGGGATTCAACTGCTGCCTCCTACTGGGATAGAGATAATATATGAAAGAAGATGAGTGTAGGTTTGGCGCTGGAGAACCGCCCTATAGATACTTCTAACCTAGAGTGTATAGCTGGCTGCCTACGAATGTCTAACCAGTGTGAATTGTGCCCCCAAGTACTCTTCACCTGTTAGATATAATGTGGAAAAAATGTATAGGGAAAGGGAAAGGGGATAAATTCGAATGGCGCCACACTCTGGAAATAAGCCCAATATGTTATTACAAATACGGCTGGAAATAGGAGATCGATGTGATGTAATATGATAAAATGTTGGTGCAATGTGTATAGAGACCAAGCACAAGGGATTAATACGATATAAATGATTAAGTGTCTCTTAACTGTATATGTCAGAAAGATACCTCCCTCATAACATGCTGTGATGAAGATAAAATATACAGAGATGATTCGATTCAATGGAACATTACATGTATATGTGTACTAGTATTTATACTGTTGTTACTAGTGGTGCCGCAAGGTTATTAAAATAGAGATAGTGTGTCATAGGATTACACACAAAACAGACCCATGTATATCTAGTAGAGAGGATATACGAACCCTCTTCCGTTATATTAATAATGCTCAGGGTCTCAAAATATAAGATACGATATTAATAGTACAAAAATTCAAAAATTGTAATCAGAATGGAAAATGTTACTTTGAAATAAGATATTGATTACAAATTAAAAATAAAAAATAAAAAGGGATAACCTGATATCGTAATAATGGATACACAGTAAAAATGATGTGTGGTGAACGTCCTAAATGACAAAATAAAACTACTATAAATGAGTATTGTTATAGTCCATATCAAATGTGCAGAACTTCAAGTCGATAATACTTCAATCCACAACGTTCCTGTTGGGAGCCTACTTACACTCCTTCACCTCAATCTCATGAGGTAAGTGCCGCGTAGTGTACAGATAAGTCTCCTTCCCGGTATCAGCTGTAGGTTTGAGATGTGTTGTCTTTTCAATACTGTTCTCTCCTCTCACCGCTCTTTCCCCACAGTGCATGCAATCATATAAGAAAAAGGACATACGATAGTGCAACACTGTTTTAAAATGACACACTATTTATTAATATACAACGATGTATGCTTACATCAAGGACCCTCAATATTATGAGGTAAATAAAAACTTTAAAACTTTAAAATCCTTTTGCTAGATTGCGGGGGCACGGTGCTGGTGACATATGCACACAGTGCAAACTTAGCATAAGGTAAAACACAATCCTAAACATCAAAGTAGAAAATCTGTTTAGTATACCAAAAGAATAATGTTTAGTCCAAATGTCATAAACATAAAGTTCTTTCCAAATGTGCTTAAAAGAGCGTCCTCCTTGAGGGTATGAGTTCTAAAATGTGGGCTGAAAAGCGCCCTTTTCCCAAAGATCACAGACAGGGTATGCGTGTCAGAAAATGGCTATACAACAAATTTCAATGTATGTATAAGTGCTGAGGACCGTGCCCCATACTGCCTATGGCTGCCTGCAACTCACGATTTTAGCGTGGCCTTTCTGACTGATAACACAATCCTCCTGTCTCTGCGGGGATGAATGCCTCTCTCGATCCGTCTTGCAGCGTGTATCTCCAAAACCGTCTGTGACATGGAGTAGTTCCTCTATACAGGTGTTGGGCTGGAGTCCAATCCCTACGCCGGATTCCTGTGCTGAATGGTATGCCGCTCTGTAGGGTATGCACTCCTCCTACTTTACGAGTCCTGGTTGGAAATGCCGAGCTCTGTGACCTGGGATCCTGGCTATAGTTACACAGCAAAAGCAAAGAAACTTGATCCTCTGGTCAGTTTGAAAGTTTTAAAAAGTCACTTTTATTAAACAAATGTTAAAAAGTCCCTGGAGGGGTCCATAACAGCAAAAGACATTGAGCACTGTGTACTCAAGCTAACATGTTTTGGCTGGATGCCGTAATCATAGCTACCATCCAGCCGAAACATGTTAGCTTGAGTACACAGTGCTCAATGTCTTTTGCTGTTATGGACCCCTCCAGGGACTTTTTAACATTTGTTTAATAAAAGTGACTTTTTAAAACTTTCAAACTGACCAGAGGATCAAGTTTCTTTGCTTTTGCTGTGTATATATATATATATATATATATATATATATATATATATATATGTGTGTGTGTGTGTGTGTGCATTGGAGCCCTTTGCTGTCAAGTAGAGGAAAACATCTAAAAACTTATTTATGCAATATTTTTATTTAATAAAGGTTTTAACTATGTATTTAATGTAAATATTTGACATTCCAATGTTCTCATAGCAGAATATGTTCTATGCACTGTATGTATAAATAGATATTCAGTTCAAGGGGATTTACACTCTCACTTCACAGATAAATCGCCAGGGTGTCAGGAATATCAGTATTCAGGCATAAATTAAAGATCTGCACTCACTGGACTTTCCACACAAAGAGGTTTAATGTATATAGTGACGTTTTGGCGATCAAACCAATCCCTTCATGAGACCAAACAAAGTGAACAAGAAAGTAACCTTAAATAGCGAAACATCACTATACACATTAAACCTCTTTATGTGGAAAGTCCAGTGAGTGTGGATCTTTAAATTATGCCTATATACTGTATATATATATATATATATATATATATATATATATATATATATATATATATATAAACAAACAACAATGTATTGGCGCACATCCAAAATAATACCACACTTATTATAATATAAAGTCTGCAAATAATGCCTGTTTAAAACTTTATACTTTTAAATAAAATTGGGATCTTAGTCACACAGTATGGCCTTATTCTGCTCATCCAGTCACCACAAGGTGTCCCAAAATAGACTGGTCCTAACACTATAAATTTTAACCTTACTAGGCTGAATCATTTGATTCTAATATAGAATTCCAACACTGTGGTTCTATACCGCTAATAAAGACTGCATTTCTCTAAGTGACATCTTTAAGTGGCAGTGCTAAGAATTAGTCAAGATTTGAAGAAGTTTTGAGGCAAGCTAAATATTTTCAATTTAAAACAAAAATTTTGAACTTAAAATTCTACTATGTTTTCAGAACTGCTTTTCCTTTTAACAGCCTCATGCCTATTCCACAAGCATGCTCACATGCTTATACCTTAATCTTCTCCACATGCAGTTTATATAGGCCCCTCTCTCCTTTCCTCTCCTTACCTTAGCTCTCATGAACTACTTTCTATTTTAAAATCTATGTCACTAAACTGCACCACCTCACAGAAATGCCCATACTTCTTTCACTCGCATCCTCCTTCGGGCTCTCACAATCCACCCTATTCCCTACCCACCATAATGGACACTCCATCGACCTGGTATTTTCCTACCTCTGTTCTATATCTGACCTCACCTGTCACCCTTTTCCCATTTCAGACCATAACCTGGTCACATATAATATTAATGCAACAGCTAAACCCACTCCTCCATCCTGCCCCCGCAGCTGTAGAGATCTACATGCTGTGGATCCGCTCCAATTTTCAAAAATTATTCAAGATCTCCTCCCTCACACTTCCACTATAGCCTGCCCTGATCTCGCAACAACCCACTATAACAAAACTCTCTCCTCTGCACTAGACATACTTGCCCCTCCCCAGCTGCGCAAAACATCACGCCGTCAGTTGCAGCCCTGGCACTCTCAGCAAACACGCTATTTGCAAAAATGCTCCCGTACTGCTGAGCGTGTCTGGAGGAAAACTCACTCTGAGCCTGACTTCATAAACTATAAGTTTATTCTTCATTCATACACTTCTGCCCTTTACTTAGCCAACCAAACCTACTTCTCTTCTCTTATATCTACTTATTCCTCAAACCCTAAATGACTCTTCTCCACTTTTAACTCTCTCCTCTACCCTCCTGCTCCACCCCCCTCATCTGTCTTTAGTGCTCAAGACCTGGCAGACTACTTTTTAAACAAAACACGTTCTATCCGGAGCAACATCCCAACACCAACCTGCAATATTCCATCAACAGGCCCAGTTACTCCCTCGTTCTGCATCTTCCATCCAGCCACTGAGAATGAAGTTTCCTCCTTACTATCTTCCTCACGCCTCACTACCTGCCCGCTCGACCCTATCCCTTCCCATCTAATACCCTCCCTATCTTCCACCCTCACTCCTGCTCTTACCCACATCTTCAACCTATCTCTTTCTACCGGCTCATTCCCATCTTCTTTCAAACACGCAAAAGTCCCTCCCATACTCAAAAAACCCTCCCTTGACCCTAATTCTCCTGAAAGCTACCGCCCGATATCACTGCTCCCACTAACATCAAAACTCCTTGAAAAACTAGCTTACAATTGCCTAACCCACTTCCTGTCTGCCAACTCCTTGCTTGACCCCCTGCAATCCGGATTCCGCCCCAAACACTCAACTGAGACTGCCCTTACCAAGGTTACTAACGATCTTCTCTCTGCTAAAAATATTGGCCACTACTCCATACTCATCTTACTTGACCTCTCAGCTGCCTTCCACACAGTTGACCACCCCCTCCTCCTACAGACCCTTAGCTCTTTTGGCCTCTGTGACACTGCTCTTTCCTGGATTCACTCTTATCTTTCTCACAGGTCTTTTTCTGTGTCATTTGCCGGCGACTACTCCTCTCCAATGCCTCTGTCTGTTGGAGTACCTCAAGGATCTGTTCTGTGTCCTCTACTCTTCTCTATTTATACTTCTTCACTGGGTAAACTTATCAACAGTTATGGCTTCAAATATCACCTCTATGCTGATGACAACCAGATCTACCTCTCCACCCCTGCTCTCTCTCCCTCTGTCCTTTCCCATGTCAGCGACTGGTTATCTGGTATTTCTTCCTGGATGGCCTCTCACCACCTAAAGATTAACATGTCCAAGACTGAGCTCCTTCTTATCCCCCCTCAAGCTCTACGCCGACTTGTGACTTCTCTATTCCTGTTGACGGCATCACAATTTCCCCATCGCACCAAGTCCGCTGCCTCGGAGTTACACTTGACTCAAATCTATCCTTCGCCCCCCATATCCAATCGCTTTCTTCATCCTGCCGCAACCATCTACGCAACATTTCCAAGATTTGACCTTTTCTGTGCGTTAACACCACAAAGCAAATAATCCACTCCCTTGTTATTTCCCGACTTGACTACTGCAATAACCTACTTACTGGCCTTTCTCTTTCCTGCCTCTCCCCCCTTCAATCCATCCTAAATGCCTCTGCCAGGCTGATCCACCTTTCCAGTCGCTCTGTATCTGCTGCACCTCTCTGCAAGTCCCTTCATTGGCTTCCCATACACAGCAGAATAAAATTCAAAATTCTCACCCTTGCATACAAAGCGCTCACCAACACCGCTCCCCTCTACCCATCCTCTCTAACCAACAAGTATACTCCAGCCCGCCCACTAAGATCCAACAATGACCTGCTCCTTGCATCTGCGACTATCACCTCCTCTCATGCTAGACTGCAAGACTTCTGTCGTGCAGCACCTACCCTCTGGAACACTCTCCCTCGTGCTGTCAGGCTTTGCCCTAATCTTTCTTCCTTTAAATGCTCTCTGAAGAATTTTCTGTTCATAGCAGCCTACCACCCAACTCAATAATATTTCTCTTACCTAACAACATTTCCCTCATCTAACGCTGCATTAACATCTTTCTCAATCTTGCAGTCCTCACCTCCTGTTTCTCAACCTCCTACCCTTCTAGATTGTAAGTTCCCACGGGAATAGGGCCCTCAATTCCTCCTGTATGTGTTTTTAAATTCTGTTCTGTCTCTTAGTCTTAGAAGTTTTATATTATTGTTTTATTTAAATGAACTGTATCCATGAAACGCGCTTGCGAAATATGATGGCGCTTCATAAATAAAGTATAATAATAATAAAATATAACATATTCTGCTATGTGAAGAACATTGGAATGATAGTTAAGCGCACCTGAGAATATGCAATTGAGTTCGTATGTGTATAGAGTGCTAGGGGTTTTTATCCACTTTTTTTGCTTTATTGACTTCTATGGGGGAAAACGTTAACACGCATGTGATTTTCGAAGTTCGACTTTTATGCGTGTTGGGTTAGCACGCAAGCGAAAACTTTTTACTTTTAACTTGTAATACCAGCGCTACTCAATGCACTCAAAAAGCTTACTTCTAGCGGAGTTATTGCTTGAGCAGGAGCATTAAATATTACTCCACTTGTAATCTGGCCCAAAGTAGGTCATATTAAGGGATGTTTCTCATTAGGACTTTGTCTAGGGGTACCTTACCTGCAGGGCCATCTGTTTAGAGAATTTAAATGCTTTACTCAGATTGTTGGGTGTCCCTGCTGTCCAATATAAAGGAATGCAGGAGTGATAGATTTTTAATCCAGATGGCAGAGCGAAGGATGACAATTCAAGATGGTACTCTAAGGGGAGGTACATATAGGTGATGAATTTAAAACCAAAATGGTGTTTTCCAAGAGTTGCAGATGTGAACTGATGATGATGTAGAACTGTCTATGATCAAGGCACAAAGGACTGGCAGAAGAGGCAGAGCCCAGTCTGATAGGTATGAGAAATAAGGGGCTCTGGTGTAAACTCAGTTTATTGAGCTGGAGTCAAGAAAGAAATGTAGCTTTAGTTGTTCTTTCTGCTAAAAAGATCTTCCTCCTCCAGCCAGTTCTTACTCCCGCTGTCTCTGTATTTCTAGATCTGTATGTATCCTGAACTCCAGGAGTTTGTTTTATCTTTTCTGTGTCACCTGTATCTCTTTTTCTTTGTTTTCATATTTAGCTATTTTTAAAACATAAATGTAATTAGGAAATGCTTCCTCATACCTTTATGTCTAAAATATAGGAGTATAATCCCTCCCTCCCAGATAAACCAAACTTACTTAACAAACCAATCCTTTCTGACTTAATAACTGGAGCATAAATATTAAATAACCTAACCACCACCCCACAAAATAAAAAAACAAAAAAACAAAGCCATCCCCTTAACTATATGTTCATACCTAATTATCTTAAAACCCCCACCCACAAACAAAACCCCAACATCAATAGTCCTCTCATTATATAAAGACCACAAAGATGGTCCTAAAGACCATTTTGCACTTAAAAAATCCAATTGCAACCAACATTCCTGCAAACAAAATATATTTCATGATAATTTTGAAAGAAAATAAAAAAACAAAAGCCCATCTGGCTGCAGTGCAAATGCTACATACACATTAAAAGAAACATTACTTATACTCCTATATACAATATATACAATTAACAACAAATATCAATTTAAACTATTTCTTTCTTGGTCTTTTTCTACCAGTGGCAGGAGATTCCAAACCTCTAAACTTGCTACCTAAAGTAGCAACAGGACATTTAGTTTTTTTTTCTTAAGTCTCTTTTCTTTAGTGTTAAATGTGTCTCTGCACCTTGCTTAACCTGAGTGTCTTGCATGCAAGCAGGCTCTCCCACAGAAGAGTCCAAAAAGGCTTTAATAGTTTTAGAATCACAAGGACTTTGAGGAGATGCCACATTGCCTATACTCTGAACAGGCTCACTCTCAGGGGCAGAGGAGGAATCATTATTTCTCTTCCTTGACTCTTCCTCAATGTCCATAGACTCCCCATCCCCTGCAGTTAAGCAGGGGACCTCTGGCTCAAGAAAGTTAACTGTATCTAAAGCATAAACTGTAGTAGAAGAGGAATCGCAGCATCATCAGGATCCACAGCAACAGAGATCTCAGCAGCAGGAAGCACAAAACCCTCCACAGGATCCACTGATGTTACCACTCCCTTAGGGTCACCTGTTTCCTTGGGTCGCTGCTCCTCTCGGACAGTTTCTGGCATATCCCTGTTTATTACAGCCTGAGCATAGTTCACTACTTCCTGGTGAAACTTTGGGCATTGTCGAGACAAATGATCAGTGGCACGGCAGATATTACACTTCCGGCCATGTGGGCATTCCACAGACTGATGCCCAAACTTCCCACGGTTCTTGCAACAAACTTCATCTGTACACTCCTCCTTTAATTGACTGAAGTGTTGGCACCTCTGGCAGAAATGGGGCATATCCGGATAGAATAAGAAGCCTCAATTTCCGAAGATGGTGAAAGTCTGGAGAGGATGCTTCTTTACATCCCCAACATCATCTAGCTGCAACTCAACCCAGAACCTCTTATTGCCATTAAAGGAGCTATACGGGTTCTTCATCTTTTTATGGAGCACTGATAAAACTACAAAATTGACAAAGTCAAGCCATTATCTGGCAATCCTCCACGAAGGGATTGTACATTTGCACAATCAGAGCAGTTCTTTTTGGCTTAGCTGCATTTCTGATAAAATCGATATCTTTCAAGTCTGGATAATCAGCGAACTACATGACCCTCCTGTAGCACTGGGTGGCCAACTCCTCAGTCAAAAAGGAAACATCACATGCTCCCTGCTGTACAAAGTTTTATACACAGAATAAACTAGGTCTTGGTGTTTTCAGAATCTTCTTAATGACAACCGTCTGGACATGAAGTAAGCCACAGGTCTTCTTCCTTTCGTCGCTTAGAAACAACCAAACTGTCCTAGGAAAATCACAAGCCAAATGAGTCGCTAATAACACCAGGGAATGTTGACACCCCTATTAGCAGCAAGCCCCCAACACAAAAGGGAAAGGAGGACGAGGCAGGTCCTGGATTAAAACACTCTGGGATTAGACTGATATACTACAGAAGAGTTCTACTCTGTGAAAAGCATTACTGGGCTAAAAGAAGCTGCACCCATGTGGTAAATCGCCATAGAACAAGATATATATAATTTCTAAGTGACGAACATAGGAATTTCAAGTATTTATTTTTAAAACAAATTAAGGGCTCCATGTACGAAGCAGTGCTGCTCCAGAGCCCTTGCGCATATGCAAGCCTGCTTCCCGCAATGTAAGAAGCATCGAAAACGACCTAATAAACGTATTAACCCCTAATCCGCCATCCCCCCACATCGCAATGTCTAATAAACATATAAACTCCTAAACCGCCATCCCCCACATAGCAAACTAACTTATAAACATATTAACTCCTAATCCACCATCCCCTACATCACAAACTACATAATAAACGTAATAACCCCTAATCCGCCATCCCCCACATCGCAAACTACCTAATAAACATATTAACCCCTAAACCATCAACCCCTACAATGAAAAGTACCTAATAAACGTATTAACCCCTAATCCGCCAACTCCCCACAATGCAAACATCTAATTAACCTATTAATCCCTAATTCACTAACCCCCTCACAAAGCAAACACCTAATTAACCTATTAACTCCTAATCGGCCAACCCCCCACAACGAAAAGTACCTAATAAACATATTAACCACTAATCCACCAACCCCCCACAAGAAAAAAAACACCTAATTAACCTATTAACCCCTAATCTGCCAACCCCCCACAATGCAAAGTATTCAACTAATAACTAAGCCCCCTAACCTAACACCCCCTAACTTAACCCCAATTAAAACACACTTACATAAAATTAAAAATATACTAACTACTTTAAAAAATAATACAAAATTTTAAAAAAAATTACTAAAAAAAATTCACAAAATAAAAAAACCTAAAATTACAAAAAATAAAAAACCCTAACATTACATTACATAAAATAACAAACAAAATTATCGAAAATAAAAAAGTTATTCCTATTCCAATACCCCCATTTAAAAAAAAAAAAAACACAAAATAAAAAAAAAACCTAATCTATCAATAAACTACCAATAGCCCTTAAAAGGGCCTTTTGTAGGGCATTGCCCTAAAGTTAACAGCTCTTTTGCAAAGAAAATAAATCAAATACCCCCTAACATTACAACCCCTCACCCCCCAAATAAAAAACCCCCTAATCTACCCATTGCCCGAAAAGGGCATTTGTATGGGCATTGCCCTTAACTTTTTTGCAATGTTAGGACGTTCCATGCCGTCCTAACTGCACTGGGCTTTAATGCCATTAGGATGGCAGGGACCATCCTAGCCGTTTGACTGTACTGAAGCCAACGGCGCTTCCAGAATGCCATTGGGACAAATTGTTCAGATGTAGACAAATTAAACCCGGCATGAAAGGGTTAAAAGGGCATTCAGCTCTTTTGCAGCCCATAAAAAATGAAAAAAGCCCTAATCTAAAAAAAAATAAAACCCCAGAAAACATCTAACTCCAAAATAGGTACTCACCATTGCTGAAGTCCGACGATCCATCTTCTTCTTGGCGCCCAAAGGTCTTCATACAGACGGCTCCATCTTCATCCATCGTGGGTCCATCTTCTATCTTCTTCGTGGATGTCAAGGTATTTGAAATACTATTAAATAATATATACAAGTATGTTTGTCTTTATTTAATAAGTCTGTGGATGTGTACATCAAATAATTAATTTACCTTCTAAAAGCTGAAAATGGACACTAAAAAGAAACAACCCCCTCCCTCTTATCAAATGGATTGTTTGTAGAACAAAGGATTGTTTCCAAGAGATCTCCCACACTCAATATGCTAAATTATGCAATTGTATAACCACAAGGAGCTGAAAATGAACACAGGTAAAATTCTGGATACACAAGTGATTAACATAGAGGTGTTAAATTACCCCTGTAAATCAGATACACATTTGTGCTAGCTGAACAAAAAACATGTTAAGATGTAACTGCTAACACTTGAATATACAAAATGGAGACGGGGCCATCTTTGAAACTTGATGAGATGGAAATTAGATTGCTGGAATCTCAAAGACACATGTTAAGATATGACTTTGAAATTTACTGAACATACAGCAAATAATCATCTTTGAATGCATGCCTCAGAATGTATTAAATATAGAAATTTGGGGAATTATCTTATTATCTATTATTACATGGGTATTTGCTAAGCTTGATAGGTAACTATTTAGTCAGTCTAAAATGTTTAATAACCTCTGTATTGTTTGGATTTTTCAGACATATAATTTCAGATCTGCATGAAAAGGATTCATATATCCAGAATTTATTAGAAACGTGAAATATGGTGGACCATGGGCAAAATTCCTGCATGCAAGAATTGTGGGAGACATAGAGCATACTATATTATGTGAAAACATATTAGATATATAAATGCCATAAATTTCAAAATAATTAGCAATATTAAATTGCTTTAATATAATGCAATGTTAATAATATAACATATTTGGTATCAGAATAATCAGAAAAATGATCTGGTGCTACACATCTATAGTTGGGGTTTGTATGGGATTGATGCAGAGAGTTATGATCTGATTAAATAACCATTTTATGAGAATAATTAACTTTTTTAAAATGTTTAGAAATGTTAAAGGTGAATTTGTTGTGTTGTGCTGTCTGCTGCCACCCAGTGTTATGTTGCGAGAATTGCAGCCATGAGATGATTGGTTGTTGCAAGGATGCATTTCCTTGACAACATACATTCCCAGATGAACCAATCCATGTTCAGTTGCAAAGAGCCAATCCGAGACAAGGCTTCCGTTGGGCATCTCCAATACTCACCAATGATAGATAATGATCAAAAAAGGGGAGGGGTGAAATCAGATGATTTAACCCCAAGCATAGAGACTGAGAGAGGCGGCTGGCTAATCCTGGAAGAATAACTACTGTGGTTATTATTAAAGCACACAGCTACTCTTAGACTCCATATGCGGATATCCCCAATTTTGAAATTCTGAGGTGAAATTGAATCTGTTGAGAAACATTGGAAACTGGATATCGATTGGTTTATTTGGTAAAGTATACAAGGTTATTGGTAAGACTATAGTTAAATTATAAGTCACTGCAGTTTAGAGTACAGTTGAAAGATTTAAAGAAGCAGTTTGTATTTCAAGTTAGGATTTCATAAGCCTAGGTATTGTTTAAATTTGTATCTGGTAGGCTAAGTAACTTATCTGTGCAAGTTCTGATGTTTTAAATCAATATTGTATTAGGATAAATTTCAGTTAAATAGCAGAATATATATATTATCCTATTGTTTATAAGCACTGTTAGGATTCTATTGCTTGGATGTTAGCAGTTAAATATCTTAGTATCTCATTGTAATATTTTAAATGCAGCTCTGAATGAAAGGCTGGTTTTAAAGGTAATTTTTTCTGGGTTTTGTAAGAAGGATAGCATATCTTAATAGTTGTTTTTAACGTGTATAATAGTGTTTCATATTCTGGTATTACAAATATATTTCAAAATGTTCATGGATATTAACTAAATAAAAGAATTCAGGTATTTATATTAATTGTATGGTTTCTAGTAGATGCATGTTAGTTAAGGGTTTCTATTTTTAAGGATAATTATTATTTGTATTGTGTTATAACCCTACCATAAGCTGATATATTATTTGGAGAGCACTACTTAGATTCTTATCATAAATACTAACAAATTGTTTGGAGGCACTGCTGAGATTCTTATCATAAATGCTGACATGGAGGCGGAGCGGTTGGCGGAGGCGGAAGTCATCGGCGACACGGATGTCCTCTTCATGCGATCGCCCGCCGCACACTGAAGATAAAAAGCAAGTTAACCCTTTTATATTGGTGTACCCTTGCATTCCTATTGGCTGAAAATTTCAAATCAGCCAATAGGATGAGAGTTGCTTACATTTGCTGATTTGATCAGCCAATAGAATTTTTTTTAATTTTAGATTAGGGCTTTTTATTTTTTATGGACTGTAAAAGAGCTGAATGCCCTTTTAAGGGCAATGCCCATACAAATGCCCTTTTTGATTAGGTTTTTTTAAGTTAGGTTTTTATATTTTAGGGGGTTGGGGGGGGTGTGAAGTTGTAATGTTAGGGATACTTTTTTTTTGCAAAAGAGCTGTTAACTTTAGGGCAATGTCCTACAAAAGGCCCTATTGGTAGTTTATTCATAGGTTAGGTTTTTTTTATATTGGAGTGTTTTTTTTAAATGTGGTATTAGAATTTTTATTTGGATAATTTACGGCTAGATTACGAGTTTTTGTCGGTAAGGCTTGCAGTGCTAATGTGCAGTTTATGTTCACCGCTCACCTACAGACAGCGCTGGTATTACGGGTTTTTAGAAACCCGGCGTTAGCCGCAGAAAAGTGAGCAGAGAGCAAAATTTTGTTCTACATCTCACTGTAATACCAGCGCTGCTTACGGTAGCGGTGAGCTGGCTAAACGTGCTCGTGCATGATTTCCCCATAGGAATCAATGGGGAGAGCCGGCTAAAAAAAAACCTAACACCTGCAAAAAAGCAGCGTTCAGCTCCTAACGCAGCCCTATTGATTCCTATGGAAAAATACTTTTTATGTCTACACCTAACACCCTAACATGAACCCGAGTCTAAACACCCCTAATCTTACACTTATTAACCCCTAATCTGCCGTCCCCAACATCGCTGCCACCTACATTATATTATTAACCCCTAATCTGCCGCTCCGGACACCGCCGCCACCTAAATTATACTTATGAACCCCTAATCTGCTGCCCCCAACATCGCCGACACCTACATTAAATTATTAACCCCTAATCTGCCGCCCCCAATGTCGCTGCAACCTAACTACAATTATTAACCCCTAATCTGCTGCCCACAACGTTGACGCCACTATATTAAATGTATTAACCCCTAAACCTATGTCTAACCCTAACCCTAACCCCCCTAACTTAAATATAATTTAAATAAATCTAATTAAAATTACTACAATTAACTAAATTATTCCTATTTAAAACTAAATACTTACCTATAAAATAAACCCTAAGATAGCTACAATATAACTAATAGTTACATTGTAGCTATTTTAGGATTTATTTTTATTTTACAGGCAACTTTGTATTTATTTTAACTAGGTACAATAGTTATTAAATAGTTATTAACTATTTAATAGCTACCTATTTAAAATAAAAACAAATTTACCTGTAAAATAAATCCTAACCTAAGTTACAATTACACCTAGCACTACACTATAATTAAATTAATTACCTAAATTAAATACAATTAAATACAATTTAAAACAATTATCTAAAGTATGAAAAACAAACAAACACTAAATTACAGAAAATAATAAAATAATTACAATTTTTTTTAAACTAATTACACCTAATCTAATCCCCCTAAAAAAATAAAAAATCCCCCCAAAATAATAAAAATCCCTACCCTATACTAAATTACAAATAGCCCTTAAAAGGGCTTTTTGCTTGGCATTGCCCCAAAGTAATCAGCTCTTTAACCTGTAAAAAAAAGTACAATACCCCCCCAACATTAAAACCCACCACCCACAGATCCAACCCTACTCTAAAACCCACCCAATCCCCCCTTAATAAAACCTAACACTAACCCCTTGAAGATCACCCTACCTTGATACGTCTTCACCCAGCCGGGCCAAAGTCCTCCACGAAGCCGGGCAGAAGTGGTCCTCCAGACGGGCAGAAGTCTTCATCGAAGCTGGCCAGAAGAGGTCCTCCAGACGGGCAGAAGTCTTCATTCAGACGGCATCTTCTATCTTCATTCATCCGGAGCGGAGCGGGTCCATTTTCAAGACATCCGACGCGGAGCATCCTCTTCATCCAAAGTCCAACTGAAAAATGAAGGTTCCTTTAAATGACGTCATCCAAGATGGCGTCCATTGAATTCCGATTAGCTGATAGAATTCTATCAGCCAATCGGAATTAAGGTAGAAAAAATCCTATTGGCTGATGCAATCAGCCAATAGGATTGAAGTTCAATCCTATTGGCTGATCCAATCAGCCAATAGGATTGAGCTTGCATTCTATTGGCTGATTGAATCAGCCAATAGAATGCAAGCTCAATCCTATTAGCTGATTGCATGAATTCTATCAGCTAATCGGAATTCAATGGACGCCATCTTGGATGACGTCATTTAAAGGAACCTTCATTTTTCAGTTGGACTTCATTGGAAGAGGATGCTCCGCGTCGGATGTCTTGAAGATGGACCCGCTCTGCTCCGGATGGATGAAGATAGAAGATGCCGCCTGGATGAAGACTTCTGCCCGTCTGGAGGATATTGTATTTTTTTTACAGGTAAAAGAGCTGATTACTTTGGGGCAATGCCCCGCAAAAGGCCCTTTTAAGGGCTATTTGTAATTTAGTATAGGGTAGGGATTTTTTTTATTTTGGGGGGATTTTTTATTTTATTAGGGGGATTAGATTAGGTGTAATTAGTTTAAAACACTTGTAATTATTTTATTATTTTCTGTAATTTAGTGGTTTTTTTCGTACTTTAGTTTATTTAATTTAATTGTAATTAATTGTAGTTAATTTAGGTAATTAATTTAGGTAATTAATTTAATTATAGTGTAGTGTTAGGTGTAATTGTAACTTGGGTTAGGTTTTATTTTACAGGTAAATTTGTACTTATTTTAGCTAGGTAGCTATTAAATTGTTAATAACTATTTAATAACTATTGTACCTAGTTAAAATAAATACAAACTTGCCTGTAAAATAAAAATAAACCCTAAGCTAGATACAATGTAACTATTAGTTATATTGTAGCTATCTTAGGGTTTATTTTATAGGTAAGTATTTAGTTTTAAATAGGAATAATTTAGTTAATTATAGTAATTTTATTTAGATTTATTTAAATTATATTTAAGTTAGGGGGGGTGTTAGGGTTAGGGTTAGACTTAAGTTTAGGGGTTAATACATTTAATATAGTTGCGGCAACGTTGGGGGCGGCAGATTAGGGGTTAATAAATGTAGGTAGGTGTCAGCGATGTCAGGGACGGCAGATTAGGGGTTAATAAAATTTAACTAGTGTTTGCGAGGCGGGAGTGAGGCGGTTTAGGGGTTAATATATTTTTTAAAGTGGTGGCAATGTCCTGTCGGCAGATTAGGGGTTAAAATTTTTATTTAAGTGTTTGCGATGTGGGGGGGTGACTCGGTTTAGGGGTTAATAGGTAGTTTATGGGTGTTAGTGTACTTTTTAGCACTTTAGTTAAGAGTTTTATGTTACGGTGTTAGCCCATAAAACTCTTAACTACTGACTTTTAAATGCGGTACGAGTCTTGACAGTAGAGGCTGTACTGCTCACTTTTTCCAAGACTCGTAATACCAGCGTTAGGAAAATCCCATTGAAAATATGGGATACGCAATTGACGTAAGTGGATTTGCGGTATGTTCGAGTCGCGGAAAAAAAGTGAGCGGTACACCTGTACCTGCCAGACTCGTAATACCAGCGGGCGTTAAAAAGCAGCGTTGGGACCTCTCAACGCTGCTTTTGAAGGCTAACGCAAGACTTGTAATCTAGGCGTTAGTTTGTTATTTTTTTGTAATGTTAGCTTTTTTTATTTTTTGCAATGTGAGTTTTTTTATTTTCTGTAATGTTTTGTTTTTTATTTTGGGTTATGTTAGTATTTTTAGTAATTTAGGTGTTTTATTTTTTGTTATCTTTTATTATTTATATGGTAGTTAGTATCTTTTTAGTTTATTTCAGTGTATTTTATTTGGTGTTACGTTAGGTGGTGTTAGGTTAGGGGGCTTAGTTTTTAGGTTAATACTTTGCGTTGTGGGGGGATAGTGGTTTAGGGGTTAATACTTTAATTAGATACTTTGTGTTGTGGGGGGTTGGCGGATTAGGTGTCAATAGGTTAATTAGTTGTTTGCGTTGTAGGGGGTTGGCGGATTAGGGGTTAATAGTTTTATTAGGTGTTTTGATGTGGGGGGATGGCGGTTTAGGGGTTTATAACTTTTATTTGTCATTGCGATGTGGGTGGATGGCAGTTTAGAGGTTAATACATTTTATTAGTGATTGCAATGTGGGGGGATGGTTAATTTTTTTGGTACGGTTTAGATTTTTTTCTACGCGTCGCAAGATGATATACTAGCGTAAGTTATAGGCGACGCCAGAAATGTGTAGTTAAGCACATTTCTGAACCTCGCCAGTTTGTTCGACTTACAGCAGTATATCATATGGCAGCCTGGGTTATGTGATTCACCCGATGTGCGAGGTGAACTTACGGGCGACGTGGGTTGAAACTTACTGTAATAGTTTATTTTTATATGTTTTTGATGTGTTTTGTGAAAACATTTTTTAACCCTTACACTTTAGTTCGGGTCTCAAGTCACGCTAAATATTCTAGCACAATTTTGGCTTTTGCTCATGCGCAACCTATAACTTACAACTTGTAATATGCAAGCATTCTTGCTTAACTGGGGCGAGATTACATATGCGACGTCACCCGCAAAAGCGGGCAACGCCAGTTTTTAGTCGGGTATTGCTATCACATATACGGCGCCGCAAATAAATGCAGTGCGTACATTTCACCCGTTTTACTCCCAAGTCGCAAGTTGGTATCACATATTCAGCGCAAGGACTTTTACTCCATTTTCACCTCGCCACACATAGGCAGGTGCAGCAAGCCTTGCGCTGAATATGTGAGCACCGTAACTCCCTGAAAGTATTAACTAACACCTAACAAATGCGCAATAACTACCTGTCAACCACCATCCCCCCACCGCAATAACTTATAAAATGTATTAACCCCGAAACCGCCATTCCCCATAACGCAATATACCTAATAAATGTATTAACCCCTAATCCGCCATCCCCCACTATGCAAAATACCTAATTAAACTATCAACCGCTAAACCGCCATCCCCCACAACGCAATAAACCTAAATAAACTATTAACCCCTAAACCTCCATCCCCGACAATGCAATAAACCTAATTAAACTATCAACCCCTAAACCGCCATCCTCCACAATGCAATAAACCAAAATAAACTATTAACCCCTAAACCGCCATCCCCCCACAACGCAAATAACTAATTTAATCACTAAGCCCCCTAAGATAACACCCCCTAAATTAACCCCAATTACATAAGATAAAAAAATTTAAATAAAAAATCTTAACATTATTTAAAAAAAACAACAACTAAGATTGAATGAAAATAAATAAATCTAAAATTACAAAAAATAAAAATGTCTTAAGTTACAGAAAAATTTTCTATCTTCATCCAGGGCGAAAGCGGAGTGGAGGTGGCCGCGGAACAGGACCGGCGGCCGCTGAGCCATCCAGCGTGGAGGATCCTCTTCATGCGATCACTGCCGAACACTGAAGCTTGAATGCAAGGTACCCGTTTTATATTTGGGGTACCTTGCATTCCTATTGGCTGAAAAATTCAAATCAGCCAATAGGATAAGAGCTACTGAAATCCTATTGGCTGTTCCGCGGCCACCTCCGCTCCGCCTTCACCCCGGATGAAGATAGAAGAGGTCCCCGTGCTGGATGAAGATGTTGCCGCCTAGAAGAAGACCTTTACAGCCAGACTTCAGGAATGGTGAGTACCTATTTAGGAGTTATACTTAGGCTTTTTTTTATTTTTTGGGGTGTTTTTTCTTTTTAGATTAGGGATTTTTTTATTTTAATGAGCTGCAAAAGAGCTGATTGCCCTTTAAAGGGCAATGCCCATACAAATGCCCCTTTAGAGGCAATGGGTAGCTTAGGTTTTTTTAGTGTTAGGTTTTTTTTAATTTTAGGGGGTTGGGGGGTTTACTGTTAGGGGTTAATTTGTATTTTTGAGGTAAAAGAGCTGTTTAACTTAGGGCAATGCCTTTTATGGGTTATTGGTAGCTTAGTGTTAGATTAGGGGGTGTTTTTATTTTGGGGGGCTTTTTTATTTTTATAGGGGTATTAGATTAGGTTTAATTATTTTTTTTGATAATTTGTTTTTGTTTTTGTAATTTTAGACTTTTTATTTTTTGTAATTTTAGATTTATTTATTTTCATTTAATCAGTTTTTTTAAGTAATGTTAGGATTTTTTATTTTAATTTTAACTTATTTTTTTATTTTATGTAATTTGGGTTAATTTGGGGGATGTTAGGTTAGGGGGCTTAGTGATTAAATTAGTTATTTGCTTTGTGGGGGGATGGTGGTTTAGGTTTTAATAGTTTAATTAAGTTTATTGCATTGTGGGGGATTGCGGTTTAGGGGTTAATAGTGTAATTAGCTTTATTGTGTTGTGGGGGGATAAAGGTTTAGGGGTTAATAGTGTTAATAGTGTAATTAGAAACTTTGCGATGTGGGGGGATGGTGGATTAGGGGTTAATACTTTAATTAGGTTATTTGCGTTGTGGGTGAATGGCGGATTAGGGGTTAATACATTTATTAAGTAGTTTGCAATGTTGGGTTTGGCGGATTAGCGGTTTATGACATTTATTAGGTATATTACATTGTGGGGGTGGCGGTTTAGAGGTTAATACATTTATTATTTGTGATGTGGGGTGATGGCGGGTATAGGGGTTTTGACGTGTGTTTTTTTTTTTGGGAGGCGGGTTATTTTTTTATGGGCGATGTAAAAAAAAATTTTCTTAGGCGTTTATATACTGCCGTAAGTCACTGGCGACTCCAGAAATGTGTATTTATGCACATTTCTGGACATCGCCAGTTTATCCGACTTACGTCAGTATATAAACTGCCGGCGCAGTTTATTTGATTCCCAATGTGCGAGGTGAACATGGGTTTCAGCAGTTACGCTGAAGCCTGCGCCGCATATGTAATCTCGCCCCTGGTGTTCCTTTGTTGACTTTGAACAATTCAAACCTACATTACAGAATCACTTTTCTTGCTCTTTGATTTGAATTTTGGTTTGACACCTGGCTATGTTGCTTGCTGCCTGTAGCCTTTGCTTATTTCCTGACCATGCCTTTCTGTTTACATGTTATTAAAGGGGCATGAAACCTAACAGTTTTCTTTCATGATCCAAAAAGGAAACATTTTTGGTTTCATATCCCTTTAACTCACTTTTGGCATTGCAGCTTCCATTAGCCTCAAGTCCCCTTCCTATTGGCAGTATATATATGGCCTGAAATGAAATAATATGGAATGTCCAAGAAATGTTTGTCCAGCTCCTGTGTCTCCACAAGATGTTGATTATTTGCTATGAAGTTTAATGTTTCCATTTTATTCTCATAATCAGCTTCCAAAGTTGTAAAGCATTGAAAAATATACCCCTTTTCTTATCTGCGTATGTTTTAGCTTAAACGGACACTCAACTCAAAATTAAACGTTCATGATTCCGATAGAGGATGCAATTTTAAACAACTTTCCAATTTACTTCAATTAACAAAATGTGCACAGTCTTTTTATATTTACACTTTTTAAGTCACCAACTCCTACTGAGCATGTGCAAGAATTCATAGAATATATGTAAATGCATTTGTGATTGCTGTCACATGGTACAAGGGGAGTGGAAATAGACATAACAAAATATACTACTCATTTGAGGTTCAGACTTAAGGGCTGAATTATCAAGCTCCGAACAGTGCTTGATGCCATGTGTTTCTGATGACCCTTCAGGCTCGCCAGAAACACAAGCTATGAAGCAGCTCTCTAAAGACCGCTGCTCCATAACATGTCCTCCTGCTCTGAGGAGGCGGACAGACATCACCAGAAATCAACCCGATAGAATCTGTATGGAGCTTGATTCCCCTTGCTTCTAAAGACCGCTGCTCCATAACTTGTCCGCATGCTCTGAGGCCGCAGACAGAAATCAACCCAATCAAATACGATTGAGTTGATTAACACCCCCTGCTAGCGGCCGCGAATCTGCAGGGGGCGGCATTGCACCAGCATTTCACAAGAACTGCTTCGATGTGCAGCAGACATGATACGCTACATTGTATCATGTACGCTTGCGCTATAATAAATATACCCCTAAGTGCTATTGCATTGTCTTGTTATCATGCAAATGTATTGTATTTACTGGTTCTTAAAGTAAAAATGCAAACCTAGCAGAGGAAGAGAACTGTTTCTATAAAGCCTGGTTACATCATGCAACCAACAACCCATATTTATAACCGCTTTGCAGAATGCAAATAGAACTGAATCCTGGAATAAACACAAGTGTTGCCAAGAATTAGAAAAACAGTACAATAAGGAAATGAAAGAAACAAAAGTACAAATTGTGGTAAATGAACAGGAAAAGCACAAAAGAACATCCACAGAATACATAATTCAAAGGAACTGGAGTGCAGATTGTATTCCAGGTTGGAGACAAGAAGCCTGCTTTTGTAGAACAATGTCTATTAGAAGCAATGTAATTAATACAGTCTTCTTATAAATGATTCTGTGTTGGTCAAGCCTGGCATACACTGCAGATGAATTCCCAAGTCATACACTGATGGGTTAATCTCTCAGCAGCCTGTCCAGGGCCATTCCGCCTGGCACAGATTGCGGCTACTATATTTGCAAAGGGTTGTTCAGTGAGATCTGCTGATCTGGACCTTTTCCATAACAAATGTCAGTGGTGATTTGTCTTGGCAGCACAAATATCTCTAATCTTTTGATTACACAGATTTGCATCCTTGAGCTATTAAAAAGATCTGGAGCTGTCTCATAAAGCAGACATCTGAGGCCTCCATAGAAAGTGAGGATGCAGAAACAAATACAAATTCTTTTAGCAGTAGGTGACAGTGTGTGGAAGTATAAGGTCAAATAATATAGGGTCTGATTATTTAAAGATTTCTGGGCTTGCAAGATTGTCTTAAAATATCTCTCCAGTGTTATGAAGCACATGGTGGAATTCTGTAAAAGCAGTTTTTACCTTAAAGGGACATGAAACCCAAACTTTTTCTTTCGTGATTTAAAAAGAGCATGTCATTTTAAACAACTTTCCAATTTACTTTTATTATCTAATTTGCTTCATTCTCTTGATATCGTTTGTTGAAATCATATTGAAATAGGCTCAGTAGCTGCTGATTGGTGGCTGCAGATAGATGTCTTGTGTGATTGGCTCACCCATGTGCAACAAAGGATATCTAAAGAATTAAGCAAATGAGATAATAGAAGTAAATTAGAATGTTAATTAACATTTGACTCTTTGGGGGATATTTATCAAGCCGTCAACCGCAAATACGCCGGAATTCCATAGCGTAATTGTTGCGTGCTTGATCCGACCTAGTTATCAAAGCCTACAGACCAGCAAAAATTGAAATCTGTGATGTAACATACGATCCGCCGGTCTGAATCCGACGCAGATCGATGCTTACGTCATTACAGATGTTCCGAATACACATTCGGCTCTATTTGACACTTTTTCCAAGTTATCAAATAGTTAACAGGTACACTCGCAGCTATTCCAGCCCAGCGGACCTGGTTTTCAATCCGCCACCCTAGAGGCCGCGGATGCCATAGGAATCAATGGGAGTCTGAAAGCAGCGAAAGCTTATGTTCGATGCTGCCAGATATCCCATTGATTTATATGGTAGAAAACATGTAACGTTTACACCTAACACCCTAACATAAACCCCGAGTCTAAACACCCCTAATCTGCCGCCCCGACATCGCTACCACCTAAATAAAATTTCTTAACCCCTATCCCGCAGCTCCTGGACCCCCGCCGCCACTAAATAAACTTATTAACCCCTATCCTGCCACTCCCGGCCCCCGCCGCCACTAAATAAACTTATTAACCTCTAAACCTCTGGCCTCCCACATCACTACCACCAACTAAACCTATTAACCCCTAAACCGCCAGCCCCCCACATCGCCATAAACTAAATTAAGCTAACAAAACCTAACAACCCGCTAACTTTAAATTAAAATTACAACATCCCTATCTTCAAATAAATTTAAACTTACCTGTAGAGTTAACATAAACTATTTTTAAACTATTAATTAACCTACCCTAACTATTATACTACAATTAAATTAAAATACCAATTAAATTAACTAATTTACATATTAAAAAACCCTAACCCTATTCAAATTAATTAAATATACTATTAAACCTTATTAAAAATTTCTAAATAAACGCTAAATTACAAAAAATAAAAAACACTAAATTACAAAAACAAACCACGTTATCAAAAATAAAAAAGAATCACACCTAATCTAACAGCCCTATCAAAATAAAAATGCCCCCCCAAAATAAAAAAAACCCTAGCCTACAATAAACTACCAATGGCCCTTAAAAGGGCCTTTTGTGAGGCATTGCCCCAAAGAACCAACCAACCCCCCCAAATAAAAATCCTATCTAAAATAACCTAAGCTCTCCATTGCCCTGAAAAGGGCATTTGTATGGGCATTGCCCTTAAAAGGGAATTTAGCTCTTTTACCTGCCCAGACCCTACTCTAAAAATAAAACCCACCCAAAAAAACCTTACAAAAACCTAACACTAACCCCCGACGATCCACTTACAGTTATTGAAGTCCCACTTGAAGGATCCATCCAGCCGGCAAGAAGTCTTCATCCGGACGGCCTCTTCCATCTTCATCCAGCCGGCCAAGTTTTCATCCAGACGGCATCTTCTATCTTCATCCATCCGACGCGGAGCAGGTCCATCTAAAGACATCCTGAGCGGAGCTCCTCTTCAATACGGTCGCCACCGTAAACTGGAACTTGAATGCAAGGTTCCAATCAGCCAATAGGATTAGAGCGGATAAAATCCTATTGGCTGTTCCAATTAGCCAATAGGATTTGAGCAGCTCTCATCCTATTGGCTGTTCCAATAAAGACAGCTACTCCATAAACTGTCCGCCTGCTCTGAGGCTGCGGACAGAAATCAACCCGATCGAATAGGATCGGGTTGATTGACACACTCTGCTGGTGGCTGATTGGCCGCAAATCTGCAGGGGGCGGCATTGCCCCAGCAGTTCACCAGAACTGCTGGTGCAATGATAAATGTCGAGAGCGTATGCTGTCGGCATTTATCGAAGTGCAGTGGACATGATCCGCAATATCAGATCATGTCTGCTCGCACATTAATAAATAGGCCCCTTAAGCACCTATGGAGGTATTTTTTCAATATTCAAACCTCACAAGCTAAAAAGAAATCACCATACACATGGTCACATACTTCCCAACATTTCAAAATTCAAAAGAACGGCAAAAATTTGAAATGTGGTGGGCAGGAGCAAGGATGGAGCTTAAAAAAACTCATAAGACCAAAGTAATACAAATAAAATTCTAAATAAAGTCATATCTTTTAATACTTTTAGGCAGCAAGCTCAAACCACTGGTATAGCTATGTGAGCTCTGTATTTAATTATAAAATATATATATAGGAGCGCCAAAGGCTAAGGTATATCACAGGGTTTGATTTATAATAAATGGTGATCAGGATGAACAGCTAAAACATTTCTGAACAATACACTCCGTTAAAATTGTTTTTAATCAATATGGGTTATGAACAATCAAACCCATCTCATATATTCCAATGGTATCACAATGTAAAGGTTACAATAAAAAACAGATACAATAAAAACACTAATGATAAATGTCGATACAATATAAAATATAAAATCTAGACTTGTGAGCCACAAGTTTAGGATTGGCTACTCTTCTCGATGGATAATATCAATCCCTAAAGGACTATACAAGTGCGACTGAAATCATAGATAGAAAACTGTAATCAAAACATAAACAGAGGCGCCACATGTGTAGGTCAATGGATACCACAGATTCAAGCTAAACAAGATACAGGGTACTCACAAATGTGAAGGCACTCTCTTGTGCCTATTAGAAGCAGGCTGGTATTCAATCAGCAAACCAGCTGGCTGTGTGAATGGATCCCCGTCGTGATGTCCTGTAGCAGTGGATCTCCGGAACGGCAACCCTTGCCTGGATCACTTCCTGCGAGTTTGAAGAAGGGGAGAAAGGCTAAACAGCCCTTGGGTTACAGAAGATCCTCTTTACCAGAAAATGTTCCTTTATTTGTGTCATTGAAATGTATTCTTCGCAGTGAGGTTTTGTAGCTCTTGGCTTTTGTGGGTCTGAAAAGAATTCTTGAATAGTTGCTCTTCTTTCCAAATGGGCCTGAACTTTTTGGGGTTAATTTATAATTTCCAGGTCATCCATGTCATCTCGGGGTTATTTTGTCTTCTTTTCCTGTAATTCCACTCTGAAATGTTGAGCTTTTCAGTTCCTGTAATAAATTGAAATGCAGAACACTGTTATATTCCGCATAGCCCTATGGCTACAGTGTTCTGCATTTCAATTTATTACAGGAACTGAAAAGCTCAACATTTCAGAGTGGAATTACAGGAAAAGAAGACAAAATAACCCCGAGATGACATGGATGACCTGGAAATTATAAATTAACCCCAAAAAGTTCAGGCCCATTTGGAAAGAAGAGCAACTATTCAAGAATTCTTTTCAGACCCACAAAAGCCAAGAGCTACAAAACCTCACTGCGAAGAATACATTTCAATGACACAAATAAAGGAACATTTTCTGGTAAAGAGGATCTTCTGTAACCCAAAGGCTGTTTAGCCTTTCTCCCCTTCTTCAAACTCGCAGGAAGTGATCCAGGCAAGGGTTGCCGTTCCGGAGATCCACTGCTACAGGACATCACGACGGGGATCCATTCACACAGCCAGTTGGTTTGCTGATTGAATACCATCCTGCTTCTAATAGGCACAAGAGAGTGCCTTCACGTTTGTGAGTACCCTGTATCTTGTTTAGCTTGAATCTGTGGTATCCATTGACCTACACATGTGGCGACTCTGTTTATGTTTTGATTACAGTTTTCCATCTTAGAAGTCACATCATTTGTGGAGTGAAGACAGAGAGCTGCCTTTTTTCCTTTCACAGATTTTTGTGGGACTTTCTCCATACACCTTTCATATTGGCCACCATCTAGTGCCACGTGTGTATATATATATATATATATATATATATATATATATATATCCATCTGTATATATTTTATATTTTTCAATTTTATTTGTATTTTGCCTTTTTATATTTCTTTTTATGTATTTGGTGTTACAAAATGCAAGTTTACTCTTCGGTAATTTTTATCATTTTTGTATAGCACCTCCTATAGGTGATCTGTGGCATTACCAGTACAGATTTTCCGGTTCATCATTAGTGAAATCATAGATAGTCTAGTTTGTAAATGGTTCAAAAAATAGTTATAAATGGATAATAATGTCTAATATTCAACCAAATTGTGGAAAAAATAATATCTAATAGTGAAACACAGTGAATCTTAACATTCAAATGATAGCCAATATATATCAAAGAAAACAAAAAATCAGAATTTGCAAATAATCAGTGACCAAAACAAATAGACTTATTAAAAAATAAGTGCTGACAAAAATGTGTGCAATTCAATCTACGTGATTCTATCCTAAATAGAACAATACCGGTATGTTCTAATTGAAAAAAGGGAAAAAAATTAATCCAATCTTATGCACACTAGAAAATCTCTCAATTCTTAACTTATGGATAAGATATGTAGTGTATCCTTTCGGATCACATGTGTAACGTATCTCCGCTTTCCAAGCGGTACAAATTGAAAAAGTTATGAAAATGACAAAGTTGAAAATAACATTGATTCCCTAGTGGCTAGTGAAGTCAATTACCCCAATGGGTGATAATCCTAAATATCCTAATGTACAGTGTAATAAACAATACAGATATTCAAATGCAAAGCATCACAAACTAAAGAATAAAAAATGTGATAGTGGAAAATCCTAAATAAAATGAGAAAAAAATCAATCAATATAGTCCAATTGTTGGTGTCCCTCGATAGGGTCCAAAGTGACCGTTGGTCCTGGGGGTGTAGTGGTCCGAGTAAAGTCTGTATATACAATTCCTAAAAAAGAAAAACAAAGTGCACTAAACAAAAAACCTATGGGGTTTGGAATATAGGTAAATAAACTCACCCCAATAAGTTATATCCTGGAATTATGGTAAGCCTCACAAATCGTGTGTCGATTTCGTCTACTGTCTATAGACTTCCGGTTTAGCGAAAACCGGAAGTACGCATATTATGACTTCCGGTTTAGCGATAATTAGCCATGAAGATTTGGCGGGAAATCCGGTTCCATCCGAGTCAGTTTGGCGCCAATATTTCAAAAGAACAACCATAAGCTACACTATATAAGGTCAGTATACACTTAGCCTCACTATGTCTTGAAAAAGGCCCTTCAGAGGGCCGAAACACGTAGACGAAATCGACACACGATTTGTGAGGCTTACCATAATTCCAGGATATAACTTATTGGGGTGAGTTTATTTACCTATATTCCAAACCCCATAGGTTTTTTGTTTAGTGCACTTTGTTTTTCTTTTTTAGGAATTGTATATACAGACTTTACTCGGACCACTACACCCCCAGGACCAACG